>NC_088998.1:5317646-5989646 GCF_963932015.1 Anas acuta | reverse complement strand
GATGCACCGTGAAGTTTTGTGGCTATTGAGAGAAATTTTTTGAATTGTCCAATTTGCTGCTTGAAAGTGTTCAGGAGCATAATCTGACTTGATGCTCCAATTAGGGAACAAGGCTGCACCGCGTCTCAGCCAAATCGGCTCCTGTTTGAAAACCGCTGGGAGGAACTGCTTGAGAAACTTGTGCTGTGCACTTACTCGTGCATTATTTTGTGAGCAGTTTGGAATAGCTACTGACTTCAAAAACAAATGTCTGAATTCTGTATAGATGCGTTAAAATGATATCCCATCCCCCGAATAATCTACTGCCATGAAGTCGCTCTTAGCTGGTGCTGATATTGCAGAGGAGCAGTGGTTGCAGCTATTAAAAAGAATACCTGTGAACTCAGTGCAATTTGGGAGCAGATTTAAAGCATTCCTTTGAAAGTTATCCTATAGATTTGTGCTATTTATAGCTAAACATTTGTAATCTGGAATAAACCCACGCCCCATAGTGGCTCTGCCATGAGGGTTGTGTCTGGGCTAGGAGTAAAAACAGTGGCAACGGAGCACATGGTGATTGTGGGACGTCTATTTTTAGGGATCAGTGGTGTAATTTGTCGGCACGGAGCGTGACATGTTGATTTGAAGTTACCAAATGAAGAGTTTGAAAGGAGAAATCACAGAGCGGCCAGCCGCCGTGTGGTCAGATAGAGGGGGGGGGGAAAAAATAGCTCCGTGGTTTGCTCTTAGTGTGTTTGCTGGCGAGCCAGTGATGATTACAAGCCTGTTGTGCAGATGGATAAATCACCGAGCGAAGGCTCAGCCGAGGTCACCTCGGTGGCAGTGCCAGCCTGAACGTGACCAGTGCCTGATGACCCTGGGCTCTGTCCTGTGCCATCCCTCTGAGCTGCCAGGGGACCCAGCTAGCTGGGACCAGGAGATGCTCGGCTTTCTCCTCCACTCCTCTTGGATCTGGAAAATTGAGGAGGAGAGGGTGTCTGCTATGTATAGACAGAAACACAAGAACTGCTTATTTTGTGGTGCTTCAGCTCATCTCTTTCCAGTTGCTGCTGCAATTGGGACCATCAGATGCTGTATGATGAGTCAAGTCTGCAGTCCTTCTAATTTGTCTTGTGGTCGCTTCAAGCTTTTCCTATGGCAGGAACATCAGAGATGTCTTGTTCTGAACACCCCTATTGCTGATCAGAAGTGGGCTCGTGCTGCACAGCCCCCCCTTCAGACAGTGAGCTTTTCTTTTACCTGGCTGCCCGTTTCCATGACGTTTATAGGAATTTAATTATCTTGAGCCTTTTTCCTCTGTCAGATGTGATTGAAATCAGCCATCAGGTTGGAGAGTTATTGAGATAGACAGACACACCTGTAGCTGCGCAGAGATCACACGTGGCTTGCTTTCAGGGGAAAACAGATAAAAAAAAAAAAAATGGTCTGCTGTCCTAACGAATTCATTAGAGGGGAATGCTTCCTCATGTGTTAGAGTTTAAACCTTCAGATCAAATAACTCAGCGGGGTTTCTGGTGTACACAAGAGGATGAGTAGTTGTTAGCGATGTAATTCCAGAGGTGGCCAGGAGGCTGGGTCATTTCTTTGAAGGTGTTTCTCCGCTGTACATGCAGGAGGTGTGCTCCAAACGCTTCCTCTAGGTAGGAACCCTATTAAAACAGACACTTCTGCTCCTTGTGCTGGCAGAAACGCAAGCGCTGGATGCTGGGAGGCAAGGTATAAGATCCCACACAAGGAGTACACACACAGCAAGTCTGCCAAGGACCTCCACCAGGTCTGACCTTAACATCTCACATTCTCTAGGTGATGGCACACGTGTGCCAAGTCCCTCTGCCAAGCTGGCCCTGCACACAGGGAGGCTGAAGCTGCTTCTCCCTCGTTCCAGCTCTTCTCAGAATCAGGTTTCCTACTTTTCAGTCAAAACTAGAGGGGGGGAAAAGAGATTCAGGCTATTTACCACGTTATGGGAGTTTTGGGGCAGCCAAAGAAAACTGAGTCAACTTGGAAGAGCTCTCTGCAGTCAGCTTTTTATCTTCTCTATTTTTTTTTCTTACCCTGCCCCAGAAATAGAAAGAACACCTTTGCCCAGCCAGCAGCTCAAAAAGAAGCCAGCAAAGGATTTATTTCTTCCAACCAGGATTGTACCATGGTCTAGAACGGATCACACTGCAAGGTTTCTATCCCAAAACTACGAGAACTTGTTGGGGCTTTGGTGACAGCCCCAGCAAACCAAGGGGCTCTGGCTGCTGTCAATTTTCTCTCCTTGGGAAGGTGTTAAACTGCAGGAGACCTGCAAGGGCTTCTTAAAAGAGAGAGGTGTCAACTGGCCAGGAGAGCTACATCAGGCTGCTTGTGGAGGAGATGGATGGAGTTCTTCATCCCCCAGCCCCAAAGTCTCCGTGGAGCTGTGGCACCAAGGGTGTTGGCTTCCTGCACTGCTGGGGCTGAAATGGGGGCAGTGGAGGGGAACAGGAGCAGGTTGTGGGGCTTGTCTTTTCATCTGCTGCAGGTGGAAGTCTTGTAAAGATTGTTATTGCCTGATTTGGGTGACTGGTGAAGGGGGATAAATGGCACATACTCAACTGGCTTCCCTCTGGCCTGGGTCAGTGCTTTAAGGACAGGGTTCAAGGCTGGTGGAGAGGTGCAGGATGCCCCCTGGTAGGATCCATGCCTTTTCCCCGGATCAGGTCTGTCCCTGGGGGTGTTGTATGCTAAGTGCTGCAGCAAGCAGCGTGTTCTCTGCCCTGGGGTAATGCCCAGGTGCTCCTCAAACACCCCTCAGGAACCCCGCCTGCCAAGTCACAGCTTTCACAGGAAGAGGCTGGCGACGAGGATTAAGCCCTGGCCCCAGAAAAACCTCTAGGAACGCCTCAGGCTTTAGCAGGGTGCATGCCTCATGCTTCAAGTGGAAGCTAATTCCCTAGGAAGTCAGTGTCTTCCAAGTATCCAAATCTTTCCTGGAAAACTCCTCTATCAGTGGAGGAGCTCTTTCAAGTCAGCAGGGCTTAACATCTGCATCCAGAGATGCCTACTGTAAGTGCATGTGCTTAGGTGCACAGCACAGTTGTGTGATAGTGGCTGCAGAGCCAGGCTTAGAGAGGCAAGCAGGGGGGCGATGGAAAAAGCTTTCTCATCACTTGTACGCTGACTGAAGTGGAAATAGCCTGGAAAAGTCTCAAAGTCTCATGTTGCAGGGTAATTAGACCATTAGTTAAAATGTCTATACGGAGTGATAGATTTAGGGTTGCATATACAACTTTAAATCTGGTACTTCTAAAGTTTTTGGAGTCTTTGCAGCTTTTTTTTTTTTTTTTTTTTTTTTTTTTTTTTAACAAAAAAAAGTGCATGTTCACAAGCAGGTTAAAATAAAAAAAAAAAGGCAAAATCAGCTTTAGCCTTGTGGGCTCACATTGACATCTCAAGATTTTTTTAACAATGCTGAGATGTGCACATAGGGGCACCTGCATTTATGCATACATATATGAACGGACATATATGAAATATCTATTATGGATAACTTAACCTGCAGCTGCTACTTCAGGGAGAAAATATTTACTTCGGTGTGATGAAACTTGAACTAGGAGTCAAGCAGTTTAATAAAAACGTGTGGTTTGGATTCCTCATTCTTCCCATATGTTTCTAATCTGCTGGGGGGGGGTTGTTCTGACATCTGCTGAGAACATACAATTTACCCCAGAAAAAGCTGAAAAACGCTCACTTTGCAAATATAAAGACTGACCTTACAATAAGAAAATAAAATTTGAGAGTAATATCCTCTTTATTGGGGCAGAGAGAGGTTGGGACTGTCAGGGCTTTTCTTCTTTTCTTTTTCACCATTAAAAACCTGAGCTCTGCTATTATTTTTCCCTTCTTTGTGAAATAGCTACAGACACATCTCATATTATTTTTGCCTGTGTTACCACGGTGCTTGGCCAGGCTTTAGAGAAGGAGTGAGTATAAAGCAGCCTTTTGTAACACCACTCTCCCCGTCCCTCCTTCCTTCCAGGCTGGGGCTGCACAGTTTGAGGAAGCTGTTTGATAGCAATGCGCTTTCCGTGTCCCTAACTGCTTGTTTCACGCCCCAAAATCCTAGCAAATAGATGGCAGTTTGTTTAAAAGACATAAAACGCACAAAAATAGCAAAAGGAGCTGAGTATCTGGGCACGGTGGCTGTTGATTTAAGGATATCTTTTTTTTCTTTCTTTGTTTTTTTGGTGTTCTAGCAGCTTTTGTATTTGCTTTATTTTTTTCAAGTCATTTTGGCTGCCTTTTCCTTTCCTGCAGTCCCTACTGCTTGGCGGCTGCTTCACCCTGCCCACGCCACCCCATCGCAGCAGTTTTGAGAGGGACCTGGGTTAGCAGGAGGGCAGGGAGCTTGAAAAGGGAGAGAAAAACCAAAGCCTGCAAATATTCCCTCTCTGAGGACTTCAGCACACGATGGTGATGCTACCACGCTCGCAGCAGCTGCTGTAGGGCCGCCTGCATGGGGCGTGAGAAGAGCCAGCATCCGAGGAGCCGTTTCTCAGCGCGGCTTCCTCTGGGTGGGTCCGGCTCCCTGGTGCAATTAGCCCTAAGAGTTATTAAAAGTCCTCGTCAGCTTTGCGGTGCAGCCGCTGTCTGGCAGCTCACGGTACCAGACATGAGTCAAGGGAAAGCTGGACGTGTCCCTGCTACGTGCATGGGGCTGCTGCTGCTCCCGACCTGGGATGCTCCTGCGGGAGCCTCTCAGCTGCCGTGGTCATCTTTATTTTTTTTTTAATCTCCAGCTTTTTTTTTTTTTTTTCTGGAGAAAAGCCCACTGCTGCCAGCAGCCGTGCCTCTGGGGCAGCCTGGCTCTCTGGGTTTGGATGGGGTTTCTCTGCCTCGGAACCAAAACCAGCGAGCACTGTGGTGCTGCAGGAGCCTTGCAGTGAATAATTTGTGGGTTTGGTGCTGTCTGTGCTGGTGCAGGTGCCCCCTGCTCTCCAAGCTGCCTGTTTTTTGGGGTGGAGAGGAAAACAATCCCGATGTCCCTTAAATTCCTAGATCTTAGTTGAGCGGTAGGTTGCTAATCTGCCTTCTCTGGGATTTTCCACTCATTTGGTGGATTTTGGGGTAAAAATTCTTCTCCAAGGTCTGGGCATTGGCTTTTAGCTGGGGAAGGCACGTCGCACTCTGGAAACAATGCTCATTTTGGGCTTATAGGGCAAGCTACAGGGTAACAGCACGTGCGATGTGCACGTAGTGCTCCGTCTGACCACCACAGCCCCTTCACGGGCAGCTGGGCTCAAGGTTGAGTAAGGTTACGTACAATTGCTGCTTTTTGGGATCTTTAAGCTGGTGATTAAGCATCCCTTCTGAAAGGACGAGGGTTTCAATTAGGCGCCGTGCCGGGGGATGAATTGGTGCTGGCGTGGGAAGGCCGGAGCTCAACTTGGGCTCTTGCCTGCCGTTAAATGGCTCTTTGAGCATTGCCAGGCTTTATCCTTCTCATCCCATTCTCTTTGGGGTATTGACTGTCCCTACAGGAGATACTCTATGGGTGGGACGTGAGAGCTATGGAGTCGGGCGGGCGAGGGGATGGCGACTGGAAGGCTACTGGTAGAGGGATGGGACTGGGAAGGGAAAGGCTCTGGGCTGCCGGAGTTTGGGGAGGATTCCACGGATGTCTCAGGAAGAAATTGGGGATGATTAATGGCCATGACAAACTCAGCCATTTGGAAAGGCAAGAAAATCTTTTGCCCATTACGAGTAGGAAACTCTCCGAAATAGCGGACGGCTCTGTGCGTTGCCTGTAGAGCACTGTTGTGTAAATAATCCATAGTGCTGATTAATGCTGTGTATGTTGTCTTTGGGAATTAGCTCCGCGCTGTCACTTAAGCAAAAATGGACTTTGGCACAAGCTCGGGCTCTGCGTTTGCTTCGGTGACTGCTGCGGGTGCTCGGCGCTGAGCCCGGGGCTGCAGGCGCTGGCTGAGGAGTGCTTACATTAGCTCGGGACGTTATTTACATTGCCTGGCTATTGGAGCTGAGGTCTGGGGGGAAAAGAATAGTAGCCACTCAAAAATTAAGCTTCCTGTAGTGTCTCCCCCTCTGTTAATGACTTGGGTCCTTGACTGGTATTTGGGTATTGGCAGAGTGATGGTTTGTTTGGGGGAGCTTTCCAGAATTAGGAAAGCCATCTGGCTTTTGAGCTCTTGGAGAATCGCTTGTCCTTGTCTTCTGCTGAGGAGCTGTTGCTAAGCTGCTGGTGATTTGTATTGCCGTGTTAGGCTGAGATCTGTCATAACCAACGCCGTGTCGTGCTGTGGCCTGTGCAAGCACGCCAGAAATCACAGAATCGTTATGGTTGGAAAAGCCCTCTGGGATCATCTGGTCCCACCATCACCCTACTGCCACTGTCACCCACTAAGCCGTGTCCATAATTCATCCTCTTGCTATGAAAAACATCATTTCTAAGAGCCGACCTGGAGAGGGCTGACTCAAGCATGCAGTGGTGTTCCCCTGCCCACCCTTTTGATGAAAGCAGTGAGTCCCTGCATCCCCCTGCGATGGGAAATCGGGCTCCTCCTGGAACTACAAAATATGAAAAATTGAAATTCCTAAGCAGGTTAAGTACCTTAGAGCTAAAGGGCGTGTTTTCTCATTGCTGTGGTCAGGGAGGGAGGCACGCAGGCTGTTCAAGTAAGTTCTGTAGCTCTTGTTTGTAGTTCATTTGTTTTCAGAGTTTAATGTGGGGAACACTAGCAGCTTCTCTTTGGGGTGGGGATGCAGAACTGGGCTGGACGTGGTGAGGGCTGGGTGTCCTGGGGTACCTCCTCTCCAATGCAGAGCTGCAGTGAGAAAGAAGAATTATCATCAGCCCTTGAGAAAGGTTTTTACTTGAAGCTGTACTTGGTTTTGGTGAAACTTCTATCCCTTTTCTGCAAAATTAAACTTGTTTTTTCACTAAAAAGGACTCAGAAGAGGCTCTCATCTGAGTGCCAAAAGCCAGGAGGGAGCCATTCTTGTGGTGACTCGAGCCCAGGAGGGGAAATAGCAGAGGTCTCGCAGCAAAACCGTCCGTCCATTCCTGCAGCCCCCTTTGCACAGGACAGGGAAGCAAACATCCGGGTTGTCTGCATCCAAACCACCAAGTATTCGCAGCTGACTCATGGCTGTGTGCGAACCGAGCCCTTCCCTTTTTTAATTTTATTTATTTTTTACTGAGCCAGATCTCCAACTGCTTGCTTCCAATTTTGTAAACTTTAAAAACCCAATTTTGTAGCACAGCATCTTTGGAGGCCTGGAGGATGCCCTTCGGGTGCCAGTCACTCAGGCTCGCCCAGCGTGAGCAGGTCAGGATGCAGGAACAGGGGGGGACAGGGCTTTGCTTGACCCCATTGCTGCTGTTTGGGTTCTCTTCTGCAGCAGCTGTGTTTAAAGGACAAATCCTTGGGTGATGCCAATACCACGGAGAATGCACTGACACCGAGCAGTCACCGTGTGTCCAACTGGGTGTCCTGCTGTACCAGCAAAGGCCAAAGTGAATTTTGGGTCATTTATTGCTTCTGTTTGTCACCAACCTCTCTAACATCACTTCTCTGCACACGTGGAGCCCTGCACAGGGCAGCCGTGGTGTCCTTAGCAGGAAACCTCTGTCCACAGACAAGTGCTAATGACAGCTTTAATCAAGTGGAACATCTGAGGCTGGCAGGCCATCTCCAAGACAGGGATTAGGGTTTTTAGAAACTTGCTGCTGGGATCTCAAAGCTTTCACTTCACCGTAGGGCCCCGCTGATCTTCGGCCACTCTTAAGCCATCTGATGGGGTTTGCATTTATGAAAGCGGCGAGTTTGTTGTAGCAAAACTCAGTAACGTCCCAATTGCTTCTGATAATTAAGATTTTTTCAAGATACGCATCCTGGGTTTGTGGCTTTCCAGTTTAGAAGTGGGAATTTTAAAAGGCTCATCAAGTAGCCATTATTCTTCTATAGTGCAGTGTCCCTAAGACTTCTGTGGTAGTGCACTAAAACAACAGCCCGGTTAATTATCAGTGCGTTGCAGTGGGAGCCCTGAAGAATCCCAGTATTTATGGAGCTGCTGCCAATGCCAGATGAAGTCACTCCGATTATCCTCGCCAGCTGTTTGTTTTGTTGAACCACAGCAATTTCTCCAAGTTACTGAAGTTGATGTCATTGGAAGTGATGTGACATTTTTGCACACATATAGAATAAGTGTTAAAAAATGCTCCAGAAGAGCTTTTCCAGTCGTGTCTGGGAGCTGGCTGGGGAGTTGAGTTAAACTGGCTTGATGGAACTTAATCCATAAAGCAAATGAGTCATCAGGCATAAATGGCTTTACCATAAATGTCAAACAAATTCGTACTGGCCGTGACAGTTAGCACTTACATCTGTTTGGTGGAGCAGAAAAAAAAAGCCTCACAATTCACCATCGTTTTCATAAATGCGCTGTTCTGCCTCTGCCTCTTCCCAGGAAGTTCTAGGAATAAAGGTCACCGTTTGATTTATTTGCCTTTTTTTAAAAGTAGCTCTTCTGGCAGATGAAATATGGGTTATCTTCAGACAAAAGAAGAGATTTTTATAGGAGTAATAAGTGGTCAAGTGATGCAGGTCTTGGATTACAGCGTGCCTGGACAGGATTTTTTTGGGCATCTGTGTCCAGAGGTGCCCCAGGTGTGCTGGGGGGGGGCTGGAGTTAGGCTCACAATTTTTTACAAAGCAATGCAAATGCATTACTGACTTGCTCCCCAGCTGAGATACCTCTTTATTTGAAACCTAAATAAGTTGGCAGGTAAAATCTTGGAGCCGGGCAGTGTCACGGGAAGCCCTCTCCTCTGCAAAGGCTTCGTGGAAAATCTGTGGCTGCTGCAGGGTGGTGTGAAGGGGGGGGGACTTAATGGTATCTTCGGTATCGCAACTCTCACTGAGAAAAAAAGATGCTGAAATAGGAAGGAGAGGGGCCGGGGTGCTTTGTGAGACCGTAACGGTGAGACAAATAGACCTGTAGTGGAGCGGGGCTGGCCGTGCCTCTTTTGGCCGGCAGTGGGGCTGGGGGCAGCTATCTCTCGGCAAAATTTATTAGCAGCAACACACTTGAAAGGACACAAAAGGCTCGCGAACCTCCCAGCACGGCTTGCTCCATTTAAAGTCGGCTTTTTAAATCAAAGAAATGGGGCTCTTGACAGCGGAGCTTTGTGCATCTTTTGTGCAGCTCAGATGGCGGGGCTTTTTATTACAGGCTAAATTAGCCCGTTTTATTGTTTTGCACTGAGGGATGAGGTCAGTTGATGGGGAATTTTGCTAACAAGGTTTCACTCCTGTCTGCTTTTTACGAGTGTTAACAGGGATGCCCACCAGCGCTGTGCACTTGCTGTTAACAAAACCAAGAGGAAGGGTCTGGGAGCCCCTGAGCTCTCCTCCTGGCCCCACCGCTGAGCTGCTCGACCCATGGCAGGGCACTGAGCTCGGATGCTCCCTGGGGCTCATTCCTCCAGCTTCTGGTGCCCTGGTTTTCCTTCTGTTTTTGCGTGCTGGAACAAGAGAAGGATGAGCTTTGCTGTGCGGGGCGATGGGGTTTGAAAAGGAAGTGGGAGAATAGGAATCGTGTTGGGTGATGCTCGTGGAGCGTGGTGAGCTCTGAAGGAGCTGTCTGATGCAGCTCACGCCTTCTCCTGGCACCCTTTGCAAGCCAGATTTATTCAGATACACACTGACTTCAAGTTCTCAATCCAGAGTTAGCAGAGGGAGCTTTGTTCTTCCTCCCCTGCTTACTGGGCCGATGCCATCCCTCGGTGCGTTACTTTGGGTGAGTTTGGGGTGTCCGCTGTGGCCCCAAAGCCTGACCCTGGAGGTGCTGGGACTTGCAGCAACGTCCCGTGTACTCAGAGGAGCTGCCAGAGGATGGGCTGCTCCTGTTCTGCTGCTGAGAAGCAGGGCAGGATTGGGCCAGGATTTCTTCCCATGCATAGCTCAGGAGCTGCTGTCAGCTGAGACTAAAAGTGAACTCAGCTTTAGCAAATTCTCTCCTGCTTAATCTTTTGCACTGTGTTTATCCAACGTGCCTTTCCTTGCTTTATCTGTTCCTCGTGAATACACCAGTTTAGTTCTGGTCACTTATAGGATACAGGCTATCAGCTCTCCTTGAGGTGTAAATCCAGCCTTATCAGGAAGAAAAAGCTTTCAGGCTTCCTTCCTTGCCTCTCAGAGACAAGCACTGAGTCTGCTTCTGCGGCTGTTTTATTTCAGCTTATCCCAAGAGCAGCAGATACTCCACACATGCAAATGGGGGAGCTTTGCCTAATGGAGAAGGGCATAAACGGCTTAACTTGGTCCTGAGCGAGGGCAGGGATGGTTGGGGTCCTGCGCTCAGAAACAGCAGTTGCAAGGACATTCACATCATGAGCTTCAAGCAAATTGTCTTGCCCAGGTTGGGCATCCTCTGGAGGTACACCCGAAGGGGCAGGCTGCTCTGAGCTGCATGGGGAGGCTGGGATGATGCTCCATGGGGTGAGAAACCCCAACCCCTCAGCAGGTCACCCTGCAGGCGGTGGCCAGGGCTGGCTGGAAATGGGAGATGTTCCTTGAGACAAAAACATATTTTCCATTTTCATGGTCCTGCATCCCTTTTTTTTGTGGTCATGCTGCAAAAAAAATCCAAAGCAACAATGACAAAACTGAACCCTGTGGAATTACTTTTAAAAAAATAATCTTTTTTTTTTTTTTTTTTTTTTAATGGTAATTGAAGACCATTGAAGACCATGACTTTGCAGACATCTCTGTTAATTTTCTAAAGGTTATTCAGAGGAAGCAATGACTAACAAGCTTAAACCACGGCTGAATTTTAGGATAACTCGCATAGCATTTGAGGGGTGTGCAGGTACTACAGGGAGCTGCAGTATCCAGAGATGGAGGCTCTAGACTCCTGCAAACCTGCTTTCCTTGCGGATCACTGCCAGAAATGCAAACAGCACAGTTTTGGTGAGGTCTGAAGGTGGTGTTCGGGTGGCACTGTGCCACTGGGGGGCTGTCCCCCACCATGGACCCAGCTCGTATGCGTGAGGGCAGCCCTGGCCTCGTGCTTCAAAAACATCCTTTGGTTTTCCACGGGGCTCTGAGACATTCTGGCCAGGCTCCGGTCTGAGCTTCTGGTTCCTATTACGTGCCCGAGTTGTCCTCTCAGTTCTGCTGTCATGCTCCTTTTTTATCCTCAGCGATATTTTTCTATTATTAAACCAGGCTTTTCCCCCTAATTAAAGCATCAGCTCTAAAAATCCAAGTAGTAAGGTCTTGTCTTATGTAACCGTCTACTGAATAAGCTGTGTTTTTGGTGTTATGGATAAACAGTGCCGTGATTTTTTAGGAAACCTAAGAGCAATTTCTGCTCTGACCTTTGGCTGTGCAGGGTTTGCTGTGCAGGCCTGGTGTCTGGGGAGCTTGCAGTGCACCTGGCTTTCGAGCAGCCTCTGCAAACTCTCTCTATTTTTATTTTATTTTATTTTATTTCTGATTATCAGGTGTACTTCTAATCTCTCTGCATCTGCCACTGCTGCAGGTGGAAAATTGAGGTGAGGCAGGAGCTGGGGAGGAGCTGATCTCTTTTATGAGACAAGGTGATGGGGTGGGGAAAAAAAAAGTGTTGAGGTTAACGAGCAGCTGGGGAAGCAGCCCAGCACCGGGGCTTGTGCTTTTTGTTTCTCTGTGGTGTTTCATCCCCTCACCTGCAGCGTGGGGCTGCAGGCCCTGTGCACACCCTGACGCTGTGTTTTCTTCCCCGCAGGGTGACATCCAGCAGCTCCTGATCGTGGCGGACCCCCGAGCAGCCCACGATTACTGCGAGCACTACAGCCCTGACTGCGACACCGCCATCCCCGACTCGCCTCAGTCCCAGGACCCCAACCAGGACGAATACGTGAGTGGAGGGGCACGAAGGTTGGGGAGATGGGAGATGGTTTGGGGGTAGCGACATCAAACTCCATGACATGGTTATGAACACGCTCAGCTCCTTCATCCCATTTGCCCTCCAGCTCCAGCACAAGGCAGCGGCCCAGACAGAGCTTTGTTTTTAGGATCCACCACTCCTGGCCTCTGCCTGCTTGGCTCTTGCCCCCAGGAGTTTCCCTTCCTTTCTGCACTCCTCCCGTTTCCAGCAATGAATAGTTGCTTTGAGCTCAAAGCTCGCAGCAGAGAGAGCCTGAGCTGACTCCGAAGCACCGACCTTCCCAGGCAGGTCGAATCCTGTCCAAAACATGCACCTGTTCCTAAATTCCAATTTTTACTGTTAAACTTGAAAAGAGATTAAGCACTTTTTTTATTAGTACTTTCTTGAAACAGGTGGCAAGGGCAGAAGTGATTTTTTATTTTTTTTTGCCTGTGCATTTGCCATTTGAATTTCATTTTGGCAGAAATGTTCCCAGCTGATCTGTAATGATTTCTCCTGTACATGCTGCTGTGCTAGCTAGTTTTTTTCTACAGTCAGATTTATTTCTTTATGAAAAGAAATGGAAAAAACAACAACAAAACAAACAAAAAAAACCTGATAGCATGACTCTTTATTTCTGCTGCTCAGTTGGAAATGCCTGGACGTGGCTGATTTCCAGAAGACCATCACCTGAATTTTACACATTTAGGAGAGGTCTTGAGCCCAGCTCACAGCAATTAAAGTGTCTGGCACCCTCAGCTGCTTCTCAGTTCCTTGGCTGCTGCTTCTGCCTGATCTGTAGGTGCTTGTGTGCGCGCTCTCTTTCAGCTGGTCTCGGAGCTGCAGGCTCCTGCCACATCCCCACTGAGCTGCGATGCCATCGCCCTGCTCCAGCTTGGGTTTAGGTTAAAAATCTGCTCTGGGGAGCAGCGCAGGGCTTGCAGCAGCGTGCGGCAGAGCACGGCAGCAACGTGCTGTAACTGTGCCGTCAGTGCTGCTGGAGAAACAAAAAAGCAAAATAAAATAGACTCTATGGCCAAAATATATGGTAGTAGGAAAAAAATAAAGCTCTTCTTTTGGAGCCAGCGATGCAGCAAGAGCTGGCTTGTCGTAAGGCCCTGTGTAAGAATAACTCCTCCATGTGCCGGCGTCTGCTGCCAGCAAGAGCGATGGACTGGCAAAGAGATTTGCCATGCCTGGCTGTAACCAAACGTTTGGTTTGTATTTCATTTTGAAGAATGACTGACGCCTTGTGGAAAACCCTGAAAATATCTTGGTTTTGAAGCCCTTCCGCCTGCGGGTCACGGCGGATAGGAGATCACACGCACACCGTTAGTGCAATCAGAGGAGTGAAAATTGCTGCCCTGCTTCTCCAAGTGTGTGCTCATCCCCCTCTGTGTGTCTGGGATGTGACCCGAGAGGGCTCAGCAATTGGACATATAATAAAAAATCACTTTTTTGTTTGATTATGCTATCATGGGTGACTATGATTATGCTATCAAGGTGGCTTCGATTCTCTCTGCTAAGGTGGAACATGCCCCACGGCTGAGAGATTGTTGGGAACCTGAGATGACAGCAATTATCAAAGCAATCAGCCCAAAGGCAGGCTCTTGGTGAAGGTGTTGCAGAAGCTGATGAACAGTAGGAAGGGAAAAACGGTGCTGCACTGGTCTGCACCACGGCATGTCCTGCTGATGTGAAATAAAAACTAGAAAGGGCTGCCAGGAGCGCGCTGGGTGCCACCAGCTTATTTTCTGCTTTGTGTTTTCTCTTTGCAGTACACCGATGGGGAGGGAGAAGGTGACACCTACTACTACGAGTACCCCTACTACGAAGACGTCGATGAAGCTGTAAAGCCTGAGGCACCCACCACCAAACCTGCCCCCCCCGAAGTGGCTGCTGGAGAGCGACCTGAGACCAAGCAGGTACCGACGCGGGGTCCTGGCAATGGGGTGGTTGGTAAAAACAGCACCGTTATCAAGAGATGAGCTGGGGGGTGGAGGCTGGTGCAGAACACCCCTTCTATTTCTCTGGTTCTGGCATTTTAGCTGTGTTTCTCCCGCAGGACTATCCTGCCCCCACACCATCACCTGACACAGGGAACCCCACGGGGCGGACGAAAGGGGACGCTGCGGTGGACGACCCCCTCGTGGACGAGTACAACTACGAGACCATCAACGAGGAGTACTTCACGCCTCTCCCGTATGAAGACGTCAACTACAACGAGGAAGTAGACCCCCAGGGTGGACTCACCGAGAACGCCGTGGAAGCTGAGCTCCCCACGAGTACCGTCGTCACCTACAACGAGACCGATGTAAGTTTAATGAATGCTCTTTCCCTTCGCTTTGTTTTTTTATTACTTCTGATATTTCATAAGCAAAGGAGATGTGATAATCTATATGGTAAATCTATAGGTGGCTTGGGCAGCTGTTGGAAGAGGACATTTTGTAAGAGATACTCTTACTTGAGATATTCCAGGGTGTGGAATACAGGTATTTAGGATTTGACTGGGGACAATTATCCTGGAAGAATCTGCTCTGGATTTTAAACTGTTACAGTTGTCCACAGATCGACCTCTATTTTGAATACAGATCTACTAAAAATGGGATCAGTCTGGATCCTAGAGCTGATGTTCTCTGGAGTAACTGCATGTTTAGTTATTTAATATGCTTCAACTGAAATATGTCATGCTTGAGACTGTTGTACCCTGAAGTCTTGCCCAGTTTTTGTTTTTATGTAGGAGTTTGGGTAGTCCAATGTCAATTTCATCCTTAGATGATCCAGGAGCATCAGCAAGGGGAGCTAATAGTGGGATGATGTTTTGGGGGGGATTTGTTAGGACCTGGCAGAGTTTTGTGGTTCCTCCTTGAGTGGAGAGGAATGGGACTGCAGCACTCAAGGCTTCCTGTGAGATGCTGAAAGGTGGCGAAAGAGGCCAAAACAACTGGAGCTGGACCCAAAAACTTGAATTCAGAGGCATTGGGGGGAAAATGTCTGGAAGAGCCAAGCAGCTGGAGCACGGCAGGAGGTGAGGGCCGGTGGGGCAATGGGATCGAGCCCAGCAGCTGGGGATGGAGCTGCCACGGAGGAGGCAGCTGGGCGGCCCAAAGCGATACGCAGAAACAGAAAATGCCTCCAGCATGTCTGAGGGAAGTGAGCACCAACCTGATGGAACCAAAGGATGGGAAACATTTTTTTTTAGTTTCCTGACAAACAGCCAGAAATCTCTGGCTAAGATTGAACTTTCTAATAAAGAAGAATTGAAGATTGGATAGGGTGACCTTAAAAAAAAATTGAGAGAGGAAATAAGAGGCTCAAGGGCCACGTTAGCACTTTTTCCTTTAGGAAAAGGAAATAAAAGAGGAGGATAGGTCAGGGAAATCTACTGCAAGGCTTTCTTTTGTGAAAACTGAGCCTGCTCTCAGCACAGCAGCTTACAGGTGAGGGTGTGCAAGATGCCTTGTCCCCAGATCTTGTCCCCAGAAACTCCAGAAGAGGTGGCGTGTGAAAGGGGAAGGCTCCAGGAGTATTCCAGGGTGGAGGCCTGCTCCAGTTCACCCAGTTGCTCCACTGAATCGCTCAGTGATGAGCAGAGAAAGGGACACAACTTGCCCAGCTGAGGGAGATTTCCATGCACCAAGGCAAAGGCTAATGCAGCGTGACATGGCGCAGGCTCCCCAAAAGTGGCAGCCTGAGGTGCAGGGATCCCAGCAGAGGATGTGGGTTTCAGGTTCACACCTCGATGCGGAAGGTCAGGGCCCCACCTGCAGCCGTGAACTCTCGAGGGAACAGAAACAAAACCCTTTAACCCAGTGGCCAAGCAAGCTGCCCACGAGCAGTGTGGAAGTGGGGATGTCTGGCACCGGAGTTCACCTGCAAGAGATTTGGGAAGAGAGCAATTCCTCCCTCTGAATTTATAAGGTGACTCTGTCTTACACGAGTGGACCTTTCAGGGGGTGATGTGTGAGGTTTTGGAGGCAGGTGCAGTCTATTAACTCTCCTGGGCTTGAGCTTCATTATGGCTAATAACGCTGTGATAAATGCCAGTGAGCAGTTCTGATGGAGTAGGCAATGCTCCTGTGAACAAAAGGAGCAGGGGACAGATATATTTTGTTCATTGCCCGCAATTCATCAGGCAGTTTACTTTGCTTGTCTAGATGCATATACCAAGGGCTTCCTATCTGCATCATGTTCTTAAAAGGGAAGGCTAAAAGGTGATTTACAAGAAGCTGTTATCAGCAAAGAATTGCAGTATTGTGCACAGTGAGTTTTTGACCTCTTGTTTTCTTTTTTTGGGCTGTGTTCTGATTGTTAAAGGAGATTATTTTTATTTTTTTCCCAAAAAATCTGCTAAATCTCAGCACAGAGAACTTCCCTTCTGCTCTGCACAGTTATTCAGAATATTACCTCTTTCCATGCAAATTGATTTGGGGATATCAGAGTATCAAAACAGACTTTTTGATGTTAATGTCAGGAGATGCAATTTGAAAAAAAAGCTTGCTGTATTATCTCTAAAAGCTTTATAGAAAGATAAACAGGTTTTGAGGTTTCAAAGTGCAAACCCAGATAAAAGATTTTTAACAGGATAAGAGGTGTGATAGCACTAGATCCATTTGCATGGTACAAAGGAAAAATAATGCTCATTTTTCCAAGTTTTCTAAGCAAGAGTCACTATCAGGTTGTTAAAAAAAAAAAAATGTCCATAAACATAAGCTGCAAATTTTTGCTATGTCAAAAAATTGATCTAGAAGCAACTCAAGTCTGTCAGTGATGCTATCAAAAAACATTTTCAAAAGTGTTTGGAGGCTGCTTAGGAAATGTGTCAAAATTTTATAAAAGAACCTGCAGCCAGCTTTTGGCCTTGCCCAGACTTTGGATTGAGAACTGTAACCGAAGTTTTTGTGTTAAATGTTGGCAAAGAAATTTGCTTTTAAAGTTTTCTACTCTATACCATGAACAGATAATTCACTAATGTTAGAATCAGGCAAAATCAGTTTCCAAATGGCTCTGAGAAGTTGGCAATGATACAGAAAAAAGATGGGGAGAGGGACAGGGTGTTGAGAGAGCATTATTTTCTAGCAGGGCCAGAACTATGAAATTCTGTGGTGTCCTTTTGGATTTTACCTCTGTTCCCAGTTTTTCAATGCTCTGATCCAAGAAAATATGAGACAGGATGATTTGTCATGAATTTTTCCCTGCTAATTAAATGATAAAGTGGGCAGGGCTAGGAAGTGATATGAAAGAGCCGAAATCTCTGTATGTTTGCCTTAGCACCAGGATTATTCTTTAAACCCTCTTCCATTTAGGTACAGATGCTCATGCTTATGGATTCTGAGCAGTTTGGGCACAGAAACAAGGTCTGGAAGCGGTGGTGGCATTTAAGTAGTTCTGAATTCGTAGCAGTGAGGCGATGATTTCTCTGGGAAGCACTGGAAATAATGAAATTTCTGGACCATTTTGATTATTACCTGGATGGGGAAGAAACAAAATGATTATCAGCACATGTTCTTCTTCATGGTGCTCGTCAAACTGAAGGGTGCCAGAGACAGCTGCCCACAAAGCTACAGAAAGGGCAAGGAGATGGACATAAGCAAGGAAATTCTGCTGTTTATTTAATATCCTTGTTTATAGACCATAGTATCTGTTGCTGTGAAGATTCAGACAGGATTTAGGGATTAATGAATCAAATTTGTTAAAATTTCTGCTACCACTCTTTGGAAAAGCACAACTGTCTTGGATCCCAGACAAAACAAACAGGAGGTTTTTGTATAAGCAAGCTTGGATTTTTCCACATTTCCTCCTGTAATTAGATTCTCATAATGACACGTTGCGTTTTTGACATGACTTTTTAGAATGAGACTGGATGTGATTTATTTTTTTGTGCTTAATAATCCAGCGACTCCAACATTCAGGCTGAGAGAGATGAACAGGGTCTGGTGTTGGAAACTTCGCTTCCATGTTTCTTCAAGCCTCTGGAGCTTGTAGGGTTGTCCTGGCAGGAGCTCTTGCTCCGTGCTGCTTTGCTGCCCAGGCTGTTACACCCAGGGTTATGCCTGGGATTGATGGAGAAATCCCAGGGAAGGCCAGGGTACACATCGATGTGAACATCCTGCCATTGGAAAAGTCTTGCAGATCACTGGAGACCTTAAAACTCCAGATTTCAACTTTCCTGCTTTTTATTTGCAACTATTATTATAAAGCTGCTTCACTTCCCCAAACCCACTGTCTACCCTGAGGTTTTCAGTGCGTGCATCCTATAGAAGTTCACATCCTGATGTGTTCCTCCTCTTGCTTTCAGAACCCTCAAGAAGGAGACGACCTGGATAAAGATTTCACCGAGGAAACAATAAAAGAATATGATGGGAATTACTACAACTACTACGACAGAACCGTGTCTCCTGACATCGGGCCGGGGATGCCTGCGAACCAGGACACCATCTACGAAGGGGTGAGTGCTTCTTCCATTGGACGTAAACGTAGCTCAAAACGTTTTTATTTAATGTTATTGAACGTTCCCACAGTGATATCACAGAGATGAGCGCTGCAAAAGGCAGTGGTCCTATCCCATTTGGGTTCATCCACCTTGATGGATGTGCTTGCTGCACGGAAGATGGCTCCGTGTCCTGGTTAGGTGGAGGTGCCCCATTTCTGCCCTACAAAAACCTGCAGTCCTCTGGTGGCAGAAACATCCCCAGGTCCTGCGTGGGGCTGTGTTGGTGGTGTGAGCGATGTTCTCAACTATTTACCCTTCTTTTTCTGTCCCGTGCTGCAGATTGGGGGTCCGCGGGGTGAGAAAGGACAGAAGGGGGAGCCTGCGATTATTGAGCCGGTAAGGACGATCTCTGTTCTTTTTTCTTTTTATCTCCCAAGGAAAAAGGCGTAAGGGGTGTGCTCTGTGTGATTTGGTGCTCTGTATTCTGCCATGTAGCTGGGAGGAAAACTTCCCATGAAATAATTACTTGGTTCATTTTAATATAAAATCCTGTAATCTTTTTTCTTTTTTCTTTTTTTTTTTTTTTAATTTCACAAAGCAGCCTAAATTAGGAAGGAAGTGCAAAATTTCCCATGACATCTCTTATTCGCCGTAACAACCCAGGCCGTGTAAAATGGAAGTGCCTGGCAGAGGCCGTCCCCAGCTCTGTGGGATTTTGAGGACCTCCGCAGCTGGTGGCCAGGTCCCATCCTGACCTGAACCTACAGCTCGGGGCCGCCTTTAATGGTGCAGCTAATGGGGTCGGCTCTGTGGAAATAAAAGGCTTCCCACTGCACACGGGGTGGGAGCTGAGCGGAGAGGTTTGCTCTTCCTCCTGCTCCTGGCTCCTCCCAGCCTTGCACTTCCAGAGGAGCCCTGTGCTGTCCCAGGAGGGAAACTCAACACTTTCCTTCATTACAACTTTGCCCTGGCCCACTCCCGAGGTGTTTTTTTTCCTTTTTGAAGAACAATAAAAACTGCCCGTGCCCTTTGCAGTCTGCAGAAAACGTGGGTTTCCAAGCGAGCATCCCTCTGTAGGTGTGCACAGGGCTGGAGGCTCTGCAGTCCCCAGCCCTGCTCGTGCTGGGACAGCCACTTTTGGCTCAGTTTGGGCAGTGAATGTGTGTCTGCCCCTCGCTGGGCACCACGGTTTCCCCTGGACAGGAACCGGGGGCTTTGCATCCCTGCAGTCACCCCGTCAGCAGCGTCCCTGAAGGGCCAAGCACAGGCTCGCTGCACACCAGCAGCTCAATTAACCTAATTTCCCTTGGCAGAGGGCCCGTGCAGTGCCCAGCGTGGCAGCAGCACTTCCCATCGCCCCCAGCCCCTCATTTTCCTTTGCATTTTTCCTCCCTTTCCCTCTCGAGGAGACTTTGCCGGTGCCGGTGGGGCCATGGAGGAGCTGAGGGGGCAGCAGCAGGGCTCTGCAAGCCTCCCCGCATGCTTGATAAAAGCATCTCCGAGCCTTCCTTCCTCCCTTTCCCTTCTGGGTCCCGCTCTCGGGCCGCAAACAAAGGGCAGGGAGCGAGCGATGCGCTGAACCGCGGCGCGGGGAGGGTGGGGGGCGAGCAGAAAGACGGGGGGAAAGGCAGCCCCAGCAGCCTGCCCTCGGCCAGAACCAATCCGAAACGTTACAGAGTGAACAAAATAGTTAAGTTTAATCATCCAGAAAGAATTTGGCCGCCTTTGCTATTTCAAAACACTGGAGCCACGTATAGCTTTTTGCCAGAAAGTAAACAAGACCAAATGCTGCCTCGCTCCTCTCCGCTCGGTTCCTCCGCGGCGGAGAGAGAAATTCACATTCGCCGTGCTCCTTATCTCCGTTTTGATCGGGGCTGCAGCAGAGCAGGGGAAATAAAAACCAAGCAGGGAAGGCGGGTTCTGCCGAATTTTCTCAGCTTTTCATTCCCGCCGCCCGGCCCTCAATCCTTGCTCGGTGCTGACGCTCGCTGGAGGCAGCAGGGCAGCACAGGAGTGGGGTGAGGATGGTCCTGCTTGGGGGCACGGGGATGTTGGGACCCCACTCGTGTCCTATCTATGGGGTGTCCTGCCCTGCCTGGCTGCTCCCAGAGCCTCCTCGTGTTTCTGCCCCTCGTGTTGCTGAGCCCGTTGTGTAAACAGCTGAGATCCCTTGCCGAGGAGGCTCTCCAGATGTCCCTAAAGCTAGGGCTCAACGTAAACCGACAGATAAATACGGGGAGATGCCGAGGATATTTGCGTTGTGAATTGGCTCCTTAGCTCAGACCCCACCGTGCCGGGGAGCATCCTGCAGCCAGCCCTGGTGCTGTGCGTGCTCAGGCCGTGGTGATGCTGGCATCCAGCACCTCCAAAAAAAAGCCCTGGGGGGGACAGAGGTGGGTTGTGGCTCTCAGCACCGAGCTGCAGACATTTACTAGCCGGGTGAAGGGAAGGGTTGGCATCGGTTTGTGTTTCAGAGCCTGCCACACCAAAATGTGCCATCGTTGGTCTCGGTGTCACCAGGGATGGGGCTGAGGGTGCCTCTGTGGGCTTGCTGGGAGCTCTGGGGTTTTCTGAGCAACGTCCTCGTTGGGGACTGAAAAGGAGCTGGTGCTTAGCAGCTGTCATTCCTGCGGGGAGCCTTCTTTATCGGCTTAGCTTGCCACATCTTGCTAGCCCACAGCAGGAAATAGCTCACTTAGTGAGGGTTGGGGCAGTGCTGTGTAAGGTTTCCCCCTAATTTACACCCAAAAGAGAGCTGTGGCTCCGTGGCGGTCAGTGACACTGCTCTCAGAATGGGGATGGAGCAAAGGCCAGGAGCTGTTCTCTTTACCCACAAAGAACAGCACAGGTGCTAGTAGAACATCTCCCAAATGCACCCAAATCTGCGGAAAGCGGATTTAAACGACATGGTAATGGAGAGTACGGGTGTGGGGAGGGACAGAAAATAACACTGGCCCTGCATTAATGGTGCCGAAACAGCAATGGAAGCAAGGCTGGCTCCTGCCAGCATGTTTGGTCTAATTTTTGCTCCTCTGGGGTTAGGCACTGTGGCTTTGGGGGCAGGCCTGGGTTTTCTTCTCCCTGTTTCAGACCCGTTCAGCTCAGCCCTGTCTGCTCCTGTGGCTGCCGTGGGCTCAGCCGATGCTTTTAGCACCAGAGCCCAGCCAGGGGTGGCCCAAGACCAAGCGCTTGCTTCCCCCAGGCTTCTCCCAGGCAAGCCCGTGGGGATCTGCAGGCTTTCCTAGGCTGCTTGCATCCCCTGGGAGCGATTTCCCCAGTTCCAGAGAGGAGCTGGCAAGGGCTGAAAGCGCTTTGACTCGAGTGAGGTGCCCACTGGGTGCATGGTCACTGGTCCTGAAATAAAAAGGCAGCGCTGGCTGTGGGGCTCTGCCCAGCACAGCGTCCTGATGCCTGCTGGAAAACGTTTGCCTGGCTTATTGGAGAGGTTTTTTTCCCTGCCTCTTACATACCAATGAGGGGAAAATGAAAAAAAAAAAAACACCTCTCAATTCTACTGAGTGCATGATAGATCTGATTTAAAGTTATGACAAAATATTTAGATTAAAAGGAATGAAATAACATTATTCTACCATTTTGCCCACACAGTGATTTCCTAGGTACACAGAGTAAATCACGGTGTGCAGCCTGCTAGAAAAGTAATTTCAAAAAAAAAAAAAAAAAAAAAAAGCACCTTGCAGTTTGATTATTAACTTTTTTTTAAAGCTGCTTGGGCTTGGAGACAGCTTCTTCCTGACAACGAGCCCTTCTCCCCCTGCAGCACAGCCGAGGTTTGTGTGCGCCCTGGGTTTGCTTGTCCTTGAGCTAAGGGAGAAGGGTTTTTTTTTATGGAAGATGCCCCTGTGCTGTGGTGAGGCTTGGTGCTGGGGGAAAGGGCTGTTCTGCCATGCCCTGCGTGGTCCAGAAAAATGGCATTTGGCTTTTCAATGGGCGGGTGGTGTCACTGGGGGAGAATGGGAACTGCTCAGCTTCTGGGATGCCCAGACCCAGCAGCAAGACGTGAAATACTTAAGGACAGACAAAGCACTGGGCTTCCAGCCCTGATGTTGAGGTGACTTGGAGGATGTGCTCTGCTAATCACTGTTTTTTTTTTCCTCCTTCTTATTTAGGGAATGCTTGTGGAGGGCCCCCCAGGTCCCGAAGGCCCAGCAGTAAGTGGCACTTTGTTTAAACCTCACTGGAGGGTGCGTGGTGCTGGGTGTGTGCGTTGCAGGGAGCTGAGCAGAGGGCTCAGCGCCCATCTGTGCCCGGGGTGTGTTGCTTCCATGTGCCATGCATGTGCACAGAGCGCTTTGGAGTCTGTTTTCTAGAGCAAAAATAAACAGAAAGCTCTAATTCTTTTCCTGTGCTTTCTATGAATGTTATAAATAATGCACATTTTCATTCAGTGGCTTTTTTTTTTTATTTTTTTTCTCTCCTAGGGCCTTCCAGGACCTCCAGGACCAACTGGACCCGTGGGCCTAATGGGAGACCCTGGGGAGAGAGTGAGTACCCCTGTTTTTCTCCTCTTTGAAGCCTTTTGTCATTTTTTGTGTTCAAAGAGGGACTGTGATGCCTTATTGGAACCCTAAATTTTGCTGGCTGCATGAGGTGTTTGATGGCGTTCCCTCTCTGAGTCCTTGGTCTTAACACCTCAGAGCTGGGTGAAGAGGATGTCAGCCCTAAAAGATGCTTGCGCTGGGGTAAAGGGCAGATCTTTGCACCCAGGGACAAGTGGCTGGGGACTAGCCACGGTAGTGAGCAGCACTAAGCACTTTTCTTCAGGCTAAAACCAAGACTAAAGCTGACAAACCCTCTCCTCTCTGCCTGCACCCTTTGGCATGTTATTAGTTATTAGGGCATGGGAGCTGGGCACTGGGTGAACAGAGTGAGCCAGCGCACAAAACAGCCATGAGCACAGAAAAACAGAGCTCATTGTGATTCTGAAGCCTCGTTTCAGCTGGTGGTGCGGGTCCTGCAGCAGAGGGGTTGGTTTTGGTTGCACCCAGCACAGCCCCTGGTGTTGCACCACCATCCCGCTGTGTTTTTCACCCCTATTTTAGGGGCTGCTGAACTCAAGCCTCAGCTCAGCAAGAGGTGTGCACGCATTAGGCATGCAGGAAAAGCTTGGCTTGTCCTCTCTGAACAAAATGAGCTGTAATGGGGCCAGGCAGTTGCACCAAGGCAAGTGTCCAGGGCCACGTCAGGCTCGAGGGCTGCTGCTGGGAGCAATTTTAGCGGGCGCTAGAAGTTCACCTAAAAATAAAAGCAGCCCTAAGGACAGGGCACTTTGTGGCCTGAGGCACGGAGTCTCAGTGACCAAAAGGGCAGAAAGCATGCCTACAGATGGCTCTTTGAAGGCAGGCTGGCTGGAGGTCTATTTTTCCAGCCTTTCCCTGGGAAAGCGGGGGCGGGAGGAGAGCAGCAGTGATGCTGATGGCAGGAGATGTGCCTGGATGCACCGCGTCCCGCAGCTGTCAGTGCTGTCACCCGGTGAATGCAGAATGCCTCGGCGATGGAGGGAGCGCTTATCAGCAAGCACTCCTCAATCTGATGGCCAGGGCCTCAGCAGCTTTTCCTGGCAGATAACGCAGCAGGGTCTGACACACCACGGCGTCCTCAGCTGTTTTAGCAGCTGCTTTCTGAGTAGGGAATTGTCCTATCTGTCCCTGGGCTGCAGCAGGGATAGGACAGGGAGACCCAGACCCTCTGCATCTGCAGGGTTTCCTGCTCTGCTGGCTGAGTTTCTTGGATTTTGTCTGTAGAGGATGGGAGAAGCTGCTCAGGCTCAAATGGGAAGGTCCACGCCGACAAGGGTGTTGTGCTGCTCTGATGCACGTCTTAGCACAGCTAATTGCTGCGACTCCTGTTAAGGATTCACGTTGTAGCATTGCTGTTTGTCTTTTTTCCACTTTATTTTCTATTTCAGTTGCATAACCTTAGACCCAGAATGAACACGAGGGAGGATTTGTTCCGTTGCAGAGAATCAGAACGAGATTTCTGTGCTACAAAGGAGCTCAGTGTAGCTTTGTTTGTAATGCTTAAGCGATGCTGGAGGTTTGCATGGCTGCCTCTGCAGTAACTTTCAGGTCTGCATCACATCCCCTGGGCTTTATTCCTCCTTACCCCTGCAGGCAGGCAGCACCAGTGGCAGCCCCTCAGGAAAGGGCTGAGCACATTTCCACCCTAGGATGGGATGAAGCACAATGTGAAAACTCCAGCTAGAACAGCTAAATGTTCTTCCCTAAATCCTCTGTAGCCGGGCTTTCTGCATTAAGTAGGGGCTGAGCTGGTTTTCACCAGTCTCTCCTACCCTCAGCTTTTAAAAACTGTCGTCCCTTGCAGGAAAGGCTTGGGGTCACTCTGGAACAACACTCCTGGGTTTCTTTTATGCCCCACGTTCCCCTGAGCTGTTGTCCTCCTCAGCGCTGCCCTTGCACCCTTCCTCTCCCACCCCTCAAGGTGGTTCTCCAGCCCAGGAAAAAAAAAAAGCAAGAGATGGGAAACTGCATTTTGGTGCTCACTGAAAGCAACACCCCATTGTTGTGGGATGTCCCCCGTGGCCTGGCTGCCATCCTTGGGGCACAGCAGGACCAGCTGCACTGCCACCTTTCCTGCCTGCCGGAGGATGAGGCAACCAGCTGGCTCCAAAGCTTCCTTGCTCACCTCCCAGCCTGAGGACGTGCGTGTTGCAAAATGCAAGTGTTGGGAGAAATAAAACCATTGCTGGCCCACGCTGGAAGGTGTCTGGTGTGGTTTTCAGGTGTACTTGAGGAGATTGCTTAGGTGTTGGGGTCGTGTGGCAGTCAACCTGGCTTGGGCCCCGTATTTTTAATTAAGGCTCTTGGTTGCCTTGCTGGTCCCAGGGGCCTTGGCTGGAGCTCGCTGGCTGCCGTGCTGCCACAACCCCCCGGAGCCCTTCTGTAAAGACCCTCGCTTCATTTACACTCCTGGTGTATTTATTGTTGTTTTTTTTTTGATGGAACAGTAATAACATTTCTTGTGGTTGTGACATGATTGAGAACGAGAGGCCCTGCCTGAGCTCCATCGATCGGTGTCTGCGAGCTCAGAAAGTCAATACGCAGCCACGAGCCCGCGGCTGGGTGCCAGGGCCACCACTCCAAGGCTTGCTTAACCCTCGAGCCACCACAGATCTGGGTCTTCCTGCACTGCCCTGGCAAGGCTCTGCATCCTTTGGTGTTGGAGTTTGTAGGGACCATCCACAGTTCATCCAGGCAAGGTCCCAGCAACGTTTTTGCAGCTCAAATCTTGCAGCAGCCTAGGATTAGTCAACACAGCTGTGCGGCTCCATCAGGCCCTTGGTAGTCTTCATTTGCCCTCATGTTCAGCTCCTACGTGTTGTCCAGCTTGCTCTTCTACTCCCCTTGATGCTCTTCCCCTGCTCCTAACAATTATTTGTGTGCCAGGACGGGTGCTGACCCTGATGAGGAGGGAGGTAGCGCTTCTGCCGCTTGTCCACGCAGATGTTTGCTGGCCGGGCTCCTCCTGAATGGCCGTGCAAAGCCAACCAGCAGCAGACACACTGTCCCTGATGTTGTCATTACACACCCTGAAATTAAAGGCTTCATTTGCATTCTAGCCCAGACAGCACATCCTGCTTTTACAGAGTGTCCAGAACAGAATGTAATCCAACATATTGTGCATGGAGAAGTGATGAACTTGCAGAGCCAGGAATTGAAACTGTATTAAAACACTCTTTTCAATTAGAGCAGCTCCTCTTTAATTTGTTTATTATTAACCCTGCGCATAGCTCATGAATTTACATGGCACTTATATGTGTACAGTGAGGAACATTTCTTATGCCAGCATCTGATAAGGACTTATTTGCAATCAGGCAGGTGCACTGAATTAATATACCAACAATATTCAGCTATGTTAATATTGGCCAACACTCATTTAGCTCTGTTTTATTCATCATGTCAGTTTGTTCATTTATCCCAGTTACTTTACAAAGCACAGAGGAGCTCGCATCACCAGCAAAGCTGCAGAGCAGCCTGTTTGTGGGAGGTAGCAGAGGGCTGATGGGGAGTTTCTTTCAAGTGGTGGGAAGAAGGAAATATGGCACTTAGGAGGCCAGAGAGCTGTTTTGTGGGTACTCCAGAATGGAATGAAGAAAAGGGGAGATTTTTATTTATATCTTTAATTTTAAACGAGATGGTCTGTCGCATTATAACAAATCTCACCCTGGTCGCTGACCCCATTGTGTGTTGGGAAATAAATGTGGGTGCCTTGGTGCTGCTGAGCTTCTGCTCAGCTTCCCTCCAGCTCTGAGCAAAAGCTGGTCTCAAAGCCATCATTACATTTTCCAAGCTCATGCAGTCCTAATGTCTCCATGGCCTTATTTCCACTGAGAATAGTTTTTCATCTCCAGAGTTTAATAGGATCCCTAAAATCCTTCCTGCGGTTCTGAAAGGCTCGAAGCTTTCAGGGTACCCTTTTTTCCATCAGACTGCAAGCGGTGCCTTACACAGAAAACCCTAAATGCTGTGAGAAAGATCTTTTCTCATGAAATTCTACGGCCAGGGTAGAAAAATAATCCTTGACTTGAAGCTCAAAACTGCAGGCTGGTGGGTGGGTCTGTGTGCCTGCTGCTGGGCACCGTTCTCAACACCCACCGTGTGTCTGTCCATCACTGTCTGCTATGTGACGATCATGAGAACTAACACAGATGTGAGTTTAAGTGTTCCCTTGAAATATTGCAATAGTGTTTGTGCTCAGCGTGGCATCTTGGAGCACTGCACCAAATGAAAGTTGAAGTTCCCATCCCTGGTTGCTGTATATCAGCAGATCTCTGTTTACATAATGAGAGTGACACAGATTTACACCAACGGAGGGTCTGGCGTGCTGCATTTCTTAAAGGCTTTCAGAGGTTTCTGCAACCCAGCCTCAATTTAAATTTACAAAGTGCTTTGTGGTTTGGATTTTTCCTCCGTGTCGCTGCCCCCCACTGCTCCACCCCGCAAGGAAAAGCCCTCATGCACCCAACCTGAAACAAAACGAGGCGTTTTTGTAGAAAAACACCCCGCCAACATTTGTCGGGCAGAGTACACAACAAGAGATAAACAAGCTCATTCCTGATCCGTCATACAGGGGACCAGAGCTAAAGGAGAGGGGAGAGAGGGAAGAAAGTTTATTATATAAGACGAGCCTGGCCTAAATTATTTATCATGCTGCTGGTGCGGCAGATGGGGCTGCCCTCTGCACCTCGCCAGCAGAGCCAGGGACTCCGCTGTCGGCCAGACTAAGTAAACACCAGGAATGTAACATCATGAGCTTGTCTTGAAAAATGGATGGGCTGGCGTGTCGCGCAGCCTTCCTTCGGCGCTGAGGGAGCCGTTGGGTGGTTTTGATGATAAATCAGGGGCTGCAGCGCTGGCTCGCTGCGGCGCTGGGAGCAGCGTTGTTATTCCAGGCCGGTTGCAGTGCGGAGCTGGGCGCCTGGCCCGCGGCACCACAGCGCCCTGTGATTGTGGTGCGGGGTGGGGTGACGGTGGCTGTCCTTCCCCAGGGCTGGGCTCTAATTTAGGGCTCGGGACTTTGGCTCGAATGCTTTATGTTCCTTTTTAAGAGGGAGAGGAGGAAGGAGATGGTGGGTTAAGGAAGGCAGGGAGGGAAAGGGAGGGAGCAAAGAGGTGCGAGGTGAAGCTGAGTCCGGTGCTCCTGCAGAAATGGGGAGCTGCACGGTTGAGATGAGATGTGGGGGAAGAAAACGTCAGTTCCAGTATGGCCTGAGACCCTCAGCCCAAACCAAGGCAGATCTGAAGGATGTTTTTAGATGCCCCCTTCGTAGAAATAGACCCAACGAGCACCCAGATCTGAAAGCAAGACAATGGGGCAAGGGAAACACTTCAACTTCCTTTTCTAAATCCTCTGCTTTAGGGACTTTGTACCCTTTTGTCTTTTCCTCCTCCCTCTCCCAGCTTCACCCCCCTTCCTTTGCATTGTGTGGTGAGCACACATCTTCTCAGGACAAGGGCTGGCTCTTCTGTGTCCATAGGTGTCTGGGATTGTGGCAGGATTTTATTTTCCCTTTTGTGTGGTGTCTGTATGGGCTTGAGAGCTTCAGACAAATGGGAGAGAATACAAACTAATGTGGATGTTTATCGCTTGCCCTCCTAAGGGCTTTGGTCCTCCACAGATGGCTTTATTGTTGGCATTTATTGACCAGGGGAGCGTCCAAGTCCTCAAGCCTGAGCTTCTGGCCAGGCAGTTCTGTCTCCCTTGCCATGAAGCGAGCACCAGGGCTCCTGGGTCAAGATCAAGCCACTCTCAGCCCTTTAAGCTGGTGTGAAAATTGCAATTCTGCACGCTCACCGAGTGGTTGGATGTCATCCTCGTTTGTATGTAGGCTTGCTGGATGGTTGTGAAAAATTGGGTTAACTTAAACTTATTGCCGAGTCCACAACTGTGAGTGTGAATAATTTGTGGGCTGTCTTATGGAAATTGGCCATATTCGATTATTTATGGCTTCATCAATACATCTTTTATTACGTACTTGTTTCTTTAGTGTAAGTTAAAGATACTCAGCTGATGTTAATCAGCGCAGCTCTGTTGAGATCCTTGGAGTTTGGCTGATTTACAGCTGCTGACAGGATCACTTCGTTGTAGACAGAAGTAGCCTCACAGGACAAAAAAAAAAAAAGACTGAAGAGAGAAAAATGGAATGACCCAGATGACTGAACATGCACGGAAATGTATTTATCTTTCCACATTTCTATTTCGCTGACCTGAGTTATGAAGTTTCATATACCTTTTTAATAGATTTTAAGAGACCCTACTAAACATTGATTCCATTGACTTGGAACAACGCAGAGGGTTTTATTGTTCACTCAAATATTGCTTATGGCAGACACTGAAAATATAGGGGCCAGGATGTAAGGAGAGGGAATTACTAAGAAAAACCATGTGCGCTTACAGATGTGCTTCCACAAAATTTGCCAGACCATCAGGATGCCAGCGTGCTCAACATGAGCTGTCAAGATAGGGAGCCTTTTGTGTCACAACACGCCTTTACAACCTTAACTGAGATGGTGTTACAGAAGTTTATTTTTATTTCTCTTTCTTATAGGGACCACCTGGCCGTCCAGGTCTTCCAGGAGCAGATGGTTTACCAGGACCACCAGGGACAATGCTTATGTTGCCTGTAAGTACGAATATAGCCCCCAAAAAGGCATTTAAATGACTTGGGCTCCTTGGAGTTAAGTGGTGGAGGGTGAAAGTCATGAGGAAGCAACTAAAGACACCTTCAAGGGCCAAATTTTGAACAGAACTCTGCTTCTTAAGGTGAGGAACCTCTAATGGCTGTTCAAAGCAGTTCATCCAGGTTCTTACGGTTTTAGTATCTGGTCCCTTTTGATGACCAGTGGTTACTCTGCATTGTCTTTTTCCTTTACATGAAGCTAGCAAGTACCAAGTCAGCCTTCTTGATCCCAGGACACTAAGCGAGTGATTATATTTTGTGTCTCCTTTGATGTGAGAAAAAGCCCTCAGGAAACCAGCTGTTGAAAATGAGTGGTTAGGTACCAAAGGGAAAGAGGCTTTAGTGAAAAACCGCAGCACTCTTGTACGGGCTCCAAATCGCAGGGTGATATGTGTGTAGGTTACTGGCAGGGTGCCGAGGAGAGCCTGGGCCAAGAGCTCAACACGGAGCTTAGCTGGCCATTACAATACATTTGTTGGCCCCTACAGAAACCAACCGTAGGCCTATAAATTGTTTCTTTGGATCTGCTTGCCAAGTTCGTGTGGTCGTATACCTAGAGCCAACCAAGCAAGAAGCAGAGGTGAAGTCGAGGTGAAAGAGCCTTCCAAGTAGGTTCTGCACTCTGCTGAGTTCCTCTTGCAAAACCCCAAAACACGTGCAATTAAGGAACTGGAGATGGAAGAGACGGAAGAAAACATTAAACAATTCCTTCCCTTTCAAGTTCAGGAAAATTAAAAATAATCATTATTTTTTTAAATCCTTTGCGTGTAAGGATCATGGCTTAAACATTAGGATGAGTTTCCCTGAAGTATGCTGCCGTGCTTGGGAAAGGCAGCCTCGGTCCCATGGCCACGAGACAGCTCCAGCCCAATAACCCGATACAACCCCATCTCCACCAGCATCTGCACGGGGGCTCTCAGGCCTGTGAGAGCTTCGGCATTAGTTTTGAGCGGTGGTGCGTGAGGTCCTTACAGTTCAAAGCCTGCAAGGCCTCCTATTGTGCATGTTTTGACCTGGCAGCGTTTGCTGTGCTGTTATGTCCATGGGAAACAGTCCGTGTGCGCCGGCGAGCTGGGCGACCCGAGAGCGCGCTGCTTAATGGGGTGGTCTGGAAGGACACCGATGGGCCTGGGGCAGTCATGCTGAACAGAGCTATTTAGGAACCAGGCTAGCGTGATTATGGAGACACAGCAACCCCGTGACCTGCTTTCTCTGTCTTGTTCCCATCAGTTCCGCTTTAGCGGAGGAGGAGATGCTGGCTCGAAAGGACCGCTCGTTTCGGCCCAGGAGGCCCAAGCCCAAGCCATCCTGCAGCAGGCCAGGGTAAGTGAAGGGGAGCGGGGTGGCTCTTGCAGCAGGTCTGTGTTGATGAGGAAGACAAGATTAAACTTCTCAGAGGAGATGTCTCCATGCTTGCAGCATCCATGCTGGTAACAGTCTCATGACCTAGGTCTGAGCTGGGATTGCTGCATGGCTTGAGGTGATGACACCTGGATGACTTGGCCTTTTATTGAGCACCAGCAACGGGCCAGGCTCTAAAAACTCAGTTTTAAATTACCTACGGACCTTGGAGATGGCTTTCTGCTGATGGAAGTAGACATAAACCTGCTGCAGCGTTCTGCTGTTTATGCTGACAGTTTTGAGAATCTATATGAAAAGTCGTGGCATATGCTGTAGGGGATTTCTTTCTTTCTTTCTTTTTTTCCAGCAAATCTCACTCAATAATTAAATGTATGTCACAGATGTAAGCTGTTCCCAGCTCCATGAATCTCAGCAGGCAGCCTGCAATTTCCTTTAATATATTTATTGAAAATACGTGATGAGTATCTACACCATTTTTTGTTTTGTTTTGCTTTGTCAAATGACCTTATTGATTAATGATCACATAATCCCCAGCCGTGTTTATTATTTAGGCTCACTGGTGAAACAAGATGGGCCATGCACGTTCCCAGTACAACTCCTGTTCCCTAGCTGGATGAGTATGTCAGTGTATAAGGCTCCATCCTCAGCTGTTCAAAATAAGACTTCATTTCCAGGCAGGACAGATTTGAATTTTCCCTTCCATGAGTGCTTGTCTGAGGTTACATTTGATCATTAGCACGTTAAAAGCAGAAAAGCAGCAGGCACAATTACAACAGAAGGGAAAATGTGAGGACCCCTTGAGTGCATTTCTGATTTATTTGCCCCAGTCTTGTCCAGGAAGGACCAGATCCTGGCTTTGAGCAGTAAAGGGAAAAATACAAGATGGTTTAGCAAGGCCAAAAATGAAAGGGGATGGCTTTGGGGCGCTTTGGTTCTCTTCCAGCCAAATGCAGCCATCAAAGGACATAGCTTAGCTGTGCTTCCCAGCATCCAAAGCCCACGTCTGCCGGCAGCTGGGTCTCGTAGCTCAGATGCTGTTGATGGGCTAAAAAGCAATTCCTTTCACCCTTGAGTGAAATAAAGTCCTTTAGGATCTCCACCCAGCTGGGTGACACATGCCCTTTTGGGTTTATAATGAGGGCTTTGGCTCAGCTGGGACTATTTTGCTTTCCATCCAGCTCTCCTTTAACTAAGGAGTTCAATTTTTCTCATGTTCAGGCAGAGCACAGGGCCCTGATGCCACCAGCCACTGCATTTTCCTATCCATTAACCTTACTCTGAGAATGATATTGGTGGATTATGATTCTCGTGTTACCTCGTCAGTCTTAATTTCCAGGCTGCCTACAGTTTTTCCATCAGCATTTATTTTGCTGGGAAATTGCTTTTCTTGACCAGATGAACGTTTCATGAGAAGCATCTGCTTTCTCAGACTTTTGTTGTTGTTGTTGTTGTTTTCTGCTGCCTGTCAAAAATAGTGACTGATTTGAAAAAGCAAAGTATCCCCCCCAAGAAAATTCTCTTTTCTGTTTTGTTTTGTGTATGTGTGTGTGTGTTTTTTGTTTGTTTAATTTTCAGTAAAACGTTGGGAAAAAAATGAAAAAAATAACAAATCCTGGACAATTTTTGGGCTGTGGATGAAAATTTGATAATTTCCATAAACAGAAAGATCCATTTCTTGACAAACATCAACCTATCATCAGGCAATTTCAGCTGAAAACCCTGATACTGAAGTGGACAGGGAGATAATTTTTTTTCTGTGGAGAAGTTATGGGATGTGGCAGGAATGAAAAAAGAGTCCTGCAGGGGGAAGTGCTTCTTTTTTTTTTTTTTTTTTTTTTTTGGGTGGTGTTGTTAATTGCATTATTAGGTTGACTTATTCCCTTAAAATTTGGCTTTCAGTAGACACTGAAAGTAGACACTGTCCCAGCCAGCAGTGTTCCGGAGCAGCTCCCTTTTAATGGGGAGTTGTAAAAAGATGCCACATAATCCAGCATTTGTGCAATATTTACACGATTCCAAGTTCAGTCACGGATAGATTTTAATTCCTGTTATACACAGATAATTACAACTCTTTTAAAGTGTCGAATTGTCACGAGGGAACAAATTGTCCAAGTGATGTTATGAACTGTGGACGGCCCCATTACCCTCCACGGAAATTATCGACTTGATGCATGGTTACATGACTCCTTAATTACTGAGCTAAACGCCCCCCATTGCAAATTGAATTGTTCTATTTGGAAGATGCTAAGTAGTAATTAAAAAAAAAAAAAAGAAAAAATCCTCCAAAATTAAACTGCTAGTTTCCTAAAGAAAAAGCTCTCCTAAACCAGGATGTGAGCAAACCCCTGTAGTTTGTTTGGGTAAAATTTTGTCATTTACCTTCAGTAGGTTATTGCTAAAAGTGCCCATTGTATTCTGTTTGTGTGTATTGATGGAAAAGGGTTCAAATGCAGGAAAATCTGGGCTCTCTATCTGCCATGGGTCTCAACCGGGGTGTTTATAGGTATCTACCTGTATGGGGCTGCAGGCAGCTGGGCTGTAGGTCCGTACATTCCCTCAGCAGACCGACACCAACCAGGGGTTTGGCCCATTTGTGGAAGCAAGAAGAAGTTGATCAGTTGATCAAATTTATTGAGATTATGGAAATAGCTGCAAGGATTCCTGGTTCTCAGAGCATGCAGGAAACACGCAGCTCGTGGTGCAGTGTGGCTGTGTCCCGTTGAGGCAGTGACACAGGGACACAATTAAAGCAGCATCTCTCTTTCTGTTTCAGCTGGCACTGCGAGGACCCGCGGGCCCAATGGGTCTGACCGGGCGGCCCGGCCCCATGGTGAGTAAAGAAGCAACGAGAGAACGAAGCTGGCACTGGTTCAGCACCTGCTCTCATTCTCCTTAATGCCCTTTGGCTCTTCCCTCTGGTTCTGTTGTGGCAAAATGCAGTGAATCCCATTCTCTGCCCACAGGGACCCCCGGGCAGTGGAGGACTGAAGGGCGAAGCTGGAGAAATGGGGCCTCAGGTGTGTATGGCAAGATCGGGGGGCTGTGGGGGCTTTGGGGAAATGCAGGTGTGGAGCAGCCAGCCTTGCTTCAGGGGCTGCTGTGGGGGAGCAGCTCAGAGCCTACAAATGCAAGGTGAAACCAGGAAGGTGTGGGAACATCTGTTCCACCTATAAATGTCCCTTCAAGTATCCAAGCGCAGATTCAAGGCATAATTCCAAGCCAGCAGGGTAAAATTCTGCAGGTGGTTCTCCTTTCCTGCAAAGGCATCCACAGAGGGGTCCTGAAGGCCCTCGGTTCCCCCAGGGCCCTCTGTGAGCACCCCAGAGGCATGATGTGAGGGGGGGTCCCGCAGGCTGCTGAGGGGCAGGGGGCTCCTTGGTGCAGGGCCAGCCTCTTGCCTTCCCCATGGCCCCAGCCATTCCACGGCTACAAACATTGGAAAAGAGATGTGGTGTGGGTGGCCTTGTAAATATGAGAGATGTTGGAGTGTGGGGAGTTCCTTATTGCTCACAAAATTGTCCTCCGGAGTCGTAAATCCTGCATCAAAGGGAAATTTTCTAATGGGGGGGCAGGGATTTGTCTCCACCACCCTGAGCCCATGACAAGCGCAGGGCTGCTCACAGGGCGAAGGCTTACCTTTGGGTCTACACATGCAATTCCCATCCAGACATGCTCAATCCTGCATCTCCCCTGTGTGTTTTGAACTCCGGTCTCTGCTCGAGGGGTTCACCCCCCGTTTTGTCACCCCGTTTTGTCACCCCTCTGACCCTCACCACCCCAATGGGGCCTGGCTGGGGATGCCTGTGGGGCCGCTGCTCCGGCCAGCTGCACGGGGTCTGTTTGTAATGCTGCTGGCTGACGGCATTTCTTTCTCTCTCCTCGTTGCATCACAGGGTCCACGAGGCATCCAGGGCCCTCCCGGCCCGGCAGGGAAGCCAGGCCGCAGGGTGAGTGTCCCGGGAGCGCTTCGTCCCGCGGCCAAAGCAATTCCTGAGCGCTGAGAGCATTGCACAAGCGTGGGCTGGCGGCCAGCCAGGGGCTGGTCCAGGCCTTCTCGGTCCAGCTGGGCAGACGCACGCGGGGATAAGAGCTTGGGGTAGGGAGGAGGGAGGATGGGAAGAGCTGCATGTCCATGCTTCCCATGTTTTAGTTCTCAGATTTTTGCTCCACGGTGCTGGGGTGGGAGCTGCAGGAGCACCCTGGGCTGCTTCGGGCAGTCCTGGTCTTTGCAGCATGAGAGGACCTGGTCCCCGGGGGTATCTGAGCTGGCAGAAGCGGTGCTCACTTGCTCTGTTGACATTCCCGTTGCACAAATGCTAATTTTTATTTTACGGAGTCCTCCAGCTCTTTGTGTAAGCTTACCAGAGGAAGAAATTAAGAAGTTTTTTGTGTGACTCACATCCGGCTTTCATAAACTTTTATCTCATTTCAATTTGTGAACATCGGCATAAGCATATCTTAAAGTGTAAAGGAAGATAATTTTTTCAAATTGATGACTGTATCCCAATGTCCATGCTGTGAACCAGCTTCCCTGCTGTTTGCCATATTCCAGCCCACCAGGCTGACCCAGGATGCTGCTGCAAGAACAGAGCAACATTTTCCCTTTGCCCAGGGAAGTCGCTGCCCAGCTGGCAAGCTTTAGCTTCAATAAAGCTTTGCTCAGCCACAGACCAAAGAGCAGATGTCTCTGCAGTCCTACTTTACCCCTTGTGTCTGACTTTGCTTCTCTCTGCTGCAGGGACGAGCTGGCAGTGACGGTGCCCGGGGAATGCCAGGCCAGACAGGACCAAAGGTAGCGTCACGTCTTTGTGTGTTTTTGGAATTTGCATCAGCTGGTTAGCAAGCAGGAACGGGAGGACCCTTGCAGGAGGAGCCCTCTTTGCTTGGAGGAGGTGGCTGAAACGGTCCAGCAACTCCTGTGAAGGTGTGGGCTCCACACTTGAGAGCTGAGGGAAATTAAACACACACCTAGAAGGCAGAACAGCAAGAGATTGTATTTTCTTTTCTTTCCTTTTTTTTTTTTGGTGCAACTTTATTAAATTGCTGGATCCCCTTAAGAATGAAACATGCTCCCTTGGCTGCAGTTGTAGAACAAATACTTCAGAATCCTAATTACAAAAAACAAACATGAATGAGCAGTTGGAAATATCCTGAAATATAACTACCAAAAAATACCTATTAAGTGGGTGAGGAAATGTAGAAGGCGTGGTGAGGAATTTTAATGCCTTGTATTTATCTTTGAGACAAAATCCTTTCATTCAGCTGTGATCTGCTGGTATTATCAAGCAAGGAAGGAGCTGTTCCACTGAAATTGAATGCAAAGAAAGTTTGCTCAGGGAATCACGTATTAAAGGTTTTAAGTACTTTATTATGTAGATACTTAAAGCTGAAAAAGATGGGGGGTTTTGATACAGAGACAGGAGGCTGCAAATCATTTATCCAGTAAAGTGCTTTAATGAGCATCAACTGCCCTCCAAGGAGTGGATGCCAGGGAAGAAGGGAAAACGGAATAATGAGCAGCTCTGGAAACGAGCTAAATCTGCTGTGAGCAAAGCCAGAGCAACGCCCCCTGAGCTGACAAAAACGAAGGAGCCATCAGTTACCCTGGTGCATCTCCGTCAGCCTTGGCCAGGTCGATTTATCCTCCAAAATGCTCTGACGTAACCAACTTCTTCGTTCATAGGTAAAAGGTTTGTGGAAGGAAGGAGTGGTGCTCATTCCACTTACCACTAGTGTGTGCTGTGCCCTTTGACCAGGGGGTTCCCCACTATACAAAGAAAATGGGACTTTTTTATCTGTGCCAGGTGTTGTGTGACAACATCACCCACAGTTTGCAGATGCCTTTGGGACTTCCCTTTTCCAAAGAGCTGAGACTTTCACAGACAGTCTGTCTCAGTGCATTCCTGCCCCTATTTCCCCCCAGAATACAAGGAATTGGCACCGGGCACAAATTCAGTGAGGAAAAACAGCTGTGCAGAGGAGAAGCCTTGCTGTGCCTTGCTGGGTTTCACCAGGACCTGGCTGCATCCCAGCACTGGGGGACCCACACTGGTCTGAGCCACAGGAAGCTGTCTGAACTACTGGGGTTTTAATTTTTCCTCCTCACACTTCAGCTTCCCAAAGAGTCGCCCCTTTCCTTCGAGAACATCTGCAGAGCTGGGCAGGGGACGTGAGGAGCGAGCAGCTGTGTGCTCAGTGTGTCCGCACGACTTTTGTTTTCCCAGCGTGGTGCCAAGCACAGAGCAACACGCCCGCCCTCCTAGCACAGCTCCTTATTTTGGCCTTGGCATCGTGCTCCCCAGCATGGCCAAAGCCCTGTTTGGCCAGGATTAGAGGGGTGTGTATGGGATGGGTTGTGGTGGAGGCCAAGGTGGTGTCTGGGGACCTGTCGGCAGGAATACTGGTGCCCAGCTGGCTACCAGTGGGTCATCATTTGTAATTCTGTGGAATAAAATGAAATAAATTGCACTAGAATAACCTGTCCAGAATTGAGATGCTTTAGATGATGGGACTCCGGAATTCACATGGAAAAATAATAAGTCTGTAGGTGCTGGAGGAGAAGGGAGGAGGTAAAATGGCTTTATTTGAGTATTTTTCTTTTTTTTTTTTAATCTATAACTTTGAAATCATCGCTGGTCTGATGGGAGGTGAAGGCTGAATGTCTGAGGGAGAAAATCAATCCCTCCTTGACACAGAAAGGAAACAAATTGGAAAGATATTCAACAGCAGGTGGAAACGTGTACTAACCTGGCTTTTCTTTTAGGGTGACCGAGGGTTTGATGGCTTGGCTGGTTTGCCTGGTGAGAAGGGAAATAGAGTAAGTTATATTCCACTTGTTTCCTGGCTGCAGTCTGTAATGAAACCTTGGCAGGAGGACATGGCTGGGAGGAGGGCAGCTATTGCTGGGGATGAGCCAGAACAGTGCAACGAGAACAAGAGTGTCCTGGAGGATAATGTGGGATGTCACAGCATTGCTCCCAGTCACAGCACTCACATCCTGGGAAGCTGCAAAATCCTTCTGGGATTGCTTGAAAGTGGAGGGGGGGGATCACTTTAATAAAATGCAGACTGAAAAATTAGAAGCAAAACCTGCTTTTAGTGCAGATGTGGATGGGAACTGCCAAAAACACAATGGGATCGTTCACTTTGGCTTATAATTAAACAATGGGGAAAAAAGCAAGAAGCTAGTTATTTTGGTAGGCTGCCTCCTCTCCCTAGAGAGAGCCACTGTCTCCCCAGTTAAACCATTAGTTTGTAAAGCTGGGGAGTTCTTGAGCAGCAGAGATCGCATTATGATTACAAGCTACAGAGGAAAGGGAAGACAGTGCCTGAGAGAGATGCTTAATTGGCGAGATGTGGGATAGTGGGATGCCTTGGGTGAAGGAATATCTGTGTGCAGAGCCCGAGTCCCCTTTTCTTGAAGGAGCCACAGTATCTGCTTGCTTCCCAGACCCCTAGTGAGATGTCATGAGTAAATCCTGTGCCTCATGCACAGGAAAGTGAGGATACGAGCATCCTCAGCACATGGTGCAGACAGAAAAGGCGAGCCTGTTGCTAGGTTTCTCACTATTACCCAATGTTTTCCATTGCCAGACTGTGTCCACCTTCTCTGAGGATTTTCTGCCTTTCCTTCACAGGGCGAGCCAGGCCCCCACGGACCCCCAGGGGCTCCCGGAGAGGATGGGGAGAGGGTAAGTTTGTCTGTGTCTGCAGCAGTCCTTTGAATTCATAACTGAGCCCTGTAAACGAGAAGCAGATGCGATGGCAGCACCAGGCACACGTTGCCTGCTGCCATCCCCTGCAGCAGCAGCAGCAGCAGCAGCTCGTCCCTGCAGCATGGTGCCACGGGATGAGAGTGACATGGGGCAGACAGAGCAAGATGGGAGGAAGAAAAGCGATGAGAAATGTGCATTTTAAGTATCTGGTCAGAAAACTCTGTTTTTGTTACGAAAAATCATGTCATCGACAATGTGTGCTGCTTGTTTTCTAAGATATGGCAAATTGCAGCACGACTTGGGGAATAGGGAGTCCAGATAGACATAGGAATCAAAGATTAAATTGTTCACTTTAACACCATACAGTTGATAATTGCAAGGCCTTTAGCAAAGCTCAAACTAAGCGATACAGGCCTAGAAGGGCCGGTTTAAGAGAAGAGATTGCAAATGCTGAATGTGTAGTTCTGGGAAGTGTGCACTTCAGTTGGAGGAGTATGGATTTCCCAGGCTCTAATCCTCCTCCACAATGTTCTCTTTCCACCTTTGGCTATCTGTAAAGCACAGATAATAATGCCTTCCTGACCACAAAGTTGTGAGGATTAATTAGTCGTGGATGTAAAGGGCTTTTAAGTCGAAAAGACCTAACTTGCATCTTTGGGGGAAAGAACAAATTTCTGGAGAACTTTAATCCTAAAGAGAAAGAGAAACCATGTAAGGGGAAGAGAGGGCATGGCTGAGGGGAAGAGAATGCATTTTATCAGCAGCAGAGGAGGGTTTGCATGGGCTGGCTGCTAGGATTGATTTCCTGGGTGTGGGCGTGCTGGGTTGTGATACGGTGTCCCTGGGGGAGCCTCATGAGTTAGGTGGTTTAACAATGACTTGGAGGAAGCACCATCGGTGGGCATCAACAAGAGCTGGGTGTGGAGGGATGAAGAATTACCCCTTTGATGGCTCTGGCTTATCTGAGGAGCCAGTGGGTTAATCTGGCTAAATCAAATTCCCCGGGCAGCGCTCCCATGCTCCCCTTCAGTAGGCACTAAATCTTGTGGTTATTGACTCACATGGCCCGAATTGTTCCTACAGTATCTTGGCTATTAGCAAAATCCATCTTTATAAACACTGACATGAATTATGAAGTATCCATACAGCATTTCTAATCCTCGGTAAATTCTGCACACGCAGTATTAGTCTCGCGGCTTACGAGGTCTTCCTTATGCACGGCTACCCTTTTATTACTCCAGGGAAGCTGCTTTTCGGTGTGATTATTATTTAACAAGAATGAAACACCTGTGATGTGACTGAAATATAACTGCTTTGCTCTGTCTCTTTTGCTGCTTCCCTCTGTGCCTTCGCTGCCGAGCAGGGAGATGATGGAGAAGTTGGACCCCGAGGGCTGCCTGGAGAGCCTGTGAGTACCTCCTGGGGCTCGGTGTGCAGCAGCACCGCTTTGGTCAGGGGCTGGACATGATCAGGGTGCTTTAGGTGTCCCATGGGGCAGCTCCTGTGGTGCTAATCAAGACCCCCGAGTTCTTGCAGGGAGCAGCTTCTCCTGCTTGAAGATCCAAGTGAATGGTTGGGAGTCTCTTTGCCTTAACAGCTCTCTTCTACTTTTTTCACCAAGATGCCTACTGAGGAGAGAAGATGCTTTCTGATCTTGTATTACTGATGAGCAAACTTCTCGGTGATTCTATTTGCTCAGTGGCTAATATTTGAAATTTAAACCCTGTCATTTTAAAGGTAAAGCTTAGCTTAGGCTGGTTTCTCGTTTTTCCTGCATGCATCCTCCATCTGGACTTTTTAGGAGTCAGGTAAGTGGGCTGGGGTGTGAAGTGTGCATGCTGAGTGTATGTGAAATGTGAGTTTTGTGAGTGTTAGTAGCAAACAGCAGTGAGGAATGGTTTTGTCTGCTATTGCAGGGGCAACGGCAGCAATCAGCCATGCAGCTCATCACCTGCACCCCTAGTTTAGTGAAGTGTGAGTGGTCCCATCTAAATCTTAGGATGCAGTCCTAGCAGGACTGAACACAAGGGGATGTTTGCCATGACCTCAGTGGCTGGTGTTCTGTTCACAGCACACAGAACTTTATAAATCTGCAGAGTTTGTCAGTGTCTGGGCCTGCAGCTCCATATGCTGCTGCTAATGCTGGAGCAGCCAGGCCAGGGCTAGCAAAGGGGACAGTTCCTATCAAGAGTAAGGTGAAAAGGAGATGCTCATGATTTGAACAAAAACCTCCTGAACAATCCCGACAAGTGTTTTGGGGGAGCGCCCCACCAAAAAGAAACAGCTGGGTTTTCAAATCAAGACTCTGAAGGCATTTTCTGTCCCCAGCACCAACTATTTCTGATTTTGTTGGCAATGATGAACTCTGTTTCTGGCTGACCGTTGATTTCTGTGTGTAGTACAGTCATTGGCTGCTCATAGTATCCCAAACGCATTTCCTTTGTTATAAAAGGAACATTAACTATCTATCATTGGCCATCAGCTTTGCTTTCAAAATGTCTTATTTTGTTGTTGAGCGGCCCAGCATGGTGGCCCGAGAGTAATTGATGAGAAGTGTTGGACACACTTCACATGAGAAAGGGAAGGTTTGGCATTTACGGACTCGTTGGAACTAAATTATAGACGAGATGTCTGATTAACTTCTGGGAAAGATTAATCAACCCAGCTATCTCCTCGGCACATGTCTAAGCAATAACTTATGGGTTATTAACTTCTTAAAAGCATTTATATGCTCAGGTAACAGAGTAACAAAAGAGGAACTTAAATGATGATCGTGCATGCAGGGAAGCTTATTTTTATAGCAGCCATACAAGAAAAAATATCAGTGATGGCCAGAGGAAAGGCTTAAATTGCATTACAGGAAACTTCTGGTCATAAATACACGTCCCAGATCTGCATGTTTTTACCTGCCCTGAGCCAAAATAGGGTCTTACCAAATTTAATTGTAACTGATACTAGTGGTGTGACTTAGAAATTCGTTCCTCTTCATCCTGCCTCATTTCCTTCCAGTTCCCATAGCTGATTTATACAAGCATCAGCCAAGGAGCTGCTCTCCTGGGACTCAGGGTACAAAGCCCCAGCCCCTGCAGGACCCCGGTGGCTGGGAAGGGCCCGGTGCCCATGCATCCCGTTGGCACTGCAAACTGCTTTTCTGCAGGAACAAAATCCCCGTGGCCTCTGAGATCAGACCCTTTCATAATGTCTGCTCTTCTGTCCTCTAACATTTCATTTTAATTCCTCTGCGTCATAAAAAGGGATGTGCAATATTTGGGCAGACAGATAAAACTGCCCATCAGTCAAGAACAGTTTTCCTCCGTGACAGTGAATGAACATCAGCCTTGTAAATGTCCAGGGTCCTTTTACCATCTCTAATTGAAGAAAGGGCCTGAATTTAAAAGATGAGCTTCCAGATCTGCATCTGAGCACTCAGGTGGGCACACAAGGCCCCCTCCCTTTCCTTTTGCTGCAAACTCACCAGGTAGAGGGGCTGCTGGAGCGGGGTTTGCAAAGTCAGGAAAAGTACATTGAAGCATTAGCTGTCAGACTCACTCTCTCACATGGATACAGTTCTCCTGACACATCAATGCAATACTCAAATCTCCCCGATTTCCCTGAAGATGATGCTAGGCTTCATCTGGTGAGAAAGCTAGGAATGGCAAGGTGTGGTTTAAGAACCAAATGCCTTTGAAAATGCACTGTTATGCTGCAGGCTTAAAACCTTTTCCAGCCTTACTTCATTGTACAGATTGTCAATGACCAGAATTAAATCTGGAGAGATTTAGAAATGCTAACCTTAATGATCCATTAGTGGAATAAGCTCATTCTTCACGGCGCTCTCCGGCTGGAATGACTTGGCTGTGACACGTTTTGCATCATTGTGTGCATTACAGGGTAATCCAGGAATATGATTAAATTATTTAAAAATTAAAAAAAAGTGGCTGAAGTGGGCCTTCTTCCAATCCAAGGGATAACTGTATGCATGGATATTACCTTGACAAAAAGCATTTCAAGGGTGCATGCACGCAGGATTTCTCTTACTGATTTTTTAACCCAGACAGCTGCTGTTACTGCAAAACCAGTAGGGTCGTGGCCAGCCCCGATGCTGTGCTGGGCAGAGCAGTGCCTGGCACCCATGGGGGAGCACGGGATGCACTAACCCTGCTTGTTTGCTCCAACAGGGACCCCGAGGACTGCTGGGACCGAAGGGGCCACCAGGACCACCAGGGCCACCGGTAAGTTCCCAGGGCTGCTGCCTTCCTGGGTCATCTCAGCCAAACCACCCTGCCCCAATTAGTCGTTCAAGCAGATGATGCATCTGCATGATTCTGTATGTCTGTGCCATGAGAAGACGTGTTCATAAAAGTTGCTGCTCAAAGGCTGTGTCCTGCCCTGTTTTCAGTGCTGTCACCTCTGCATGTGGCATCCCAAAATTTGGCTCACCCAAGTAGAAGTTAATGCCTAGCTCAGCCTGGGAGGGCAGAATGAGAGCTATTAACGCAGTGGCTTTGCTATTAACTTTTGCCTATAGGGTGTTGACCCTTTAAAGCAATTTGTTCAGGTTTCAGGCAAAAGCCAAGGCAAGAACGTGCAGTTTTTATGCAGGAGGCAGCCACCCTATTTGTCGTGCACTGCTGGCCAGGGAAGTGCTGATGTAAGGGCTCCTTCTGCAAAGCACTGCAGCTCACTGAGGTCCCAGGATTTAAAAACAGGACCCTGGGCTGCTGCTAGAGCTGAGGGGGTCAGGGTTTTAATGGTGACCGTGGTGAGGTCCTTAACCCCTCGTGGGATGTGGAGACATCCTCACTTTGAACTCCTAGTCTGCTGAAATTAAATGAGGGTTCAGGATCTGCTCCAAAACTGGTCTCACATGAGCATGCTGTTAAAAATGGATAACCTAATGTGCCCTAGAGCAAATGGGTGAACACAGAAGCCCCAGCAGGTCTTTATTGACCATGTACCATGTTACACCATCATTGAAGATGATCAGGGCAGGCATGACCCTGGGTGCCTTTTTTTGTGGCCCTCTGTTACAAGGGGGATTATTTTGTTGGCACAGGCCCTGTTTTGTTATTGAGGAAACCTTGGCCTTGGAGGCTTTGCTTTGTCCATAACACTGTTAAGAACAATCTGGGTCAAATCCTCATTTTGGCACAGCCTCGTTGGCTTCACCTGAACAATGCATTCCTGTCCCGAGCGAGGTCTGTGTCCAGTTGTTCCTTCTCACGAGCTACTACCAGTCTGCTCGCTGTCGGAAGCAATCCGACTGCAGTACGTAGCCAGGATTTCTTCATCTGGTGCTGATTCTGCTTTTTCAGGCAGGTTAAACCAGTGGGAAAATACCAAAATGACTCTTTAAAGCGTTAATTTTTGCTGGATTCATAGAATTGGCTGCTTAACAAAACACCTTTAGAAAATTGTTCCATTTCCACACGGTCTAAAGGGCCTCCTGATGTTTTCTTATTTTTATTGCATTTTCCCTGCTTTTGTGGTGCGAAATATGCAGATATTTTCTTAATGCTGTTTTTTCAATCCTTTCCCAGGGTGTGGCTGGTATGGATGGACAAACAGGTCCCAAGGGGAATGTGGTAAGTTTTCACTGCAAGTTTTACAGACGGTTCAGATATTATATAGAGAGAGCATATGTGAAGTGTAAAATGTACTCTATTAAATTAGATTTGCTAATTGCTTTTTAGCCTGGTCTAGATTCCTATCAGGGCCTGTGAAAACCACCGAGAGTATCTTCCTACAGCAAACCAGCAAATGGCTGTTAATTTATTATAATTTCTGATGGAATTACACATTATTTCCCCGTGAAAGATCAAACATTCTCATCAAGACGTGTGCTGTTCTAATGAACATCGGAGCACTGTAGTTTAACTGAGGGGGAAAAAAATCTTCGTGTGCCTCCTCGTTGGCTCTACCAGGCTGAAGGGACTCCTGCAGAACAACCTGATCAGAGCTAGGCAGCACTAAAGCCCCTCACAGCTCATTTGGGCAGCGTGGCCATGCACAGAAGTGTGTGTGCAGTGAAATAACTTCACTCCTCCTGCCCCACCATGGAGTGGAAGCTGTGCTCAATGCCCAGGAGCTCCTGGTTGCCAGCAGTGGGTTAGAGAAGGGTTTGAGATGCAAGAGGGATGATGCTGTTCAGGCATCCAGCTCCGCTCACTGTTTTCCTGCTCTCAGCTCTTCCTTTGCCTCCTCACAGGGTCCTCAAGGTGAGCCGGGCCCCCCAGGCCAGCAGGGCAACCCAGGTGCTCAGGTAAGAGGGAAAAAAATGGAATGAAAACACAGGAATGCTGGTTTGGAAGAAATAGATGGACCAGCAATAAGGAGATTTGCTGGGAATTGGCTCCATGTATGTTGCTGGCCCAAAATCTTCTGAAAACGCTCCCAGTTTCAGATCCCTCCTGTTCTCACCTGGCTCTCACTGCCACGGTACAAAGCCAAGCCCAGGTCCAAGCAGTCTCATCAGCCGAGCCACATCTTGTGGCTCCTGTCTGACTTTCAGCATCCCCCATCCAGATGCTGGGAGCCAGAAGGATAACGCAGATGTCCGAGTCCTGCTGTCAGCCTTCGGCACGGCTCCGCTCCCATCGTGGGGATGAACCTGGCTGCACACCGCGAGGCGGGATGGCTCCCCGGGGGAGAAAATGAAATTACAAAAATGAGGTTTTATCAGCTGGTGCAAGGCGTTTTGAGAATGAATGGAGCCGGGGAAATCCCCAGCCGTCGCAGGCACTAGAATGATGCTTGGCTGAGACATTGCCAAAATGCATTTGGAATGAATAACTCGTTCCTTAATGACCCTAGGTTTTTCTTTTCGCAGGGTCTTCCAGGTCCACAAGGCCCCATCGGTCCCCCAGGAGAGAAAGTAGGTTAAAATGCCACAGCTCTGACTTAAGACAACTGTTGCCATTAATATGCATTTGCTGCTTCAGCTGCTCCTTTGCCCCATATGCAACATCTGTTTGCAGCCGTGTCCATGAAAGTCTAATGTGTCTCATTCCAGACAGAAGAGAGACAAGAAAATGCAGTTTACCTCGAATTCATAATATTTGCATTCATTTCCTACTTTAACAGAAACATTCTGAAGGCAGCCGATGGCAAAACATTAGCAGAGGGCTGAAAATTGTCTCTTTCTGCGGGCTAAGTGCCTGGAAGTCTGATGGGGATGGTAATGGGAAGAGCTGGGGGTTGGATCGCTCTGCCGAGGTCTCCTCGTGCTGCCTCCTCCCCGCTCACAACCCATGCCAGCTCTCTCTGATTTCCCATCGCTGTCGACGTGGAGTAGCTGCTGTCCTCATTCCCCCAGCAGTGCTGGGGCCATCAGGGTTTAAGCAAGGGCATCGTTTTTGCCCACGGAGATGACAAAGCAGCTATTGTTGGGTGCTCGTTCAGCTCCCACAGGCAGGGGATCCATCCAGCACGCGTGCGGGAGAGCTCCCTGCTCATGTTGGCAGCCCGCAGCGTGCTGAAATTATCGATCAGCAGGGGAAGAGTGAAGGAGCACATTAGCAATTCCAGCAGATAAAGGGCTCTCGGGTTTAGTGCTGAGTCACGCACTTGCAGCAGCAGTGGCGCTCCTCAATAGCGTGAGAAATCAGGGGACTGCTTAATTACCAAAGCGACCACTTCCCCACGTTAAAGCAGCAAGGTGCAGTCCATGGGGGCAGCTCCACGCCTGATTTTCTCCCTTTGCCTGTTAATCTTCCTGCACTTGTCACCAAAGGGTGGGTATTTCCTGTGCTTTGACCTGCTCCCACCTGTGCTTACGCGCGGTGCCTTTCTCAGGGCAGCCACTTGCTCCCAGCCCTGGGCTCTGTTCCCAGCCTCGTGCCCAAACGTCTTGTTCTGAGCTCTGCCAGGCCTGGGTAAGGTGCTGGCACTACTGCCACACCTTCCTGGGATGCTGGAATCCCAGATTCCTTGCAGACTCCTTGCAAGTCGTGGCAGCTTTCCCAATAGACCCACCTCCCTGCAGCCTTTCATGACTAAAGCAAGCAAAACTGGTGCTCTGGGGGCTCTGGCTATTGCAGCTGATGATTTTTCTGTTTTTTTTTAGGGGCCTCTGGGCAAACCCGGTCTTCCTGGCATGCCTGGTGCAGACGGTCCTCCGGTAAGTCATCCTCTCCCAGGTCTTTCCTTGGCACAGGGACTGCAGGGGTGATCCTGCACCCACCCATCCTTCCTGGGTGCACCGTGGGCTTGTGAAGTATGTGAGCCTGCAGCCTGCCCACGTTTCACCTGGGCTGAGGGGTTTGAGTTGGCTTTGAGCTTTGCTCAGCCTCACAGTGTAGCACAGGGCAATTCTTGCCGTCTTTCTGGGCTTCTCTTTCTCCTCCTCCTGCTTCTCGTTTATGTTTTATGTAGGCTGGCAGCTCACCGAGGTAAGGATGGTCTCGTGTGTGTGTGTGTGTACTGCAGTGCTAGCACACGGTGGTCCTCATCTCGCTCAGGACCACTGGGCACTGCTGCAGAACACTGATAAGAGGCTGAAATGGCATATCAGCACGATATTCTTGCAGCTTCCTCCTAATCCTTCTTTAAACAGCTTTTGCTCATTCCTCTAAAAGTTGGTACTAAAATCTCTGGCCTTTAAAATTGATCTCGTTTTTGCACACCTCAGAGACACCTGATTTTACAAGTGACAAATGTAAAATAGTTACATCCCACTGATGCAAATGCAAAGCATGGCAAAAAAAAAATAAAAAAAATCCATTTCCCACCCTGGGATTATCGTTCCTATGAGGGGCATTTCAAACATCCTTACAATTGTTAGCTGAGTCAATAGAGCAGCTAAAGCAAAGCCCGGAACATCTCGAAGGCTGAAGCTTTCGATGTGAAATTCCTGCAGCAGCCTCTAGGGAGCTTCAGCTGGAGAAGGCGCTGGCTGGGTCTGTTTCTGTGCAGGCTGAAGGCTGTGTGAGATCAGCAGGCTGAGCGTGCACGGCTGTGCCCAGACGCTGGCCCTTTGACACTGGTAGCCACGTCGTTTGCGAGCAGGGTGTAGGTTTGCAAGCATAAGGGTTGCTCTTCCCAAGGACAAAACCTGCCTGTGTGCCTTTTATAGAAATTGGTCTTGAAAGGCGTCTGCAAATCCCCGAGGGCCTGAAGCATCTCGCTGCAAGAGCCAACCAAGTTGCTCATCAATTTTTGATCTCAGTAACAGTAATGGAGATGGGCATTTTGCAAACGGTGATGATTTAGTGTGGAGTGGACGGGTGCTTCTGAAGTCTTGTTGCACTTCCATTTTGCTTCCCCCGGGCTGCAGGCAGATGTCAGGAGCCAAAGGCAAGCACTTATGCACCCCCGTTTGTGCACTGATGCTGTTGGTGCCGTTTAAAATCACAGGGCCAATTCAGATTGTATTTTCTCTGCATGTTATTGACGCATAGCTGACAGCTGTCATGTTGTTTCTTTATTAAACCAGCTTGTTTTATGAATTCCTGCTTGTCTGACATTGCTGTTATGAAGACTGATTATGGAAAATAGTCTTGTGATTTTACTTGTTATATTGCTCTATTTTGAGTATTAGAGGAGACTTTGTATGTAAAGAAACTACCAAGTGAAGAAGGTCTTAGTGGCCTTAGAGCAGCTGGATGTGCTCTCATCTCCTTTAAAATAAAATAAATAAATAAAAAGGGAGAAAAAAGAAAGTCCTGGGGAGTGCAGCGAGTGCCCTCACGGAGGGTTTATTGCTTTTGTTTGCATTGCCAGACAAAGATTCATCTTCTGACCCTGCTCCATCTCGATTCCTGCAGTAGAAAAATCACTCAGAACTTCTCTCAAGGATTTCCCCAGTTTCTCACTAATCCTTCCTGTTATACCTGAGGCAATTCGCACCATTTTTTTCCTGCTGATTGAAATCCCAGCAAAAGGCTCCTAAAGGCTGTGAATGAGAATGTGGTGGAGGCTCTTGGCTGTTGGGTTATTCAGCATCAAATCCCCAGGGGAATGCTGGCCAGCATCCAGCCAGCCAGCGTCTGACAGGGATGCAGGTTAGCTGGGGCTTTGTCATGAGATCTTGTAACCGACTCCAGGAATTAGGAAATTAATGCGAGGGGCTCTGACCAGTCTGGGCATCTTGTGATCTTGACAAGTTTGTTAAATACAGAGATAATTTTATCTTTTTTTTTTTCCATCTGCAAAATGTGTGTGCTGCTTGCTGCTGAATGCACTGAGATGTTCAAATATGAGAAAAATATTGCAGAATGGTTTGTGCTTGTCTGCCGAAAGGAGGTAAAGGGTAAGAAGGTTTAAATATCTAAGAACAGCAACACAGACCAAATGCAATCCTCTTTCTTTTGGAAAATGCTGGCTTCAGAGGGCTTTTTGTATCAGTAAGAGCTTCCTGGAGAGCAACTGTTGTCTTGCAAATAAATCATAGCTGCCTGAGCGAGCTTGTTGGCTTCCAAAGCGTTCAGCATGCACTAAACCCATTTTTATCTTCTGTTTGTCTCTTGTATTAATAGGGTCATCCTGGCAAGGAAGGTCCTCCTGGAGAGAAGGGGAGTCAGGTAGGTGTCAAAAAGATCCTCATTACTGTTAAGTATCGCAAAATACAAATTAAGAATTTAATATTAGCCTTAAAAGTGAAGATCCATTGCCAGGGCGGCACGAAGGCACTGCAGCCAGCTAGCTGCTGGAGCTGCTGCTTGTAGGAGGGCGAGATTTCGCTGTTACGGGTCATGGTTCTTCCCAAAATAAAACAAACTGTTGTCAAGAAGACGTTTGCCAGCACTAGAACTTGTGCTAGCAGAGCTGCGTTGAGCAGTTTCACATTCTTGGCCAACACAGCAACGCTGCCAAGGCCGGGCAGGAGCGGGGTGCAAGCTGGGGATGAGTCCGTGTGCTGCACGGGGTTGGCTCTGCAGGGATGTGTCGGGGGGACAGAGCTGCCAGGGCATGGATTGGGGACAAGCAAACCCCACTGAAACAATGCCAGAAGTTGAGCCCAGCTCATCTGCTTGGGTCTCTCCGTTGTGCTGTTTTTTACTCAGCTTTCTCCACGAGGTCAGGGAAAGGGAGGTGCAGAAATAGCGAAGCGCTCTTTCAGCATCTGTGACAACCCCAAAAATGCCCCAGGTTCAGGGGGGTGTTGTAAGATTTGCAGCTTATTCAGCCCTCAGATCTCCATTAAGGTGTTTGTAGTGGTTTTGTTGAAGCATTTTCTCTCCGGTGCTTTGGTGGCAGGAGAGGAGAGGGGGCAGTTGCGATTTTTCTGGTGATGCAGCAGTTGTTGCTCCTGAAATCCAGCACAACACCGTCCCTTCTGCCCTCCTTCCTGGCAAGCAGTGCCCAGCTGATGTGAAAGCTGAAACTGTGCAGGGAAGCCTAAGCAGACATAAATAAATACCCGTTGTGGCACAGGGGAATGCAGAAAATAACCCTTTTTGTATTCCTGGCCTTCCATTTTCTTCCCCTCCCCTTGGTTGAAGTCCCTCTCTAACAATATATTTGAGAATATTGCCGCGGGCTAGAGCCCTTGAATTATACGGGTGTCTGTCTGTCTGGGAGATTTACCGCCTGCGTTCCCTCTGCGTCCCATTCGGTTGAAAAACATTGCATTTGTCAAAAGTGTTTTACCGGAGCACAGCCCGGCTGCCTCGAAGTCCCCCAGCCCCGTGCAGAGCAGCGGCCGCAGCCCTGGCTGTGCCCCTTGTCCTGCTGCCATCCCTCATGGCCGAGAAATCAAAACCTTCACAGCTGCGGAATATGAGAAGCCGGGCAGTGGTGGTGTGGGGGTACATTTAGCAAATGTCAGGGAGTCAGCAGGTGGAGGTGCAGGGCCGGCACATGGCTTGTTGCTTGAGTTATTTCTCCAGCAGCCGTGATCTTGGGGCAGGGCTTGATGTTTGTGCGGGGTCTGGGCTCCGCTGGGCTGTCAGGCTGGAAAAAGTGCTTGTCTCAGGCTGGAGGAAGTGAGAGAATAGTTGTTTAGCTGGTTGATTGAGGAGAGTAAGAGCCAACTGGGCTCGATAAAGAGTGTGATTTATTGGCAGGCAGGACAGCGTGGTGGTGGGGTGGTGATGGAGCACCCGCAGGGCGCTGGTGGGTGCTGTGTCCGGCACAGCTCATGGCAGCGCTGGTGGTCGGCAGCTTTTGGTAGCAGGAAGGAGCTTTGTGAGCACCTCCCTGCCACGTCGCCAAGGCCAAAGGACAGCATCCAAGCCGTGTGCCTCGAGCAATAACTCCTCTGATCCGGTGATCATCGCCCTGAGCCGTGTCATGCCCAATCTGGGCTGGAGCATTACTGCGAAACCAGGATGGTTTGGGAGAGGGGAGGCAGCAGAAGAGCATGTTCTTCTCTCTCAGACCTGTTCTTTTTTTTTTTCAATCCAAAACACAAGTCATTGATCTTATGTATAAATCCCTTTGTACCGAGTTGTTGCTCTGCCTTTCCTTCATCCTTTCCCATTGTGTGGATCTTTGCTGTTGGCTGAGCTGAGTGCACCTGCTCCAAGTGATGTTGCTGTAGCACTCGGTGCTATTTTGAGCTGTTTTCAGATGGTCACTGCCATTTCCGCCCAGTCTGAAGCAGCCAGATGGCTGGGATATTTGTTTTCCACACAATCTCCTTACTGCTGCACCTTCGCATTGACTTGATGTGTTTTTCTTTGCCTTTTTTTCACCCCAGGGTCCACCAGGTCCTCAGGGCCCCGTTGGTTATCCAGGACCACGTGGAGTCAAGGTAAGGAGGATGCCAAAACAGTGTCCCCCCTGTTTCTTGCTTAAAACTCCTTAAGAAGAAACTTAAGACATCTCTGCCTCATGCTGGAGATGGACAAGGCCCTCTCAGTCCCACCAAGCACCCTGAGGAAGGGTCCTCTGCGTGCTCTGGTCCTGCAGCCATACGGATGGTGAGGGACGGTAGGAGAGCATGCTTTTGGGGCACAATCTCGAACCCCCATGGGTAGCACATTACCTGCCCTGTAGCAGTGCCTCAGGGAAACCTGCAGAGCTTCCAGCCCACTGTGGAGGAAATAAATCCTTCTGGCAGGTCCAGAAGCTTTTACCTGCAAAGGAAGCATTGCTGGTGGGCACAGGTGCTTAGGGCCACCTTGGTGACGCCCTGTTTGCTGCTCGATTCAGCCTCAGTCTTGTGTCTTCCTGCCGGCCACAAGGATTGCAGGTGCCCTGCTCTCCAACAACACCTTCTAGCATCCTTCAGTGCTTTGGAGAGATTTCTCTCTTAATTCTCTGTGAGCATGGCTCAGTCCCATTCCAGTCGTTTCCAGTTTACAGCCAAAGTAAATCTCAGCCAGAATGTGAAGACTTTAACAAGGCTTGTTAATAAAACAAAATAGCCTATTACTAAAACAAAGCAAGCTTTTCATGCTCCTGATCCAAAACCTTGTCAGACGGCGCTTGTAGGTCTCAGTAATGTGCTTTTTCAGTAGATTGAATTCCAGCTCTTCCCTGCTCCTTGCTGCCTGCAGCGCTTGCACACCAGTAAGAAGGTGCTGGGTATTTTTCCCGATTCAGCTCCGGCTATTATGCCCCATCAAGATGTATTAGTTCAGGTGCAGTTGCATCTTGCTTCCCAAAGCTCCAGTGAATCCGCAGGGATCTGTGCTAGATTGGTGACGAAAGGTGAATTTAAACCCTCTTAAAGCCCCTTGTATATTTTTTCAGTAGCACAAACCCATTTGCCGTTCTGCCTTCAAAATTTAAGCTGAATGTATTTAACCAAAGCAAGCTTTCATCTCGGTTCTTGCAAGGTTGCAGATTGAGACATAGTGGTCCATTAGGGAATGGTTTGCTGTTGTGTTTACCGCTAAAGTGGAACTGTTCCACATTACAGTGATCTACAGAAAGTATGTCATGCACCAAATCCATAGTGTGTACAGAAGAGGTTTTGCTTCCTACAAGCAGCATCCTATTAAATGAATGAATCTCCAGTTCTGAGAAAAATGCGTCTCATTGGGTTTGCAGCTATAAATAATTTTTAGATCTCGCCTCACTTACCAGAGCCCTGTTCTACTGCACAAATTTTGATGTACTTTTAATTATACTTTCTCTTGACATGCCTAAGGGAGGAAAAAAAAAAAAAAAAGTTAAAATGCCCTGCGCAAAATATTCCTTTAAGAAAAATATCTTTGGCTTTTTTATTTCAGGAGTTGCATTGCTCAGCTGGTGTGGATAGCTTAGGGTGGCATTTTATCCCAAGAGGCAGGATAGATGAGGAGCCTGGAGGCTGGTGAGGTTAGGGCTGGTGGCAGAGCAGGGGACAGATCCTGACCACACTCAGCACCTCCACAGACTGATCGCCTTAGTGAAGCCCTGGAGGGTTTCTGCACCACGTCTGCACAATGTCACATATGCCTGCACCAGTCACATTAGTTTTGTTTTGTTTCTTTTCTCCTTTCAGTGCCTAAATGATTTTTCTAAGCAAAAACCACACTGAAAGGTGATTTTTCCCTCTGATGGCCAGGGAGCACGCAGAGCTGGCTGCAGGCTGAGGACACGGTGTGCCAAGCAAGGCTTCTGTGCCAGGCATCGTCTGTGCTGCAGCATCTCTGCTTCTGGTCAGCAATTGTGTTTGTGCAAACGCCCCCAGGAGACACTGAATCTCCTTTCAGTCAGCAGTTTGCTTCAGGCATGCTTGTTGTCATCTTTTTTTTTTTTTTTTACCTCTTATTTTTCGTTGTTTGGGGTTTTATTCAGCATCACCATGTCTGATTTATAACCTCGTGAAATTTCTCAGGGCGTGAAAATCCTGTTTGGGCACGTCCTTTGTAAGCAGTGGTAGCTCGGGAGCGAGCTGGGTCCCAAGCAGGTGATCCTGTGAGCTTTTCCCAGCCCTTGCAGAGCTCCATGTCCGTCTTCCAGAGATGAATTCCAGCCGAGGTGGAGCCCTCTCTGGGGCTACCCTTGCAGGCCAAGCAGAAGCTGAATGAGTGCTTCAGGAGCAGCCTCAAACGTGTTTACTTGCTCTGCAAAAGGGGCCCCGTCAGGCAGGAGGAATGAAATCCAGGCTTTGCCGTTGATCTGAGGAGCGCCAGGGTTTCAGCTGACAGCAGGATGCTTTAAAAATAAAATAAAACAGTGCATGCACGGAGGTGAGAACCGTGGTGAAAAAAAAAAAAAAGAACCAAGCTAAACCTTTGTGGGTGCTAGACAGGACACTGCAGAGCCACAGGGAAATCTCCTTGGTGTGCTCAGACTGAATTCCCAGCCCAGGTGCCCCTGCCCAGCTCCTGCACTGCCTTCCTCTGAATGCACAAGTGTACTTAGCACTCAGAAAATGTTTTTTGGGGTAAAATATATGCAGAAAACAAACTTTCCATCATGAGTTTTATCCCTGGGAACATGGTTCCAGGGGTTAGGCTTGGAAGAGGCAGAGACTACCATCCCCACCTGCCCCACTAAGAAGTTTGAGTCTCCAAGCACTTACAGCTGGAAATTAGCAGGTGATGTTCAATTAGCAATGCATTTCAGACCATCACAGTTTGTAAGATGCCATCATCAATGTTGGAAGCAAAACTCACCATCGTTAATGATTCTTAAGCTTACACATACCATGTAACATCTCATTTTGTCTTCTCCAAGGGAGCAGATGGTGTTCGCGGGTTGAAAGGCACCAAAGGTGAAAAGGTGAGTTAACACCCTGTGTTTGGATCAATCTTCTATAGCCTCTTAGTATTTCTGCTAGACCCATCCTGCACAATGTGCTGTCTGATAAATTCTCATGCATGAGGGGAATTTTGTTAGAATTTTGTTTTATTTGCACTTGGGAGCAGTGCAGCCCCCAGGACCCGCTTGGGGCCAGGGCTGTCTGCTGCAGGTAGCTGTTACGGATAGCTCAGGTTCAGCTTTGGGATGATTTCCTCCTGACAAAATTAGCAGCTTGAGTTTTCTGGGCACGATTCCACGGAGATGAAGTTTTGTAGCATGTGGCAGCTGGGGAACTGCTGGACCCAGGGAGAACAGCACGCGGGATGTGCTACCCAGCCTGGTCATTAGAGCAGCTTGCGAGACCCAAGTCAGTACGAACGAGGACACAGTCTGTCTGTTTGTATGTCAAAGATGGAATTGGGTTCTCCCAAAGGAAGCAGAGAAAAATCTTGCCTGGTTCCAGCTCTAAACAGCTTCATTCCTGCTCCAAAAAAAATCAGCAAATCTAGGCATTTTAGCTAGGGAGTCCTGGAAGGGACCTTCCAGACTCGAAAGGTCTTTCTGGGAATGGTGTCCTCATTGCCTATGAAAGATTTGCTGGAGGATGAAATACATTATTGATTTGAGCTCTGCAATTAAACCTTCTTGGCTGAAAGAAATACTGCCACTGTCCTAGAGGTTCCCTTGAAGCATGGTGTAAAACATCCTCCATGAAAATAAAGCCAGTTGTACTTCAGAAATAATTGGTTCCCAGTACTGGCAAGGTGTTGTTACTCATATCGAGCCAGATTTGTGATATCCTGACTGGCAGCCAGTGCGGGATGTGAAGGAATACTTCCTTGGGATGCCTCTGGGACCTCGACAGCTGCAGCCTGCTTGGGCTTCCATGTGTGTGTCCTCGTGTCTGCTTGTGTGCACCCAGGGCTTACAGAAGCCAATGTGACAGGCAGTGCAGGGACCTGACGTTGTTCTCCTTGTGCAGGGGGCCCACAGCAAGACTAGGGAAATATTTTTTTTCTTTTTTTTTTTTTTTTCATTTATACACTTTGTCTGTTTTTTCCCCACTCTGTTTTTTAGGGTGAAGATGGCTTCCCTGGCTTCAAAGGTGACATGGGCATCAAGGGAGACCGGGTAAGAGCTTGTGACCGACGAGGTCTCGTAGTGCTCCTTCAAGCCCTGCAGACGCGGCACTAGGGCAGCAGGGCAGGCTCTGGTCAGGGTCTTTCTGGCACATCTGATCTCCAGGCAGGAATTTCATCTTCACATCAAGCACAGGGGTTATAAATTCCTAAATTTAGAGTCCCATCTTGACGGTAAACTAAAACTGATTAGTAAAAGAGAGCCCGGTCTTGCTGCTTTGACAGCTAAGAATCCTGCACAATCTAGCTGTGTCACATTTATTTCCATTTTCTCTTTTCTCCCATAGTACTGCATCTCGGGTCTGGTAGGCATCTTTATTTGCTGCACCTGATGCGTCTCCATGCCATCAGCATGGGTTGTAAAGTTACTGGGAACACACTTTAACAGAACCCAGAGCAGTGCGGCGCAAGCTGCCAGGGGTGCAGGCTTACATCAGACTCTTATCTGTAGCAGCAGAGCTCATTGTCTGGCTTCAGGGCTTTTAAAGACAGAGGAACACATACACACACTGCCAGAAACCCCAAATCATGCTTGGATGTGAGCAGCAGCTGTAGCACAGGGCTTTGCAGTTTGTTTGTCCGTCCTTAGCATCCAGCTGTTGGGGACAAGAGGTGTTTCTTGTCCCATCTCTTCGAGTGGTTGCATTGCTTGGGGCTTGGTGTCCCCCCAGCTGAGGGAGAGCTCTGTGCTCATTTCTCCCCATGCTTAAAGAAAAAATGAATGCCTTGCGTGAAGTAAAAGTACAAATCAAATCTTCTATTTAAATCCCGGTATTTAAACATGTAATTGGTGGGGTTCCTGGTTCACACTCCGCGTGTCACCTTGGAGCTGGTGCTTCCACAGGTGTCAGCAGACCTCAAGGTGGCCTGCTGGGGAGAGGACGGCTGTCCTCGCCTGGAGCCCACAGCTCCAGCTCCCACCATCAAACTCTGTTTTATGATGATCTGTGTGATCTACAGTGAGCTCTGAAAGGACAAAGGCACCCAAAAGCCTCACAGAAAGATCTGTGGCTCACCTGGTGAGCGAGAAGGCCACAGCCCATATTCACAGCATGGAGACATCTCCTGCTGCCCACTGACAAAATGACTACTGTTGTTGTGTGTGCTGCAGCCCGCAGTGCTGTAACAATTCATGTTAATGGCTCCATCTGCCCGTGTTCAGATTTCCTAATGATTTTCAGCACAAAAGCTCCAGCCCGATCTCTATTCTCCAGTTGCCCGTGGCTCAGGCCTCAATTAAACACTTCCTGGGGCCTGCTTGCACATCAAACCATGATTTGGGATCCAGGAAGGGTGCGTTGCAATCAGAGCTAATGAAGGCTGTTTCGGTGGAGAAATGCTTCATGTAGATGGGATAATTGGGCCACCAGATAAGACGGCTGTAGTCGGAAATAATAGCCAAGCCATATGAGCGAGAGCTTGGTGCTCTGATAACGCTCTGCAATTTACTCAAGGACAGTCTCAGCTGAGCCACTTTCTCCAAGAGTTGTCTCAGCAGCTCCAGGGAGTATCTGATGGCGTGTATCGCTGTGTCAGTGCCCATCTTGTCATTTACAGGGGGAGATTGGGCCTCCTGGTCCACGGGGTGAGGATGGTCCCGAAGGCCCCAAAGGTCGCTCTGGCCCTAATGGAGATCCCGGTCCTCTTGGTCCTGCTGGAGAGAAGGTGAGTCTTTGGGATAGGGACACCCAAGTGGGTTTTACAGCAAAACACGCTGCTTTGGGGCTTTTTTGTGGTGTGTGGACAGAGCAGCGCCCAGCATGGGGCATAAGGGGTGGTTTTGGGGCAAAGGGATGAAGAGGAGGGGCAGGAGCTGTGTGTGAAGGCTGGTGTGTGCAGTTCAACGTGAGTACCAAAGGGGTCACAGAAGAGATGGAGTTACTGCAGTGATGTGAGTTGGTTGCATCAAGGTGTTGGTCTCTTTGGGGTTATCTGCTTGGGTGCAAAGTCTTGGTAAAAAAAAAAAAAAAAAAAAAAAAAAAGACCAGGGAGGGAAACCACCTAAGCAACTTGACTTCTACATGCTTAACTTCTTCCCTTTTAGCTGGCGCAAACCCGCAGCTGCTCTCAAGGCCTTCGTTGCCCCCACTGACCCACTTTCTTTTTGTGTTTCAGGGAAAACTCGGCGTGCCAGGACTGCCCGGCTACCCGGGCAGGCAGGGCCCAAAGGTAACGGGGGGGGTGCTGCAACGTGATGGGAGGAGATGCACAGGGATGGGGGCTGCAAAGTGTGCACAGCAGCCCCCGCCAGGGCATGCAGGACCACTGAGGCAGCAGATAAGGGCTCTGTGGGAGCTTTCGTGCTAGCAATAGGCATAAAGGTGCTTCTCCCGGTACTGGGCCTTGTCTCTTCAAAGCTTTGAGCTACTTTAATTAATTAAGAAGAATAGCTAATGAATCAGGATCTCCCTGAAATTAAAATAGAACTGCTATTTGCAGATTTGCAAACATCCTTTATATCCTACCTACACGCCCACCTTCATATGGGCCATTTTCAAATGTCCTTTTTAAATTAAAGCTGCAAATTCCACCCCATAGACTGAGGCTACAGCACAGCTTTTACATGCCCTGGAGGCTTTGGGAACTTATGTTTTTGTTAACTTTTTTTTTTTCTTTTTAGAATCATATTTTATTATTCATGTTCATTGCTTAAAAAAAAAATCAGGCTTGTTTAACACTGGAGACATAATTAACTGCAAGAGATTGTTTTCTGGTTGTGGTGTTGATGGTTTGTTTTTTTTTTAATTTGCCTTTTTTTTTTTCTGGGGTAATTTTTTTTTTTTTTTTTTGCATTTTTTCAGCTAATTCATATTTTAAAAGCAGCAGCAGCTATTCTCCAGGCAATTACATCAGAAAGGAACAAGCCAGGAGTTAAATTTTCATGTGCAACATAGTGACTTAGGAGCTAAACACAAAAGCCTGCTGTTCCCCAGGCACCTGGTGCGAGCGTGGGCTTGGGCCTTTGCAGCGACTTCTAATGAGGCATGGACCTTTTTATTTTGGTTTGTTATTTTTGGAGAAAATTTGGCTTCTGAGGTCATTTCGGGTCTGTCTTCGATTTTGTTTTTGTTAGAGGAAGGTTTAAAAAAAAAAAAAGCACCAGGAGCTGCAGACGTCAGCGAGTTCGGCCAGGGTTATTTCAGGCTAGCGGGTGCCTGGCACAGCCAGACAGAGCCACCCCGTCCAGTGTCCTGAACCCATCCGTCTCTTTTCTCTCCCCCAAAAGGGCTCGATCGGCTTCCCAGGATTCCCAGGAGCCAACGGCGAGAAGGGCACACGGGTAAGAGTTGCTTTGGCTGGCTGCTTCGTTGATTTTTCCCTCCAGAGATCAGCCCTTGGGCAGGACTGATGGTGGTAAAATCCCTCGCTGGCAGCTGTCACCTCCCGGTCCCCAGGGCAGGATGCTGCTGATGCCCGTGGTGGGCACAAGTGACAGCACAGTGCACGCCTATTACACAGCAGAAAGCTTTCCCTCAAGATATTTCAAGAGATTTCTCTGAACCTGAATCCTTTCCTTGCTGCCAGACTTTGCTCGGGGCATGAAGAGCTTTTTAATTAATGGTAATTGTTAGAGATGGGTGAATCTATTCAGAAGCAGCCAGAACCATCTTAACCTAACTTGAGATTCAAAATATGTAGGTGAAAACACACTTAACATGTTTCTCCTTTTAATAAGTGGAGCTGTTTTAAATTCCTAAACAGCCTCAAAACGTAGGGGCTCCATCCCCTGAACTCACCTCTACCTCTCACCCCCTGCTCAGCTTTGTGCTTGAGTAGCAGGGAATTGTCTAAATACACCAGTGATCTTTTATTTTATTTTGTATTATTTTATTTTGAGGATGACAAGGTTGAGTTAGAGGATGGAAAGTACAAATGCAGTCATTTTCTTCGTGAGCCCTGGTCCCAGGGAAAAAATAGGGGGAGTAAGGAGAGTAAGTGGAATTAGTTTCCATTTTACTCTCATTTAAATACAAATGACTTCTAACAGACGTGTTTGATAGGAGCACAGAAAATACAAATCACTTTGCACTGCATTAATATTGTGCCACCGAAATTTGGTTTATATCCCTCTTTTTTTTTTTTTTTCCCACTGAGTAATTTTCGTCTCATTCTGAACTACAAATCCCCTTCCCTCCACTCCCAGCCAAGCAGGAGAAGGGAGGCAGCTGCCACAGCAGCCTCAAATTTACTGTAGCTGTATAATTACCACTCGCCTTATCCAATATGCAAAAAAAAAATCCTTGGGGTGCATTTCTGGGTGACATAAACCAGGGCATGGGCACTGCAGTGATAGGGAAACGTGCTGCTGTGCACCCCCTGAGCATCCTCACCCCTCCTGCTTCATCTGGCTGCACCTGGTGGGATGTAGAACCAGCCTGCTCGGACAGCAGGCTTCTTCGGGAGCACAGTGGGAGCTGGTTGTCTGTAAGAATGAGAAAAAATAATCAAGGATTAGGCTGGATTAATTCTAATTCTCTCCAGTGTTCGCTTGGACCATTTACACCACTCTGCACCTAGTCCAGCAGCTCGCCCTTGTTTTATTGCTGTGTTTGTCTGCGTGGGAGAGAGAAACACTTCCATGGACAAATCTCTCCTTTTAGTAAAAGGAGCTCAGCTTGAAAAATTTATAAGGGTAGCAGAAATACAGATTTTCAATGACTGTTTTGGTATCCTTCTTTTTTTTCCTCCCAAGTATCTGATTTGAAATAAGTGAAAGCGATTATATAGAGAACAATAGACTGAGCTAGGATCACACTGCACGAACCAAATGGAGACCATCAACTGAATTTAAGCCTCGTTGAGTTAGACTTGATAAATTACACTCTGCTTCTCCCGAGACCAGTAAATTTGCTACTTTATGAGCATGTCCACATGCAGTCAAGAAAGAGAGTTTGTAAGATTTGCTTCTCCAGTGCATTGTGGGGTAACCCAATTTGCAGCTGAAACAACCAAAAATCATTTCTGTTTGTCTTTTCTTTTTACAAGGTATTACTATTATGATACTCCACACGGTTGTTTACGTGTCTAGAATAATAAGAATCACAGGTTTTTCCTACAGTTGTCATCATCTAGGCATTGAAATAAGCTTTCCATCTCGTTATTTCAACAACATGGATAGTTATTCTCCCCCTAAAATAATTAAAAAAAAAAAAAAAAGGTGAAAATAAGGAAGCCCAAGGAGCATCAGCAGCCAGGCCAGCACCAGCAGCTGAATTTTGGTGCTGGCAGTGCAAAAGCTCCCCAAAGCTGAAACCACAGCTTTTGGCTGCACACAGGGAGCTGGCAAAGTTAAAAATTAGGAAGCAAAGGGTGCTTGGTGTCTTCGGAAAGGAGTGCCCTGCAAAATACCCTGGTAGTTTCGGCAAGCGGCTCCCTGGTGCCCAGCTTCACCCAGCAGCCCGAGGCGAGTTTGGGTGGGCTGGCTCGGGTGCTTTCACGACCTGATCATGAAATCGATAGTTGGAAATGTGAGTAAGTGATCTTTATTTTTAGAGCTAATAATCCCCAGCCATTAGCATGGGATAATAGATCTCCCTGCACGCCCTGGCTGACAGAGCCTGGAGGGTGTGCAGGGGGGGGAGCCAAAATCCAGGCCATTTATTTGGGTGCCTAAAAAATAATCTGAATTTAGATGCCTTTCCTTCGATATCCCTGTTTGAAAAATGTAGGCCTGTGTGCATTTACAGTGCTATATAAATTCTTAGCAGCAGTACACAGCGCTGTATGCATGATTAATGACAGCAATAAGCAGGGGGAAAATTTTGCTTAAAAATAGAATTGAGAAAGAAGGAAGGGAGTGTGGGGGGCTACCTGCAGGGAGGCTGCACTCTGCACCACCTGATCCAAATTCAGCCTCACGTAGGGAAAGGAAAACCAGATGGAGTGCTTCAAAATGATTTTTTTGTAATTAATTAAAAAAATATGCCAGCAGTGTTTATTAAATGGAACCGCAGAACGAGGAAGATTCAGCAGGGCTAATTTTAGCAGCTGGAAGAAAGTTGATTTAAAACTTTTCCAGCTCTTGTTTTATTTTTGCCCGGTTAATGAGTGCCAAATACGAGAAGGCAAGATTTTTAGATGATGGATTTGGGGCAGAAAATGGCAAATGATATTTTAAGCATCTGTGTTCCTTACATAGAAAATCCTTCTCTTCCTTCCTTTAACAGGTGATCGGTAAAAAATAGTAGGCTGCTGGTCCAAAGGAAGAAAGTCAAACCTATTGGCTTTTTTTTTTTTTTTTTTGATAATGACAGTAGCCAAAACAGCGTCCTCAGGTAGCAAGATCTGGGCTTTTACTTTTCTTTTAGGCGTATGGTAATGGAGCTTAGCATAATGCCAGATTTAGAACCCAGCCGTCTTTGTCTTTCTTCTGTCAGAATTAATCACAGTCCCCCATTACGGGGAACTGACTGCATCTGTCAGAGCTCATAAGCCTGCTGTTTTGTCGCTGCTGCAAAGCAATGTCTTAAATTACTTGTTTAGCACAAAGTTCACAAAGATGAGGAAAGATTTGTAAATATGTGGGGCAGCTTAATTGGCTTGTGTAGCGTAAAATAACTGCTCGGGTTAGGGTGCCTGCTCTGCTGCTGTCATTCTGCACATATTTAACGCAGGTCTTGCAGCGTGTGTGTGCATCAGCACATGCTCTGCGTGAGCTGGGAGAAGGGGAGGGCGAAGATCAGCAGGAAAGGGGGTTGTGGATTTTGGGGTGGCAGAGCAGAAGAGCTTTTGGCTGCCCCTGATGTGTTTGCTGGCTTTTTATAGGAGCCTGCATGGTCCAAGGAGGTGGCCTCATCCTTGTGGTGTTTTTTGGGTACTTTTAGGAGGCTGTCCCTCAGGTGTTAGATGCCATCTGGGCACTGGGGTTGCTGTTCAGATGCGTCCAAACATTACAAAAGACAACAAACACAATAACCAAGAGCTACGAGTAAAACTGCCATTGTCTTTTTGATTGCAAATGAGAACTGAGGAGGTTTGGGGGGCAGTTTGTGTGCGATAGGTCTCTGTTGTGCATTCCCCTGCGGCGAGCTCAGCCTGTGGCTGCTGCTGGCCCGTGACTCACCTGCATTCCTTCTCCTTGCAGGGGACACCTGGCAAACCAGGTCCAAGGGGGCAGCGCGGTCCAACGGTAATCATTTTTTATCTTTTTTATCACTTCTTGTGCATTTTGAAAGCTTGTTAATACCAGACGAGGTGTGCTCTGATTCATGTCCTACCTGGGCAGGATCTGGCCTTCAGCCTTAAAACCAAGCAGAGGGAGCACTGATTTGGGGCTGGGGCTCACCAGTGGTTCTAATTTGGAGCCATAACAAAATGGGATGTTCAGCCAGCACTGCCGAAGGCTCCTGGCATCCTGGTGCTGCTGGTGGGACTGCTCTTTGTCCTCGTGCAGCTCAGGTGCTTGAGCTCTTTGCCTATCACAGTGCAGTTCTTCTTGCTACCCAAAGCACTAAACCGTCATCTTTTGTGTCTTTCCAAGGGTCCACGTGGGGAAAGAGGCCCTAGGGGAAGCACTGGGAAACCTGGCCCAAAGGTAAGGTTTGGGAGAGCCTATGATGGTAATTAGGAAGAGAACTACGTCCTAAAAAGTGTCAGCATTACAGACCATCTGCTTCATTGCCCTCCGTTTCCCTTCTCTCCTTTTTCCATTGTATTTTGGAAGCTGAGCCCTCCTGATCTGCATTACCAAGCCAAATGCCTCGTAACCCAACTGAGAAGTCTGTGCACAGGTCCTAAAAATGCAATGGCTTTGTTTCAGCACGAAGCCTGACCTGAGGCCCCCGTTGCACCCAGGGGTCACCCCATACCAGGGACCACCCCAACCCTGAACTCCACTGACGCTTCCCCTGAGCCCTGCACACCCTTGCACCATGCCGAGCCGCTTTGCATGCAAACTGCCGGCCAGCAATTGGCCATCAGACACAAAAGACATTGTTCTGCCAGCCAACCTGGAGGCGTTCTCAGCTCTAGCACCTGCTGCAGAAATGGATGAAGTGACCATCAATTGCTGGGCGTGATGGAAGCAAAGCTGCCGTAACGAGGCGCTGTCACCGCCGCGCCGCCGGCGTTAAAAATAAATGCCTCGGCTTTGTATCGGCATGAATTTTTGATAAATACCTCGGCTTTGCTGCGGCATTTATCTCTCCGAGGGAGGCTGTTAGCTGGTGGAGATGTCCCGAGCCCGCTGATGTTATCTTCCCTGTGTTTTTATTAAGCAGTGTGGGGGGAATGAGCAGCTGCTCGTTTGTCGCTGGATGCTGTCCCCGATGGAGAATTATTGATAGAGAGGGGCTGGGGGGTGGGCTCTCACCCTGGGGTCAGTGCCATTTGAAATCTTTGTGCGAAGCAGCTGAAGTGGTGATGCATGTATTTTTAATGGTGTTTTGTTGTGTGTCTTTTTTTTGTTTATCCTTAAAAGGGCAACTCTGGTGGCGATGGCCCCCCTGGTCCTCCTGGCGAAAGGGTAAGGCAGCGCCGTGGGGCTGGGGCAGGGATCTGCAACCTCTGGTGGTTTAACCCAGCAGAAGTGGGGGGTTCACAGCAATGGGGTTTTCCTGCAGTAAGCACCATGAAGTGCCCCATGAAGCAGAGAGGGCTGGGGAGCTCCCTGCAGCCAGGATACGGGCTAAGAAAGTGCTTAGAAAAAAAAAACAGGTGAAAATTATTGGTGTGGAGAGAGGTCTCCCAAGTCACACACAGCCCTCATGGTGCTTCTGAGCTCTCCAAGTGAGGCTCAAGTGGGCCTTTGGGTGTCCTGTGCCAACGGTGCTCCATGGGAAAAGGGAAAAGCCCCCCACTCTGTCTGTGCTGACGGCCAGAGCCTGGTTTCTGGAGGAGTTGGATCCTCCAGGACCTCTTCTGCTTTCTCCAGCCTACAGCGTGCTCAGTGGAAAACAGTGAAGCAGTGGGACTTTTGTGACTGTAGACTCAATATCTTCAATTTTTAAAAATTTTTCTTTTGCCTCTAAATTCTGTATGAAATTTCCCAGGCAGGAAACATGGAATTGGCCTTGTGCTTTGCACATTTTGGTGGTTTTGGGTGAAGGGGCAGTTGCTGATGACACCGCAGCATTGCGAAGGGCAGAGGGTGCCTGCAGCACCAGCCCCAAAACAGCCAGGCTCCTTCCCATCCCTGCATGAGCTGGTAGCTCCTGGAGCCCTCAGCTGAGCTGGGATGGGAGAAGACTTATTTTTCATAGCTTTGGGAGGGAAAGGTGGCACTGAGAGGTGGATGACCCTCTTTGCCCAGCTGGCCAGCATGCTTGGCTGCACGTGCCCTATGGTTCTTACTTCTCCAAGGTGTTTTTTCTGAGGGATGGCCCCATGCAGTTGTGCCTTGCACTTCAATAGCATTTCTTTGTGGCAGAACGAGCCAGTTTTCCATTTCTTTGTGATCATCTACTGTTCACACAGAGCTGGTATTTCATAGTAAAGCCTATACGTTCCTTAACCATGTGCTCTCTGCCTTGTTTTATGTCCAGGGACCACCAGGGCCTCAAGGACCAACTGGATTTCCCGGACCAAAAGGCCCCCCTGTGAGTAACTCTCTTTCCAGAACATACAAAAACGTACATAAAGATTTTTTTTTCCAGCCAGCTGTAATTGCCTGTGCCATCTCAGTCTTAGCTGCTTCTTTGACAAGTGGTGACATGCCCAATAAAAGGCATTACTGAGCCATCATGATAATAACCCGGCGGTTTAAGATTTTAAATAGGCAAGTAAATTACAGCTGATTATAAATGTTCATTTCCTAATGACTCAATATCACTAGGATCTTTCACGGTTGCTCTGTTCTTTATTTTTCCTCTGTACACTGGGATGACAGCACAACAGAGTAACACGTCTGTCTCTGCAATTATTGTACACTGGTGGGGAGCCGCAGAAAAGTTTTTGGAGTGATTTCTTTCCCTGTGGTGACAGCTCGCTCAATGTCTGGATCTGTAATATAAACCTGTAAGATTTTGGGGGGGATGTATGGGAAAAGGACGTATCTTTTAGGGTTCTGAGCACCCCCATTTCACTGTAAAATGGGTAGGAATTAATGCAAGGATGCAAGCAGGTTTGATACAGTCCTTTATCTTATTTTTACTACTGAGCACCTGGTCCTGGTCCTTCTCACCCTGGTTTTCTGCCGTAGGGTCCTCCTGGGAAGGATGGATTGCCTGGTCACCCCGGACAGAGAGGAGAAACTGTAAGTAGCCAAAAATCCTGGGCAGATCATTAGTCCTGAGCCTCGTCTTGCTGGCTGGTTTCTCTAAACCCCTCCGTGCAGCTGGGGAGATGGGGCCGCCCGTTTGTTTCCCCCAGAGGTCTGCGTGTCCCCAGCTGCACGGGGTGGTCTACAGGAAGCAACCCTCTTCTGAGCAGGACGGCTCGGGCTAATGATAATTGGGGTGAAGGCCATGCACCAAGCCCTCTCTCTGGCCCCGTAGTCGATTGTGGGGGGCACGTGGGTCATACACGAAGTGGATTTGGGCAGAGAAGCAGTGAGCAGTGCCGGAGCAGCTGGCTTTCTGCATGCTGTGGGGGCAGCTCCTGGCTAGGTGGGAGGATGCTGGCTGGGTCAGCACCCCAGGACTCAGCGTGGTGCTCACTTTCTGAAGTGGAGAAGGAGCTGGGGGTGATTTCCATGCATGTTGTGCACCCCAAGGACTCACCAAAGCACCAGTCATTTGTCCTCCAAGGAGGAGGAAGGGAAGGCTGTGCCTCTACCCCACTTGTAGGAGCACTGCGGGTGAATCTGTGCTTTCTTCCCCACTCCTCCCATTGGAAAAGTGCAGGTTTTAGGTCTCACAACTCTAGGTCTGTGATAACAGAGATCTTTTGTGCGAGACAGGCTCGCTCCTCAGCTAGGCAGCGCTCAGCTCTCTGCACGCAGCTGCCTTAGGTCAGGGGCAGTTTTACTGTCTCTGGAGCCCGCCATGGGTAGAAATAAACACTTTTGCCTTCTTCATGCACCATGTGGCCAGCACCAAGAACTGTTGCACAGCAGGAAAGAGTTACAGCCCCATTTTGGCAGTGCTTCTTTCAGGAGGAAGGCAACTCCTGGCCAAGATCTGTGGTGCAATGGTTTTGCTCTAGCTTGTCTGTCCACGCCAGTTACTGCAGCACGCTCACCTCTCAGCCCTGCCTTAGCACACCAGTCAGAGCATCTCTGCTGCGCTGCCTTTTAGCCAAAACTAATCACAAGGATCTCGCCAAGTTTTGCTTAAGGCCTCCCCCCCAGGCAAATGTCCCTTGCTGCAACCCACGGAGCAGCTTCTGGCCGTTCAGGTACCTTACCGCGTCGTGCGCATACTGCTTTGTCAATTTTAAAAGGTTTTGTTGCACAGATGTAATCAGTGTTTCTCACCAAAGGAGAATGATGAGGCATGTGGAAGGTATGATGGCTGTCGTGCGTCTCTGGTGGTCTGTTCTCTGCACCTTTTTGCTCGAAGGATACCCTAAGCAAAAATGACTGTTCTGCCGCGTATTTTTCTGCATGCAGTAATTAGTACCTCTCTGTTTGGCGTTTCTGGGGATGCTGATTCTTTTTCCTCGGCTGTTTACAATCCAGTTCATTTGCTGTTGGTACGTGCCTCTCCCCAGACTGCATGCTGCATGTTAGCAAATAGACTCCTTGTTCTGGGTTTATTTTATGGGAAGGAAACCCAACTTCCTCCACTCAGCTTCACGTTTTTCTTCACCACCTTTTCTAGCAAAACAGCACTGAGAAGGCTTTGCACATTGTGCGTTTTTCCCCCTCAATCACACAACAGTTTAATTAACTTGCCTGGCATTTGCTAAGCAAGGCAATGCAAACACTGCTCAGTGCCACGCCGGGTATTTATGCTCTGTCAGACTTTATGGCGATGGTTGTGGTATTTTGAGCACACAGACCTCAGGTCAGGATTAACTTAAAGATGGAGAGAAGAGCTTTCACCTGCCAGAGTCTGACTGTGACATTTAGTCTTCCTTCATTGAGTTATCTCTAACATCCAGGACACCTAAGCTGAAATCAGAAAAGGCAGTAGAAATTTTACTTAAATCTGCTGTTATCAACTTCTGAGACCAGAATAAAAGACCAAATTCTCAAGTCTGCATGAATATGAGTGAAGAATGGGCTTTCAATCATTTTGGGTCTGAAAGCATTCCCTGATAGCTGCCTTCGGGAGTAACTTGCCTTTCTAAAACCTGTTAATCTTCACCACGAACAAGCAAAGATCACTTTCCCCTGAATCCTCTTGGGATGCATGCAGACACATGCAGAGACCCAGGTAGCAGAAGTCACTGTTTTGTCCTCCTGCCTTGAACAGTGCCAAAAAGAGGAGGTGAACATAAAAACAAATTAAATGTGTTTTCCACATCGGTAAGCTTGTTAGCGCACCCTGTACCTTCATGCAAGAAAACCTAACACCAGAAGACTGAATCAAGTCTGTGTGTCAAATAGTTCCCTTTATTTTGCTTTTCATTTAGGAGCAAACAGTCATGCTGAAGACGCCAAAATATTTGGCCGTATTAGATTTATTAAGATGGAATCTGTAAAAGACAAGAGAAAAAAAAAAACAAAAACTAAAAGCTCTGTGCCCGTGCTTCAGACAGGATAAAAGGAAACTCCTTTCTTCAGATTAAAAAGAAAAGTCCCGCATGGAGGCACTTGAAGTATTTTTCTAAGATAAGAGCTTAAATTGTACATTCTTTTCCTAATGATGGCTTGCCATTTCCTCATCAATGACATAATATTTTCTGTGATCTGCAGACAGCTAGAGTAGCTTTGAGTAGTTTCTTAGCATGACATGGTACCGTTGGCTTGGGACTTATCTGCTCATCTTTTGTGGCAGTGAGAAATAGCCTGTATGCCCTAACTGACATTTCTCAAGCTTGTCAGCATGCTACAGTCAGAATGATAATTAATGTGCTTTTTAAAGAGTGGCTTAGGAGAACTAAACAATTGCAGTGGTGATAGTTCATTATTGCCACTCTTTAAATGTCATTATAAGTAGCTGTCGTGGAGACTTCGTTACTCATCATTTGACCATCCAGAGAGAAACACGTCTGTGATTTCTTTCAGCAGACATTGAGGAAGGAAATAAAACTCTGCAGGGCTGGGGACTGGCGCTGCCTGTGGTCACCCAGCCTCAGAGCTCCCTAGGAGTGAAGCTCAAACTGGGAACTGCTGTGGAACTGGGAGCAGGAGGAGGGAAATGGTGATGAAGAATTGCTCAGCATTAAGAGCAATAGCCATTAATAGCCATTTCCTCTGTAGGTTTTATGAGTGTAGCAATTATTATTATTTTTTTATATGGCCAGTCCTTCAGCCAAACCACAGTAGCTCCACCAAACCAGCAGAGCTGAGCTGACGATCTGATGGCCATCCACCAAAACACCCACTCATCCCTAAGGCAGCACCCAGAACCCTCCACTGGAGCTGAAAGGCTTTGATAGTTCCTTTTTCTACCATTCTCTTGCTCCCATAAACGTACAGATAGACATTTCACACCTTCTGTTTGATTTCTCCTTCCTTCTGCCTTCGGGTGCCCATCGCTCACGGTCAGCAGCTCCGCCGGGGAGGAGCAGGCAGCAGCTGGCCGTGAGCCTCACGGGAGCACTCCATGGCAGAATCGTCACCTTTTTGTCTTCTCCTTTTTTCTAACAGGGTTTCCAAGGCAAGACTGGCCCTCCCGGCCCCCCTGGCGTTGTAGGCCCTCAGGTAAGGAACAAATATCGGTGCTTGCATCAGCCCCTTGTGGCTCATTTTCCTGGGTACAGCATGCAGGGAGGGTAGGAGAGAACAGGATGGTGCTTAGACAAGGTGTGTGAGCCCTGCTGGAGATGAGGTGGCTCCTGAGAACTTAACAGAGCTGCTCTGGTGTAAAACGGGTGCAGGGTGGGAGACACAGACCAGCTGTGTGCAGCCTGACAGAAGGACCAAAGAGTTTGATGTGATTCAGAAGGGCTGTGCAACCTACCGGGCAATCGGAGCAGTAGGAGCATGATGCAAGAGTGGTGTGACATTTCGTTAGGAAGAAATGCATCCCTGTTTAACATGAAGTGCTGCCAGATTCTGTCGGAATTGTGCCTTTTTTTTTTTTTTAATTTTATTTCAGTTGCAATGAACTCAGTGCAATCTGGAAATAATAACTACGCGACCAGAATTTGTACCCCTTAAGTACAAGCATGCAGGGCTCGTGCAGGGTTGTGTAGGTGGAGTCCTAGGCTGAGAAGGACTGGGGTTTGGTTGTCTTCTTTCCTGAATTGCCAGGGAGGTTGCTCTTTAATTACAAAGCAATTAATTTGTCCTCTTTAATGATAGTGTAAATTCTCTGATTTGTAAGTTCCATGATTAGGGGCAATTCCCCGACTGTGTCTGTCTTCTCAAGTGCAAATTAGGTTCCGTGGCAATTTCCTTTGGCTCGGCAGCGTGTAGTTAGTCTGATGTGTGGCTGCCGAGCGATCGCGGCGTTCTCCTTCTGCTTAGGCTAAGTGGCACCCTGCAGCGTGACACGAATCACAACCACAGTCCCAGCGGACCACAACGTGAAGGTTGTCGTAGCATTGTGCTCACGGCTTGTGTCCTCCTCCAAAATGGGCTGCTGGGGAACCTTCTGCTCCGGGCCTCGTGGCACACTCGTCACCATCAGTGCCCGTGTACGGCACAGCGGCAGGCAGCAACCGCCGTGTAGTACAAGCCTCATCCATTATTTATTCCCCATATTAGGGCAAATCAGCATGATTGTAGAATACTTAGGAATTTTTCAATTGAAAAGACAACTAAGCGTAATAATTTGACTGATGATCTCATTTATGTGAACGCTTTCATTCCAATGCCTCCTGTCTGTTCAGTGCAGTTTTGTCCTCTTCCGCACCAGAGATCCTTTAGGTGCCAAAGGAGGCATCTCTGTGGGGATTCCTGGTGACACTGCGGGGGACGGATGAGGGAAGAAGCACCTTCCATCCTGTAGCAGCCTAAAGGAGCAAACTGATGCCCTTCCTCCTCTATTTGCTCTGGTGACACCCACCGCCTTCTCCCTGCTCTCTGTCCTCAGGGTCCGACCGGTGAGACGGGTCCCATGGGTGAGCGGGGACACCCAGGTCCTCCAGGTCCCCCGGGTGAACAAGGTCTCCCTGGCCTCACTGGAAAGGAAGGGACCAAGGTAGGGATGAGCAGCCTGCTGGCTTCCCCTCCTTGCACTCCTGGACAGCTGCCCCTCTTGCAGAGGTGGAGCGGGATGATCCAGTAAAGAAATGATGTTTCACAGGGCTTCGTCAAGGCTCTGGCACAGAGAGAGGAGCCGTGCCCCCATGGCATCTGCAGCTCCTTAGCTCTTTGTCCTTGTTGTTACAGGGGGACCCTGGTCCCGCCGGCCTCCCCGGGAAGGATGGACCCCCAGGCTTGCGAGGCTTCCCTGGAGAGCGAGGTCTCCCCGGCCCCATCGTAAGTCTCCGTCCTTCCAGCGGGAAGGACACCCCAGCAGCACAGCACACGGCTCCCCAAATGACTCCATTTTCCCATCTTCTTCCCTCCAGGGTGCTCCAGGACTGAAAGGCAACGAAGGTCCCCCAGGCCCCCCCGGTCCAGCAGTGAGTATCGTTGCCCTCCCAGACACCACCTAACACTTTTACAAGCTTGGCAAGCCAAAACAGAGGGTTAGTCACAGCGCAGTGCCTCCTCCGTTACTGCACTAACTAATGGCTTTCTGGATATTGCTTTATTTTACAAGACACACATGTAATAGCTCAGTTATTTTATGGGGTTAGCTATGAACATACGTGACAAGCTGGGGGAACTGGGATGATCCAGGACATCCAGAATTTTGCTTTTAAGTCACCAGCTTTTCTTCTGAAAGTTGTTCCCACTTGAGATGTGTGCTCAGTGCAGCCCTTCTGGAAGAAAATACTCATCATCAAACCCTCCCGGCTGCGTTAACCATGAAGTGGTCACACACATGTTCCAAGCTGATAATGTGCCCCCAGGAACCGAGCTCGCTGCACCAGCCAGGGGAGAACTCAGCAGTTTCAAGGATTTTAATTAAGATCTGCAGAACCCCTTGGGCTGATGGTGCCAAGCCACCACACGGAACTCACCCCCTTTAGACGTGCTCATTTACTAAGTTCATGCATTTGCAGCATCCTACTGCTTCATTTCTTTCTTTCTGCATATAGATAATGCTCGATAACCCAGTAATACTTGCTCCTTCCTTCTCCAAACAGGGCTCTCCTGGTGAGCGAGGCCCCGCGGGCTCAGCCGGCCCCATCGGCTTGCCAGGGCGACCTGGCCCCCAGGGACCTCCGGGACCTGCAGGTGAAAAGGGAGCCCCAGTAAGTACCAGTACACCAATTAGCAGCTGTGGGTCACGTAGAACTAGAGCTGAGCATGGAGACAGTCCCCAGACTGGGTGTAAAAAAGGAAACAAGAAACAAATGCTGTGTGCTCCTGTGGTGTGAGCATGCCAGTCATCTGCTGGAGCCCGCGCAAAGATGCTGAGAGCAGCCGTGCACACTCTCACATCACTCAGTCCCTCGGCTCACACGTGAGATGTCACCTGCAGGCAGCAGGGAGTGGGCAGGATGCCTCTGCTTGTCCCCGAGGAGCCCAGTGCCGTGGCATTCCTAAGGGGGAAGGATGTGCCTTGAATCCGTGCCCCAGGAGCGTTGCTGGAACCATCTCTGACGTCTGGGTTGCTTTGGTTCATGCCCAGGCTCAGCCTCAGATCCAGCAAAATGAGCAAATGCTGGCATCAGGGATTTCAGACTGCACGAGGATACTTGCACTGATTGATTGTTGTTATCAGAAGCGTTTATCAGGCAGTGTATTCCACATTTGCTGGCTTATTTGGAACTCCAACAGCTAGTCCAGAGGCAAGAATTTCTTGGTGAATCAGCTTTATGAACATCTGTCCTGCCAAGTATCTATATGATGTGTTATTGGACAGATGAATAGGCAATTTATGTGGCATCTAATTATTCAGAAGAGAGCATCCAGGATTCAGATGCAATTAAATTATGTACAAGGAAACTGAAAAATATCCACTGTTCAGTTCCTATAAACAAACAAATTTGAGTAAAGGCTCCAGGCTTGAGGAATACAAGAAGATGTTTAAGCAGGAGGCCAGTAGAGATTGCTTTATTTGCTTCATGTATTTTCTTTTGTCCAGAGACTCAGGAGAGAGCTCAGGGCCATTATTTAGGGATTAGCCAGGGATGGAGCTGGGGCAGTCAGGACCAGCATCAGTAAGAACTGGTCTGTGGGAATAAAAATTAGTTGGAGACTTGTTTGTCATTCAGAGAGAGATGGCAGAGGGTTCAGATTAAATCTAATTGTATTGCTACAGCAGCGAAATTGCAGCTGTGATCTGGGTATTCGCCGTTTAGGTTTGTTTGTTCTTTATCTCTGGAGATAGAATTTTTGTCTTGTTCAGAGAGCGAGCACAGAGAGAGAGAGATTGAGATCCAGGAAATATCATCTGGAAACATGTCTTGCTCTACGTGTCCGTGCAGTTGGGGTCATTTTCAGCTGGATAAAATGTTAATGGACTGCAATGGGTCGGTTGGAGGGTGGAGGTGAGCTCTGCCTGACCTGTCTGCTCTTTTTGCTTCCAGGGCGAGAAGGGTCCTCAAGGCCCAGCGGGTCGGGACGGCATCCAGGGCCCAGTGGGACTGCCGGGCCCAGCAGGTCCTGTCGGGCCCCCTGGCGAGGATGGAGACAAGGTGGGAGAAGTCCTCCTGCTGTATGGGGTCACTGGGAGGGAGTGGGGCCGCCTGCCCCATTGCCACCATGCTGTGTGCTAAAACAGGGATGTTTTGTGGTGCTCGCAGTCCTGCGATTCAAGCAGAGTCAGGTCTGGGAGAGAATCAGGCCAAATTTGCCAGCCAAACCACTCGCTGAAATCCAGTTAGCCTTCCCCGAGCCTGTAGAAGGTGGCCTGCCCTCAGGCGCTTGGCCTTTCCAAATTAATTACCTTTCCCACTCTCTCATTAAGCCCCTCTAGGACTGGAGGATTCTTCGAAAACGTTAGCTGGGGTGTATCGCTCATCACCGCTAACGAGGCCTGCAGGATGCTGGGTCCTGCATCGTGCGGTGGCTTGGGAAAGTTTAATGATACGGAAGGGTTTGGTTACAGCCCAAATCACTGGCCCTTTTCAGCATTTTTAGGGGGGTTCTGTGGGAATCAGCATCTTTTGGGTGAGGACACGGAAGCTAACTGTGCCCCTTTGCTCCTGGCAGGGCGAGATCGGGGAGCCTGGCCAGAAAGGCAGCAAGGGAGACAAAGGGGAGCAGGTGAGTGCGCCGGGCATTGCCAGCAGCTGCTCTTTGGAGGAACGTGTGGTGGTGTTGTGTGGCTTGCTGGAAACAGAAAACGGTATCGTTTTAACTTCTTCCTGTCACTCCTTCCTCTTCTCCTTTGCTTCATCAAATACCCACATGGTGTAAAAAAAAAAAAAAAGAGTGAGTGCTTGAAGTGTTTTTCTCTTCAGCCCTTGCTGTTAGAGCTGGGTGTTTGGCTGCGGTTACTTTTCTGGTTGCTTATAGCACACTGAAGCATCCTTTGTGTGCTCAGAGGCTGAGGGATGGAAAATAAATTGCACGTATGTATCTAGAGAGGACTGAGTGGTGTGATATTGCTTTGCTGGAGCAAAGATGCGTGACTGATGGCTAAAACCAAATTCCCCTGTAAATGTACCGAAGGAAGAAGTTGGATTGCACTGGTTTTGGCTTCTCGGCCATGGAGGCAGGTAGCTGCACCCCCCAGGAGGGGATGGTGGAGGTTAATGGTGATCTGTCAGACATGTTATGCTACACAGAAACACACAGATGGCTTCCTTCTCTCCAGAAAGATTTCCAGCTTCCACCGCCCCCAGAAAGTGTTTTGCAAAATGAGTTTAAGCACGTCCTTGGGCACAGCGCTGCTGCACCAGCATTGGTGCACCAGAGACCCTGTCCACCCACTGCCCTCTTTCAGAGATTTATGCTGGTTTAATGGATGCTGTGCTTATTTTACAGGTGAGATTTTTCACCTCCTGCTCCTAAATGTGACATTGCACTTCTGTTTTACAACAGGGTCCACCAGGTCCTACTGGCCCCCAGGGTCCAATTGGTCAGCCAGGCCCAGCTGTGAGTATTGTCAGCAGGAATCCTGCTTCTTACCATAAAAAAAAAATATGTATATTTTGGGAAGCTCTGTAAAGAGTTGCAATTTCTGCCTGGCACTGCTCATACCCAGTGCATGGGGATGAGCATTGCTGGCTGCAGCGGGAGGTGCTGGGGACGGGGCTGTGCACCCACCTTGTGCCCATGCTAAGCCACGTTAGACTTTTTCCTCATAGGGAGCTGATGGAGAGCCAGGTCCCAGAGGGCAGCAAGGCCTCTTTGGTCAGAAAGGTGATGAAGGACCTCGAGGTTTCCCTGGTCCCCCTGGCCCTGTGGGCCTGCAGGTAATTTGTAGCATCAAGGGAGTGCTGGGGGTAATGAAAGCTGGGGGCTCCACCAGAGATGTTCATGGCTAAAAATTATCCCTTCCTACATCTCCTCAGGGCCTGCCTGGACCACCCGGTGAGAAGGGAGAAACAGGTGATGTTGGGCAAATGGTAAGATGCTTTTCTCCTATTTTCATCACTGACCTAAGTGTTTCTCCAAGAACATGTCTGAGGTTTGTCTCCCCTTTCCCCAGGGCCCGCCAGGCCCACCTGGGCCCAGAGGTCCATCTGGACCACCAGGAGCAGACGGCCCCCAGGGTTCTCCCGGGGGAATTGGAAATCCTGGCGCAGTAGGAGAGAAGGTAAAGCATCCGCCCAAACCCAACTGAAGCCTGCAAGAAGTTTGCTACTTATTTGGGGGCTTTGCTAATAAGGAGGTCTTCTGTGTTAAGATATCGATGTCTCAGGGTGATCATTTAAAATGGAAAAGGGAAATAAAAAAGCCTGTTGAGGAAGATAAGCCAGGTCTGCTTACTGGTCTGGCTTGGATGCTGAATGCTCCCATTATGTGAGCATCATCCTTGATGTGCTCATGTGAAATGAGACCTCAAGAGGGCTCAGGTGGATGAGTGGCTCTGCGGACTGTGCCAATTCCCACAGTTGTGGAGGGCTCATTAGAGAATTTGTTTTGGAGCCTGAGCTGTATTTTCAGGTGATAAGGTGAGGATTAGGCCAGGTGAGTGGGGTGGTGATGGGGTAAATTCATGGCTGTGGGCATTGTGTTCATCCACCTGGTCTATAAAGAGGTGCCATTTAAAAAGAGGCAGCTCCTCCCAACCTGAAGTATGTTTAATGCTGTCCTTGAGGTACTTATACTAGTGATTTCTCCTCAGTTAAGTAAACAGATCTATTGAGAGATATATATGTTGTGTATTTTTGTTATTATAAGCCAAAAGATGGAAATGTGCCTGAACAGAAAATAGTGAGGGCTCCCTAGCATGTGGCGTGGCAGCACCCAGCCCGTGCCTTGCTGGGGCTCGCAGCTCTCAGCAGGCCCGAGGGGTTCAGCACATCAGCAGAAAGCTCAGCACCCTGCAGAAATACAACTGTAGGCTTCCTCTTTTCTCCCCTGCAGGGTGAACCTGGTGAATCTGGTGAGCCTGGTCTTCCCGGGGAGGTTGGCCTGCCGGTGAGTATGCTATGGGATGTGGTGGAGAGATTTTTGTCCGTGGTACCCCCAGGGAGCTGGTGGAAGGGGTTTTGGGGAGGGATGAATGTGGATGGGGACTGAACCAGCTGGGTTCTTGGTTTGGGCGTCAGGCAGAGGCATTGCCATGGTACGGGGTATTTATAGGAGAGCGTTTAGTCACTGGATGCATGCTGCCCACAACAACAGGAACACCATCAAATCTTTGTGGGAAGGGACTGTTGAATCACGTCCTTGTGCTTTGAGATACAAATAGAGAGTTCTGCTCAGAATTGATTAAAGGATAATTAGGGATCGGTAAGTTGGTTTACTGGATAATAGAAACATCCTTTTTTCCTTTACAGGGTCCTAAAGGTGAAAGAGGTGAAAAGGGTGAAGCAGGTCCCTCTGGTGCTGCTGGTCCACCTGGTCCCAAAGGTCCACCAGGTGATGATGGGCCCAAAGGCAGCCCTGTAAGTACCCCCTGCTGTCAAAATAGTGCTTCCTTGTCTTGCCCTGTGGAGATTTCCACATGCAGAGACGTTTTCCAGAGATTACTGTGGAAATTCTAAATAGTTTACCAGCCGGAGAATTTCCCCTCTAATTAATATGTGCTATTAATCCATTCCTTTAGGGTGCTAATGAGGAAAAGACCCAACTGTACAGTATCTTGCAGCGTTACTTGAATCATTAGTCCTTTTTGCAGGCTGTCAGGAAACACACTTATGGAAAGGGCCTGCAATTGGATCACTTTGCATCTGAGCTTGTGCATTGCAAGGGTCCTCTGTACCAGAGCAAAGCTTCCAAGATAGCAGAGAGGAGATTTATGTGAATCTGGGAGCAGTACCTCTGGGGTCAGATCCCTGCTGATGCTAATTGCTGTAGCTCTGTGGAAGCCAGCAGAGCTGGACTGATTTATACCAGATGACAATGGTACAGTATTTGTCTTGCCTGCTCCTTTGATGCTTGTTGGCTGAAGAAATTCATCATGAGATAAACAAAGATGGCATGAAACAGCAAAGGAGGCAGGGGAGTTAGTCATCTCTCTTAACAGATGGGGTTTGGGGAGAGTGCATTATCGGTTCAAACTTAGTGTCTGAGCACTGTTCTCAGAATCATTTGAAGTGCACAATAGGCATTATATGGAGGAGAGTGGTGGAGTTGTTTTAGTCATTAAATGCTTTGAGAGGATCTTCAGGTGAAAAATGTTACACATCGTGTAGTAAAGAAACGCAAAACCTTCTAATCTGCACATTCTCCAAAGCTGAGAGGATTTCACTGTCACTTGTCTACTCTATTTGTGAAAAACTAGATGAAATTCCTTGTGTAGATACTGGAGCTTTGTATAGCCTGGCTGCAGAGCTGCAGAGAACTGTAACAGGATGAAATTACTGAAGACACAAAACCAGGATGTGAACTGGGACTGGGTTTGAGGGTAGGGAATTGGGATTTTGCTCCACAGGGCATCTCCCCATGTTGCCAGTGGGGTGACAGGCACAGTGCTCTGCAGCTCTCCAGGTGCAACCTCTTAACCTGGGGATCTCCCTCTTCTCCCTTCACAGGGTCCAGTTGGTTTCCCTGGTGACCCCGGTCCTCCTGGAGAACCTGGTCCAGCCGTAAGTGTTTGTCCCATAGAGGGATATTTAGGTTTTGTGAAATCTGACTGTGTGCTGTTCATTCACCAGCAGCTCCTCTGGTCTTTACTTGGGGAAAGGGTTGGAAGTCCCACCATAAGACTGTTCTTCTGCCCACCCCGCAGCCTTTGGGGTGGTAGCAGTTCCTGTCCACAGTATTTGATGTGGGAGGTTTGCTGATGCTGGCATTCCCAGCGAGAGATGGGAAGGGATGGTTCCTGGTGACATAAGGACATGCTGAACCACACCTATTGGGTCTGACATTTTATTTAGCTCCATTTGTACCCTAAATATTCCTGCTTGCTTCCTTCTTCCATTTTAGGGTCAAGATGGTCCCCCTGGTGACAAAGGTGATGATGGCGAACCTGGTCAGACTGTGAGTAACTGGATGGAAGGGCTCTGTGTTCAGTCCCCAGTGTCTCTGTGCAGGTCCAAGGGCTTTAGCACAGAAATATGTACAGCAACAAATTCCCAACAGCTTCCCCAGCCGCCTGCCCCGTCCCATCCCTTCCTGTCTGTGTCAGCCTGGCCACTGCCATCCATCCAGGCTGCTTAGCAATACATCTAAAAAGCAAAACTTTAGCTTACGAAAAAACAAAATCTAGCCTTTCGTTTTAAGCTCGCCATGCCTTATGGTATTACATGGTGGGAAGGGATAAAACAAGATACCACCTGCACCCCAAGGAAGTGCTGGGAGTTGTACTGGCCGCCCACACCCCGACTTAGCACAAACTCCAAATCTCAGCTGGAGTTTTGCATGCTTGCTCCTTCTTCCCATGTCTCGTGGTGCAGTCATGGCTTCTCCTCCACTCTCCATCTAGGGTTCCCCAGGTCCCACGGGAGAGCCAGGACCCTCCGGACCCCCAGGAAAAAGGGTAAGATGATTGTTTAAAAATATTTTTCTGAATGTAGTCGTGTTGATTTTTTTTAACCGATTTTATGACTCCGTCTAAAGTAAATGCCAGGCAGTAGCATGTATAAAAAAAAAAATTGACATGCCATCCACAGCCATTGGAAATCAATGGGAAGTTGTCAACTAAATTTCATTGTTTTTTCAAAGATTCCAACACCCAAAAGAAAATATAAATTTAAGGTGCTCGTTTACTTTCTCTCTACTCGTAGAGATGAGATTTTTTTTTTTATCAAGAAGCTAATTTATACAGCTTTTCACAGATATTTGTCTCCATGTTGTCTTCTTCTCTGGGGCTGAAGCACTGTTTTGGTAATTCCACTATGCTGTTATAGATCAGGGTGATCTAACTGTGTTTTGCATCTATTTTGTGCTTTCTCTAGGGCCCTCCTGGTCCAGCTGGTCCCGAAGGAAGGCAAGGAGAGAAAGGAGCCAAGGTGAGAGCTGAATGGGATTTGTCTTCTACCATATCCTTCATGTGCCAGAGCACTCACCCTCTGACATTGTTATTGAAAGACAGTCATTTGATTTTGCTGTGCTACAACAAAATAGCCTGAATCTGGGGCCGTTGGCCTCAAATTAAAGTGTATGTTTCATCTTTGAACAAACTCCGTGGAGATGATTAGAGCTTGGTAAGGTCATGGGAATATTTTTCTTGCTTCGAAATGACAAAGTGCCATATTTGGCAATTTAATGTGTTGTGAATAATACGGCCTGCAGAGCCGTGCATCATATCCCAGGGCAAACACAGCATTATTGGACCGTGGCAGTTTCATTAGGGGTGGTGGGGAAACGGCAAGTGGGATTGCAAATTACAGATCTAATTGTTGTGGCAGGCACAGGAACGCTGGTGGAGGAGGATGTGCTCTGCTAGCACATCTCTCAGGACCGAACCAAAGGAAGCTTCATGCTCTGGAGGGCTCGCAGCAAAGAACCGTTCCTGTTGTAAATCAGCAGAAATAGGCAAGGCTGAAAAGTGAAGCTGTTTGGAGACTTGTCCCCAGCACATCAGGGATAGGGAAGCAGCAGGAAAATCAGCGAATGGAAAATTTTACATGCTATGCAGGGAATTGCGTTCGTTTGGTGACATCCTGCCAGCCGCTGCTGCATCTCTGAGAAGATCACTTGATGGCCCGATGCAAATTAAACCGTGCTGTCTTTGCACACAGGGTGAAGCTGGTTTGGAAGGACCTCCTGGGAAGACAGGCCCAATCGGTCCCCAGGGTGCTCCAGGGAAACCCGGCCCTGATGGTCTTCGAGGAATTCCTGGTCCAGTCGTGAGTATTCCCCAAAGGAGCAGAGTCTGAGAACATTCCTGCTCAGGGCTGTGCTTTAGGGGCATCTGCTGTGGAAGGCAGCTTCTTCCCAGTGTAACGCGCTGTCTGCAAGTGGGCAGAGAGTTTCTGTGCTGCAGTGCCTGACAGCAGGCAAAACACACTCAGTGGAAATAACGTGGTGATGGATACCAGCTCCCAGCACCTTTTATCCAAGTGCTGGGTCTGCTCCGGGGCAACATTTCCTGGAGCTTGAAAGCCCCTTTTCCAGTGGAGATTGGAGCACGAGGGGGGTATAAACACATTTGTCCTTAACCGTCTTTAAGAAAACAGGGCAAATGTTCCCTGGCACAGTGGCAGGATGAGGATTTATGAATAATCTCAGTAACCCCAGCTGGGAGCACTGCTGTCATGAACGATGGCTTTGAGGGAATTGTGATGTTTTACAGGGTGAACAAGGTCTCCCCGGATCACCTGGCCCAGACGGTCCTCCAGGCCCAATGGTACGTCCAGACCATCACATCTGATGAGATTTTGAAATGGGAGAGCGTGTTTTCCATAATCTCATTCTCCCCTTTGTTTTCCCTCCTGTCTCCCAAAGGGCCCACCTGGTTTGCCTGGCCTTAAAGGAGATTCTGGCCCTAAAGGTGAAAAGGTAAGAGTCAGTGCATGACCTCGCTGATGTCCGTGTCTGGTTGTGGGGCACCGGGCGGTGCAAACACCCGGCTGCTTTAGGGCAGGAGTCTCCTTCCCACAGAAGGGTATGAAGTATATGTCCCGTACAAAGTGAGCAGGCACTTGGGTACAGCAGTTCTGTTTCTGCATTTGTAGCATTTCCCATTGCAAAAAGCTCATGCTTTCACTGCTCTGCTGCTTCCAGGTGTCAAGGGTAGCTGCAAACTCCTGTCACCTTGCTTAGATATTTGTTTGTGTACCTGGAGATGTCTTTGATGGGTAGCTTTGGCGTTCGGTTACCTCCGGAGAGAGATCGTAATTAACATCTGCTATTTTCCCCTAGGGTCATCCAGGTTTAATTGGTCTTATTGGGCCACCGGGTGAGCAGGGAGAAAAGGGCGACAGAGGTCTCCCAGGCCCCCAGGGCTCAGCAGGACCCAAAGGAGAGCAGGTAAACGTCCCATAAGACCTTCATTAAACACATTTTTGAGCTGGGGGGGGGGGGGGGTTTGCTGCCTTTGAGCAAGTGCGGTATAGGAGAGATGGTCAAGCTCAGCAAGGGAGTCTTGCTAAATTTTGAGGAATACTTGCTGTTTTCGATATTAATGTGGTTTATTCTACATGTGAAATGTAGAGGTGCTCCAGAATGACCCATTTTAGAGGAAAGCAGTTTCTCAGGGCTTGTATGAAAAGAGTTGAATAGGCTTGGAGGGATGGTAACATTAAATATGCATCAGGAGGACTCATTTTTAGAACTGTGTGCCTAAATGAGATTTCCCACTCATAACCTTCTCTGGATGCACACACTTAAAAAATAATAATAATATTAATTGATTTTTCAAGTGTGAATGTCCTCCAAAATCAGGTGGTCAACTGTGAGCAGATGTTAATTGCATAGCAATAGGCCAGCATCACTGCATGCAAATCAGCGTTGTTCTGCTTTTATTTTTCAGGGTATCACAGGTCCTTCTGGACCAATTGGACCCCCAGGGCCACCAGGATTACCGGTATGTGACAAGTAATTATCTTTGAATTCCTGGGGAGCTCTGCAGCTCTTCTGGGGTCACCTTGGTGCTCCCAGATAACCCAGTTTGGCCCATCTGGCCTGACCTTGTTTGAGGATGCTGTGGGGAATTAGGATTGCCCAGCTGAGCCCATTAACAACACCTGAATGAGTTACAGGAGTACCCAGTGGGTGGAAGTCAGAGGGCATGCATGGACCTGTGGGAGGGATGCAGGCTGGTCCATCACCAATGTTTTTTGTCTGTTTGCAAATAAAAATAGCATCCAGCTCAAATGGATGTGAAAAGTAGACATAAAAAGGGAAGTGAATGTTAAAATTGCAGAACCTTGTGTAACAGTACTGTGTCTGTAAGGAGAGGCTGACTTCTCTGCTGACAAAGAAACTAACTCCCTTCTTCATTCTTCTCTACGCAGGGTCCACCTGGTCCCAAAGGTGCTAAAGGATCATCAGTGAGTATAGACTTTGTTAAATGAAGAGGCTGAGGATGTCTTATTAAGTGCATAACCTGCTGCAACACCTCCCCATCAGTAGCATTAAGGCAATTAGCCAAAGATGACTGTAGCAAACGCAGCCTTTTCAGGCTGTCCAAGCCCAGAAGTTATAATTGGGGAAGGTTTCTGTTCCACGCATTGTACTTCATTGAACATCAGTGTAGAAAAGATCATAAGGAGGAATCCAGTGCATAGTCCTTAGGAGAAAACCTGCTATTGTAAAGCAGAGGATATTAAAAATAGAAGCGGGAGGTAGCAAGCTGAAAAGCGAAGGTGAGAAATGCATCACTAAAGCAGGCTTCGTACTACAAATCATCTATTCAGGCAGCTAAAAATTCCTCCTGTGCAACTTCCTAAAGTCTTTTTTTCCATGCAGAATTAAATGTTTTATCACTTTTAAGATTTTATTTGATTTATAAACCTGTTGAATTGATTTGGAGATTTCATACATTGAAATATCCTTCCTTTTCTGCAGAAGCTTGAGCAAAATTTGACTGCTTAATACCACGCATTTGACAGACATTTTCTCTTACCAAGCATCAGAGAGTAAACAAAATAAACATTTTATTGGGGGGCAAGGGGGTAGGAGACTCTCTTTGTGTCCCTAAAGGGATAGGAAGATAGTTTTTGCTGCTAGAGACTATTAAAAGAAATAATGTAGTGCAGTATCAGTAACAAGTGTTTTTTTGTTTTTTTTTTCCTGAGTGATTTATGTTTTTCCATTGTTTCTCCACCTAGGGTCCAACAGGTCCAAAGGGTGAATCTGGTCTTCCTGGGCCCCCAGGGCCTCCTGTAAGTACAGCCCATCGCATGAAATGTGAAAGGAGGTTCTGATTTAACAGGTGTTGTAATGTAGATATCCAGATAAAGATTTAGGATGTTGTGGGTCCTGCCAGGGAAGAAAGGAGGCGAAGGGAGAAATTAGTAATGGGAGGAGGACAAGAGAAGATAAAACCCATGTTCGTGCCTCGTGGCTGGGGTTTTCATTAGCACCATCATGGGTGTTTTACCTGTCTTGTGGTACTGTGTGTCAGTGCTGGTGGCTGCTGTGGCCATTTCTTCTGTCTCTTCCCCCTTTCCAATGAGAAGTTACCTTCTTTCCCCTCAACTCAGGGTCCTCCTGGAGAAGTCATCCAGCCGCTGCCCATCCAGGCCTCCAAGAGGACCAGGCGAAACATCGATGCCAGCCAGCTAGTGGATGATGGAAACGCTGACAACTACATGGACTATGCAGATGGCATGGAGGAAATTTTTGGCTCACTGAATTCCTTGAAACTGGAAATTGAGCAAATGAAGCATCCGTTGGGCACTCAACATAACCCAGCTCGCACCTGCAAAGATCTGCAGCTCTGTCACCCGGATTTCCCAGACGGTGCGTCCTGGAACTGAGCAGGGACAGGGAATATGCTGTGGGTTTCCCACTAATAGTGAATAGTCAAGGGGAAAGATTTGGGGAACTTCTGGCCCTTGTGTCCCATGAGGATTGTAGCTCACCCACAGAGAAGAATGGGGATGTCTGATGCAAAAAAAAAAAAGCTATTCCTGAAAGGTGCTACCGTATCACCTGGAATCAGAACAAAAGGTCTCCAAAAAATACATGTAATAGTGACCTGTGAATGAGATGAAATGTACCTACTAAGATGGTTGTTGAAGCGCCCGTTGTCCTCCTCCACAGTGCTGATTCTTTCTTCCCCTCTCTGCCCTGTCATGCATCCAGGTGAATACTGGGTTGATCCTAACCAAGGATGTTCCAGGGACTCTTTCAAAGTTTACTGTAATTTCACAGCTGGTGGAGAGACTTGCATCTTCCCGGATAAGAAGTCTGAAGGAGTAAGTCCATCCAACTTTATTTTTCTCCTATATCATGATGGTAAGAGGTTGTTTCCTAATGTGAATATTCACAGAGAATCCATATCAGGTGATTTGAACAGTAGCAAGTAAAAATCCAGAGCAGTTCTTTTGTTGTACAATGCTGGCTTTTAAAGTACTAAGGAATGTGTTTACAAAGAGAATTTCTTTAAGTAAGTCAGTTTTAAATTTTGAAGATGTTTTCAGGCATGATAAATGCTAAAACCTTATTTTTTTCCTTTGCAAAGGCAGAACTGTGTTGGTGCAGGAGCTGTGGCTCCCCACATTTAATTCATTCCTTGTCTTCCCTCCTGCAGTGGGGCTGCCACTCTGCCGCCTCCTCCGTCCTGGCTGTGCCTTCAGGCAGAGCAGATAAATGTTCACCTCCTGTAACTTTCCCTGCTGCTTCTCGGGGGTATCTGGTTTCCTAAATGGCTTCAGCCAGTCTCAGCACTGTTCCAGGCACTGAAACACGAGATTGATTAAGTTAACATGTACTGATGTGCTTAGCTCACCCATACTCATGTTTTTTGCCCCATAGCCATGCACCTTATTCTGTGGAGCAGCTCTCCCTGCTCCCTGGGGACCAGCTCTAGCACTGGCCAAGCTGAAAGTCTTTGCAGAGCAGCCTGGGGGAGTGCTCCCAATGTCACAGTTGTGCTGCAGCTGGCACAAGGTGCAGATGAAGCTGTTCACTCCAGTGGAAGCCATTCGCCTGCTGAATTTTATCCACCAGAAATATGTACCAGTGCAGGGCAAACAACACAGAGCATAAATATTCCCTGATTTTTTTGTTAGGGCTGTTTAAATAGGAGATAGATTTATTCTTCTTTGCATTACCTTGCCATGGATCTCCTCAAAGTGTTGACAGCAAAAAAAGTGGATTCTGCCCATGATCTTACAGCAGATTCATGCCCCACTGGCTCTGCCAGTGGCTGTTGGGCCCCGCTTCATCCCCTGCCAACTGCTCTTCTGGACACAGGCTCTGATGCTCCCCAAATGCAAACTGTGCTACACTATTGCAGTAATGCCGTAATGAGAAAAAGGCTCAGCCTGCTGGTTTTCCATGGAGAGGGATGAGAACTGCTACCACAGCAGCATGAAGTGTTGGCTGAGTGGTTTTACTGTAAATCCTTGCAGGGCTTGACATCTCCGCTTTCAGTCCACCCCTAGCACAGTGGCAGCACACTGACCAGCTTTATGGTTCACAGACTGGAAAGGAAGGGATAATCCTGAGACACCTGCATAAAGTTTCTCCTTTGTTTTTGGAGAGATTTACAGTAGAAGCGAGGGAGGTTTCAGAAAACCAGGAGAGCACACGGCAGCTGCACTCCTTCCTTGTGCTCTGACTGCGAAAAGTGCTTCAGCTGCTCGGATGGTCAGCCATAAAGGATGCTCTGACAGCACGTTTCTTGTCAAGGTCACCCCCTGCACTGCTCCAGGTGGCCGGAGCTCCATCGCGTGCAATGGTCCGGCACCGATGGAGGAGGATGCGCAGCCTGTGCTGCCCCTTGTTGCTGTACAACTGCAGGAGGCAGATGGACGCTTTTCCTTAAGCGTGCTCTTTGCCTTCCCTAGCCCCACAGCATCTGGATTTGACATTGGAGTGACAGCAGCCTTGTCTGTTACCAGCACTTGTACTATTCATATTTCCTTTTTTTTCCCCTTATGTCTTTCCTTTCAGCTCTCCTGCCAACAGACTGCACTGCCGGTTTGGCATCCGAAGTATCCGGAGTTAGTGATCATTAGCCCTTAGTGAAGGAGGCTGGTGCCAAGCAGTGGCATCTCCTTCTGCTCGAGAGGCTGCTGGCACCTTAGGGCTCTGCCGGCTGGTCTCGTTACTGATTTATAAGGATTAAGGAAACATTTTCTTTAAAAGAAGTCGGACATTTTCAATAAGACTTGCAGACTCTACTCATGGAACTGAATGTAACTTTTTTTCTTTCTTTTTTTTTTTTCTTTTCTTTCTCTCTTCCCTCCTGGCCGTCCACAAACTAGGCTAGAATTACTTCTTGGCCAAAGGAAAACCCAGGCTCCTGGTTCAGTGAATTCAAGCGCGGTAAACTGGTAAGATGCATCTCAGTGCTTTCGGTTTTCTTTAACCCGTGTCATATTTTACAGAGTAAAATGGCTCGTTGGCCCAAAGAACAGCCTTCCACATGGTATAGTCAATACAAGCGGGGGTCTTTGGTAAGTGGCTAACCCTGGCCCTCTCGTCTGAATCAGAGCACGTTACCTGCTTTGGTATGGCCAGACCTGTTGCACTCTGCATGCTGGACTAATCGCCATCACAAGCTGCAGTTAAAACATTTAAGGTGGAATAATTGAAGCAAAAAAGAAGCAAAACCCAATATGGGTTTTGCCCCGAGCAGGCTGTACCCTGCAGGAGGGTGTTGCTGCCTCCTGAGCCATTCCCACTGTGACAAGGGCAAACTGGGTGTCCCCGTGCTGCGGTCCCCAGGGAGAGCAGCTCTATCTTCAGAGAACCCTTGTGTGGAGCCAGGCTGGGCTGGGGAGTCTGCACATGGCTGGACTGGGTCAGGTTGTCCCCAGGGGAAGAAAGGGGGGCTCCCACAGCACCAACAGAGCCTGGGAGAGGTGAAGTCATTGAGTCAAATGAAGATTTCAAGCCGTGAGTGTGTGCCAAGCTTGGTAGCTTGGAATTTTACTGATTTTTTTTTTTTTCTCCTTTAAAAAAATCCTTAATTGTGGGTATTGTGAGGTCAAACAATGCTTGATGTCAGCAAGCAGCCAAGACAGCAACACGTAAAAGGGTTTTGTCCTGTAGCAGGTTTGTGGTGGATGGATTGCTCTCCCACAGAGCCCATCAGCAAGTGATTAGCACGATCCAGCTCTCCTTCGGAAACAGAAATCTCCCGCCTGTGTATCAATTCTTGTAGGATTAGCAGGATGCATGTAATGAGCTCAATCAAATCAGGAGGATTAGGGAAGGAGGAAATACTCAGCAGAGAGAAGCAGGTGGAGGTGCTGATGGCCCTGCTGCCCAGGGCAGAGGTTTCCTGCAGGACGTGCAAACTTCCACCTTAAAGAGCAAACGAAGGAAAACACTGCCTTGTTTTCCTAAGCCCCATTTCATCGCCACTAAACGTGTCTGCTCTGATTCTGCCCACAAGAAGGGTATGGCTTCTGCAGCTTTTCTGCACCATCCGGCAAGGCCGCAAAGCCAAGGCTTCAGCCTCATCGCTCCTTGGAGGGCAACTGCTCCTAGCTTAGTCACAGAGCACTTCATCAATTAATATTACAAGTGCCTTCATCTCTCCATTTTCTCTGCTTCTGTTTATTTCTTTCCAGTCTGTTTGTCAGCCGCTTTAGAGGCTGAATGGCCAGTCTAGAGCTCAGGGCCCTTTTTCTAAATAGGAATTTCAGTGCCACTTGGAGCCCTTTGTTCCATCTTTCCATGTTGCTGTTTTCTTGCTTTTTACCTGTTTCATGTTTTCCATTTGGAAAAAAGCCACCAGCACATAGAAGACCTTCCTAAGCAAACCACAGAACTGTTAAACACACAGGCCATAAATACGAAGTTTGTTTAAAACAAAAAAATAGCTCCATTTCACACCAATTGGTATTTGGAGCTATGAGATCAGTAAACGGGGAAGATGTTTGCCTGGATCAATTGAAGTCTGTACAGGCTGGCAGGATGGGTGTCAGTGCCCCTTGGAGTGCTCTGCTCACCCCTAGAGCTTTTGTGCCCAGCCCAGCCCCAGGCTTTCTGGGGCTGAGCCCAGGGGATCCCAGAAACATGGGGAGGATTTCCATGGGGCTGCTTATGGGGCACCCCAAAGGAATCTCTGCTCGCACAAGGCGTGCAGTTGTGCCAAGGCCAAGTTGTGCCTTTCTTCTGAGAGCACCTGAAGTGAGATGGACAGAGTAAACATGAAATACAAAGAAACCATCTCGTTTTGATGCTTCCCCACTGTCATTAATCAATGACACAGAGTACCTGGAGTTAATTTCCCAGGATTTCTCATGAGGCAGCCAACCTGCATTTAGAGGGATAAGAGGGTTGCAGATGTTTTCTTTTGGACTCTGCTTTCCTCCCGTGTGCGTTACTCATGCACACCCGTAATTCCCAGTAGCTCTAACGAGACCTGCCATCTATCCCATCCTGTTATCCTTCAATGCCATATGGCACCTGCCACAGGCAAATACTGTCACACAGGAAAAAAAGGAAAAGATTGATTTTTGCAGAACCAGCCAAGCCTTGTGCGTGCAGCCGGTTCCCAGTGGCTCCGGTTGCAAATCTCGTGCAGCCTGCAGAGGCAGAACAGCAACTGAGACCCCTTAGCACACAACCAAGCTCCCAGGCCAAGCACTGATTTGAAATAAGAGCGCAAGGAAAAGCAAATCTTGCAGGTCGATGGGTAGCTGAGACGTTGAGTGCGTGCCAAGTAGCTGGCATTTTGTGTCCCTCTCCTTCCATGTCCTGGTGGCTTTCTGGTCTCTCTCCACCTGGCATGCGTGGCTCTCTCATGGTCAGTCATATTTAACTCTCAGGAGGACAGCGCAACGGTATCCTGACAACCGGTTGGTATACATTTCTTTACTTTTATGATCTTTTTACTCGTGATTTTGTCATGTGGTTACAAATTTGTTCTACTGTTTGCAGCTCGCGCCATAATTTGATGTTTCATGGTACCTTGAAGAACTCTGCGTTGTTTCTGTGCTGTGTTTTTCCCCCAGTTGTTACTAAAGAAGTCAGCTGCCTGTAGACAGTTTCCAGCAGCAGCTCTGGTAGCTTGGCCATGGCTGGAGACACCACCCTGAGTGCAGTCGGTCTGTACTTGCGGTCTGGCTGGCCCACTGCGTGTTTGCTTCCTTGGTGGGGCACAAGAGAGAGTCCTGGAAAGGCCCGAATCCTATGGGGCTGGAGGGGATTTCAGTAACCTGTTTTGCAGAAACGTATTTCCAGAAGCCGTTCTCCCTTGGGGGAGAAAAGGAGCCTGATGTGCAGATCGGAGCAAATCCCCGTGCAGGCACAGCTGTGTGGCTCTGCATTTCACGCCATGCCCCAAGGGCAGCAAGCAGAGCTCCCTGTGGCTGATGCAGCCTCTCCAGCCAGGGCAGCACACAGCCCCTGTTGGCAGGAACAGGATTTCTATATAAAGGTTGCAAAGATTGTTTAAAAGCCATTGTAGTGGTATCTAGGAAAGATGAATGGGAAATGCCCCTGTGTGTGTGGAGCAAAATACATACAGAGGTCAAAAATTGCGTCAAATGGGGCAGGAAAATAAAACCCCAAGCTCCTCTGTAAGTCTTCTTCTCTCTTCAAAAGCTGGAGAAATATGCTCAGTATTGGCTTTAATAACCATTGGACATATATCCCCAACTTTGCTCAGCACTGCACCCTTTTGCAACCAGGGCCAAAATCCCTTTTCCTTTCTCCTCCTGCCCTGTGTTAGTCGTGTTAGTTCAGCTCATGAACAGATCCCAAATGGCAAAAAAAATAACCTGCCCCGGCAGCAGAAGGACCAGAGCATCCTTGTGCCGTGCAGCATGGCAGGAGCAGGATCCGTGCCCCGCTGGGGTGGGGAGGTCCAGGAGCAGAGGGCAGGATGCCCGTGAACATGGGGATACGGATGGGTGAGACTGGTGGTCCTTGGAGCCCCCCAGGCGGGTTGCATTGCCTCTCACTGCCCAGTGTTTCCCCTTCTCCACTTCCCCCAGCTCTCCTACGTGGATTCGGATGGGAACCCCATCGGAGTGGTGCAGATGACTTTCCTCCGGCTCCTGAGCGCCTCGGCCCACCAGAACATCACCTACAACTGCTACCAGTCCGTAGCCTGGCACGACGCCACCACCGACAGCTACGACAAGGCCATCCGCTTCCTGGGCTCCAACGACGAGGAGATGTCCTACGACAACAACCCCTACATCCGAGCCGCCTTCGACGGCTGCGCGGTACGTGGGAAGCCCCCGCAGAAGGGGTCTCTGAGCAAATCGCTTCCAAATTTTCCATGCCATGGGGTGGCCTTGAGGGTTATTCCCCGGGTGGGAGACCTCCAGCTTGCTATTCCCTGTGCCACGGCTCAGCTCGAGGCCAGGGGAAGTTGCAGCACCTCTAGAAACCGCATTCATTGGGTTTGTTGCTGGCTCTGCATGAAGAAGGGACCTGTCTAAAATCACTGCTTGCTTTTAAACGTTCCCTCCTGCCTTTGCTCTTACTCTGTTGAGTCGTGAGGGGAGGTGTGAGTGATGACACCCAGGTGCAGGGGAGTTCTGCAAGCTTTGATATAATAATTTTGCAAGCGCTTTCAGGAAATCTTGGAGACAAAGCACTATGTTGGGGTGGTGGTGGTGCTGCTGGTGGCACGCTGCTGAGGGCAGCCTCAGGAGGGCTCTGGGTTGTGCTGGGTGCAGCTGCTCCTCAGCTCCTGCTGGGTGTCCCCGAGCTGCCAGAGGAGTCCAGCACAGCACTTGGTTTGCTCTGTGCCTGCTCTACATGAAAGCTGCCCGTGCCCTTGGCTGGTCAAAGGATGAGCCAAAGCAGCCCCCAGTGCTCTTTGCCTTTGCAATGAGCAACAGCCAGATCTTCTGTAGGGGCCCAACATCTTGCCTTTGCTTCTTCCTCCTCCTGTTGGGCACCTGATTTGGGACTGAGCTCTGAGCAATCTACCCTCAGGAGCTGAAAATTTGGCAAAGCAGGTGCCGCTTGTATTTATTTTGAGATCCAGTTTGCTGGTGCAAAAGCCTGCATAATTCTCACCCTCTGCAACTGCAGTGCTTGAAGCCCACGGGACTGAAAGATAGAGATGTTTGACAGCAAAAGCCCTCCACATAATTTGAGATGAAAGTGATTCTGTTCTGGCACACGCAATTTTTACTGTAGGAGCAATGAGGAAAATCAAATTAGAATCACTTCTTTTAACACTCATGCAGAGAGGGAAAGGGCATTCATCCCTCTGCTGAAAACACTCAGAAGTCACATGGGGAAGTTTATCCTCAAGTACTTCAGGTCTCCTGCTAACACATCTTGTCCTCAGAAAAAAAAAAAAAAAGCTTTCCCCTCCCTTTTCTTTCTTAAGACTCGGGGAAGCTGCGAGATCACACATTGCAAATTTTAAGGCAGATGTGTCTGATGAAAATCCTTTCAGCTTAAGCGGTGCTGCTCAGGTGCCCTACATTCCTCTCCCTATTCTCTAATGAGGGATATTTGCATGGAAACGGGTCTGTTGCTCCTTTTGGTTTTATTTGCTCGGTCGCTTCACAATGAAGGCTGCAGCACAAGGTAGCTGTCAGCATGACCAGTCTCCATGCCAAAAATCAAAGGCTGGGGCAAGAAGTGGGCAGGGAGCAGCAAGGACTGTGGTGGGAGTCAGGAGGAGAGGGGGAGGCTGGATGAGCCCTGGAGTTGCTGCCACAGGGGGCATGGAGCTGTGTCCTGGCTCCTTGGGCATCACTTTGGAGCTGCCGGGTCTCAGCCCCTTCCTTCCTGCCCCCTTCTGCAGGAGAAGTTCCTGCAGACTCTGAAAAGGAGGTAAAAAAATGCCAGGGGAGCTCATTGCATCATTAAGGGATCGATTTAGTGCAGAGCCACGTCCCTGTGAGATGCTCAAAGAGCCTTGTAGAAAGATGCTCTGCATCTCCTGCACTCCTCCACCATCTCCGTGACCTCAGCAGGTCATCCTTCCTGAAACACAGGCAAGATTTGATAAGATTGAGCCCTGCCAAGTGAAAAATTAGGCCTGCCTACCCAACACAGCACTGCCAGAGGTCCCGACAGGACCTGCGCGCTCACCATGATTGAGGTTGCTGCAGCCCACACTGGAGGAACTCCAGGGCTAATGTCTGGGCCATTATTTGGATGTGTTTTTCCTGATCTTACAGCCCTTTCTCAGTAGCTGTGCTATAGCCTATTCTTTTGAGACACACAAATCAGAGGGTAAGGTAGAGCCAAAAGCTGCTCCATAAATTCACTTGTTTGTGCAGCTTTGTATGCCCCCGGGTGCACTTCTGCTCCTCCAATAATTATTTATATTTCAGAAATAACTGGATGGCTAGCAGGCACGATAAAAAGACAACATCACCTTGTGAATTCCATCAAACTTTAAACGTGGGCTTTTCGGTAGCGCTCGGATAATAGTCAAACTAATATATTCAAATTAAATCGCTCACATTTGCTCAACAACCCATGCGTGTCCTCGGGGAGGCAACACAGCTATAGCACAGCCACAACAGTTTTACCAGGCTCCCGTTCCAGCTCTGAGATGTGCTGAAGGCAGCGTTTGTGCTTTCTGTCTGCATGGCAACAGCTGTTCTGCTCCAAAGTCCGTGCTCGGGCCACTCGTCCCCCTCAGGGTTTGCTCAGTGATCCCCAACCATCCTGCTTGAGAGCATCTCTAGTGCGTTTGCAGGGTAAATGTTTGTGGGTTTTTTTGGTGCTGGATGCTTCTGAATTGGCTCAGGAAATACCTGGGTGATACCATCTCCATGTTCCCAGCTGACCAGTGAATGCTCATTCATGGTAACTGGCTGGTGTGGGGTTGGAGGCATCACCAGAGCTCCTCTCTCTCCTCCTTCTCCCCTCCAGGCAAAGAAGGGCTATCAGAAGACTGTCCTGGAAATCAACACGCCCAAGGTCGAGCAAGTACCCATAGTCGACATCATGTTCAATGACTTCGGAGAAGCGTCACAGAAATTTGGATTCGAGGTGGGACCGGCTTGCTTCATGGGCTAAGAGCCACCTGAAAACTAGTCTCCAAATGAGCAACCTCGTAACCTCATTGCGCCATTTAATTAATTAAAAAGAAAAAAAGAAAAGAAAAAAAAAAAAAGAAAAAAAGAATTCCTTGTCACATGCACGTTCTGAAACTGGACAGCGATGGGTTATTTTTTTTTTTCCTTTTGTTTTGTTCCTCGTCTTGCCCGAGTTCCTCTGTGCCGCTGCACCCACACGAACCCAACCGCGAGGACCGTTCCCGCGACAGACCAGAATCGCATGACCTGAGGCCACACGCGTGGCCCCAAGACCTGTCCCCGTGTCACCTCCCTCCCGCAGCCACCTCTGCACAGCCACCTGGGGGTCCGGAGATGGAAACACGTGAAAGACTTCTTCTCGCCATGAGATGATACCAAGAGCTTGGCTGGAGGTTATCGTTTGTTTCTAAGAAAAAAAAAAATAATAATGGGGAAAAAAAAAACAAACTTGAAACTCCTGCGTTCGGCTTGACGTTGAAACCGGGGCAGTCCTGGCTCTAATCCAAACCCTGCTGAAGTTCTTCATGGTCATCTCGTTGGCTTCTGTGAGATTTGGATCGGGTCTAGCAAGCAGATGTAATGGCCGTTTCCAGCATTTGTACTATCTCCCTTGAATCTCCTGATTCCACTTTTTACAAAATTTTCGCCCTCCCGATTCGGTTGCTAAAAGCCTCGCCGGGCGTCTTCTTCCCCGTGTCTTAAAGGTGCTTATATTTTTGTATGTTTGTAAGTAAATATGTGTATTGTATATTATTTTAAGTGGTTAAACGTTCCTGGCTTCATAACATGCATGTGACCCTGTCCGTACGATGACAGCCCTGCCACGCGCGCCCTCCCTGGTGCTGCCCCATGCCCAGGGGCTGTGCCCAGGCACGAGGCTCTGTGGGGTGAGGACCCCCCAAGCCTCCCGGCCACTGCTGCCTTTGGAAGGATTCGCTCCAAAATAAGGAAAATAAAGCCACTTTTTGCTAAGATTCCTACAAAACGCCGACCTAAAAGCAGAATCCCATTTGCATCTCCGCCTTTTATACCCCTGCTTACCTTAATGTGCGTGTTTTAAGTTAATTCTTCTCGCCTCCTTTTTTCCTTCAGCATTCTTTTAAAATGTTAAAAAAAAAAAATAATAATCTATTCCCAGCGGCAGATTGCACTGGCAGGGGAAATCCATTTGTCCTCTCTGAATACCAAGTGTAAAGCATAACACAAAGAAAAAAAAGAGAAAAAAAAAAGGTGCTTTTTATTTTTAAATGTTTTTCTGTGGTGCTATCTATTCGAGTAACATTTACACAACACTGGTTATACCCTGCCAGTGGCCAGTCTCCCACTGGCCTTTGCTTTAGCCACTTCCAACGCAGACTGCACGCTTTTGCTACAGTCTTTGATTATAAATGCATGCCACCTTCGTATTCGTTATGTAGAAGGTCTGCTCCTCTCTCTAATTGTATTACAGTAGCTTTTATGGCCCATGTAGAAAGTATTAAATGTGCTTACGCCTTTTTTTTTTTTTTTTTTTTCCAAAAAAAAAATATTCATGCATTTTATATGGTGGTAATCACACCAGATTGTACTCAGTTGCTGAATGTTTGTGGTGCTAATTTATGTATTTGTTTGCTGTCCGGATGCGAGGACGAAGCTGCGTGTGCAATTCTCTTCGTCTGCCCATGGTTGCTGCCAGGATGGCTTTTTTTTTTTTCTTTTTTCTTTTTTTTTTCTTTTCCATGCAGCATTTTTGGATCGCAACCAGCTGACACCACCTTCCTTCTCTGTTTGTTTGTTTGTTTTCTCCCTGGCCATTTCCTTGTTTAGATCTCTTGGCTGGCAAATAGATGTTGCAGGGTTTTTATTATTATTATTATTATTATTTGGCCTGGAGTATTACAGCGACGGTTGAGCCAAGGGGGGTCTGCCACCGTAAAGGAAAGGACATCACATTTACTGTGAAGAAGAGCCTATATATGATGTCTTTTCCCCCCTCCTTCCCTAGCAGAGGAGGGAGCGATGCCGAGCCCGAGCCCGTGGTGTTGGCTCAAGGCGGCGGCGGGAGCTGCGACGCTGCGTGGTGCTTTTGGGTCTGCAAGAGCCGTGTCCATCCGTCTCCCTTCTTGTGTCGTGTTCTGTCTATTTTTTTTTTCCCGCTGGGGGGAAAAAAAAAAAAAAAGAAAAAGGTGCTATCCTAAAAACTGCAGACTCCAGCAGCAAAGCAGTGCAGTTGAGCATCTGATCGTGTATCGCAGAATTCAGCTGCTCACCTTGGCGAGAGCCTTGTCCGGGAACAGTGGGAAGGTCAGGAAAGGTTGCACGTTCCTCTCTGCAACAGATAAGCCATATATCAATGTATGTACACACGTGTGCGTCTGTCTAGGTCATGTGATTCTGTTACGATGAATTTTCATCAAGGGAGCTTTTTTCTTCTTTTTTTTTTTTTTTTTTCCTTTTATTTCCTTGCTTTAAGAAAAAAAAATCCTCTGTTGAATTCCACAGTGTTGTAATTGTACTGAGCTCCAAACTGTTCCGATTTCCCCAGACCACTTAGCTACGGTATATTGCAATAAAATTACTGCTTGTATTTGCAGACATTCTTTTTGTGTAATTTTATTTCCCTCTTCCCTTAATATATGACTTGAACAAATGTTGATAAGAAAAATAAAACCTATGGAAAAAAAAAATTTAGTACATAAGGCCCTTTTTAAAATATACTGTCAAATGACATATTGTACATTTCTTCAAAGTCCAATAAACATGTCATAAAATTTAAGTGTAATGCCCATAAGAGCTATTTTTAAATATTTTAAACCTGTGTAATAAAGGAATAAATGTAATAGATTTTTTCAATAAATCAAGTTTACTGTTTCCACCTAAACCAACATGATGTGAATGTCTTCTTGGAGTTGGTTGCAGCGGGATTTCCCCACGACCCCTCTGCACAGTGGCACGTGAAGAGTTCGTCAGAGAAGCGGTGAAAGCACCGAAAGGTTACGCACCATAAAACACGAAAGCAAAGGCATCCGAGAGAGACCTTCCAGGAATCCTATTTCCCAGTGACAAACTCGGATCAACCCAGCTGTGCAAAGACATCACCCAGGGACTTCAGCTGCTGGGATCAGGATGAGGGCCCCAGGCCACCACTCTTCAGTTCTCCACCCCAGGAGCAACATCCAAGGAGCCTGACTGTGCATCGAGGTGAATTCAGGAAACAAACCCCACTTCTGCAGCTTTCTGGGGAGCTTCTCAACCCCGAATTCCTGCCTCCACCTCCAGGTGCTGCTGGGTTACATGGGACGGGGCACTCCTTGCCCTGCCTCTCCAGGTATCGCTCCTGGGATGCACATGAAGATGACAGCTCCTCTGCAAACCATTGTAAGAAATGGCACGTCATTATGTCAACACCACGATACTGGATTTGTGTTAGTCTGCTTCTCCAGTGCTTCCTGCAGACACCGTTTGGCTGGTGCTGCTGGTTCACAGGTTCAGGAGACAGCACCTTAAAAGCTCGGTGTTTGCAGTGCAGCAGGTACGTACAGGAGAAATGTGTCCCACAGGCACGCTGTGTCCTGTCAGCCCCCCCCCCCCTTCATCCTTGGCTGTAATTAGTGGTGAATCTCAGATTAAGAGAGCTGCTCAGATAAGCAGCAGTTCTTTATCCTACCTGTAAAGTAGCTTGTAGGAGTCTGGGTAACCGTGGGATGTTACGGCCGAATCTCCATCCAAACAGACCCCAGAAATGCAGAGGTACCACAGCTAGGGTAAATATAAATAATAATAATAATAAAAGTAATAATAATAATAATAATAATAAAATATATAGCTTGAATTTCTTAAACCTGGCTAGAAAGATTTAACTTAATCCTGATGGTGTTTCAAGGAGACGCTCACCTCGTCTGATTGCTAGTTGAGGTTTACAGCAGGTTGTTGTGGTTGCAGCAAACATTTCTCATGAATGCCTTGGGGTCTCGCTGCCGAGAGGAGCTTTGATCTGCTATTAGGAGAAAACAGAGATCTGAGCGAAGGATTGACTGTTCCTGGAGCTGCCAGTGCTGGAAGGCACAGCGGGTTTTCACCTCTTTTCTTACAACAAAGAGCCCGTGATCTGGTGCGAGAGCTACAGGGCAGTAACTCTGCCAAGTGCAATACGGAGGTAATTTTGGGACAATCCGCACCAGAAAGCAGCAGGTTGTTGGAACACCAAGACAGTTCAGTTTTTCTGCGTGCTCTGAGGTTCTCCTCACCCTGCTCTGCACATTTGATCCCATCAGTGCAAACAGAAACCAGCACTGCTGGGGGCTGCTTTGTGCCCTCGCTGTCCCCAGAGAGCTGGGGCTTAACTCTGTGTGAGACCCGAAGAGCTTTCCCCTTCAGCTACCCAGGCTGACCCAGGAGAGAGGATGCGTACGTTTGCTCCCAGGCTGCTTCCTAAGGTAAAGCGTGAATGGGATGGGGACAGGGACGGGGGTGGTGGCACGAGGCAGGTGCTGCAGCACACCGGGTGCTCGTGTTGGTCCCATCTGCATGGGGCTAGGACACGCCGTGCTCACACCATGCTCACTCCATGTTCACTCCATGCTCACGTCCCATTTGCTCGTTGCACGACGTGACAGCTTTTGGTTGCAATGTGCCGTGCTCTATTATTATCCCTGGAAGCGATGCTCCTCCCAGCTCCCTAAATACCACGTCTGCATGAGACTGGTAAAAATAAAAAGGGCTAAAACAGAAGCGTTGGCTAGGGTTAAATTTAGAGAGCAGATCCTGGGGATTTATTCCCTGTGGTCTGGGTGAGTTTGGGCAACCAACCCAGAAGAAAACCTGTGAATGTGTGTTTTATACCAAGTGTTGGGCTTCCTTAGTGCGACTAAAGCTCTCCTGGAAAGAGCGAAACAGCAAGGGGAAGTGGGAGGCAGTCACTAGAAGGAGAGAGGAATAAGCTCTAGCACAAAGTGAATGCAAAGTGTTGGGCTAGAGCGTGGCTTTAGTGCTGTAAAAGGCAAACTAGGATTATTTTCAGTGCTCAGCTGCTTTTTGTCCAGCATCTTCTCCCCAGCTAGGCCTGGTTTAGCTGCTTTTTTATTAACATCTCAATCAAATGAATTGACTCACAGCTCCAGGGGAAAAAATAATAATAATATATATATAAAAACCTCTCCGTGGCTTGCTGTGAGAAGGGGCAAGAGAGCTGGAGAGGCCTCCTGGCAGTTCTCTGCTACCTGTAAATTAAGCTGCGGTCTCCAGCGAAGCCGATTCAGTGCAGGTTGAAGGTCTGCCCTCCCCTTTCACACCTGGCATGGGAACTGTGCCGCTGCAAGCTCGCTGCTGGTTTTCCTTCCAGCAAGCACTCCACCAGACGTGCAGCTTCCCAATTATCTTAGTTTTCCTGCAGGTGACCTGAGCAGGACAGACCCTTGGGGGTTTCAGATGTCCGGAAAGTCCTCTAGACTTTTTTCCAACCTTTGTGTGCCTTGGAATCAGGGAGCAGTTACTGGTTATCCTTAATCTGTGCCTCCACGTGTAACTATCCATAAATCATCACTGCAGTGGGGCCTTCTGCTTCGTTTTCCTTTCTTCTGTCCTTCCCATCTATTTTTCTTACTTTAAGGCACGAGTGACTTCGCTGCTTGGCAGCCTTTGAAGCCAGCCTGGGCTGCTGCTCTCAGCATCTGCAGCAGCTGTTCCACCGCTGCTGCTCTCCTGCTGTTACAGTGGCACAAAACAACTGAGCTTTGGAGCCTTTCAAGGATTGATCCAAGGTCTGAATCCAATCAGGAGGTGCTCCTGGCATTAGAGACCACAGAGCAGCCTTGGAAGGAATTTATTCTTGACCCATCCCTCCACCAGTGCTTCCAGCTGGGGGGCATTGCAGCCCCCTTGAACACAACCCTTGTACGCGTGTAAATGCAAGGAGAGCTCCAGTCCCAGTGCCTTTGCTGGGCTTGTAATCAAGCTGCTGGGTTTGGGGCTCTCGCTGGATTTTCCCCGTGTCACAACACTGAGAGCTATTTTGCTTTTGATCCCCAAAGTGGGGGGAGTGTTAATGCGCTGTGGTTTTATTTATGGCACCTATCGCTGGTTCATTTATTCCTCGTAACTTCTGGCTGCAGATTTTTTCATCCTGGGGCATTGTGGCAGTGAAGTGATGTTCTCCAGAGGCACAAACTCAATAGTTCAGACAGGCCCTGTGCGCTTCTACCTTCCCAGCAAACAAAACTTAGCAATATATGCTTGTATTTAATGGGTTTTCTCAAATAGCTCGGAGCAAAACTAAACACCCCAAAGAAATCAAACGCATGAAAACCCTAAAGAAGGAGCTGGTTTTTCTTATTCAGAGAGAAGCCAACACACTTCTGTTTTTTTAGGAGATGCATAACTAAGAGGGCTCTGAAGCGCTAAAATTACATCTTGTACAGCACAGGCTGTCACGCTCAGAGGCACCCCTGAATCACGGCTCGTCGCAGCCGAACGCGGAGAGCAAATGTGCCATCGTCGGGCCCTGCGCTGGGACACTGCGTTCTGGTGCTGGCTAATTATTAGTATGTTAATTTGACAATGAGACGTTCGTCTTCACAGGAAATTTTCAGCACTGGGCTGGGCTTTTTCTCCAGCTGCTCCTTGGCTCTGTGGATTTTGTGTTGTCTCCATTCCTCTAGGGCAAAGCCGGGGGCTGCACCCGAGGGGACCCTTCCCTAACACCCCAGGGTGGGCGATGGTGTAACTGTGCTGGGCGAGCATCATGCTGGTCCTAACAACCTGTGTGACCATGGGGACATCCCTTAGAGTGGCCAAGTCATGGTCCCAGGTGCTGGGCTGCTCCTGAGGCCCCATCTCACCGAGAGCTGGAGAGTCCCTGCTGCAGGACAGATCCTTGCCACGGGGGCGATGCTTTCAGGAGAAAGTGGGAGCAGCCACCCAAAAAACGAACGTCCTTTCTTGTGGTTTGCCTTTCAGGCAGGCTGATCAGAGACCCTGTTGAAACAGAAATCAAAAAGCTGCCGGACCTGAAGCATTAATTAAGACACGCAACAGGGAGAGATGGGGAGAAGCACGGAGGGGAGCGCCTGTTTGTGAATTATTTGCTCTGAAAGGAAGCGTTTGTGAATTCGACACGCATAGATCATTTTGGTGGCAAATGAAAGAAACTGAATCAAACGACCCGGGAAGTTTGTACACCGCCGTGGATTTAATTTTCAAACCTGCACCATGCAAAGATTAACCTTGCTGAAGGGCATTAGCAGAGCAGGCAGAATGTGTAAAACTTAATCCCCGCTCCAAGTTTCTTCAGAAGGAAACACCAAGGAGAGACAAATGCAAGTTGTATGTAAATCTCTCTTCTTCCCCTCCCTCCCCGCTTCTCTCCAGCTCTGTATTTTGGCTGCTTCACCTGCCGAAGCCTGCCTGCCCAGCAAAGCAACACACCCGGACCATGAGCGGTTTTGCACAACGTAGCTGCTAATCAGTCTGATATTGCTAATGAGCATTAATTAATGTGGTTTTGGGCAGGAAGGTCTGTCCCCGAGCACAGCCTGCTGCAGCAGCCCCCATCCCTTGCTCCTGCAGCCCCGGGTGCTTCGGAGCCCTGGGAGCCTCGCAGTTGTCCTTTGCTGATGTCCGAGGAGCAAAGAAAATGCACGGTGTAGCCCGCAGCCTCAGTGCTCTGGGGATGAAATATGCCTTTGGAAAAGCCATTCAGCCCCAAATAGCCTCTCTCATCTCCGATCCTTATGGGTTTTATGCTGAGCTAATCGCTCTCCTATCAGCAGCGCTACTGCCGCGTTTATTACGTGCCAGGAGGGATTTCACCAGGCAGGGCCCCCGCAGGGTGACATCAGCCTGAGATGGCTCTGCTGGTGCTCCCCATCGCCTGCTCACAACAGCGGCCCTACAGAAACCCCTGTGGGTAATGGATGGCATCTCTGAGCCCGTGCAGAACAGCCCTGGTGCCGCTGCCTCCTGCCCCGAGATGCTGGATTGCTGCAAGGGACACCGGTCTGCTGGGGGAATAAAAGTGGGGCTCAAATGTACACCCTGAAACAGGTCAGAAAATGGCCCAGAAATACTCCCGGCCTTTCTTCTACCCACCACATAGAAACCCACCAAGGATTAATGAGCGTTTCCCCAGGGCCTGGAGAACTCCAAGAAGTGCATGGGTGTTTTTAGTACGACTGAAGGAGGTGTACAACTCACCTCTTCTTATTTTTCTCCCTTTTTCCTCTATTTTTTCCATTTGGTGTATGGCAACACGCAGCCATCCTTATTGCTGCGTGGTGTGGTGTCTAATTAAATAAATGTTTCCACAAGGATTTGAGACCCTTGGTTGAAAGCCAGCTATTTGCTATTAGATCTTGTTAATAAGGTCAACGACGCTCCGGGAACAAAATATTTGTGTTCAGTGCTGTAGATGAAGTAACGGGGAGCCCACACACACCACCTACTGCAGCATCGCCCTTTCCAGCCGGCACGCCACGAGGCTGTATGAAGCCGGTTTGCTGCCCCGGGGTTTGTGCCGTGGAGCATCCCCGTCTCCTCGGGGTCACACGTTGCAGAGCACAAGGTTTTCCTGTTCCTCCCGCGTGAGGAGAAAGGTCTGAGGAATAATTCATTTGCCGCCTTGATTTTTTTCCCTCCCTCCCCTCTAAAGATTGATAGCGCTTTGCCGTAAGGGGGAGAAAATCAAGTTGTGCTGATCTATGACCAGACACTATTTATTCTCATGGAGTCTCACCTGCAATTTGTTCAGCATCTCTGGAATTAAAATCCTTTTGCAATCTCCCCGGCTACTTGAAAATATGCCATTATTTCCCTCCCTCAGATGCCTCTGCCCTCCGATCAGGGCACAATCTTATCAATGCTGGGGTTCCTGCTTTACATTCAGAGTGCTGTGGAAGTTTTGGACCATAAATAATGTTGCCGTGCAGCTCAGGCAGAATTATTTGGGGCTGTTTCTTTTTTCTTTTTTTTTTTTTTTCTCTTTTCCTTCTTTCTCTCTTTCCCTTCCTATCTTTCTTTCTTCAGATCTTGGAATGGGTGATAAATTAATCATTTCTTCCCCCGTAGCAACCGCCAACGTACAATATGGAGCTGATTACTTCACACCTGTGGTTTAGACTTGGAGGTGACCCTGCAAATGGCAAAAAAAAAAAAAAAAAAAGGAGCTCATCATGTGGATCCTGTGCTGCGGGGAGGAGCAGAGCAGCCAGGAGCAGGGCTCAGCACATCAGTCCTGGAGAGCAGCTCACGGCCCCGGTGTCACCTCTCCATCCCCAGCACTCAGAGCGGGCACAGCTTTGCCTGCACCATGCAGGGGGCTTGAGCCTGGGTGCATTTCCTGGGACACTGCAGGATGGTTTCCCCTTTTTGCAGGGATTAATGCTGCTTGCATGGGTTCATTGCACAGCATTTTTCTTCTGATTAGCAGTAGAAAGCAGCTGGGGGCTGGGGGAGAAGAGCAATCAGACTGGGATTTTCTAGCCCAGTCCTCCTGGCTAGAAACCCGTCTGTTATCCAGGGCTTTGTGCATTTTAGCTTAGGAGCAGAGCCCTTGTGGCTCCGACCAAGTGAGGGGCACCAGGACCCCCTTAACCTGCTGGTAAGAGGCTCAGAGCTGGCACTGTGGGGCCCTGCAGGAGGAGGTGCAGCCCTGGGTGCCTGGGGAAGCGGCTGGAAAGGACGGGCAGAGCCCCTTGGAAAGCATTTTCCTCTTCTTCCCTGCATCCCTCCCTTTAATTACAGAGTAAATTAAAATCTGAGATGAAAAAGAAAACCACCTGAAATGTCTGTCCCATGTCATTACCCACTTGAAAAGACTTTTCAGGGGCCGATCCACCCCCCTTCTCATGGCTGCCTTTCTATTTATTTTCTAAAAGCGAAAGATTTTGTGCTGTTTTGTTTCTAATTTTCTAGAGAGCTAATCGGATTGGCAAGCAGAGAAAGGAGCTTTCAAGAGAAGCAGCTGCTGACTAGCAGATAGCATAGAGAGCTGGGAGTGTAATCCGAGCTTTACCCACAGCCTTATTAAGATCTAGATGCTTTATTGCAGACATATATCCGGCTGGATTTCACATTAGGTTTTGTGATTTCTCCCTTCCTCCCTCCCCTTCCCGACATTTTTTTTTTTTCCCCATCATATAATTTTCTGCTTTTTGCTGGAGGAGTCTCGTTTAACTGGTACACGTGTTGCGCTGAGCAACGTCCTCAATTTAAATGGAAATTCTATCAATAACAAACTCACTATCTCGCCTCGCCTGGGAAAGGGCTTAGAAATACCATTCCGAGGTAAAAAGCCCCGAGCTCAAGCCCAGCGGTACAAGAACAGACACCACCCTGCTGCAAAGGCCAATTGCAGATAATAAACTGCCCATTTGCTTGCAGCCAAGACACCGTAAATTATCTGGATGAAATATGAGTTTGGTAATCAAGCCTGAAAATCAAACGAAGGTGGGAAGCAGCAGCGATCTCGTGATGTGGTGACTGGTGTCGTGCACCACAGCAGCCCTAAAGGTTTGGCTGAGTGCAGGGGCCAGGGCAGGGGCAAGGAACCAAAACCCAAAGCTACAAGAGCAAAAATGAACTGGGGGCAGGTGGGAGCAGCAGCCTTACCTCTGCTCACAGCACCTGCAAAGAGCGTGGGTTTAAGTGATGGGGTCAAGGGCACAGGGAGGTTCATGTCCCAGTCTTTCACCCTCTCTAATTCTGCGGCTTTTGCACCCTGTTCCCTTTGTCTCGTTTTCTCCCAATTCATCCATTTTATTTCAGGCCTGGCTGTACTCTCCCCGGGTCAGCGATCTTTCTGTGTCTCATAAAGCTACAGAAGCCCTGTAATGCATCCCCTACATGGTAGAGCCTAAATAGAACCACTAATATAAATTGACACAGGATTGAAAAATATTCATCCCTTTTCTTGTAGGGAAGGGGCAGAACACCTAAAACAAAATATTCAATTTCCCTTTCATTATTCAAAATTCCAGAAATCTCCAGAAACTGCTCGTTTCTGGATGGGAAACTTTTCAAAGTGAGAAACTTCAGCAGATCTCCACGTTGTTAAAAAGCCATTTTCTCCTAGAAGGGGTGCTTTGGAGGAAATTTTTCAGCCAGCTGTAAAAATAAATCATCGAGTATTGCCGCCTTTGACTGATGAGATTTATAGGTGCTGTATGGATGATTTATAGAGAGGATCGTGTGAAGAAGCTGTCTTGACTGCACTCGATAAAACCGAAGCCTGAGCCCTCTCCCCAGCTGCTGCAGAACCCCGATGCCCTACTGCCTGCTGCGGTGCCGGGTCCCATTGCACCAGGCGAGGCTCAAATCCTGAGTGCAGGATCAGCCCCGTTTCTGCAGCACTGCCTTTGTACCGGGCTCATCTCTGGGACACGGGTGATGCAGGAGGAGGCGAGCAGCACAGGCTCGTGCACGTGCATCCCTCTGTTTTCAGAGGCAGGCTTCAAAAATCAGAGCGTTGGGAGGCGAATCACCTCCTGGTCGATATTCATCAATCAGGAGGACGTTCAGGAGGCCCGGCTGTGATGGGGCTTGTGTGGGATGCCACAGGGGATAAACATCTCTTTCAATTTGTGTCGGCTTTACTTGTGAATGCTTTTGCTGATGTCCAGAACACCAGGTCCCCGTGGTGCCCAGCATCCCTCGGCTGGGCCAGCAGCGAGCCCGGGCTGTGCCCCTGTGTGTGATGGGCTCTGCTTCATGCCCGTCCCTGTGGGTCATGCAGAGGGGAGAAGGCTCCAGGCTCCCCAGAGATGGGGAAGTTTCCTGTCCCTGTCCAGACCTGGGCTTTAGCTGTTCTCCTGAATCTGCTGAGGCTCATTTATGTGATGGAGCCTCTGCCCATATGCTTAAATACCAAAGAAACGCAGCCTTGTGACTGCCTGCTCGTTTGTGATGAATAATTTCGGCTGGCAGGCAGGCAGGGAAAGAGGAGCACTTTCTTTGCCATCCACAGCTCTCAGCCCCTGGGTGCGAAGTTTCCATGCCCATGCTTTCCGTGGAGCTCTCCGTTTGCTGCAGCCGCTTTCCCCTTTCAGCTTTGCTTTTCTCTTTCCACTCAGTGCAAAGTGCGAAGCTGCCGGCAACCCCCCAGTGCCTTCCTCAGAAATAGCTCGAGCAGCGCCTTTCTCCTCGTGTCATAAATCACAGCAAGAAAAATGAAATTAGGGGAGTTTAGGAGAGGCACCAAGCCAGGGCCACTGCTGCATTCCCTGGTCCCGTGGCATGGCCAGTGCTCAGGTGGCAGCTCGGCCCTTTGCAGCAGATGTCTCTGAACCAGGATTGGTGCAGCAATGCCAGGATTGAGGAAATCACATGTAATCATCTGCTCTGTGTGTCTGAACTGAGGGTGTGTCAGACGAGGCTGGAGGAGCCACCTGTGTGACATTGAAGTGAAACAATTTGAGGAGTGGAGGAATCAATTTTACCCAAAGCTATTTTTCCCACAGATGGAGGGAGAGAGTTTTTTGTCTTAGTGCCCATCCTCGGCCAGTAAGTGGTGGAAGCTCTGCGAAATATCGTACGAGAAAATGAGTTTCATTCACTAAACAGAGTTTGGGAGCGAGGGAAGGCGATGTGCTTCCTGAGCAGCACGGGAGCCAAAGGAAGCTCGGTGGCACCTTCAGTCTGTGCGTAGCATCTGCTGATATTTCCTTTTTGGCACCTACGAGGCATCTCTTATCCCTGCTGAATTTCTAAGCAGCCATGTCTGCTTATGGAAAACTCAAATCCGCCAAACAACAAATAAATGCCAGCCGTAAAATAGCACAAGTAGCAAAGCAGATTCTCCTGCGGAGGGAGCGGTGCCAGGAGCTGCAGGGAGCTCGGGGGGGTTCAGGCAGGTTTGGTTTTGGAGCCAAATCTCCTTCCTCTGCTGCACGTGTGGCTGCACCAGCTGGAAGCACCACATCGCCCCAGGGCAGCCCTTTCCACCCACCCAAAGAAGCGGTGTGATTTGCCAGAGTGGAGGGCTGAGGAAAGGTTAACACATTACTAAAAACTTCATTAGTGCGCTAACAGTCCGGAAACTTGTGCTAACAGGTGCTGACAAGAGCCACAACGGAGGGGAGCAGCCACCAAAGGCTCTTCTCCCTCCCTGTCCTTCAGCATCTCACCTGTCTCCATCATCGGGGTCAGCCTTCCTCCCTGCTCCTCTCCATCAGCTCCCCACTGCCTGCCACCACTGGGAACCTTCCCCAGCTCCCATGCCTGGCACACCAAATTATTCTTTCCCTCTGCTGTTTATCTGCTGTTTATCCATATCTACATCCCTGCCTCGTGCCCGCTGGGGCATCTGGTGAATCCCAGGGCTGGGGCCATGAAGTCTTCAACCCCAATAGGTGAAAGGGCCAAAATAAAGCCTTGGCCTGATGGCCCAGTGCAGCTGGCCACGACAGCAGGATTTGAGCCATGCCTGAAAACCTGCAGGAGCATCCAGATGCTGATGGCCTGGAGCGTGTCCTCGCTGAGTACTGGTGTTAAGGAGGTTTAAACAAGCAAATAAATGGGCACAAAGGTGTTTGTAATGGGTCTGGTGGCTGACCTAGTGCCCAGTGCTGATCGCTTATAGAATTATTGACCTGATAGTTTGCTGCCTGAGAGTTCTGAAAATGCCAGGTGGGTGTTCATAAATCATAGAGTCCCACACATTTTTCTCTCCAGACTCAACCCGCTGCTGTGGCTGTGTAAATCACGATGTGCAGAGCCTTCATAGGATGCCATAAATCTCAGAGCTCTCACCTTCTTTATTTTCCTTTTGTCTTTAACAGAGCCAGAAGTAACTCAAAGTTTGGCTGTCAGAAAATTCACATTGGGCACTGTGTAAAGCAAAAAAGGCTTTTTTTTCTTTTTTTTTATCCTTTCTGTCTTTCATGGGCCTCTTTCCAAATTAGAGTGAATGAGACGATCATAAGGAGATAAGGAAAGGGTATTGAAAGAATGGTCCAAATTGTTTTAGAAATGGTTCTCAGGGGGGAACACAGTTATAAAAATTAAGCCAATTAGATTGAATATGGGTTGTTTTCCCACTTCATGAAGAAGCACGCAGAGGCAGATAATTAAGGCCGGTGCAGATATAAAGATTAGTATTCCTGGCTGCGAAGCCCACAGTTTTAATTAGTCACTGGGTCTTTCTGCAGGGCCACGTTAATAGACAAGGACGTGGTGACCTTTTCCTTTCCTTTCTTTTTTTTTTTTTTTTTTTGTCAAGTTCATTACATCCCTGCTTATTGCCATGAAGCTTTATAGCTTTGTGCTTGCAGCTGCTTTTAAGGCAAGATAAAAGCCATAAGTGGGGGTCACCCCAAAGGTGCACCCAGCACATCATCCCGAACCAGGACGTCCTTGGTTTTCTGTCTCCCCTTGTGCATGTCCTTTGTGCATCTCCGGCTGCTCAGAGCAGGGCAGTGAGAACCACAGAGGCTAAAGGCAGATGGGGACAGAGCTGCTGATGCTCTGGGATGCGTGCCTCGTATTTTCAAAGGCATCTTCCTGACTTTGTGCGAAAGTCACTGGGACTCAAGCTTTTAACCTGAGTGGATGTCTGCGAAGGAGCCACCCTGCCTGCCTGACCTCCCTGATGCTCTGCCTACAGGCAAACACGGATTTCTCCTTTCCCTTTTCCACACGTGCTGCCACTTCCCTGTTATCTTCAGCCCCCTGTAAGAAAACGACCGTGAGACTTCTTAAGGAAACCTCAAGAAAGCAAAGGCGTCTTTAAAGTGCTGATAACTTCACCACCACGTCTTCAGCTTCTGGGCTGCACTGCATGAGCGGATTGCCTTCAAGCACTTTGAAATACAAAAAGCAGCCATGAAATGTTAAATTTCACCCCGATCACATTGCTTTATTCTGGATGCAGAGTGCTATGCCTGGCAGAGGTGCAGGTGCCCCCCCAGTGATGTCAGTGTGAGGGGTCCTGGGGATAAGACAGGAGCACATCATCCCTGTGCAGGGGCACCACGAGAGGCCAGGGGTGGACGGAGATTTAAGGGAAGGAGCTGAAGATGCTTCTCTGAAGGTTTATTTTAAAAGGACCAGCATGAATATAAAAGATAAATTTATAGAAAATGACAGCAGGGTTTAAAATCCAAGGATGCTCTTGGTGTCTGTTAAAACAGAAAGTCAGTCCTGGCCATAAGGGCATTACACCCCCTGACACAAGCAGGCATTCAACCACTTTTCATATAAAAGAGAGAAAAAAGAAAAAAAAAAAAAGGTTAGAAACGTGGAATCACGGCCTGCTTTGGGTTGGCTGGGCCCTCAGAGCCCACCCAGCACCAGGGCAGCCCCCTGCTTTTGTCCCCAGGACCCGAGGGGACAAAAGGGACATGAAGTCAGGGGACATCGTTGGCACAGATCCTGCTGGGATGGTCACGGAGAAAGCTTTCTTGTCTCCAGGATAAATTTATTTTAGGAGTTGCATTTAGATGTGTGTGTGCGTGTGAGTGTGTGTAGGGCAACCTGGCTGCTTAGCAGACCATTAATCTCTGGGGTTTATTGATGCTCAAAGATTATTTGCAGGTCTTTGAAATGAAAGTATCTGCCTCATCCCTTTGTAACTGTGTCAATATCTCTACCAGGCTGGAGTAAATCAGCCGGACTGACTTTGAGAAGTCTCTGCTATTACACCAGGGTAAAACCCACGTAAATGAGATCAGAATCAAGTCCAAAACCTGGCAGTAAATGAACTGCAGCAGCAAAAGCGAGTTTAATGGATATGTACTGCAGTTTAATGGATATGTACAGCCCTTGTTTTATTGCTAGGTTTTAGTAGAATAGCATCCATTTAATTGACTTTGATAGAAGGGGGTCTCCTCAGTGCTGCAGACTAGGGCAAAACCGATCATGAATATAATTAAGGCATTTGCTTCCAACATGTGTTTGCTCTTCCTGTAACTCCTGCCCTGCAAGCATCGCTGCCTGCAGAGGGACGGTGGCCTCGGTCTGCCCCTGCCCTGCCAAGGAGAAGAGGGGAACGCTCCCACCCCCTCTGCCCTCCCCAGCCAAGCAGCTGGAGAAAAACTTCATGGAAACCACACTTTTATCTTAGGCACAAACACTAAGGGTGACAATAGGGGTGCTCTCAGCGAGCATTGCTCTCCAGGCTTCTTTTAGGGCTGGGATGGGAATGATGAGCATCCCAGCAAGCCCAGTGCTGGGATTTAGGAAGCCCCTCTCCCAGATGGCCCCTGAAACTCGCCGGGGGCACCTTGCTTTCCCCCTGAGCAGAGAAACTGTTCTGCTGCAGCTGGTGTTGAGCTCACCGCTTTTCGCTGCCAAGCGGGGCCGTGCCTTTGGGTTCTTTTCATAAGAAAAATAAACTAAAAATAAAGGCCGAAATGTAGGACAATTATCACCCAATTAATTCCACTCCTGTCACCGTAACATTCTGTTCAACCTTATTCATTGTTACTTGATCTTCAGCTCTTTAATATTTCAGGTGACCTTTGGGGCTGGAGAGATGCTGCTGTTCCTCACCAGCAGCCATGAGCCAAGTTGTGTATCAAGTCACAGCAGTACACCAACCCTCATTTATCATTCCATTTAAGGTGTCAGCAGAGCCATTATTCAAATGAATGGCCACACACGCAATCAATCTTTAATGAAACCATAATTGCACCTTCCACTCCACGAGACCTCTGCTTTTCTTAAAGGCATCTTGTGTATTAATTATTGAAAATGATTGTGTTTTACCAGCAGCAAGTTACAATTCACCAGCTGCCATCTTTCAAGAGAGTTTGAATCGGGAAATTTTTGAGTCTCTGTTTCACTAGGGGATGGATGAACAGCAGATATTGTTCTTCTTTCTCTCACTTTAACATTTCTCATGATTAAAGGGGATTTTTGCATCTGCCAGAAGCACGGGCCCAAAGGGGTGCAGAGGTAATGTGTGTGCACGCCACTCAAGGTGACACTTTTGAATGTCCCTGTGCACGGGACCTCTGCTCTGTAACCTGTGGTGTTTGTGGCGAAGTTAATGATAAGCCCCCAGAAAATGTTTTCAGGGTAGGAGACCCTAGAAAGTACTCAGACTTGCTGTATTTACCAGGATTTGAGAGGGTAGATCCAGAGACAGGTGGTAGTAAATGAAGGCCTTCACCAGGTGAAGCTCCTGATTGCTTTTGCCCCATAAAATGCCAGCAGCTGCTCCCCCCTTGCTCCTTGCAGACTGAGGGGGTGACAAGTTCCCCTGTGGATGCTTTGAAGTTGAGGTAAGCCAAAAGGTTTAGTGCTGGTAGCATTTGGAAACTGATAAATCCTGTTGATATTCAGGTTTTTATCGAACAACAGGTATTTTCAGATGAACGCGGAGAACTCTTGTGAATTTATTGACCCTGAGATATTTCTCTTTCAGAAGGAGATTAATCGGAAAAATTCAACTGGCTGCTGTGCTGCTTGGTTTGGAGGTAAATTGCTCAGCAATGGAGCAGTATTGAAAAGGGAAAGCAATGGCTGTGTGCTGAGTGCTGCTGTTGTTCTTGGTGTAGCTCCTGTAGGTTACAGAAATAGCAGCAGGGCACTGCTCCTACTACAGCTACAGATAAGCTAATATCAAGGAAGTTCCTATTTTTAGTTACTTTATTTTCATGGTATTGTATTATTCCTTCTGCATATTTTCTTTGCTTTAATTGCAACTTTTCAGCAGTTATTACAACTGATTTTTTTTTTCGCCTTCTCCTTTTCTTCCTGCAATTACCAGCAGCCTTGTTGGAAAAGGATATTACATTGGCCTGATACCCTGAGCTATTTGCACTGATATCCCCACGGAGGAGAAGAGCTGGCTGGGAGAAGAAAATGAACAGTTCTATTTATGCAGCAAGTAAATGATCGTGGAGCAAGGTAAATATGCTAACAAAGAGCCTCTGTTTGCATCAGCTGTGACAAGGCTGTGTCTTGGGGAGCAATCTCTCCTGTGAAGTTTCTCTCCAGTTCATATTGACTCTCCCTGCACTGCATTATGGCAGCTCTTGCATTGTATAACAGAACTGCTACAGATGAAGCAACCCATTGTGCAGGTAAAGCTTTGTGCTTGGTGCTATATGTGCTTTTTTCCCCTCTCCAGAACTGTTTTCTTTCACTTCTCTCTATTCTTCTCTGCTCTCAGCTGTCCTGGGTCAAGGTGTCCCTGTACTGAATTGTAGGAGCGCTGTGCTCAGTGCAGGAGACAAACCAGCTCTTAAGAAACAGCCCCAGCAGTCATCAGCACAGAAGCATGGGGAGAGTGCTGTGACCCATCCCTTTCCTCCTCTGGGTCCTGCTGTAATTCTCCTCTGCCCACCAGCCCCTTCTTAATGCATCCTCCCACCCCTTAATGCCAATCTACAGCTATAAATGCCTCTGCCCTGGTCAGGGGGTCAGACTGGGATCTCTCTTGCCCCACCAACAGCATCTTACCTGCCCTGTGTGATGCTGCAAGATGCTGGGCTCAGTCCCACAGGGATGCTTCTCATTTTTTGAAGCTGTGTGCTGCAGAGCTGCAGGCAAGCACCATCTGTGTGACCAGGGGTCCCTGCGAGGGTAGGAGGACACCAAGCTGGTTCTGCTGGAGCTGGGCTTGGTGCCATTGCTGGCTGTGACTATCTGTCGCGTTAAAGGGGTGTAGCTGATTAACCGTTACGGGCCCGGTTGGATTCAGAGTACTGAACCAGTCGGACATTCACCAAAACTGGGGGCCCGTTCGGACATTCACCAAAAACGTAATAACCACCTGGGGGTCCGGTGAGATTCAGAACACTGAACTATCACGGATAACCACCCTCACCCTAGTTGCATTAATGAGAGCTATCACAATGCAATCAAGTATGGTTTATTACAGCAACAGATAATCAGGTTCTTTTGGATTGCCGGTGATAGTGACTATCTGCAAAAGCAAGCTAGTATGCATGAAATACACAGGGGTTCTAGGTGGGGGTTCTAGGTGGGGGTTCTAGGTGGGGGTTCTAGGTGGGGGTTCTAGGTGTGGGTTCTAGGTGGGGGTTCTAGGTGTGGGTTCTAGGTGGGGGTTCTAGGTGTGGGTTCTAGGTGTGGGTTCTAGGTGGGGGTTCTAGGTGTGGGTTCTAGGTGTGGGTTCTAGGTGTGGGTTCTAGGTGTGGGTTCTAGGTGTGGGTTCTAGGTGTGGGTTCTAGGTGTGGGTTCTAGGTGTGGGTTCTAGGTGTGGGTTCTAGGTGTGGGTTCTAGGTGTGGGTTCTAGGTGTGGGTTCTAGGTGTGGGTTCTAGGTGTGGGTTCTAGGTGTGGGTTCTAGGTGTGGGTTCTAGGTGTGGGTTCTAGGTGTGGGTTCTAGGTGTGGGTTCTAGGTGTGGGTTCTAGGTGTGGGTTCTAGGTGTGGGTTCTAGGTGTGGGTTCTAGGTGTGGGTTCTAGGTGTGGGTTCTAGGTGTGGGTTCTAGGTGTGGGTTCTAGGTGTGGGTTCTAGGTGTGGGTTCTAGGTGTGGGTTCTAGGTGTGGGTTCTAGGTGTTACAGGTGCGCAGCCTAGAAATAAACGCGTTAAAAGGATCAAAGACTCTATAGAGATTTATAAGCAAATATTCAGATCTCACCCAAAGGCGTCCCAATGGGGGGGGAAGAGAGGCTCAGCCCGTCGACTGATCCCAGGAGTCAGGAGGTCCTAAGGATGTTGTATGTCCTTGGGATGGTATCTCCCCTGACAATGGTATCTTCCCTAACATCCCCTCTCTCTTGGGCCAATTTATATTATTTTCTATCTTTTAGGTGGAGCTTGAGTGGCTCTAGTCAAGCATATCTTAGTTATGATTGGTGTAAAGTTTTCCCGTCTCCGTTTAAAGTAATAGGCTCCGAGAAATTCAGGGCGCATGCTCAGTGAGGGGTGGTCGCACCTTGGAGGCGGGTAGCTTTTGGGATGGAGGTGTGTTTTGGTATTATAATGATATTATAATGAGCAAAAAGTACACTAGGGTACAGCATTTGTCAAAACATGACAGGTCTTTGGCTTAGGGTGGCAAAAAGTGCAGCTTTGTGCACAAGAACAATCGAGGCCCCACCTGATTACAGAGCCTAGCCGTGGTGTCTCCACTCCACTCCACGCTCCGTGGTGTTCCTTAGGGCTAGCACACCAAGTTTCCCCAGCGCGATAGCATCTAAGGTTGGGAGCCTAGGGAATGCTCAGATAATGCAGTTATGCCCTACCCTGAAAGCCTCTTCAATGCTGTACCTTTTCCTTAAAAGTGTGAATGTTAGTTTTATTTTCCTAGTTACTTCAGGCATTTACACCACACTATCAATGAGGTGTACAGGCCCAGTCCCTTGGGGTCAGGGACAAGTGACCCAAGTACTTTATCCCATCTTATTGTAGCTCTCCTTGTATTAACTCCTTATGCACAAAAGCAGCTCCCTGTGCTTGCTGTGAGCACCAAGTGGAGAAAATTCTGCCTCTGCTTGTGTCTCCTTGGGGCTGGCTGGCTGAGCACCACATTGCAGATGAAGCACAGGGACAAGATTCCCAAAGGGGCATTGGCAAGCTGAGGGCACTAGCCCTGGAGTCCTTCAGCAAGGAAGGGAAGGAAAGAGGAAAAAAAAAAAAAGCCTTAAACTGTTCTGCCAGCACAGGATTAGTTAGTGCAAGGTTAAATCTCACTTCTTAAAAGGCTGGATTGCAGGGTGATAAATGACATGGCTTCCTGTATTGTTTGATAATTAATTGTTTGAATCCTGTTGTATTAAGGAGGGGGAAAACAGGAAGATAAAAGAAGAGGGATGCCCTACTCCTTCTGTGCACACTGAGCTCCATTCATTGGGAAAGGATTTATAGTTTTCATCATAATTTAATTCTAAAACATATCACTTAATTAAGGGGATTTATTAAAATCCTCTGGCAGTGCCTTTTTACGATTAGCCCAGGACTCAGCCCTTGAATGTCATGGAGAAAATTCATCAATTGATTTGTTTAACTGCACATGTCCCCCCTCCCTGCTCTGGCAGACTGTGTGGAAGGAAGAAATCTATAGTCAAAAGCTTTAAAAAAAAAAAAATCTTAGAGATGGATTAGTTTGCTGATCTCATCCATTTTTTCCCCCCTGCCTTTCCCTTCCCCCCATCTCCAGGACTGGTTTTCCAAGCCTTCATTAATGAGCTGATTAATAGTGACGATGGAGCTGTCATTTTGTCCACCAGAGATGAGCAGTGAGGCTGCCCTGGCTGCCAGCAGTGATGGGCACAGCGGTGCCTCCGCAGAGGATGCAGGAGATGTGCTCACATCAGGATGTGAACGGATCTGCCCTTCTGCAGGGCATCAGATCCTGCTTTTTGTATCAGCCCCAAATCTGTGAGATCCTGGAGGCTCTTTTTCCAAATATATTCGAGGAAAAAATGATTGGGAATGTTTCTAGGTTCCTTGTAGTGCCTATAGGCTTGAAATATTGGAGGCAAATGAACACAACATGGGTTGTAGATGAGCCTCCTGCTCCGTTACCCTTTCTGGGAAAGAGGGGTCTTGTTCAGGCCCCCGAGGGGACTGTGGTGGGAGCACACCCAGCTGTGGGAGCCAGCTCCTGTCACCAGCCCTGGTGCTGTCGTTTGTCTCCCCTGGAGTTATTCCCTTCCTGTTGGAACTTCTGATAAAACATCTTGAGAAGCGCTCTTCTCTAAACCCATAAATCCTCCCGTAACCCAAACGGGGAGCTTGAGAGTCTTATTAAAAAACTCGTGAACGAGTTCAAACCTTCTCTGATGACATTGTGCTCGTAGCCTTTTAAGTCTTCCACTGTGAAAGCAGGAATTTCAGCACTGAGTTTGGCTCTGCTCCCTGAGCTAACGTCTCGTGCTGAATACAAATCAGCGCTTAAGGGCTACATCTCCAGATCCTCATGTCGGGCTTAAATGCAGTAAATCTTTGGATGTAGCTGTCTATTAGCCCTGTTTATTAGATCTGGAAGGACTAGCAGAGAGAGAAAAGAAGAAGCAGCCCACAGAGGGGATGCTTTTTCTGTTCTTTATTTTTTTTTTTTTTTTTTGCACTGCACTATGATGGGGACTGAAGGTGAAATATTGCTTTGTGAGAGGCATTTGCAATCTGACTGCACCGATCATTTAATTGGCCCCTACGTGTTAATAGTAGGCAATGCCAGCACTGGTTGAGAAGCTATTCTCCGAGTTAATCCCAGAAGTATAGGTTTGGTGCTTGGGGTGGAACATAGCAAGGCTCTGAAATTGCTTAAAAAGACGCTTCCTAGAATTGTAATGGGTTTTGTCACCCTAAGCCTTTGTGACCTCCTTCTGCTCATACTCCTGCCTTTCAGCCAGGTCCGTGATGCTCGGGCAAGTCCCTCCTCTGGCAGCACCTCATGCACTGCAGTGTGTTTTTTTGGTTTTTTTTCCTCCCACATCCTATGCTCCCAGACCATGGGAATGCTTCCTCCCAGGGTGATGGAGTTTCCTCTGCCATGGTCTCAGTGGGCTGCTCCAGCAGCTCCTTGGGAATCCCAGGGTTCTTGCAGGACTTTGCCTCTTGAGTCCTGGGGAAACTGATTACCCCAACATTTATTTTATTTTTCCAATTAAAAAAAAAAAAAGGCTAATTCCACTTGGCCCTGGGAAGTGTTTTTTCCATAGCTTTCAGCTCTCCCATCTTTCCTGTTGGGGGGTGAAGGTTGCCAGTGCAGCAGCTCATCTGCATTACTAAATATGAGCTGTTGTCCTAAGGCTTATGAAGTGCTGTCAAAGGACTGAATTAAAATACAATGCCCCAAGTTGCTCTCAGTTTGTATTTAATTAAGGCATTTCATTCATCATTTATTTCTGCATTCCATCATCCATGGTAGTTTATCAAGGAAGAGAATAAAGGTTTCCTTCTGACAAAGATGCTGATAAGTGTTTTCAGAAGGCAACAGGCTTCTCTGGTGCCTGTACCCCTGATGATTTCTTTAAGCCATACATCTTTTTTTTTAATGACATGGGCAATTTTATATTTACTTTTTCCTAAAGAGAGTCCTGCTAAGTTTACAGGAAAGAAAATGATATTTTTTTTTCCACCCTTCTCACAGTGCTGGTTGCATGCTGCTCCCAACACTGGTGCCCAGTGCTATGGAGGGATGGAGAGCTGCATCGCCCTCCTGGACAGAATTAGTTGATGGTAAGGAAGAAGAGGTAGTGGAGTCTGCCTGGTGCCTCTTGCAGTGGCTGCTGCGAGCCAGGAGCTCCCATCTTCCCTTAGCAAATGTCCCTGTGCTGGATCTGGAGTCTCTCAAGTCTGGAAACAAGGGTGATGGTGTGCACTTGGCCTGGTTTCTGTAAAAATTCATTCTGAAAAGAAGGGGTTTATATATACATACCCTCCCATCTCTCTTGCAGTTACCCAAATGTACCCTCTCAGCACAGATAATTAAAAATGAACACACATCCCCAAGGAGAGAGCTATTCTGAAAGCACCTCAGGTGTGACCAAGCATGCCCATTTCTGTGTTTTACCCTTTGAGAGCTTCACAAATCAAAGAGAATCATTTTCAGACAGTGATGAATCGCTTATACTCCCATTTGTTTGCCTGAAGTCTTCCTTTAAGAGAATGTGAACATTTTTTGCTGGCTGTGAACGTGTGGGGGAGATGCTTCAGTCTTCCCGAGGTGTGAAGAGCAAGCACAGCGCTGTGATGCTGCGGGGGGGGCACATCCCTCCTGGGCTGTCTGTGACAGGGACACTTGGTGCTCTCCCAGCCCTGTGCTCAGCTTCATCTAAACAATTCATCCCAGCTCGGCTACATCCCCCTTGATTTATAAAATCCCCTCTGCTTTGCCCCTGATCTGTATCTGACATGTCTCCCTGGCTCTGCCTTCCCCAGGGTGATGGCTGGCACTCCAGTCCCTCGCTGGGGACATGCAGGGTAATTCATCGCTGTTGGCAGGGAGGTGGAGGGGTTTTCATAACTGCGTGCACACGATCTGCTTTTTACACGGGTCTAAATCTGGATCGATGATCCGCCCTGTCCTCTGAAGTGCCGTATCACAGCTATGACATCTCGGAGCTGCCTTTGGTGTATCACTACAAACAGACTCACCAGGGCGCTTCCACAGCTCCCATCCCTCCTAACAATGCATCATTTAGGGAAATTAAATCTGAAGTGCATATGTGACCGTCCTTCTGATGGTCACCAGGGGCTTTGCTGGAATAAATAAAGTTCTCTTCTGGTCTGGCTGGCCGGAGAGTTGCCTTTGCTCGGATCTTTCTGGCAGTGCTTACCATTTATCTGGGTCCAGGTTATGAAGTGAAGGATCCGTGCCACGATGCCATTTGTTGCTGACAGCTGAAATCCTGGCTCCTCCTGATTGCGCCTGCCTTGCTGCTGGTGACAAGTAGGAATTTTCTACTCCCCTTTGCCACGTGTGTGAGCAGGAGAAAGGCTTCCTGATCGAGGCTCACCCAGGGCTTCTCTGGCAGAGCCATCCCAGCTGTGCCTCGTTTTTAGAGGCAGAGTAACGGGAGCAGGAGCAAGCTGGGAGGAGAGCACTGCTCTGGCCCTGCAGCAGAAGGTGCTCCTCCTGCTCTGGTCAAGGTCTGCTCTGCCCTGGCTCCTATTGTGTGGATGAAAATTGACCAGGGAGGATAGAACAAGGGGTAAGAGCAGAAAAGTACCCAGACACTTGTGCAGTGATAACTTCTTTATTTAAAAATTGGAAATGTGCTGGTTCCTGTCCCTGGCAGGGGGGTGAAAGTAGAGGATATTTAAGGTTCCTCCCGTCCCAAGCCATTCTGTGATTTTATGGTTCTGGGCTGTGACTGAACACACAGGGGGTGAGGAGAGCTAGAGAGGGGAGAAAACTGCTTCTTCTGTTCAATTTTAACTCCTTCCTCACTTTTTGTAGAAATGGTTAAAATGGTAAATGCAAATCCACAGTTTGGTGACTTGGGTGACAGCCTCAAGAGAGAAGCAGTGGAAAGGGCCCATTATGGTTATTTATTGCTTGCTATATAGACGTGGTGGCACGCCTGCAGGACTCAGCTTCCTCCCTGTCTTGGCGTATCATCCTGCAGGACAGCAGCGCCTGGGCTGGGCCAAGCAGAGAGGTTTTAGTGCTGCTCGCCTGAAAGTACCTGTTTGGAAGATGAATACAAAGCACTCTTCACACTGCTGTCAGCTGGGCTCCTTTTAAGAGCAAGTTTTGCCCATTTAGTTCTGACACTTAATAAGAGCTGTAGCAGCAGAAGCCTTGGATTGAACTTCCTGCAGTCGGCCCCCGCTCTGCAAACGCCGGTGTTAAGGAAGCACTTAAGCTAAGGCAGATGTTTACGTGAATTTGGGAGCAGAAGCTGCAAAATGCTCAGAGACAATACAGCGAAGCTTCCCTCCACAGCACTGAAATTCCCCTCTTTGGGGACAGGTCACATCTCATTTGGTAATTCAGTTTCCGAATACACAGAGTGCCTGCAACAATGTCCCAGCACACTATTAATTTGCACCATGACCCAACCACCCGAAAGGCATCTTTTTCAGGAAGAAATAGCCCATTTCCTTCATATTGTTGGATTTTCCTCCCTATTCCCCTTGCCTTTTTTCTTGTTCTTAGACTTATCCACTGGTATTGATTGAAGGCAGGTCTTGAGATGCTGGCTGTGGGTGAAGGCAGGTGAGGAGGGGCAGCACCAGGCTCAGCACCACGTGCAGGCTCTGTGCATGGTGTTCAGGCTCCAGCAATGATGGAAATGCTCTGCTTTCGGGGACAGGGTGAGGAATGCTGGAAGGGGAGGGCTGCAGAAGCCTTTGCTGCCCCTTGGCATGGGTGAGAGCACCCACCAGAGCTCTCAGTTGCACGACAAGCCCCATCATAGCCCATCGTGCTGCAGGGATGCAGGAGTTCTGGATGGGATGCCCATGATGAAGGAAGCCATGCAGGCTCAGCTCCAAACTGCCCCATGCCAGGAGCATTGGTGCTACCACACCGGCGCAGAGCTGGGCTAGCTGGCTTTAATTGCACTAAGCCTCTGATTGATTTCTTTTTTTTTCCTTGTAGCTCATTACCCGGCAAGTCATTTTAATTAACACCATCTAATATGGGTTGAGATGTATTTTGCAAATGTCAGCACTCTTTTTTTTTTTTTTTTTTCCCCTGTAGACCAAATGTGGAAAGTTACAAGAGGACAGTGCTAAATGATTTCAGTTGATTTAGCAGTGGTAAAGCAAGTCGTTAGCAAAGTGCTTTATGAAGCCATAAATGTCCTTTCCAAGTCCTTTATGAGATTCCTGGGGAAAATCTGTTTGTCACAGAAGATTATGCACGGCACTGCTCCTCACCTGATGAGCACACGGACGTGAGTAAACACGGGGCTTGTGCACCTCACCCTCACAGTGCTGCTGGTATCAGAAGCTGATGGCAGTGCAAGACCCCGTGCAGCTCCGTTCCCCCAAATGCTGCTGTTTGTGGGTACAACCGCAGGGAATTGCTCTGAGCCCCCTCCAGACCCTTCAAGTGTGAGGTGGTGCTTAATGAGGGTTGGTAACTACTAAGAGCAAGGCCACTGATTACCCGGGAGTTGGATAAAATGCCTGGCAAAGTCACTGAAAAAGCTGTGCAGGCAGAGCCTGTACAGGACTAGGTGAGCAGCCCTATAAAAAATATTCTCTCTCCACTCAAACCTCTGACAGCATTGCATCTTTCTTTCCACTTATGTTCAGAGAAGAAAAATTAAAATTTTGAAAATTCTGAAATTTGAAAATTTTGAAAAATTAAAAGAGAATAAAACCAGAGCATCTCTATCAGGAAGCTGATACAGTTAAAGTCTGGAGCAGATGTTTCTGTAGCCCCACTGTAATGTAAACCAAGGGAAAAAACATGTTGAGAGTAAAGAATACGATGGAGGCAATGACCATGGACTGCCTTGTTCCCTAGAGTCTTATTTAGCTTAGTTTCGGAGGCAATGTACTAAGTGATTTGCTGTTTCCAGCTCACTCTGAGCTGCCAGATCCAGCCCAATAAATAGCAGGCAAGTTTAGCGTACAAACGGCACATTCATAAACTGCAGGTTTGTGTAAGTGCTCCTCCTCCTCCTCCTCATTACAGGGGCTCAACAGGCTGTGCAAAACCATTGAAGAATTTCATACGGTGCTGATCATGTCTAACAACACATCTAGAGATATATTTTGCAGCCTGTACCACTTAGATGCCCGGCATGCTGGGCCTGACCATGAAATGCAGCAGGTGCAGCGTTGTTGCCTCTCATCACCCACAGGTGCAAAGTGACCTGTAATATTTAACAGCCATTCAGCAGGCAAGATTTAACACAGACTTAAAGCACCAGGCCTGTTTTTTTCCCCCTCTCCCTTACATTTGTACGATTTCACTGGCTCCAGTTCAAGCTTCATTAGGAACAGACTATTACGCACAACAGCCGCGGATGTACGGCTCGTAATGAGTGCTGGGGTTTGAAGGCTTCCTCCTACTCTGTGCCAGCGAGCCAACCCTGTAAAGCTGGTACTACATCATATTTTTTTTATTCACTCTCTGTGAACAGTCTTTCTGTGGAAAGAGCCGTGGAGCTGTAGGGTGCTGGGCTGTGCCCATGGACGAGCACGATGTGTGATAATAAACGTTAGGGATTAGGATGAAATCCCAGAAATGCATTACCTCCTGGTAGGCCAAAGGCTGTATGCCCAAGGGTTATAATTGCATTGAACTGGCTATTAGCATTGACAATATCCCTTCCATAACTCTTTTTTCTCCTCCCCATCCAGCAGCTGGCTTCGTGTCGAGTTTCCTTGCTGGCACACGCAGGCACAAGCAGCTCCTCGCTCTGTGCCTCCAGTGGGCATCTTGGCAGCTCGCTGAGGCTCAGCAGTGAAAATCCCACCCTGGAGATGTACTTGTCCTAAATAGAGGAGGCTCAGCATTACCTTCCCATTGCTTCCTTAGGTGCACACATTTACACCTCTGGATTTCTACCAGTGGGTAAGGGGAGAGCCAAGTTGCCCCAAGAGCTTCACCAGTGCCTGCTTTGCACATCTCCTCCTGGTCCCCAACGTTTCTCCTCCATCCTGGCTGCCAGCAGGTGTGCTGATTTGGGGAGAGAAAAGGAGAAAAAAAGTGTCACGTGTACTTTGGGAGACCAAAACTCATACATTTGGGGGAGAGGTGGTAGCTTCCTTCAGGGAAAAATGTTCCCTGAGAGCTATAAAGAGATCTCTTCTCTGTTTTACTCCATGGCAATTACTTCCACGTGGCCAGCAGAAGGAGGATGATCAGTAAATATTTTAGGCTTTCAGTGAGCTCAGTTTATAGCTTGTCTTAGCATCAAGAGGAGAAGTGCAGACCCAGCACTGAAAGGTTTCCTTGCTGGCCTTTGTAATGCAAAACTGATTCCTTTGCGATAAAACGCAGGAGCCCAGAGTCTCTGCACCTGAAATCTCTGCAGAATTTGTTTTAGTAGCTGATGGGGGGGTCAGGTCCCCCTGGCGATGTGGTAGGTAGGAAGACAGTGAAATATCTGGCAATGGAAGCTCCTTTCTGGTCGGAGGTAGCTGCAGGCTGCAGCACCAGAGTGGAACAATGTCCCAGTGCTAATTTAACCAGGATTGCTGATTCCTGCCAGGTCAGTGCAAGAACAGCCACATTTAGCAACCATGAGCTGTTCTGCTATCACTGAACCCACTTTGCCCACTGGAAATTTGTGAGCTCTTGGCTAGAGTGGGGTGGGAGGGGAGCAGCAAGGGGACGACCCCACAGGGCAGCCTGAGCCAGGGCCACGAGCCTTTAATCTCTGGGGATGGCAGCGTGGAGGGATGAGCAGAGCAGATGAGCCTGAGCATGCTGTGGGCTTGTAAAACACCCTCAGGAAAGTGGTAAAATGTGGGCAGGTGCCCACCCTCGTCCAGGGGGTTTGACTCATCTCATCCTCGCAGCGTGGTGTTGGCATGTCCAAGACACGAGGGAGGTTGGAGAAATGCGTGTGAGGACAGACAAGGAGAAAAAAGAAAACTGGAGGAACTTTCTCCCAGCATCAGCACTTCGGGAGCTGTGGGTGAGACATGCAAATGAGATTGATTCATCCTTCTGAGGGGAGTTGGATGCATTTAATTTATTCTTAAGCGTCTCTGTAGCACTTACATAAAGCTGTGTGGATGTGTGCAATACATCCCTTCACCCCAAAACCCCAGGACAGGGAGGTCAGTGAGCAGGTTACAGGGTGTTTTACTGCAAACCCACAGCGTGCCCAGCTCTGCACTCCAGGTCTGGGGGTGCATCTGCTGCTCCCCAGCCCCAGCACTCCTGCGGATGAACACTTTGCTTTGCAGTCCTTTGATCTGTTTTGTGCTACATGGACCTGGATCAGCCCCAGCCTTCCCAACACCTGGAAACTGGCTGCTGCTGATGTGCAGAGCCCCAAGAGGAGACCAGGGAGCAGCTCGGAGATGCTGGGGAGGGAGGGGGTTAAACCACCTTCCTCTGTGCAAAGCCTCCGCAGCTTCTCTCCTCATAGACAAGCCTGAGTCAGGTGTGATGAATAACTTTAACCACTCTTAATTAAGTACCAAGTCATTACCAAGGAGGCTGCAGAAGTCTGGTGGAAGAGAGGAGGTTTAGGATCTTCCTGCACCTTTTGGTTAGTGCAAGCGTTTTGGTCCTTCCCCTCTGAGGCTAGGGTTGTTACCAAAGTATTTTTATTTTTTACTTGGCATTTAGAGAAGGTTGCCATTTCTCTGGGGTCCCTGTATCCAGACTTTGACTTCTTTGGACACACAATCTCATTTTCTAGGGGTCAAGGTGAGGCAGATGTGCTGGATGTGGCTCTGGTAGGGAACATGGGTCGGTGCTCGCTGGCGGTGCTGAGCGCTGTGGGGGGAAGCAGGGGGCGGCAGCAGCTGCTCTACTCCTCTGACTGCACAGGGGATGCGAAACCAAAGCACTACTCCTGCTTCTGGCTGTGAAGCCCTTGCTTTCCATAGCTTTTAATTCTGTGTATGTTTTTACCAAACCAGCGTAATTCCAGCTAGAAAAAGCTGGTGCTGTTTCAGGTGTCCCTGCGAGGGCTCATCGCCCGCTCGTGTTCTGCACGAATCCTGAAGACTTGTTGACAAGATAACCATTTTTTTTTTTTTTAATTTTCTTTTGCTGTGGGGAGGAACAGTTTTCCCTTGTGCAAAATCACAGTCTTGACTCACTCTGCCATGCTTCCTCCTGTTTCTTCCATCTGCTCGTGCTCGGGCAGAGCTGGCAGCGCTGCCTGCCTTTTGCTTCCCCCCTTGGCCACCGCTCGCCCCCGTGCCGCAGCGAGCGCCGAGCGTCCTCCTGTGCCCATCTGCAAGGTCAAGCAAAGGTACCCGACGTCCTGGGGGAGTTTTCTCACCTTCGTACACACACAGCATGCTTTCAGCCAAGGGATTTGGGGTTTGTTTAGGGTTTTATTGCTGGGGTAACTGTGTGCTGCCAGCCTGGGTCCCCCTTTGGCTCCAGGCTCTGGGGCAGGCGTGGGGCTCTGCTGCCTTCTCCCCCCAAGCAGCTGGGTTGTTGAAACGAGCTGAGCCCCTGAGAGGTTGTGGGGATGGGTGCTGGCCCCAGGGGGATCTGCTGGGGGCCAGAAAGAAGCCGGGGGGGCTTGCACCTGAATCTGTCCCTGGGCACCTCCAGCAGCTGCTCCCTGGTGGGGGTGAAACTCAGATTGTGGCAGTGCTGGAGCTGTGCCCTGGCAGCACAGCAATTCCTGGGCTCTGCTGGTCACCCAAAATCCTCTGAACCAGGCCCAGGCAAAGCAATCAAGAAGAAATTAGATTTAACAAATCCATGCTGGGTGTTTTCCTCTTTTGTTCCTCTCTTTGTTTCTGAGCCATTAGCTGATTCATGGGTCACGCTTCTCCACCTTTGCTCTGACACCGCCGAGGCTAACATGAGAGCTTTTAAAAAAGTGAAATATGTGAGACCCGAGTACCTACCTCTCCCTGAGGCTGTGGGCTTAACAAAACCTCTGAATACCGTATAACTCAAGATTAACAGAGCAACAGTGATCAAAGCAGCTGGGGGCAAATTATTTAACCTCAAAGAAAGGCAGGTTTGGGCTGGGCATTGAGGAGAATTCCAGCTGAAAGAGGTGCAGGTGCTGGCAGGGATTGCAGGGGAGGGAAGGATGGGCAGGGCTGGGGTGGCAGCCAAGCTCCCAGCCCTTTCACCTCCCTTATATTAAACCCTAACAGCTCTCTATCCCTCTGTGTATGCAAGGTGAGCAGTCAAGGTGAGAATCCAGCTGGGGTACTGGGGTGAAACTCCAGCTCGGTTGCGCCTGGCCGTGGTGAGCAGAGGCAGGGGCAGCACCACCAACGGGGCAAAATCCTGCCCCAGCCAAGCCCCAGGTCTCTGCCTTTGTGGCTGTGCCACCCTTTTCAGGTGCTCAGCCCCAGATCCTGGTGGTTTTTGCTGTAAAAACCCATCCAAAAGCAGACGAGGGACCAGTCCCCGAGGCCTGAGCTTGATTTAATACTAATCGCTGCAAACATCCAAACTGTGGCTGGGGCTGGCTTTAATTAAAATGACAAAATAGGGGAGCCGTGGGGATGAATTACTGAAGGAAAATGTTATATTTCCCTACAGCTAGTTTAATTAAAAAAAAAAAAAAAGGCATCAGGCATGACGGGCCACCTTTGCTTTGTCAAAAGTGGCACAGGCAGGGCTGGCACGGATACAACTGGCAGTGACACCCCGGGGGGGGACACATCACCCAAACCAGTCCCTGTGTTATTAAACCCTCATTGACAGCTTGGTTCCCCTCCAGTGCATCCACTTGACCAGCCTTGCTGCATTTTTTTCCCTCACTGCCCCTTTATTTGAGCCTGGGGGAGCGTTGGTTTAAGCAAACGACCTCTGAAGATGCTGCGCTTGGCCCCGCTGTCCCTTCCATTTGCATGGGCATGATTTTGATGAGCTGAAGGCTAGAGGCAAGTCTTTAATTTTGGATGGGAGGCGAGGGGGGGGTCCCTGGGTCTGGCTGTGCTGGTGGGTGAGGTGAGGTGGAGATTGGAAGCTCTGCTCCTGCACAGACCCTACAACATCCCAGTAAATGTCTCGTACCCTCTGCACCACCCAGCAGCCCCCCGCTGCCCTCCCTGTGCAAGCAGGTGCATTTTCCAGACCCAAAGCCACCAGGGGCTGGTGGAGCCTTTGTTCTCCCTACTTGCTGGTAGAGCCCCACCGCCTCTTTCCACTTCTTTTTGTTTCCTTTTCCGAGCAGCAAGTGTCTGTGGACAAACAATTCTTGACCTGCAGTTTGACACGCATCCAGCTGAACTCCAGTGCCTGATCTCTCTAGCTCCAGAGACTCCTGCTCTCCTTCTCCTATTAAAAATAGCACTCTCATAGCAAGCTTTTGCTTCTCACCCACCTATTGAGCTCCCAGGGTCACCCGAGCCCTAATTAACCGAGCCCCCATAGCACAGCTCATCTCCTGCTCTCCCCGGCTTTGGCAACCGGAGCACACCACTGCTGCTCGCCTCAGGTCTCTCCTGAAGCCCTAAGGCATTTTGATGTTTATTGTTCGCTGATTTTCATCCACGGTGGTGGCCGAGGAGCTTCATCTGGTGCTTGGATTAAAGAAAACTTCGGCATGAATCTACCAGCACGTCAGATGGCGTGGGGCTCCTCGTGGCTCTTGTACCCCACCAAAGAATGAAATCATCCCCCGTGTCGGTGCACGTGTGTCCGTGCAGATATCCGTGCCTGCAGATCGCTCTGCAACCATGGTTACAGTCTTTTGGGGGCGAGGATGGCTGGGGCAGGCTGTAGGGTTGGCTCTGTGCTTCAAAACACAAAGGGGAACCTGCCAGGGGTGGCCCTGTCCTGCTGGGAAGCTGGTGCTGAGGGCACGGGGCAGCTGCAGGGCTCGTTTTGCACGGAGGGCGAAGCCAGCACCACGTGGAGCAGCAAGGGCTGGGCCACCGGGTGATGCACCACGGGGACGGTGGTGCTGAGCCAGGTCGATAAGGAAGCCCGGCTTCCAAATGGAATTAAATAATTATTCTCACTTTCTTTGACTTCGGGAGGATCCTATTAAAGAAAAGAGCCTGGATTACCGGCTGGCTGACATTTTCCTCTGAGCCTGTCTCCAGATTGGATTTAGCTCTTTTATCTCCTAATCCCCAGAGCTTTTTAATGTAGAAAGTAATGGCATCCAAAGGCAAATTTAATTTTGACGAGTAATCTGACTTCCTTTCCTTTTCTGGAGTCGGGTTTTAATCCTGTTTGCTGTCTGAAGCTGCATTATGTGGATGTATTTAAAATCCTTACTACTCTAAAATCTTCCGTAGAGGGAAAAATATAAAGTGAAACTTTGCCAGCCTGGAAGCAAGGACTAGATTTTTTATCAAACACTTCAAAACATCTCCTGCTTACAGCTGCTGGAATTTTTAAGCCCTGCATTACGCTGAACTTTGCTCTGCGCTTCTGGTAAGAGCACATCAGCAAATACAGGTTTTTTGGTAAAAAAACGAATTCAGTGCCTGGCCCTGCTCCCACTGAAATGTGGGGCTGAGCTGCCCGAGGATGGTGGTAGCAGAGCAGCAGGTTGTCAGCAGCTTGGTTGGGGAAAGTTTCCTTCCTGTTGCTCCATTGCAGGTGTCGGGATTGCTCATATGGTGAAGATTTTGGGTGTCATCCAGACATGTTGTTCATGTCTGGTAGGTTGGGTCCAGAGCAGGGGAGCCCTCAGGGTGATGTCCCTCTGCCACCGGTGTGCTCCAGGGCTGAGGATGCTCCCTGCCGGGCATGTGGAGCAGCATTTGGCATCAAACATTGCAAAAACCCCTCAAACTAAATCACAGACAAGGGGTGCGATAATGGAGCTCCAAAGCTACTCATCTCAGCAGAGAAAATAGAAAATCACATTGTTATTATGTTCCTCCAGCTCTTTTGGTCCCACACAGCCACATCTAGGTGAAGATCAATGCCTGATCGTTGGCTATTTCCGACAGCGACATCACACCCCGTGCCACTGCCCTGCTCTGAGTGTACGGTTTCCCTGAAAATATCAACTGCAAATAGGGTCTTCTCCTCCTGAGAAAATCAGTAGTTATTGACTGGGGACTGTTTTCACTAAAGGCCGTAACACACAGAACGTCCCTGTCGCTCCGCAGCCCCGCAGCTGATGGTTCATTATGCCAGCACGTAAACACCCGGCTCCTGCGGGTGCAAAATGTGCAGCTCGAGGCATTGATGGAATCTCGCTATTAAATAAAAAAATGAGCGTCTATCTCGTTCTAGCCCGGTTAAAAAAAAAAAAAAACTCAGCAGAAGAAGGGATTATGTATAAATACATCTATTTGCAAATGTCAGCTTTGAAATAGGGAGGAAAACGTGCAGCAGGGCTGTGGGCCAGCGGAGGTGGAAATGGATTGGGTTTCACGGGGGCTGCCAAGTGAAACAAGTGGGGGCCCTGCTCTGGGTGCAGGCGTGATGGAGGCAATCAGGGGAGCACAACCCATGGCTCTTGTGCTGATGGCTTCTCTGCAGAAATTTGGCATGTGAGCAGTGTTAAGTAATCAAGGGGCAAAGTGGTGAAACCAATTTCTTTTGCAGTTCCTGTGTTTTCTTTCCCCCTCCTTCCCAAGACACTGATTCACCTCACTCGGGAGCTGTTGGGGGAAAGGGATCCAGGGATGCAGCAGCAGGCTGGCTTGGTCAGGAACTAGGGCAAAACACATGGGAAGGGTTTTTATTTGCAGCTGCTTTTCCCTGCCTGGCTCTGAGCTGTCCGGAATAAGCAGCATTTTCCCAACCCCTTTTTTGACTATGAGCAGCCACACCTTGGCCATACCTCCACCCACATCCCTGCCTGATCATCGACACACACCCCATAACCCTGGCACAGCCATAAACTGGAGGGTCATCATCTTTGTAGCTGGCTGGAAGGGGGTGCTGAGGGATGCCCTGCTTTGAAGCCCTCCCTGCTGCACTGCAAGGTTCTGAACTTTTGTGTCAATAATTATGCTGCGCTCAGAAAATGCGTCTTTCCAGGAAATAAAGATCAGCTCAGCCCAAGCACCATGTAAGCTTCATTTCTTTCACATGGCAGACTATGTGGGCAGGAAATGTTGTCACTCTTTACCCTGTGGATGACTGATTCTGGACCTGACCAAGTGCAAGCAAGCACATCTCCATCTAAATGATCCCGTGAACGATCCAAATGATCTGACACCGAGAAAAAGGAGAGAGGGAAAACTCTCTCCCAGTGTTGCTGGGTGCACCTAACATTTTTCTTCCTGTTTTCAGCAGGGTGTTTCAGGCCAGACTGGGGAAGGCTGCAGATCAATGCACAGGTGATGTCTCTCTAGCAGGTGTTTTGTTACCAATAAGCCAGGTTTGTGCCTTGGGATGATTCACAGCCACACCTGAATCCCTTTTATCAGCAGTGGGCCCAACCCACATCTTTTTGACCCCATTTTTTCCAAAGTTTTTCGAGTATATTTGAGTTCAGCCAACCCAGACCCATAACCAAACAGTCTCCCAGTGTGATGTGTTCATTTACCAATACCTTCGTTAGGCTGTGTCCACAGTCTGGAGGGAAGTGAGGACGTCAGGTTCTGCAGGAGGGATGCAGCTGATGGTACGTACCAGCTTTTTTCCAGTAGTCTGCATAATACTGAAATACTTAAAGCTCATTATAGAAACAACCCTTATTTATATATATTATTATTGTTGTTGTTTTTTGCAATAGATGGTGTTGCCATGAACTTTTTTTTTTAATCACACCTGATTTGTCACATCAAAACTCAAAGCTCCCAAAACACCATTGCAATCCGAACTGTATGCAGGAATATTATGATAGATTTGTGAAGGTGACTTAGGAGAGTGGTAACTAAAATAACAATTCTGCCTTATAGCATCCCAGTTTGTATTCTCAGGAAAGGGAGCGGAGAGGATTTAAGCTATATTAAGATTTCAGCACATCTGCAGCAAGTGAAGAAGCGCTTCCACCAGAAATGTGAATGTCAATCTTGCCGAGGGAAAACACAGAGGAAATAAAGTCTCCTTGATAAAATGGATAGGAAATATAAACTATTTACAAGTGTCATGAGCAGCCTCTTAGGCAAAAACGGAGTGCCAGCCCCATGCTCCCCATCCATCCAGCAGCTGTTTACCATGGGGTGCGTGTGTTTGTGGATGTTTCCTGGTCCAGGTTTACATCGTGGGTCTGTCTGCAATACTTTGTGCCACCCGGCTGCAAACAGCATCCTATTCTTCCAAATATCCTTCCAAAATATCCTATCCAGTGGCAAACCCATCCTGACCGTCTGCATTGCAGGACTCTGGTGAGGCTCTGAGGTTGGAGAGGATGCTGGCTTTAGGGACAGCCGGAGATGGAAGGGAGGCAGCCAGAAAAAAAATACAATTACAGCCAAGCCATATGTCTGTTTTCCCACTTCCCCCCTGTCTTTCGCTCTAATATTAAAGTAATAACAGTGTGTTATGCAGAAGTGAGAGATGCTTCTTGGGACTGGGCTTTTTCCATGTGCAGACCAAAGGGTGATGGGCAAAGCAGAAATGTCGCGGTGCATCTGGGAGCCAGCGACAGGCATCCAACCTCTGCATCCCAGCCTTGCAGGGAGAGCCTCAAAAGGAAGGCAAGCAGCCTGCCTCCCCCTGCCTTGTTATTAATAACCAAAATTTGCATTCATATTAGCCTTCTGTAAAACCCTTCTAAGGACATGCTGAAGTTGGGCTTTACAAATTTCTGCAGGATCCCTTGAGAGCAGCAAAAGCCGTTGAAGAAGCAATATTTGGATGGGAAACTTATGTCCTCCAAGCTGGCAAGTTGTAACACCGACACAGCTCGTTCCTGTAGCTGCAAAGCTCTGCCTGCAAAAGGTGCAGAGCCCCTCCTGCCTTCCCCTCCTCCCCCCCTCGTTATTTAACAACTGGCCGTGATTTACACAGCTCATTAATGCAGCGGTAACACCGACACAGGCGTTCCCAAATAAACCAGAAGGTTTATACTTGACCCGGGCCCTCTGCTCGCTGCAGCTGCCCCAGAGGATTTGAAGAACAGTGATTTGAAGTGATTGCATCGGGTAAGGACGTTACACAATGCAAATACAAGTGGATGCCAGCATTTAATTTTTAAAAACCGCTGCTATGGGAGAGCCTTTGAGGCAGGGACAGCACCAGCCCAGCTCCCTTCACAGCCTCTGCCTCACCCCTGCGGACAGAAAAGCAAAGAGGGACCAGTTTCAAACCAGAAAGGTTTTTTCAGGTGGCCTGGATGGGTTTGCTCCAAACAGTCCCCTTCTCCTTTACCCCGTTGGGGTGTTGCCATCCCAAATGGGGGCAGTGACAATGTGGGGTGTCCCTGTGCTGCTCACCCCCTGGCAGCACAGACAAGCCCTCGGTGTGCTCCCAGCCAGCTTTCCAGCAGCAAACACATAAGGATCAGGAGCAAACGGTAACGGTGATTATTGGTCGCCCTTGGGTGAGGTTTTTATTGCTCTATTTTGGGTATTGCAGAGTGAGGGGAATAAAAGGAGAGGGTTTAAGCTGACGATTACACACTAAATGGCAGTGTTCCTGCTAATGTGCTGAGTGCCTACAAAGAGCTGCTAGTCAAACACCCATAAAGGTTTGCTCTGCTGATGTATATAACCTCCTGCCTTCTGCAAATGGCTTAACTCCATCGGCTCCTTGCTCAGTCCCAGGCAGGTGCTGAAATCCCAGGAGCAGGAGCACGGAGGGCAGAAGCCCAGGAGGGCCCCCTGGGGACAAGGCAAGTCCCTGAGGTCCCCTCTTGTCACCGGGACCACCAGGCTCAGAGGTGACCCGTGGTGAAAGGAAGCCTGTGAGATCAACTCCGGCAGGAGGCAAGCTTGCTGAACACACCAGGGAACGAGGCAGTGAGACTGCTCCTGAATTCTCAGGTGACAAAAATCCCCCCGGGGTACCCTCTGGATGTCTGTGAGAAAATCTTCCCCTCTGCAAAGAGGCTTCCAAAGGCAACAGGATGGGGACAGATCCTCCCGGGACCACAAACAGGTCTGATTCCAGGGATGCAGATTTCATCCTTGCCTTTGCCACCCCAGATGAGATCTGGACCCCAGCAGGAGTGAACCCCCCAAAAGCCAGCACCCCTTTCTGCCCGTCCGACGGCCACCCCCACTAACGGATCCTTCCTACACGTGCCAAGGCCTTCTGTGCTCCAGGCAGCTCTGCTCATCTGAACACCTTCCAAGTATTTACATACAAAAGGAATTATTGCAGTTCCTCTTTCTGGCTCCCCGGGCTACAGGAACCATCTCTGGCTGGGTTGGCAGGCGGCAGCGCTTCCTGGGGAAGCAGGCGAAGCAGCCCCGATGCCTCTGTGCCAGCAACACCCCCGGGATCTCTGGCACCATCCGAGGTGGAGAGGAAGAGAGATTTTAAGGATATTTCATTGGGATTGCAAAAAATAACAAAAACGGGTTAGGTAGAGAAAGACCCAAGTTAAAGCCCCCAGGCTCGCTCCTTTGCTCCCAGTATGAAGGGACTGGTTGGAGCCTGGGATGGTGAAAGGCTTCTCTGACCCGATGTCTGTGCAAGGAGCTGAGACAGAGAGATGTCCCCGCTTCCCCTTGCAACTCTCCAAGCTGTCAGCAGTCCTGGGAGGACACTAACAGGAGGAGAAAAGCAGATCCTGGTGGGTCCCCATGGGGAGCAAGCCTGGGGAGCACAGGGATTGTCTGCAGCAGCTTTTGGCTCGGGCTGGAAGGAAGCACTGAAGGCTTTGTGAAGGTTCAGAGCGAAGTGAGGACATGGAAGCTCTTCTCAAAATGCCCCTGTGGACCTATTAATCGCAATATTGGATCTTTTGTCTTTTCTAGCAGGTTCCTAGCAATAAGCACGCAGCCAGCTTGGCTGAGGGTTTGTTTATTTTCCAGCTAATGGAGCAGCAGGATCAATTCCAGCTAACAAATCTGGGAATATCAGAAAAATGATGTGCAATTCCCTTGGAGAACTTGTGGCGTCCACCTTGTAGGTGGTTATTAGCAGCAGCAGGATTAATGCAGTGATATGGCAGAGGGCTAGGGACGCCTCACAGAAATGGACACAAATCACAGAAAGCCCGTCACTGGCAAAGCAAGAGGAGCATGTTTGCCCTGTTGATTATTACCAGCCACTGACTAGACGGGGAAAATTGTGCTTGGAAACAAGGCAGCGCACATAAAAACCCAGCCACAAACACTCCCTGCAGTAACTCTTCCCGCAGGACTCTGAGTGGTGCCTGAATGGTGCTCATCTGGCACCGCGCTGCAAATGAGTTCAAAACGCGACCGTCCAACCCGAGCAACCAGCACTTGTTACCAACCCCATTACGCTCTAAGTGGCACTTTAGCTTTGCTCCTTGCTCATCCACGCTGGGCTCGGGTTATTGAACACATGGGCTGTGTTGCACGTGGTCCAGCTGGAGCACAAACTGCCAGAAACCTGCGCATCCTTCCCGCTGCCTCTGCCAGTTTTCCCTCACCTCCACCACGACGGACTCGCCAGGAGAATTACGGATGTCGAATTTCTGGTGACTCTCTGTTGGTCGCATCTTTTTGGCCCCACGTACACATGAGCCAACAACCAGTGCTGGTTTGGGGCTGCCCAGCACACCCCACGCTGGGCTCTGGACCCTGTGGGTTTGCGGTTTGGGGTTGTATGGCAGGATCCCAAGCAGCCCACCGCAGCCTCCTGTTGGGTACCTGCAGCCCCCCATGCCCGTCCCTGGGGCAGCACAGCCCCCTCTGCCTGCAGATTGCTGTGCCAGAGGTGGGTTGCATCTCCTGGGGGAGGAAGGGCACAAAATCAGGAAAAGGAGAGGGAGAGAGCAGGCCGAGAACAAGCAAAAAATATTGATATAAAATTCATGGAGTTTTTGTTTTCCAGTGGCTTGTCTGGGCTTTCAGCAGCTTTCTGTGTTCCCTGTGAGCAGGTCACTGCCTGCCGTGCGCAAACTCTTCCCTTTTATCTTCTTGCCTTCTCCCTTATTTTTAAATATGCAAATACATCAGAGGAGCATTTCAAACTCCTGACTACGCACAGATCTGAAGGGCCTTTGAGCTCCTGAAGGCCTGGCTCCAAAAACACAGGGATGCTGTGCGCTCCCTCGGCTGCATCCCCCCTTCCAAACCCTGCGTCCCTGCAGCTCCTGCCCCCCACTTGGCTCCATCTCAGGCAGGGATTTGCAGGAGGAAGGCACCGGGCTGAGGGTGTAGAGGGAATGCAAGGCTTTAACTTGAAAACACGGAGCGTGAGTCATAATTCTCGAGAAACAGAACAAAAAAAGGAGGAAAAAAAAAAAAAAAAAAAAAGATGTGCCAGCTGGGAGGCATGGTGGTTTTGAAAATCTCTGATTGGCTCTGATTGAAGTATTTAGCTGCAGCGGGTCTGCTAGAAAAACCTGAATGAAGGCAAAGAGGTCCTCATTCAGCCAAACACACCCGGCTCTGTGTAACCGGGGATTTAGCGCTATAGAGGGACAAATCCAAGAAATAAAAGGCCAGACAAACTCTGAAATTACAAGTGATTCCTCTGGGAGCAGCCAGTGTTGCATTTTCTCTCTGCATCCAACACCATGGCCAATATTTTTTGATTTACCCCAATGCTAATTATATTCTCTCTTGGGACAGCTTGGGCTGGCACCAGGTATCTCTGCGCCCTGCTGGCCTTTGTGTGCCCCGTCTCTTCCCCAACACCAGGCTTCAAATAGAGTCATTCTTCATTGCACTCTGCTTGTTTGCCACTGGGAACTTGCAAAATGCTAAGTACCCAGGAGGAGCTTTCAGTTCTGACCCGATCCCCGGGCTGACCCACAGTGTACGGCTTAATAAGGCTGGTTTATGTGTGCCTTACCCTAAATCTAAAGGTCAGGGTTCTGGGGGCTGTAAATATTCAGTCTGCACAGATTGGGTCTTTTAAACCTCCTTTTAAATATTTATGACACTGCTTCCATGGCTGCAGGAGAATGTTGTAATAGTATTGTAAAAAAAAAAATAATAATAATAATAATCCTTCTGTATCTAAAAGCTCAGCGTGAGCCATTTTCATATATTATGCATCACTAAGTGCTGTTTATGGCCACATTCAGTGGAGCCTGTGCTGTAACAAGACAGAGTTCACGCATGCAGGGCCATGCAGCACTTCTGTTGCAGCAGGTGCAGCAAACGGGTGCTATTTCAACATGCGAAACGTGATATTTTGCTGAAAAGTGCCAGAGAATTGCAAAACACTGCCTACATCAGCTCCATTAAAAATATTGCATTTTCACGCTGCAGTTCGTTTCGATCACAGCTGTGCCCTGCTGCCTCTTAAAAGCTCTCAGTAAACCCAAGCGTTAATTGTGAGGAGAACATCTGCAAATAAGAGTTGGATGCAATTAACAGACCAGCCAGAGCTGTGGCCATACAGCACCTGTCTTGGTGTCTGGGACTGCCCTGATGCGATGCCATTGCCACCAGAATGGGAATCCAGTCTCTGCAGCTCAAACTCAGGGCCCGTGGGTCCAGCAGGGAGGTCAGCAAAGCGGAAATCGCTTGGAGACTTAATATGCTTCTAATGAAGATTGAGATGGGCTTTTGTCTCCACGCAGAGCTGCACAGTTCAGCCTGACTGATACCTCCTTCTGGATGCTATTGCAGAGTGGCCTTATTACCCTTAGCCCTCTAATTTTCAGAAGTCCTTACAATTCAGGGGAAAGCGCTGTGTCAGCTCCGTTTCCCAGGACTGGTGAACCTGTATCGTGACCTTCATCTCCCACGTGAAGTCATTTTGTGCAGAGCTAGGGGGAGCTCACCAGGTTTTCCCGTCCTGCTTTGAGATTGGCCTGCGAGCTCCAAAGAAGCAGGGGAATGATGGGCAAGGGGATGGATGATGGGCACGCACGAGCATGCATACAGAGCAGGATCTCATAAGCTTCATTTCCTTAGGAAATCAGGTTTAAAATTAAGGCTAATCAGAGTTGAAAAACACTGCAGTTACCCCAAACCAAATGATACTATAATGTACTCAGTATATTACATTCTCAATAGCAAAGCAGCATCTGCTACATAAAATGAAATGTGTGTGTCACCATATGTAGGCAGCATAATGTGGACTCAAATTAAATAAAAACATTTCAGGGTATATGGTCCAATATGCAATCTGGGCCCTGGGAAATGCTGAGATTTACTCTAAAGTTCTTAGCAGTTGGCTAAAACGCTGAACCCAAAACAGTGCAAACTTGTTTTTTTAGCAACATAAGCTGTTGTCTGCACTTCCCTCCCAGCGAGCCAATATCACTTCTGGAAATTCAGGAGTGCATTGTTTTTCTTTCTTTTCTTTTTTTTTTTTTTTTCCCCTATTTGATTCATCTGGGCTTCTTTCATGAGGTTTCTTGCTGCTTTGCAGGAGCTGTGAATTACCTGAGCAAGCAGAGCCCTGAGCAGCAGCATCCGACTGGGGGCTGCACCCAGAGACACCACGGAGCTGCAGGGGGGCACGCACCTGCCAGCCCCATCAAGTCCTCAGCCTGTTATCTGTGTGTCACCAATACATGGAAAGAGGCAAACCGCAAAATGACTCCACTGCCACCTTTTAGAGGAGCCTCTCAGAGAGCAAGTGGCTCCTGAAGAAAGCACGCACAATTTAGTGCTATTTCAGAAGTGAGCTGGCTGCTAAGCTGCATGAGGCTATCTTCCCAGTATGAATCGAGCTCACCAAGCCTCTGACGCCAGCTATTATCCTCCTTGACCCTGCCTGTTGATACAAAACCAGGGCAGATAGTGCTGATTCTCTCCAGGTGTCAGAAACCCTGAGAACACCAGAGGTTTGGCCCCGCTGGGATGGCAAGACAAGTCTGTTGTCACCAAGTGCTCGCCCTCGTGTGGGTTCGAGGCTGCAGGGAAGCTCACGAGCCCTTCAAAGGCTGCTAATGTGGATTTTGTTTTCTTTCCACAAGATTGTATCGGGTACAAAAGAAGAAAACACAAAGCCCTTTATGGTGCTGGGAAGGAAGGTGATGCCCAGCAGTTGTGGCCAGCTGGCTCAGAAAATTGTGCCCTTCAGAGCCTGCTTTGCCTGCCGTGGGGTTTTATCTTCCTCGCTCAAGTCCTTGAATTATTTCAATAATGAAGAGGCCGGGAGAGGCATTGCTCTACTCTTTAAAAGCAGTGAAACAAAATTTCCAACTGTGAGCTTTGGACCGAATTGTCTGATGAGGAAAAAATACAACTGTAAAGGAAAACAAAGGAAAAGGCAGCGCTTCTAAGGGAACTAGCTGTGCAACCACCTGGAAACTTTGGCTACACCTGTAAAAGCTCCAGGAAACCGCCAGGCCACAAAGGCAAAATATCTGCATGTGGTTTGCACCAGGAAAAGGGAATTCAGGACCAATTACAGGACTGCAAGCAGCCTGATCCTGCCTGGGGCAATGCAGCCAGCAGCAGGCTTTGCCTCGGGACCATCTGAGACCTGGTGCAGCGAGGGGACAGGAGTCGGCCCCTCACCGAGATGGGAGGAGTAGGGCTGAGGAAGATCATAGTCATTAGTTTAATTAGGAAGCCCCCCAGGCCGAGGCAGATCCCACACAGACACAGGAGACCCTCCCTGCTGCTACGCTGGCAGCTGAAAGTGCCCGGTACAACCAAGCACCGAGCTCTTTTCCACTTCCCTTCCTACTCTTTGTCTCCTGCACCTCCCCGGTTCTTCAGCTGCTGGATTGTTTTTTGTCTCTGATGTAAAAGGCTGGTTCTTACCATTCCTGATGCACACTGCTGCTTTCTGACCTGTTCTCGCCTGGTCTCCCTGAAGCATTAGTGGATGGATTGAAGTCTGGCAGTGTCTGCTCCTCTACCCGCTTCTGAGCAGGAAGGTGAAGAGCTGCACAGAATGAGAGTTGTTTCCTGAAAATAAAAAAATAAAAAATAATAATAAAAAGCAAGCCATCTTTTCAGATACAGATGTGTAACTGGCATTTCTTTCCTATCCCCTCTGTCCTTTGGGTGCATTTTGAATCCCCGGTGCTGAGACAACAAGTGAAAAGACATGGGATGTGGCCTTGCCTGACCTCAGCTCAGCAGCCCAAGATATCAGGTCCTCAGAGGAGGAGGTAAATCCATGCTATTTGCCTGGAACCAGCTGAAGCTGGCCCAGGGTTGCTTACGGCACTTCAGGGTATGGGCAGATACCAAGGCAGCTTTGCCAGTGTCGGTGTGGACACACACTTTGCAGCTGTGCTGTGAGCAGGCTGCGGCTGTGGAGCATGCAGGAAGGCTTTTGCTGAAGCCTCACATCTCCAGCTGCAACAGGGGGAGGCAGGAGCCCTGTTCCTGCTCGTGGTCCTTCTGACTGAGCCTATGTGGGACCTGGGGGTGTTATCACGGCTCTGAGCTCAACAACTGCTTTTGCCAGGTCTCCTTTCAGAGCTGTCCTCGTCCAAGAGCTGGGAATGGGCACAGCTGCTGCTCATCAGGGTCCCTCAGCTCTGCACCTGGGGTCTGAATGCAAAACCTCCCAGGCAGAATCAGGAGGCACTACGGGGCCACTTTTTGAGCACGTGTTCAGCCAAGGAGCGAAGCAAAGAGCAAACTCACACCTAGGAGGGGTTTGGAAGACCCAGATGAATTCTCCTCCCGTGCATTGACCGAACCGAATGCACAGCATCAGTTTGGTGCCTCTGTTGTCAGCACACAAGGACAGGGGCAGGCAAGATGTTTCTGGACATCAGTAGCACATGGGCACATGTAGGATCATTTCTCAAGATGGGGAAAAAAAAGAATAAACAGCCTGTAAATACTTGTAACCCTGGGGCAACGGAACGTATATCCTGGCAATGTATGTGGGTTTTACTGTTCCATGACAATTTGCTTTGCTATTCATGAAAAAATATGTTGGTGCTGTTACCTTAGCAACTGCCGCATCACGTTATGGTGATGCTCTGCCCGAGGTACATGGAGCCCTGCCTTAAAGGAGCACATCCATCTTTCCTGGTGCCTCTCCCCACAGAAAGGGAGCCCGGCTGAGCCAGCACCCTCGCCAGGGAAACCACAGAAGTCGGTGATGGAGCAGGAGGAAATGCATTAATTTAGGTTTACTGCTTGGACCACAGCACTGTCATGGCCCGGTCATGGCCCGGAGTCACTTTGGACTACATGCTGTATAAAGTTGCAGCAAAAGGGGGTTATTTTCCCCCAGATGGTTCAACTTTGTAAAAAGAAGGAACAGGGCAGCAGGCGGCCACAGGCAGGCTGGATGTGCAGCGTGGAACAGCATCATCCAGCATCTCCACCTGTACTGTCCTTATTAACATCTCCTACAAGAGAGGGCCGATTTTCCAAGAAACAACAGCTTTTGCTTCTTTTTTTATTGATATCAGTAAAAAACACCACCAGAGAAATTCCCCCCCAGACTCTGTAGCTGGGATCCCAAGGCAACTCCTAAGGGAAGAGGAGGAGAAATCCATCACGCAGGCAGTCACGGTGGCATCCCAGCTGCCAGAAGAAAACATCCCGCGTTCATCATTGAGTTTGTCTGCATGAAATGGGCTGTTCAGGAGGATCACACGTGCATGATTTCCTCTGAGGATAGATTGCCTGCTCCTCGAGTATCAGACACTACGGAGCCCTCGCTGCCTGCTGACTGAGTGCTCCCCGAGGGGTCCTTGCAGCGAGTCCGCCCGTCACACACGCTGAAGCCCCATGACAGTGATGCTCGTGCCAGGCATCTCTCCTCTATCCCCTGGCAGCTTTCTGACAAAGGGATCGATACTTTGGGTCTCTTTTGGAAGTCAATTTTATCACTGGCAGCCCTTGTAGACCACCAACAAAACGTCAGCCGAGCCAGAGCCTTGGGAAGGGACAAGATAAATCCAGACTCCCCGAGGGTGCAAGTGGTGAGCAGGGGAGGAGACGGGAATGTTTTACAAATGTACCTACCTAAATGTGTCCGTGGAGCAGTCTCCTTGGGTTTTGTGTCGTTTGGAGCTGTTGTCGAGTGTAGTTTGATTGCATGGCTCAGTGAGGGTATTTATCACCAGGTAGCACAGCCTCTCCTGCCTGCTTTATTTGCAGGGAGAAAGGGCAGCTGGCCCTCCCCGGTGCCCGTCCAAGTCATGCCATCTCCCTTAGAGCCATTACTACTACAATGGAAAATATTAATTTCCCTGTGGCTTTCTGCAGGAAAGGCCCTTTCAGGGAGCAGCAAGCAGCTGGCTTGTCCTCAAGGAGCATTTTGACAGCCACACCTGCACTAAACATTCCCCCTGGCACTCCTGACACCAATATTTCAAGGGAAAGGGCCCAAAAAAAAAAGATGGGGAGGTGCCTTCAGTGAATATATACAAGGGATGTGACAAATGAGTGCGAAATTAGGTCTTTTGAAAAAAATTGTCTGAAATGTGCCTTTCTGTAGGTAACAAAGCATCGCAGAAGCTATTTTCACCCCACCTGGAATAGCCTTCATCCCAGCGGGGAGGAAAAGCCGGATCCTAGCGAGCGAGAGCCACTTGGCTGCACGAGAGGTTTTAAAGAGAGCCGTAACAGCGGGCGAGAGGAGATGGCAGGACCAGGAAAGCTCACAGCAAGGGACACCGCCACTCTTTCAGGAGAAAATAGAAAGTTCTGCGCTTTAGATCCAGATCCCAGCAAAGGGCAGAGAGAAGTAGGCCACGCGAATGAAGAGCCCTCTGCAGAGAAAGCCACGGACGTGGCTCTGCTACGCCTGCAAAGGGACCGAAGCAGCCCAAATCCAGCCCCCAGGGACAGGCAGGAGCTCAGCGGGACACCGGGGCAGTTTCAGCAGCCTCAAGTCAAGACTGGAAGAGGGAAATGTGTGTTTGTCCCCTCCAGATGTTGCTGCCAGCTCAGCCCTCCTGCAGAGCCCAGGACCACGGCCACCCCCTGCCCGCACCATGCCAGCACCCAGGGCAGGGGGGCAGCAGGCTCCAGGGAGCAGAGCACTGGCCAAAATTGTGACTTATCGATCCAGAAGCATTGTAATCTGCTCTCCTGCATTGCACAGCGGTTTCCTTGACTGCACTGTAATTCTGGAGGGGCCGGGATGCCTCTTTGGGTAGGGTTCCTGGCTCCGAGTTAACTGTGCCGAGCAGCGGAGGCACCGTGCCTCCAGCCGGGTGGTTTCACACTCTGATTATCCTCCCCCGAGGGAAAAACAGGGCCTAATTCTAACCAGAATTTTTCCAACTTCCAGTCCACACTGTGGACTCCAGCTTCACCTTTTTCTTTTTCTTTTTTTTTTTTTTTTTTTTTTTTTATCAGATAAAAGAGCCTTCATGTACAGAAAGCTCCCCCCGGGCTGCCTCCTCGCAGCACTGCCTTTAGCTGGTGGGAGAGCTGGAGCTGCTTTAGTCTGGCACCACGGGCAGGTTCTCCATACCCCGAAAAATTCACGGCTCTGAACCTTTTCCAACTTTCTGGAGGTATTTTTCAAAGTCTGGTTAAGGCACCGCAGGAATCAAAGGATCTGGGTTGTTCCCAGGCTCCTGGGCTGTGTCACACCGGGCCCCTTTTTTCCTTTCATTTCTCCTGGTTTCTGTGATTTTCGTCCTGGGAGGGGAGCTCCGAGGGACAGGGCTGGAGGGTGGCTCTGCAGGGCCTCACCCTTGGGAGCCCAGAGCCTAAGTTCTACAACTAGGTTCTTGACATTGATTATGAAAGAGTGTAAAAGAGGAATAAATTAAGACAAATTACACAGCTGATGCTTTTGTCGTTTACCCAGCTGCAAGCCATGACTATTACCATGAAGGTCAATGAAGCTGGGTGTGTATAAAAGCAAAAGAGGGGGAAAAAAAAAAAAAAAAAGCGATGCTGCTTTGGGAGCATGCTGTGGCTTTCTTGGGAAAAATGCCATTTCATAGCATTTTTGGTACCACTTGTCAGTAACTCTCCAGCCTTCCCCTGCCTTGGGCTAGGGCTGACCCAGGCAGGGCATCCTGTTGGGATCCCAGTGGGGGCAGGTGATGCCCGAGGTAAGGTGCCAGGGGAAAATGCGTTCCAATCCCGTCAGGCAACTGATGCTTTTGGCCTCTGTGCACTCCTCCTGCTAAAGTCAAGGGGAGCTTAATGCTCTTTAAAGGTCCTCCGTTTTTATGGGCTATAAAGCATTGACCTTAAAGGGAGGTGCTGGGGGAAGTATATTAAAGAGAGATCTATGTTGGATAGCCAGACATGCCAGCTTTCCCCCGGCTGCTCTCTGGAGTGCCTTTTTCTGAGCTCTTTCTAAACGAATCTCTTGATTTTCTTGATGCATGGTGCTGGTGAAACCCACAGCAGCCATGCCCACAGCCCAGCTTTCCCCTGGCCGTTTGCTGATGGCAACGCATTGAAGCTTTTCTCCATTTTTTTCTTGGCTGTTTGTCCCTGCTGGACCTCAGCCCAGAATCAGGGGGCTGCAAATTCCCTGATTTCTGCCCCTGATGATCCCTGGATGCGGGAATGCCCTGTGTCAGCTCATCCCCATGGGGAGCCCATCGCCCCCTCCTGCAGTGACTGGTGCCATGGGGCTGCAGAATTTAAAAAAAAAAAAAAAAAGCTTTGCAATGAGCAATCAAGGAAAGAAAATCCTCTTGTGGGGGCTCTGTTAATTGGGGGCCGGTAGCAAGTGATTTCTATTAATGCACTTGATGATCGTTAAGAGAAGTTCTGCACTGCATTTCTCACCTCTGAGGCAGGGAGGTGATGCTCGGCACCTGCAGTGCCAGGTCCTAGGAGGCTTAATAGCATTTCTGAGGTTCCTGGGAAAACCGTGGGCTGGAAAGCATTCAGAGGGCAGGTGAGAGAGAAATGAGGGGTGCACAGCCCCTGGGGACCTTGGGGAGGGGAAGGGCACCCCCAGCAGAGCCCTGGCAGGGCGGTGGGCGCAGAGGATGCTGAGCGAGAGCGCGGCCACCCCGCTGCTGCCGTGAGCTTGGGTCTGAGCCTCCCAGAGGTGTCCAGAGCCCTCCGGGAGGGTTTAATTTGGACACACAGCTTCACCTGGGGGTCTGGGACTTCGGGTGCAGGAGCCCCTCTGCCCCGGGGTGCTGGCGGGGAGGGGGTTAACGCCCCCACCCCATCCCCGAGCCTCCCGTTCCCCCTCTCCCTTTGCCGTGTTTAGTTAAATTTCCCCCGCCTTAGTTGATGTCACATCCTGTTCCACAGCCATCCCCTGCCAGTAGCCAGCCCTACCAATTCCTTTCCTTTCTTTTTTTTTTTTTTTTTTTTTTTTAATCCCTGTCCTCTCCCCATCACCCCCCCCCCTCCCCCTTTTCACGGCAAACTTTTGGCAATAGCAGGGATAATCGTTTCGTGCTCCGGTGAATTTCTCCTCGCAAATGTCTTTCGAGCAGGGGAGCCATTAAAAAAAAAAAAAAAAAAAAATTGCCAGAGAGCAGAGGAGAGAACCTGGGATCCCAATAAATATGCAAAGTGAAGGCTCTGCTAAGCAGATTTCTTGCATTGCTTCCTGGGGGTGCTGAGAGCCGCCTGGAAAAAATCACCGATTTCTTTCTTTTTTTTTTTTAATTGCATCTTGTCTCTATTATTATTATTTTTTTTTAATTTTTATTTTGAATTAAAACAACCCGTACAATAAAGGGGAGCGAGGAGAGGCAGCGAGGCGCTCGGCGATCAGCACAGGGAGGCTCGCCGGGAGGAGCGGAGGCGATCTGCATGCAAGGTGCCTAGAGCGGGGTGCGAGACATGCAACCGGCAAGCAAGCTCCTGACCCTCTTCTTTCTCATCCTGATGGGCACAGAACTCACTCAAGTAGGTTTCGCTCTTGCTTCTTCTTCTCAACCCCCCCCCCAACCCAACCCATCCCCACCTTTTTCTCCCCATCGCCATTTTCTGCTAAATCTCAGGAGCGCAAATAAAAAGAATTTATCCCCCTCGAGTAGGGGATTGCACCCTCTGGTCCCCCCCCCTTTTGCTGCAGCCCGTGCCCTGGGTGCACCTGCAGCGGGGCTGGGGTTGGGGGGGGGACAGGGTGGGGGTGTTGGCACAGGGGTTTGGGGAGGGGAGGAGAGGGGCTGCACGGGGTGGGGAAGGGGCAGGGGGGTCTCCTGCAGCCCCTCTGGGGGACACGGGGCCCTTCGGTGCCCCCCCCGCAGCCCCACTCGTGTTTGTGGTTCGGGGGGTGCTCCGTGGCCCCTCGCTGCCTGCGGCTTGGTGAAGTTTGGGGCTGCGTGTCCCGTGTCCCCACATGTCCCCGCGGTGTCCCCACGGGGATGTGCTGGGAGTGCCCCGTGGTGAGCCCTGCCCGTGCAGCTGCTGGCGTGGGGGCAGCTTTACCGGGTTTTAGGGGATGTTTAAGCACCCCTTAACGCTTCCATCTGTGACAGGCTTGTGGGGGAGAGAGAAGCATCCTATTTATTGCCCCCCTCTCAGCCCTCCCCTCTTTTTCCTCCCCGGATTTTAATGCTCGCCTTTACTTTCCTGGCCCCTGCGCTGAGTGAGTAGTGGGGCTGGGGGGGGGAGGAGGGAGCAGGAGGGGAGGCACACGGCCACTGGCAAGTGGAAATAAAAACTCCATTTGACTTCTTTAGCATCACTGGGGAGAGGGAGGCAGCGAGGTTGTGTTTTGTGTTTTGTTTTTTTTAATTTCCTACGGACAGTGGGAAATGAAGTAAAGTAATTGCAAGAGGATGCTCTAGATTGTGGGGTTAATTGTGGTGCTGCCTAGAAGCAAAGAAAAAGACGCTATAAATAGGGGAGGAATGGAGGCTTCTTAGTGTAGGAGCAATTAGCAGCTGGGCTCTCATCCTGGATGCTTTATGTAGATTATTTCTTCCTTTCTGCTGCTGACAATGCTCTCTCCTGTCGCTGCCCTAGTGCTGAAGTTTCTGTAGCTGAAGCCTTTGGGCTTTGCACCCTCGGAGTATTTCTGCTGCCCCCAGGATGAAACAGCTCGAGTAAGAGCTGCCTTAATTGCATGGAGCCCTCCGGAGAAGGGATGGGGGGGAGAAATAATTCACTGGGGGTGGGGGAAGACATCCAGGCTCTGGATGAAGGAAGGAGAGCTGGAAGTGAGTGCCCGAGAGAAGCCCATTGTGTGCGAGAGGAGGCACACAGCAGTGCGCATGCGTCGCGCCGGACAAAGCAGCCGCCGATCTCCCAGCATCGCTCAGAAATCAGCAAAAAGGGGGCTCAGCACCCGGCCCAGGGCATGGCCAGCTGCGTGGGGAAGCAAAGTGGTGCTGTGGGAGCCACCCCTCGCCCTGCTGCCCCCCCCCCCAGCATCGCCACCTGCCCCAGGGAGCGCGGCCGTGGTGTGGGGACTCCTCTGGTGCGCCCCTCGGGGTGCTGCCACCCCTCTTTTGGCTTTGTCAGTCCCCTTTGCTCTGCTCCGGTGGTTTGTGCACGGGTGCTGAGTTATCACCTCTCATGCTGAGGATGCCTCTGTGCCTGGTGACTTCCTCCTCCTCCTGCTTCCCTTTCCGTGAGCGCAGCGTGCCAACTTCTCACCCAACTTTAACGCGGGGTGGGAGCGGCAACTGAACCCCCCCAGAGCAGAGCTGAGCACTGCTGGCTGCCTCCCAGCCCTGCCCTGCTGGCTTGAAGCCCCTGCTGGAGTTGTGGCTTTGCCCAGCTGGATTTGGCCAGGGCACTTTCCTGGCTCGCAGGGGTGGCCAGGGCTCGGTGCCTGCAGGTAGCCACCTCCTGCCAGGCCCCGTGGAGCAGTCCCACCAGCCTGCCCGCTGCCTCGCCTGGCACTGCAGAGCCCTCGCCGAGTTCTAGCATCTCATTTCAGTCGCACAGCTGCCAGATGCAATCCCCAAATACGCCTTTCAGCCCAGGCACCGCCCAGCTCCGTGTCTTCCACGTTTAGTTCGGGGCCGGCTTCACATCTCCATCACGTGCGTGGAGTCTCTGCCTGCCCCTACAGGGATCCCGTGCCGGGGGAGGATGGACTGAGGCTTGGGGGGAGAGGTTTTGGATTCAGGCAGCGTTCCCTGATGGTGCAGAAGCCGCTGCTTTCCATCCTTGCAGCATCACTGGAAGGCCAGCATGCAAGAAGGGAAGAAATGGGGAGGGGGGTGGCTGTTTAAAGGGGCTGCAGGGGGCAAGCACGTGGCTGTCCTTCCAGCCAGCACCATGCTGGATGCCCGAAAAGCTCTTCTCGTGGTGGGGAGGGCGTTATCCTCAATGTGTTGGCACTTCAGCATCCTCTGATGTTCCACCTGGCTGGGGGGGAGGATGCTTGTGTCCTGAGAGCACAGGGGGGATGCACTCGCTGCAGGCTGCATCCCCAGCTCTGGGACCTGCCTGAGGTGGGTGGTAGGTCCCCGTTTGGGAAACAAGGGGGAGCAGCCCCTACACGCTCCCCTCCATCCTAACCCATTGCAGGAGCCCCCGCGTGCCCCCAGCAGGCAGTGCTGGGGGTGGGGGGAGCACAAGTGAGACCTGCAGGATGCTCTGGGATTCTTTCCCATGGCCCAAAGCAGGGGTTTACTGGGGAAAGCAGGGGGCTTTCTGTCCTGGTCCCCTTCTCCAGGAGAGCCCAGGACAGCTCACTGGGTGGCTGTGAGCAAGCAGAGCCAACCTACACTCTAAGGATTTGCCCCCACACATTGCTTGTAACGTGCAGGACAGAGCTGCCAGAAGGATGGGGGGTGTGGGAAGCTGTAGCAAAAGCAGGGGTGCAGGATGCTTTCTGTCTGTCCACCCCATCATTTTGTCCCTCCTTATTCTGGCTGCCTTTGCTGATACACCTCCAGGGAAAACTCTTTGTGTTCCTCAAAGTTTCATAGGGCAGCCGGCGCCCTGACGCTCCCATACCCAATAATCCCTGAAACCACAGGGGAAGAAATTCATTCCTGGAGCGGGGAGGGATTAAACATTTAGGGCTTTGGCAAGACAAAAAGAAAAAGAATTTTGCCATTGATTTTCCTTGAAGCTCGCTGGGTCTCTCAGGGCTGTTTTGGGGGGGGAAGGAGGAAAGCTGGCAGCCCCACCAGGCTGGGGATGTGCCTGCATGTCCCATCCCTGGAGCTGCTGTGTCCCAGTGCCCCCTGCCCAGCCGTGGGACCCACGGGGACCTTCCCGTGGCCACTTTGGTGGCCGGACTCTTTCCCCCGCTGGCAGGGAGACACACGTGGAAGTGGCAGGATTAAGCTGCAAATCTGCAGCCTGTAGCAGGAGGCAGCTGCCTCATCTCATAAACCAATTTGTGTCTCATTTCGCCAACTTCGGCTTTAACCAATAAAAAAAAAAAAGAAAGGTAATTTCCAGCCCCGGGTTGTATTTATTGCTCAAGTTATCAGTCCTTGTAATCAGTATTAGCATCACTGAGGAAAGTAATACAAAACTAATTACGATCCGAGTGAATTAGATGGATGCGGGCTGTAGGCTGCACCGGCTGTGGCAGCAACAAACTCCTGGGTTATGAGTGAGTCGTGGTGGCTCGGCTCTGCCCTGGGGAAGCCACAAACAAACGGGAACAGGGCAGGGACAGGGACACCGAGGAGCATCCCTGTAGTGTGCGCTGCCTACAGGTGTCTCCGTTGGGCTCTTTGGGAGACCTGGGTTGGAAAGGGGTACCCAAGAGGTTGATTTTGTCCTGCTGTTCCTCCTGAAGCTTGCACTTGGGGAAACTGAGGCACGGAGCCAAAGCTGTGCCTTAGCAGCAGCAAATCCTGACCACAAGGAAAGAGTGCCTCAAAATCCTGATTCTCCCTTTCATGTGGGCCATAGGCACCGCTCGCTGCCACCGTCCCAGAGCTGAGCCCCGGTCCCTGCCTCCTGATGGCTCTGTCTGGGGTTTTGGCCCTGTGCAGCTTCTTCCCCTCTCAGGACCCACGTCCTGGCTTCCAGCCCCTTTTCCCATCCCAGCCAGGAGGCAGCATCCAAAATCAGCCAAAATTGGAAAAAAAAAATCTTCTGAGCAGGACGAGAGCATGGCCCAGCCCTCGGTCTAGGACTGTTCTGCCCAGAACAATGCCGTGTTTCCGAGCAAGCAGCACACGGAGCAAGTTTTCGATGCTCAGGCACTTTCTGGCTGGAGGCGTGCGGCTGACCCGGGGAGGTACGCCAAAAAAAATCATCCTTCCTAACCAAAACATTGGAGTAACAGGAGCCCGCTGAAACCTGTGCCGACTTTAATGGGCTCAGCTCTCGCCCAGAGGCTCTGCCGTGTGCTGGCACTCTGTTAGAGCACGGGTTTAATGTCAAGAGCAGCTTTGGCTAAACACAGATTTAGCGAAGTGAAGACCTGCAAAGGGGATTATTCGGTTGCAGTGTAACACAAAGAGCGTCTTCTTCCTGCAGAAGAGCGTTTCTACTCGCCGTGGGACAACCAAAGGGAAATATCGCTGAGTGTTTTGTGTGCAGAAGGTGTCCCAGCTCCTGCAGGGACTCTCTGGAGCACGTTGGGTTGCCTGACCCCAAATGTGGCTGCTCTAGGGGCAAGGTGCAGCACTGGGAGCTGGCTGCCACCTAGGGCACTGGGGACACTTTCCAGAGCACTTTGGGGTCTTTAAGTGCTGTTCTCTTTCTTTGCTTTCCCCGTCTGTCCATCCAAAACCTGCCCATGATGGGAAGAGAAGAGTCAGCTCTGTGCTGGTGCAGTGCTGAGGTGGCAGCATCCAGCTCCAGGGCTGGGGCAAGCTGGGATGAGTGACAAAAACAGCCAAAAGTGAGAAAAACGGCCAAAAGGGCAAGGAAAAGTGGACCTGGAGCTCTTCAGTGCCCATATACCGGTGCAGAGGGGTTTTGGATACCCCCTGCCACAAGCACAGGTGATGGGGAATGCGAGGGAAGGGGAACATCGTCCTTGTCCCCTTAGCCCCCGAGTGCCAGGCAGAGAGCAGGGGGGCACAGCGATGCCTCGTGTGATGCTGGGGTGGGCTCGGAGCCCTGACAGCTCCTTAACCTCAGCCCAAAGACCTTGCAGAGCTGCTCAGCATCCCCAGGGCTTTCTGCCGCTGGTGCCAGGGAGCTCAGCACCTCGCCCTGGCTCACAGGGTGCTCTCCCCATCCGTGTGTGATGGCAGGTAGAGGGTGGGGGGTGGGTCCCCTCCCCCCTGCTGCTCTCCCACCTGCACACAGTCCCCGTGGCTTTGCAGGAGCTGCAGCACCTGCAAAGGTGGGGCAGGAATAGGAACCAGAGGCTGCCGGGAGGGATGCAAGGGGTCAGCAAAGACCACCAGAGGTGGGTTCACAGCCTGTCCAGCATCTACAGAAACGAGTTCTGAAGAAAAGACCCTTAACCCAAGCGCCAAAGCAGAATCCCTGAGGTTACACAGCTCCAGAAAGCTGCTGGGCACTGGGAAAGGTGCTGGGCCCTGCCCTGGGTGCTGTGGGCAACCAGCACAGCGGGACCAGTCCCTGCTGCGGATGCCGGGTGCCAGCTGAGCTGAGCCAGCTGGGAGCAACAGCAAGAGCTGAGGCTGCTCAAATTCGGCGTATGCATTTGCAGGGAGCCCCCTTCGCTCCCCGTGCCATCTGCGGGGCGCTCTGCTTGGGGGTCTGCGGGCACCAGCTCCGCTGAAGCTTGGTGGTGGCGGAGACTTCGGCACCTCTTCTCGGAACCAGCCAGGAGAGGGAGACAATGACCGCCGTGTGCACACGCACACACACACACACACGTGCACACGCGTGGGGTTTCTGCGGACACTGACCCTCGTGGGTCTCCTTGCAGCACCCGCTCCCGTTTTGCGTTGCCCCAGGAAAACAAACCAAGCGGTGGAATTTTCCCCCAAGCAGCTCTTTGGGAAGACTCTCTTATTTGCTTTTCTCTCTCTGTCCCTGCTCAGAAAACATGCGTGTGAGTAGCAGCTTTTGTTCCCCAACTCTTCGTCCTCTCCTGCTGTTTGCTCGCTGCTGCCAGCAGCCCTCCTCTCCTCGGGGCACCTGCGCACGGGTCTTGCAGGGAGGGAGGGCATCGGGAGAACTCAGGCACATCAGGAGCCTTTTTTTCAAGACAATGCCCTGGGTGCTACAAAGCAAAGCGATCAGGAGAAAGGTGAGCTCGACCAGCTTGGCAAACTGGCCCATCAGTGAACGCTGGGCTCCTACAGCAGGTTCGTGCCCTCGCTGTTTTTTGTAGCCTTTGCTTTCTTTGGTTTTATTCTCGTGCTAGGCTTTTAAAACTAGGGAAGCCATGGGGGCAGGAAAGCGCTTTCCACAGCTGCAGGTCATTTGCTTTGGGCATGGAGGTGACCCAAGTCATTTTCCTGCTGCCCACGAGCTAGCACAGCCCGGGGTGAGCAGCAGCATCTCCAAGCCCAGCGGCCAGCACCTCTCGCCTCCGAAAACCTTTCATCCCTGAGAAAGGAGAAGGGAGGCACTTCTGGGGACCTCTTGTGGGCCTCATGCTGTCCCTCCCTTAATGCCTCTTATGTTAGCAGCAGAGACTCCCAGGACCCTGCTTCTCTTGGCTATTTCACCAACACTGGAAACAAAAGCAGCAAATTCAGACTGATTTCTCCCACTTTTCCGCACACGCAGCCTCCCCCTGAGCGCAGAGGGCTCTGCACCAAGTGGCCGGAGCAGCACTGCTGGTTGCTGGGGGTGGGCTGGGGAATTGCACGGGGGTCCTGGGGGGCCCCTCCTTGCATGGCAGGGGCCAGTGGCTCTGAGCCCTGCTGTCCCCACCTGCAGAAGCTTTAATCATTGCATTTGAAGGGCACGTGAATGAAATCAGGTGTGTGTGGTGGAGACGAATGTTTCTTCAGTTCTGGTGGAAGCCCCGGCAGGGCACAGGGGTGTTTTTTCCTTCAGTGAATACTACTTTAATTAATAATGGGTCTGTAGGTCTAAGTCCTTCGTATGTGTGTGGAGTAGACAAATACGTGGGACAAACTTTACCTACAAACAGCTTCAAAATGAACATTGGGAGGATTTAAGCGTAGCACTCCGGTGTTTTACACGGTATGAGATCAGCCACCAGGGTCTGAGCACAGCACAAGCACCTGCTCAGAGCAGCACAGGCCGAACTGAGGCAGAACAGGAGCTGCGATTTTTTTCTAAAATATCGAAGTCATGCAAGGCTTTTGCCTAAAGAACCTGATCCTGCAGAGCCTGAAACACCTCCTTGGTGTTGACACCCTTCACAGGCACAACTCTGCACAAGCTGACAGCAGTTTTGCCATGGAAAGGATGCCCCAAAACCTGAGGAAAACCTGGGTCTGGGTAAAGCCCATTTCATGGAATTGAAGTAGTTTAGCTAATTCAGGAGCCCTGAGCAGGACAATTTCTGCCCCAGAGTCAGGAGTGGTTTTCTCACTGATTTCAGCACAGCAGATGGACCTGTCGGCAGGCTGCCTTACCAGGGTTAGCGCTGGTCTGTCCTGAACAGTGGGGAAAAGGGCAGGGGTGCCAGGATTGAGGGTGCTGGGCAGCGAGGAAAGGGAATTGCATCCCAGATGCTGCAGCCCTGACATGCACCAGGCAGTGCCGCCCAGCTAACAGCATCCAATTCTGCTGCTGCGCTGCCGGAGGGGCAGGATCCGACCTGGCATCCGCGCTCACGCTCAAACTCATCTCTTTTTCTCCACCTGGTGGACTTGCTGAATGTACACTCAGTGCTTCCCTGAAACTCCCTCGCGCTCGCTGCAGAAACAGCTCCACTCTGCTGTCATCCGTCCCTGGTCTCTCTGCCCACAGCAGCAGTGCTGGGGGGCACCGGGGCAATCCCAAGCTAAGGGCAAGGTCCCCGGCCAGGAGCAAGGTGCCTTTAGGGACACGCCAGCTCTGCAGTGAATGCATTTTAGGACAGTTTCTTGCTTCCCCATTTGGGATTTGCTGTGCACACCAGTCTGGGCGCTGTATGGCAAGGAAATCCTGGGGGGTCACAGCTTTGGGGTGCCCCTCAGTGCCCTCACAGCTGTGACACCCCCAGGAGCTGTGCCATGTGGGGAACGGTGCCAGAGGAGGCAGATTTGGACCTCGTCTGATCAGACCCCAGTGGGGCCCAGCCAGGCTGGGGGTCCTGGAGCAGGGCCGTGGTGGCTGCTTCATCGTGCTGAGGCCGGTGCTGTGCTGGTGGAGCAAGGGGCATCGCCTTTATCCTCCGGAGAGGGCCAGGGGATCAACTCCACAATTCACTTTTCCCTGTGTGGTTAAGGTTTGCTTAGGGTGGGTGTGCAGGGTACCTCAGCTCTCTGCTGCCTGGGGACTTTTGGCTCTGAAGCCACCGGGACAGTTCTGCAAACCCCTTTGGGGGGGTCACAAATGAGTGCTGTCTCAGTGCAGAGGAGCTGCATGGGGCAAAGCCACCACCCTGTTCAGTCTAACAGCCCATGGGGTTTCTCATCGGGGTTTGCCTCCGAGCCACCCCAGGCACAGCAACCAGGTTTCTTCAAAACCTGGGGGGGGGGCTGCAGGCCTGGCGACCACCAGGTGCCTCCCCTGGGTCCCACACCTCGTGGTTTGTCGGGGAGCCCCCTGCACCTGAGTATTCACAGGGGGGGCACGGCTCCAGAGGGCTGCTCCTGGCTCCCCCCGGTGGCCAGCAGCTCCCTTTTGTCCCCCGGAGAAGCAGCCTCTCGGGCAAGGGGGGTCTTCCATAGGGTCCCCGGGGGGGCTGTGCGCCCTCCAGCCCCCCATTCCCGCACCCTGGCCCCGCAGCTCCCCGCGCCCCCCCCCCCCCCCCCGGCAGCCGGCAGGGGGCACCGCAGCGCCGCGCCGCAGCGGGGAGCCGCCCCCCGGCCCCGGCACCCGCCCGCGACACCCCCCCCCCCGGGCTCTTTTCCTCCCGCCTTCTCCCCCCCCCAGGTCTTTTCCTCTCTCCCCAGCTCCTTTTCCCCACCACCACATCGTACCGGCTCCCCGGCTCTTTCCCCTTCCCCCCCCAATTTTCCCCTTTCTCCCCAAATCTTTCCTCCTCTCCCCAACTCCTTTTCCCCGCTCCCCAAATCCATCCTCCTTCTCCCCTGTTCTTTCCCCCCTCCCTAAACCTTTTCCTCTCCCCTTCCCAAAAGCAAATCTCTCGCCCTCCCCCAAATCCCCGCTCCCCCTTCCCCTCCCCAAACCCCTTCTCCCCTCCCCAAACCCTTTCTCCCCTCCCCAAATCCCTTCTCCCCTCCCTCTCCCTCTCTCCCCTCTGCCTCCCACCCGCCCTCCGCAGCCTCTCCGGCTGGCTGGGCTCTCCCCCTCCCCTCCCCTCCCTTCCCCTCCCCTCCACCCACCCTGCCCCTCCCTCCCGGTCCCGTCCCTCCTCCTGCAGCCGCTCCGCTCCGGCTGGGGCGCGCCCGGTGGCGGCGGGCGCAGGGAGGGAGCCCCGCTCCGGGACCGGCTCCGGCACCGGCACCGCTTCCAGCACCGCTTCCAGGCACCCTCAGCATCCTCGGTAGCCCCGGGCAGGGCCGTGGCGAGGTTTTGGACGATGGGCAGGCGGCGAGAGGCGGTGGCGGTGGTCGGGCGGCTGGCGCAGCCCGTCCCCAGCGGCATGGAGCCCGGCGCCGGTGCAGAATGAAGGGTGCGCGGCGCCCCCCCCCGCAGACATGTCTGTGCCTTTACTCAAGATTGGAGTGGTCCTCAGCACCATGGCCATGATCACCAACTGGATGTCGCAGACGCTGCCCTCCCTCGTGGGGCTCAACACCACCAAACTCACGGCGGCCTCGGGCGGCACCTTGGATCGCAGCACGGGAGTAAGTGCGGGGGGCCGGGGGGATCGGGGTCTGCCCGGAGCATCCCTGCCTCCAGGGGCGGCTGCGCCCCGGTTCCCGCCCCGCTCCTTCCTGGCCGCCCGGTCCCTCCCCACCCGGGTGCCCCCCGGGTCGCCAAAATCTCTCCTGGGCTAAATCCCGCCCCGGGACCCCCCCCTCGGGCTTGTCTGGGTTTGTCCTTGCCACCCCCCCCCACGGCAGACCCAGCGGGAGCCCCCTCGCTGCAAAGAGCAGCGCCCCCGGGGGGAGGCAGCGCTGCTGCCCCTCGGGTGATGGGGGCATCACTCAGGGGGGTGCTTTGCCAGTGCCCCCCCAGTGCCGTGCAGGCACGGTCAGGTCGGTTTGGGGTCGCGGGGGCTGGCAGGAGATGGGGGAGCGGGGTGGCGGTGCAGTAGGCGCCCCCAGTTTTGCTCTGGGGTTCATCCATCCCCAGCACTGGGCAAACTGGGGGGGGGGCTTTGCCCTGCCTCCAGCCAGGGGATTGCAAAGTTTCCCTCGGCGCTGCTCCGCCGTCGCCTGGCGAAGCGGCTCGGGACAGCAGGTGCGAGTCCCGCAGGGTCTCGTTTGCTTCCCTGCCTTTAATCAATAGTCGTTAATGGGATGGAAAATGCAGCGGAGGAGTTGCGGTGTATTTCGGTCGTGCCTGATGCCTCCCGTCCCTGCTGTGCTGGAGGGCTGCTATGGTGGCTGCTCTTGCCACTTTGGAAATGGCTGAGGAAAACAACCCCTCTGTCTTGTCTTCCCGGAGCAGGAAAAAATGGGAATCTTTCGCCTCCAGACTGCATGCTCGTGCCTTAGAAAAGAGCTAACGTATTTCAGCTCTGCTGTTCCAGGATGAGTATTTAATGTAGTGGCTCTGCTGGTTGTGAATGAAGCTAGTTTTTTTTTTTTTTTTCCGTGTTACCAGGGATGATGAGACCTTTTTTTTTTATTTATTGTTATTATTTCTGGTTGCTTTTGCTAGAGAATCAAATTGTTTGTCTGTCTGCTAGCTGCCTCTCAGTGCGTGTCTGTCCACATGGGTATTTGCAAGGTTATTTGTAATGTATTAAAATTGTAGAAAGAACATTTCCCTTTCGGTTGGCAAAACAGTGGCGCCTTCAAAGTGAGCGGAGGCTGAATTGTGATTAAATAATGTATTTTGCAAAGTGCTGCGAGATCAAAGGGAAATTAAGATCTGAGAGCTTTGGAGAGCACAAGGGGCACGGGGGGGGCTGGGGCATGTGCTGTGTTTGGGGCTGGGCTCCCTTTCTGCGCTGCGTCCTGGAAGCTCTGACGGAGGCACCGATCCTGCATCCTTTTGCTGCGGGCGTGTTTTGTGGGGCACAGCACCAGGGTTTCCCTGCCCGGGCCCCACAGATTGTTTGGAGAGAAGTGGCTGTCCTGGTGAACCTGGCAGAGGACGGGGGAAACGTAACTCCCGGTATCTGCTTCCTCAGAAGAGCTGATTTTCCTGTCGCCGGCTCCAGGAGAGCTCTGCGGATGCTCATTGATCACTGCTCAGCGCTCAGCCAGGACACCGTACGCCCCCTGTTAGCTCGGGCACATCCTTCTCCCGGTGTCAAGGAGAAGATGAGTGCTCTGTAATGACAGCCGGGCAGCGGATTTCCCACCGGCTCGGCACCCGCTGCGCTCGGTGCCTTACAGCACGCTGCCCACCCCCTCTGCAGCACGCCTTTCCTCCTGTCCCTGCTTCCCCCTTGCATTGCCCTGTCTGCTTCAGCTCTTGCTCTCCCTTTCAGACCCTTCCTTTATTTGTCCCCAATCCATATTTTTGCATTACAAGTGAATTCTGCTGGCTGGGCCCTCGGAGGAGCTCCCTCCGCTTGCTGCACAACCCCAGTATCTTTCAGTCCGTGCTGCTTCCTCCCTCCTCTTCCTCGTTCATCTCCCCCACCCCTCCCTTCCTCGACTTAACCCATCTTTCCCTGTGTTAATTAGGTGTTGCCTACCAACCCAGAGGAAAGCTGGCAGGTCTACAGCTCTGCCCAGGATAGCGAGGGACGTTGTATATGCACAGTGGTGGCACCTCAACAGACGATGTGCTCGCGTGATGCCAGGACAAAGCAGCTGAGACAACTATTAGAAAAGGTAACGGCTGACCCGTTCTGGGCAAGGTGGTTTGGTTTGACGTGGCACAGGGGGTAAAAACACGAGAGAGTTGGGCTGAGCCTTCGTTTCCAGAAAGGACAGCCCCCTTGGGCCAGCCCTCCCGTGCTGTCGCTGTCCCCAGGTGTGCAGTGGGGAATAATCAGCCAGGTGGACAAATGTCTAAATATTTCTGAGGAACAGAGGAAAAGGGACCATGGCCTGAGGTCAGGTTAAAACTGCTGACATCAAAGCAACGATATTGAATCACATCAGTTGTTTTCTTTTTTTTTTTATATATAAAAGGGTGTAACTTGCTTTTTTTTTTTTTCCATTATGTTATCACAAGGTGTTTGAAAGGATGAGTCTCAACAAGATGAGAGGAGAGAGAATTAAAAAACCAAAGCCCATGCGCTCTTAGCCGAGCTGATATTAAAAAAAAAAAAAAGGTCGACTAGAACACTACGAGCTGTCAGCATCAAATATTACAGAAATGACAGTTAGTGGTTTTCTTTCTAATGTTGACATCCACTTGATTAGTTTTTAATAGTCTGCTGTCCGAAGAGATCAAAGAATCTCATTAGGGAAACGCTCCTGATAACAAGAAATTTTCCAGATAATAGATTTCATTGAAGAAATGCCGTTTCATGCGAAATGGTCCTCTTCTCTTTAAAATATAAGTGGACTCGTGTGCTGGATGTGTAATTATCCTTTGTGCCCTAATGCTACGTTGGCGTGTGTTGTGCATGACAAAATAACTTCCACCCTGATGCTCTCGGGAAGCTGATGTATTAGGAACTCATAACAGCATTAAACCTACACTTAACTGATTCTCCTACGTGATAAGGACAATAAACTCAGACAGAAAACACTTAGCCCTTAAACAGCTCTTCGGTATGTCATAGGCTTCTAAAAATAATCGCACTCAAGCCTTTATTTCTCTAAGCAACACCGGCAATTGGTCCGGCAGCACATTTGTCTGAGAGGCAGCAGGCATTGTGCTAGCAGCTGCTGTGGCAGTCAGAGCCCGCTCGCGTTCCCAGAACTGCTCACCTGCAGAAAACAAGTAGGGTTTGACCCAACGCCCTCTGCTAATGGGCAGGCGAGCAGGGCGCAGCAGCCCTGGGATGCCGGCAGGTGCACTGCGGAGGGTGGAAATGCTCGGGGATTTTTTGCCTTGGGCAGCTCTCCGGCTGCGAGTGGATAAAGCGAGGGGGGAGCGGTGCGTGAAGGCGTGCGCTCTGGGGATGTGCTACCTGCCTGCGGATCTGTCTGCATCTCACTCCTACGCTAACCCATATCAAACCCCCAAAATAAAAAGTGGGCTCTTGGTGCCAGACATCTGATCTCGATCGAGGCTGAAACGAAAATCCCTTTAGGGAAACGCAACTGCAGCAGAGAGCTCCCAGCTCCCCAGGAAGGATTTCAGACCTGGATGCTTCTTCCCCCAATCTGACGTTTTACCTCTAGTTTTGTGATGGGAAAACTCTCACCTCCGGATTTCTCTCTGCCAGCAGATGAAGCAGCATAATGTGTCAGCGAGGTAATTCTGTTTGGATTTTCAAAGCAGGAAACCTGGCACTCACCTCCAGAAATAATAAGGCATTGCTTTCGTGAGCCAGAAGAAAGCTGCCTGTGTGTGTGTGTGTGTGTGTGTGTGTGTGTGTACACAAGGCAGTTACAGCATCCTCAGTGAAAATCTCTGCATAGGGGCATCAGGGGCTGAAGGCACTTTGAGGTCCCCAGCCGCCAAGACCCCAGCTCCCCTCGGGGCGTGCTGCTTGCAGGTGATTCCTGGGCACCCCATCGGTGTGAGGAGAAGCAGGTGCGAGTGAGCTAAGGTGATGAGCGAGGTCTGCTCACCACCACACAGGCTGTTCAGGCCGCCTTCGGACACCGAGGTGCCTGAGCTCATCCTTGGCTGCCGTGCGCGGAGCCCTTCCTGCCTTCCGTGCGTCAGGTGCTGAGGCCAGATCCTGGGCTGCGTCCAAACCCAGCCGTCACCGAAATCCTGTTCACGAACAGATTATGTTTTATCTTCAAATGGATTTTTTTTTTTTTTTGGCCCTGTTATCTGGGAGGACTTCCTCCTCTGACAGTTAAACCACTTCTCGTTTCCTGCCAAGGCTTATTCCTTGCCAGCACTGAGTTCCAGCTTAAACAGTTCTTCTTGTTCCTTTGATACTCGCTCGGAGGTGTATTTGGAGAGGACAATGATCTGCTCAGCCTTCCACAATCCTTATAAAATGGACTTCTCTTGGACTGATCCCTTGGCTGAGTCCCTCTCTCTGCCAATTTTTCCCGTAGATCACAACAATCTCCCTCAAGATGTCTCAAGCTATCACTCCATCAGTTTGTCCAGCTACCCCAAGCTCATTCATCCTACCTCAGACCCCCAAAATGGGCTCTGAACTGCCCTTCCTGAGCTCATCAGCACTGGTCTATGTTTCGAGATGACAAAGAAGTCATCCTGACTTTATGACAAGAACGGAACTGGAAGTTTTGCCTGTATCAGTTGTCTGTTTTATACGCTGAAGTGGGCTCTTTTCCCCAAGACAACCACAGGTATACCTCTCTCATCAGCTTGATGGAAATTGAGGTTTCACGTCGAGAGTGCGTGCTCAGCCAGTGGGGGCAAAAAGCATTTTAGCTGCTATTTGAGGGTAGTAGCTAATGGATAAAGCAGAGGGAATCTGAGACAATATCCTCAGGTCTCAGTTCATTAGAGCACTTATGTACACGCTTAAGTTTAAGCTATGAGCAGGCTCATTGAAATCTAATCATGTGCCAAAGTACTTTGCTGGATCAAGGGCTTAATATGCTAATGAAGGAAAACAAGTAGATCTCCAGATGATGAAGCACGCATTACTGTCAGAGATTAGGAATGACGGAGATGGAGTTTTTACCAGTCTGGCCAGAATCCTGCCTGGTTGAAAACAATACAGGCAACAAATAGTGAGAGCCTGAACTTGTAAAACACATCCCTAAAATAGCGCGGTGGCTAATTTTAGATGTCTGAGTTGAGAGCCCTGCGAGGAGGCTAATTTCCTCTGCAGTCAGGGGAGAGGCAGGCTCCTCCAGAGGTGATTCAGAGCAGGAGCCTGCGCGAGCTGCTCTGATTCATTTCCCAGCACGGTCTGTTCTGCCTCTACACGAGCCGAGAGCAGCGCCAGGAGCCCCCTGCTCAGCACCTGCAGGGCTGGGTTATGATCTCTGCTCGTCTGATTGCTTGGCCTAAAGTTGGGGCTGGGCATTAGTGGGCTAAATGAGATCGATTTTGTCTGATCCCAACAAGTCGTTCCTATTCCAACCCGTTTAAACAATTCTGCTGCGTAGATATGGCTTGACCCAAAGGAGGATAGACTGGATTAATGGGATAAGGATATCTAACAGGAGGGATTGCAGACCAGTCAGGCTTGTCTGAGGCCTTTCTTCTCTCTCCAAGGGGCACCTCCCAGTCCTGTGGAGGGTCTCAGCCTGACAAATACCTTCACCTCTGCTGAGGAGGATTATTAGAGCCCCAGGGCAGTTGCGCTGGTCGTACAAAACGTTTCCTCGCCCCTGGCCTTTGAAATACCAGTTGCCCATACATTTTTAATGGTTCCCTGTAATAGTTTCCTTGTCGGCGTGCATGAGCAATGGGCGTTTTGATCACTTTGGAGACGCAGACACAAAAGTTGGCATTTGACCTGCGCTGCTTTCAGCAGGCAGGCTGCTCGATGCACGCGGGTGTCCCAACCTCTAAGGTAAGTCACAGCAGCACCGTGTGGGCTGCTGGAGGAAACGCTGCCCTTACACCCTTCTTTCCCCATCTCAGCTTTCTGCATTTTGCCCCATGAGGGACAGAGTTGGCGCGGAGTTGGAGGGCTCTGGGAAGCATCTCACAGAGTTTGTTTTGGCTCATATTTGTGTTTTGCTCAGATCCCACAGAGGAAGAGGCTTGAACCAGGAGGCCTTTGATGCTAGGCGCCGTGCAGCACCATGCATGGATGCCTGATTCATTTTAAACATGGGCATTATCCCCATTAATGCTGGCAGGGCCGGGGCATTTCCATGGGTACCTTGGCAGTGGTGGTGGCACCGTGCGGGGGCTGAGCCCCAGAATGTACCAAACATGGTACAAACACAACCCTTCCCGAAGCAAAGACCTTTAATTTTACCCATTGCTTAATGCTAAATATGTGCTTAGGTACTTGCCTAAGTCAGAGCTTCGTTTGCTCTCTCATAGGCAGAAAAATGAGAAGCAAATCTCTCAGTTAGTGAGGGGACAGCCAGCCTTCCAAATCAGGTCATTCAGGCTATCATTTCCCCTGTTCCTTACACCTCTGCCATAAGCAGCTTTTTTCTCACAAGGAGCCTGGCCAAACCTTGCATCATTCCTTCAGCAGGGCCAGATGGGCACACGGGGGGATGCAAGAAAGCGCCCGGCACAGCACCCACCCGCAGGGCAGGGATGCACCCGTTATTCCTCAGCTCCGGGGCACCCCCAAATCCACAGCTGGATTCCTTGTGGCAGATGCTGCTTAAACCACAGGGCTGTTTGGGTACCAAGTTTTACTAGCTGGGAGGAAAGTTTGCACTTAGGCAATCAGCGTCACTTATGCACACAAAGAAACGATAACGTGCATCTTGGCAGAGGTGGTTCTCGGGGTCAGATGTGATCCTGTGAGGCTAATAGGCTCTCCTTGTGCTGCACCAGGCACCGGGTGCTGTTCCAGACTGAAAAATGCCGTTACCACTAATGCATCTCGTACGTGGCTACAGCCCTCATTTGCACACGGGATCTCTGAGTTATTCTCTGCAGCACAGCAGAATAAACGTTTCCGAAACCACTTTGCTCTGGTTTGGAGCGTGGGGTCATAATACGAGGAGATGCTGTTGATTAGCCAGTAAATAATGCGTCTGCTGATTGCCCTTTAGCTTTGTTGACTCGGGGAAAATGTCAGCATCTGCATTCGGCCGCGAGCAGCGCTGCCCTGCTGCTGAATGTGTGCCTCGTGCGTGACAAGTCCCTTCTCGCCTGACAGGTGCAAAACATGTCCCAGTCGATAGAGGTGTTGGACAGGCGGACTCAGAGAGACCTACAGTACGTGGAGAAGATGGAAAACCAGATGAGGGGACTGGAATCCAAATTCAAGCAAGTGGAAGAAAGCCACAAGCAGCACCTGGCAAGGCAGTTTAAGGTAGGTGTGCTTTCCGATCCGCTTCACCGAGCCGTGGCTGGCGATGCCGCGGGGCGCGCGCTGTGTCCCCAGCCCTGCTTTGCTGTGCTCGTGGCCACCCAGCCACCCTCCTGTCCAAAGCAGGGCTAGATCCAGGCTGTAGGATTGCTTCCTCTGCCACAGAGCATTTTTTCTGCAGGGTAAAAGCCTGAATCCCCATGTTCCCATACCCACAGGCTGGCGGTGCCCCCAACGAGGCTGGGCTCCGTGCTGGGAGAGCCTGGGCAGGATGAGGCCAGGCAGAGCTGGGAATTTGTCCTGTCCCTATCCCCACCCCTGCCCGGCTCCAGTTTTCCTTGGGAAGAGCCAAGAGCAGAGGCTTTGTGTATGTTTCTCTACATACCAGGCTCTCACCCCTTTGCTGCCCTCCTTGGTGAGGTTGCATCAGTGGGGCAATCAGTCAAGCAAACAACCCCCCCCCAAAAAAAAATCAATATTTGGCTATTCGGCTGTCGTCAGGCTGGCAAACTGAGCATCTTCAGGGGTGCAAATGTCCAGTTTTGAATAAGGATGTTGGCAGCAGAGCCTGGGCCTTCTGGTCACTGGTGTGCCTTTTGTCCTGGTGTCATGCAAATTAGGAGGAAAAAATCAGCCTTTTAAATGAAGCTGCCAATGCAGCAACTTTCAAGAACATGACCAAAATGAAATTGCCCAAAGGAGGCTGCCAGTACAATTTGTAATGTTACACTTCAGTAACATATTGGATTAAGAACTAAGCACAAATTTGGAAGATTTCTAGTGAAATTTGGGGACCCGTCCCATTGATCCCCATCCTGCTGCCCAGCTGATTGTTATTTTAAACCAGATATTTCTTAATTGATACACTAAATGCTGAAATACCAAGATTATGTGATAAAAAGCTGGGAAGAAGGCTCTTAAAACTTTCCACCAACTCTGCCTTCCCCGCTCCCCATCCCCAGGACCCTGTTTAGCTCCACAGCCAGGATGCCAGGCCCATTTCCCTGAGTGGAGCACGAGTTCCTTTTTTTATTTTTTTTGCTCTTCCCCATTCGGATGAGTTTAATCCTCCCCATCGCCTGCCAGGGAACTTGCACCAAGGTAGCACGAGCCACTAAGAAAATAAACAAATTCCCCACACGCAAGCCACAGGAGGGAAAGCCTTTCAACTTAAATAGGAGGCAAAGAAACAAGGCTGGGGCCAGTTTCTGATGCTGTCCACCCCAGAGCTGCTTCACCAGGCAGGCAGAGGTCACAGCCTGCCCCTGCGCTGCTCTGGCTGGTGCAAGCAGCGCCAGGTATACCCTGTACATGCTTCATTAACGGGTAGGTGCATGCATATTTATGTCTACTCATTAGCTGCTGGAGCAAAGCATCCTGAACAAAATGCTGCATACTGTGCCTTTAAACAAGGCCTTCGTTTAATTAAAAACAAAAACGAAACAACAACAAGCCTTCGTTGCTGCAAAATAAATGTGGTAATGACTTGGATTTTTCTGTTCCTCATAGCAGGCCTGAAAACAGTGAGGAATTTTTGTATAATTTGCTGCCAAAGCATCATTTTAAGTAACAGCCACAGCATTTTGTTTCTGCTAATGCCAGCGTTAAAATATGAGTGGTTTGGAGATCTTGTGTTGTTTTTCGTTTTGTTTTGTTTTGTTTTTTTTCTCTTTAGTTCCGTATTTGTCTATGAATGGCTATCTATATAAGGCAGGTTAGTGAGCTAGATCCTCAACAGTATTTCATTTTCTTGCTTACAGGGCTAACTTAAAAGCAAGTTTTTTCAATGCTGCAGTGACTGAAGAAGCAGTTCACTCCCATGTAACCATGAAAAGAGGGCCACAGAGCATTTTGCACCATGCATTTATTTTTTTGATTATTTTCCAAATTAGCACCATATCTCACTAAGGAACCTTGAACCACACAACCGAGATCTTCCTTTGCATGCAATTGTAGATGCATTTCATGAATAGTTTGAAACCCTTGTCAATGCATATATATTATTTTATTTTATTTTTTGGAAAGAAAAAAAAAAAAAGAACTCTTTGTGTATGTGATCTGAAGCATGTAACCCTAAGATGTTGCATTCTAAAAATGACAAATAAAGGCCTTTCCCAAATATTTTGGTGTTCTGCAGCCTGTTTAATATGTTCTTTCCAATACATCATTTGGACCAAAATAATAATTTAAATAATTTTAATGATAATAATTTGGGGATATGAACATTGCACTCACGTAGGAAGCAACCAGGTCAAGGCAGAGTGTTGCAGATTTTTGCACGCATAGCACTGAACCAAGCTTATTTTAACCTTGCAGGCAATAAAAGCGAAAATGGAGGAACTTAGGCCTTTGATACCAGTGTTGGAAGAGTACAAAGCCGATGCAAAATTGGTATTGCAGTTTAAAGAGGAGGTCCAGAATCTGACGTCAGTTCTAAACGAACTCCAGGAAGAGATTGGCGCCTATGACTACGAAGAGCTTCAGAACAGAGTGTCAAATCTTGAAGAAAGGCTTCGTGCATGCATGCAAAAATTAGGTAGGCTCAGAACAACATGGTGGCACTGGCTAAACACCATCGATGTTAAAACACACGTCACGCCTGCAGACAGAGATGCTAGACCGGACATCTCCTGGTGCCTCGCCTGGCTGCCAGAGGAGCTCGCCCGGCCAGGCTCGATCCTGCAACTACCTGCGCCATAAGGAGCATCCGTCCTGGGAGTAGTCCTGCTGAGGATTACTTGCACGACTGATGCTGCTCATGGTGCAAGTGCTTCAGGATCAGGCCCGTAAGTAGGCATGTGACTCTTTGCAGCGTTTGCATAAGCGGGCGGTGAAATGCGGCGCCACGCGGCCTCCCAAGCAACGCTTATGCACAGCAAACACATGCACCCGTCCTGCTTACGCATCGGTGGCCGACCCGTTTGCTACCCGGACCTGGCACATTAGCAAATGTCTCTGCACCCCGCTTAAGCAGCGAGCGTGCAGGCGGGGACCCAGTTTTTTCTTTTTTCCTTTTGCATCTTGCAAACCACTGTCGAGAAGAGCATGATGACGTAGCGGGCTCGCGGTCGGTGCAGACTGTGCAGGATGGGACCCCTCCCCACCTCTTCCCTCCCCAAAAGAGCCGGGAACCCCTTGGGTCGTAGCAGTGCTAGCACCAGGGAGATGTCCCCGAGCCTTTTGGATGGCTTTGGCTGCCCAAGCCTGCCCCGAAGCCCGAGGGGTCCTGGCTGTAGCCAAAATCCACGTCCTGCCCCCGGGCAGGGGGGAAGGAGGGTGCTGCCTCCTGCCACTGCAGGGCTCCCTGCCGCTCGTTGGCTTGATTTAATTTCTCCTTACGTTATTGACTTTCTCGTTAAGCAATTTAGGTAATCTAAACACATTAACTGCTCTGCAGTCTATTTTGGTAGCACATATGAAATTACACTCTCAGGTAACTTCAAGAAAGAGCTGATCTCTTCTCAGAACTGTGTACCCTTGGCAAGGTAACGTTTCCTTTCTCTCATGCCTCCACTGTTGGAATTGCTTTTGCTTGTTTCTAGACACCTCCAAGCCCCTGCAAGCGGCCTCCTCCCTGCATTTCCCCTTATCAGCTACCTCTCCAGTGAAATTTTGGAGGGCAGGGCTGGGTTTGGTTGGGGGAGATGGTGCCCAAGTGTCCATTTGCTACATCCGTAGCCTTCAGCCCATCTTGAGAAGATGCTGATGATGGATAGGGGGAACAGCAGCAGGATCAGGGATTTGAATCTGGGCTGTGCAATTGCCTTCCTAGGGACAGGTCTTTAAATAAATCCCTTCCAGACCTCATAGCCCCTCTCCGGTGGGCTTTGGCGGAGCTGCCCAGCCCAAGCTGGCTCCACCAGAGTCAGGGACGTTGTGATGATCCTCCCGCAGACCCTGGGCAGACTTTAAGAAATAAATCCCAGACCATTCAGGGCTTCAAAATAACCAAGTTTTGCTCTTGCACCGTTAGCCCCTTCTGCTCTGGGCTGTGTTGTTCTGGCTCATTGTGTCCCCCGATGCTCAGGTCTTCCAGCTGGGACAACCGGCCAGCTCACCAGCCCAGCTAAGCCTGACGCAGCTGGGGTGCTGAGATCCTGTAGGCAGCCTTTTCCAGAAATTTGGGGGATTTTTTTTTTTTGTATTTATTTCTTTGAGGTTTTATTTAGGCATTCTGGCTTTGCCCCTTCTTTTTTTTTCCCCTTGCCTGTCTGCTCCCTCTGTGTCTGTGCCACCCAGAGCAGTTTTTGTGCCCTGGGGCTTTGCAGCCCCCCCCCGGCTGCTCGCAGAGACCAGCGCTGAGTCTTGCAAGGGCGCACCCGGGAGCGTTTGCTGCTCGCCCGGGAGGGTGATTTATTTGGTCATTTAGCAGCAAACAGCACAGACTGAATTTCCAATGTTGTTTATCACTCCGGAGTGTAAACCAGTGAAAATGGTAGTTAATTGAGTTAAATTCAGATAACAACCTCACAGACACTTTGCTGGCACACGATGAGACCCTGTTTGCTGAGGATTGTTGTTTGCTGCAAATTATCTGCTCCGAGGGATGCACTGGAGTCTCAAGCAGCATGTTTTAGCTTAAATTTGTTCCTGCATGGGCTAGCAGCACTGCTCACCTGATGCGTGTTGGCCTGCTAGGGCTCAGGATACAGCTCGGAGCACCAAAAACAGGAGCGGGGAGCACAGGACAAGGGAGGCAGAGGGGATGTGCCATGCTTGTGTCCCGTTCACCTCTCCCCATCCTCCAGGTAGCACTGATGCTCAACAGTGCAGCAGCATTTCCTTTAGACAAGGTCCTTTTTGTATTTTGGGTTTCTTAAGCATTATTGATGGATCAATAGTGAAAACACTTCCTGACCCTGGCATGTGTGCGAAGGGAAAAAGAAATCAATAATGGCACGTTCAATCTGTTGTTCTGTTTACATTCTTAAAGATCACTATTTATATTGGGATCTTAACGTTTCCATTAATGCTCCTGAGAGGAGCCTTCAAGCAGGGGAAAGGCTGTCATTCCTCGAGTCAAGGGGGAATTCAATTCGTCTGCACGCCACAGGCTCACGTTTGCTGGTGGCACGAGCCTTCCCCAACTCCTGCAAAGAATCCCAGCCCACAATCCTGGTGCAGAGGTGGGGAAATAGCAAGCGTGTCCTTCCTTTTTGGAGAAGCAGGGTCCTGCCAGCCTGTCCCACGTGTGTTTGGGATGGGGGGCTCCTGGCTGGGCAGTGCTGGTGGCGGTGCGGTGGCTGCGTTGGTGGAGAAATTGCTCCTGAGCTGCTAAACGTCACCGGGGGGGCTGGAGCTTAGGAAAAAAGATGGAGTGGGGGTGTGAGCATCCTGGGAGGATGGCAGTGCTCGATGTAACTGGATGGAAGTTGTCTGCTGCTGCTGGAAAATTCCCGGTGTGGGTAGAGGAAGAGGCTGTGCGCAGCGGTGGCATCTCCTTGCTGCTCTCTGGGGCTGAAGGGAGGAGTCCTAGAGGGTCGCCCTGGGAGAGGCTGATCCATGCTGATGCCCAGGGATAGGGACATGCAGCCCCCCATGGGCCCCAAATAATGCTGGGGAAAGCGGAGTGGAAACAGCCCCTCTGTGAGTGCCCCCAAACCCGTCAGTCCCAGCTTCCCCTGCATCGTGCACTCAGGCACGGCCACCAGAACGAGCTCCCCTCCTGCTCATTCATCCCTGAGCGAGCTGAGATGCTTGTAGCATTTCGGCAATCGAAAAGGGTCCCAGAAGGAAAATAAGCAGTGAGCGGAGCCTTTGCCTTTCTTGTGTTTCATGAAATATTGGAGACGGTCTGGGAGCTGTGCAAGAACACTGCAGAGCGCGGTGGAAGCAGCAGGGCTGTAAGCAGGACCCTCGCCCCGAGCTCAGGACCACAGGGCTGGTAACCCCATGAGAGATGCATGGACCTAGCTCACCGGGAGCCAGGAAGCACTTGGCTCCAGGACCGTTTTCAAACTTTTTCTCCTGTATAAGTGCCTCTCGTAGCTTTACTCCAAGACAGAAAAGACCTCATCCTGTATAAGAGCAACCCTCTTGCACTGCTGAAGAGCTGTTGTGAATGTGCCTCCAGCTAAACGCGTATGAGATGTAGCCTCACTACGTTCAAACAACAGTAGTTTACCCTTATCAGCTGCTTCTGCTTTTTTTTCTTTCTTTTTTTCTCCTTTTTTTTTTTTTTTTTTGATCAATGAGCTTTTATACAACCTTTCTCTCCAGGGAAATGGAAGGAAAGAGATAAAGTGACAGCAATGTAGGGCGGTGATAATGGAAGGCAGCATTGAGCAGAGCTGTGATTAGAGGAAGGCTGGTCCTCTGCGATGGGAATTTACCAGACATTAAGCAGTTATTATTTTAACCCATCGCATCCCTTTGTCAATACCTTGCTTTCCTCCTGAGCTGAGAGGCTTTGAGTGCATCAGCCGGGCAGAAGGACAAATTCCCCCTGTGAGGCCAGGGAAGCTCTCTGCTTTTTGGTGGGAGCTCTTTTTAGCTGCTTGGTGTCTGAAGGCTGTGGCAAGGCTGATGGTCCCTGTGGCCATGTCGTACTGGTGCAGATCAGGCAAATCTTCATTTGTTTTATGTCCCAGGCCAAGGTGGCCCCTTTGCCCCTCAGCTCGGAGCTGTGGTATGTGGATGTGTCCCGTGGCCATAACCAGGAGCCCAGGGGACTGATGAGACCAGGCTAGGAGAAGGGCAGCCGGTGGGTAGTGCAGAGCTCCTGGGGCATGTTCTTGGTGACCGAGCAGAACCCTGTCCCGAGCTGGCCCAGCTCCCCGTGCCTTTCAGCAGCACCCTGCAGGCTCCCACCTACTGGCCCAGCCCCGGACATCCCGACCCAGCACCTGGAGCATCCTCTCCAGCCCAGCACCTCGACATTTCCCCTTCCTCAGCATCCCAGGAGCATCCTCATCCCAGGGGAGAAGCCAGAAACACCTGGTGAACTTCAGTGGCCGGTGTCCCCTTGCACTGCTGACCTTGGCAGGAGATGCTGCCGCCAGTCCGGCTCTGTGGGAATGTGTCCGGATTTTAAATGCCTGCTCCCGTAGCAACAGAGCCTTCAGCACCGGCTGCAGCCCCTCCTGCCGCATCCAGCTTGGTCTCTTTGCCTGTTATTACGTCGTGAGATGCTGGTGTTTTGGGAGACCAGAATGGCAGCTGGGCTGAAAAATGGGGAGATGAGCGTAAAGAGGACATCGGCCTAGGGCTGCCTGCAGTGCTGAGGCTGTAGCTTTGCAGGTATCTACTCGTGGCTGTCCCAAAAGGGACCTGAACAAGGTCCCCTTGTCCTGAGCAAGCAGACATGGCAGAGAGCAGAGAAGGTGGCAGCTAGAAGCTGGTAAATGCTCTTCTCAAGGAAGAGATTTATGTTGCCTAGAATTTCCCACTTTTTTTTTTTTTTCCTCCCCTGCATAACCCGTAACAAATGCGTGTTTCCAGCAGGGCTGGAATAGACACGTCTGTCTTTTTATCTTGGCTGCACCCACTCTATTACGGCAGAAACGAGCAGAGCTGTTCAGCTAATTTCTCCACCTGGCTGCTCGACCCTGGCTAACTCTTCTCATTTCCCATTCGAGCAGCGTGGCTGCTTCAGGAAAGCTTGTTTTCTTGGGGCAGTGTGATAAGGACACTTGTTATTAAGAGGCATGAAACAAACAAAAGCACCCGGCAGTTGTTCTCAGCCTAATTACCTCTAATTAAATAAAAACCAGCTTCAAATCAGCGGGGCACAGCACCCTGAGCTGGGGCCTGGCAGGCAGAGACCCGCTGTGAGAAGGCGCGGTCCCGGGCCGCGGAGGGTGTTGGAAATGGTGCTCACCAGCCTTGCACTCTTTTTCCAGCTTGTGGCAAGCTGACGGGAATCAGTGACCCCATCACAATTAAAACCTCGGGCTCCCGGTTCGGATCATGGATGACGGACCCGCTCGCTCCAGAGGGAGAGAACAAGGTAAGAGCGCGGCGGCGCCGTCCCCGTGGTCACCCCCCTCCACCAAAACCATGGAAAGCTCCTTAAATCCCAGCATCAAAGCCCTGGTAGTGCCCCTTGGTGCCTAATCCTCCTCTTGGGGCTCTGCTGACCTCAGCTGAGGGTGGGGAAGGGCAGGAGGATGAGGGGGGAGCAGCCCCATGCCGTGGTCCCTTCCCAGGGCAGGTGAACCTGAATGAAGCCCCTGTTTGCTTGGTCTTGGATGTGGCACCAGATCTGGGGATGGAAAATCAAATATTGGGTTTCTTGTCTGGATTTGGAAGCCCAGAGGGAGCTGGGGCAAAGCAGAGGGGCCCATGGTGTTGATCCCTGCTGCTTTTTTGCTGCCTGTGTCCCCAGTACTGTCGTCGAACTCCATTTGTCCTCTGTCCCTCTGTCTTCCACCTGCAATGTTGTGAGGGTTTAACTTGACTGCAGCGAGAGAGAGATTTGTTTTTTGTTTTGTTTTTTTTTTCCTTTTTTTTTTTTTTCATTCAGACCATTCAATTTTGATCCCAAAGAGGTAGGAGGCCAATAACTGGCTGAAAATCAATCCAGGCTTCCCATGACTGATGGAATGGAAAATATCTCGAGTGTTTGCTGAGGATTTGCAGGCAGCAAAACAAAACAGAAACCACAGACCTTGGCTGCATGGCAATTCCCTCCTGCGTGAAGCAGCCTTCATCAAAAGATAAAGGCGCTGGCAAGGGCTGTGTCAGGGCAGCTATTTTGGGAGCTTGCCCTGTGATCGGCTTTCTGTAGCTAAAAGCACACAAGGGATGCTCTGCAGAAGCCGTCACTGGGGGTGGCTCCGTGTGCCTGGAGGTGTGCAGCGATGAAGCAGCAGTGACTTGGGATGTCGGGCTAGTTCCTTCCAGCAGCCAGCTTGGCTCCCCAGTACAATACCTCTTTATTTTACAATTATTAAACAAAGCATCACCCCATGAAATCCCAATTTGGAAGCAGAACGGGAAGGTTTTACCCACATCACACACTGTTTTCCTCATCAGAAGGGACGGAGTTGTCCCCTCCAGGCTGTGTCTGCTGCCTCCCTTGGCACTAACAGGGTTAGGCGTGATTTATACATCTGTAAAGGGAGAGTTGGGTTGCAGCTGAAGTACATTAATTACGTGCTAAAGATCTTCCCGTGTCTTCAGAGAGTCTTATCTCAAAATGGATTATTTTTTTTTTTCCCACGTCTTTTTCTGCAGTGTGTTTTGTTGTGAGAGTACACAGGCAGTTTTCTCTGGACTGTATCTCAAGCTTCACAAGCGTGTGTGTGTGTATAATACATAAATCTACTGCGAATTTTATTACAAACACAATCGCCCAAGTGAACTTCATTGGCTACCTGGCGGAGTGGGAAACCAGTGATGGGGAGACGCTGCCACTTTATCATATCCATCTTCCCTCACCAGGCCCCGGGAGGTGTTTGGTGTTTTCATGGTCATTTGTTCATGTCATGAAATCATTGAACACAACCAGGCACAATTGCAAGTCTCGCAGGAGCGGCGAGACAGCAGGTGGATGCTGAGCGCCGGGATTGATGTGTATTGGCAGGACAGTGCGGAGAAGGCTGCTCAGAGCCAGTCGGCACGACGAGGCGCTGCTGCCGATCAATCTCTGCTTCTCCAAAGCACAAAACATCGTCGGATCCTGCCACCTTGCAGCACCAGCCTGATAACAGGGGCTGCTCTTGTGGTCTTCTCTTTGTCTCTCCAAAAACTGAGCACAATGCATTGCCACGTGGAGTTATTTAATGCCAAATAGGATTAGCTGAGATACAATCAGTTTTCAGGATTTTTTGTAATTTCCCAAGCTACTTTAGTTAAACACAGACTTTACGTTAACCAAAGAGTGCTCTCCAGCATCATGTCCGGCAGCAGAAGCTCTCCCAGGTTGCAGGCACTTCTCTGCCATGGGCTCGGGGATGCGCGTGGTTTTCTCCTGGTGCTCTGGCAGCCATCCTTGATCCCACAGCAGAGGTGTGAAGCCCAGAGCAATTTGCCACAGGATTACTCTCCACCTCTGCAGTGTTTCTGGGGCGGTACTGAGGGAGCTCTGAAGTTTCCTACAAAGTTTTTGCAGACCTCACTTGGCCTGTCAAATATAGCAGCCCAAACGTGCACGCACGCACAGGCGTGTGTAAATGTTTGTCTGCTGCTCTAATGGACCCTGGAGACGGCTGTATCGAGGCTCTGCTATGATCAGATTTTGCAAGGTGTTTGCAAAAGGAGCATGCACTACAACATTACCCAAATCTGTGTCCTTAAAGGCATTCCCCACTGCTATTTCATTTACCTCTTTACCTTCCTAAATGTTTTTTATAGAAAGCAGCTATCTCAACTTTAGGCAGCAAAGGCATACAGCATGTCTCTCACTGGATGGATATTTCTTCTTTCTTCTTTAGCCTCTGAATTGATTACAAATGATGAAAGCTTTTGTTTTTCTTTCTTTTTTTTCTTATTGTTTTTTAAGAAGTCTAGACACCATCCCCAGTGAACCGATGTTTAAGTCATGGTCTAAAATCTCTCCCCCATCTCCTGATAGCAAGATTTTGATGTCTTTGTCTTTTGTTGTATTTCAGCAGCCTCGGTGTAAGCTTTTGATGCAGAAGTGTATGATTTTTAAACCAATATGGACTTTGCCTGCATTTCCCTGACAATGAGCGATTACGTTCATTGCTTCTGCGTGCCAAATTAGCGGAGCTCTGCACAGCAGCTGCTATAATTTACTGAGTGCAGTTGTGATGGGGCTTAGAGGCAGCAGAGGCAGCATCAGCGTGCATCAATGTGCTGGGTTTAGCCAGAGAAAGATGCTGATTGCCCTCTGGAAGAACAGTGCAAGCCCCCAGGGAGATGCCAGCTTACCTCTGGGAAAGCTTCGCTCTTCACTTGATTTCTTGGCTGATTTGGGGTGGCAGCCTGAGGTTTACTTCTGGGCGCAGGTGGCAGGCTTTGGGCACGTGGTTTTCCAGTGGGTGGCTCAATGAAACCAGCCTCCTCGCAGATTTAGCACCCAGAACATTTTCTAGGGAAACATGTAAAGGTGAAGCACCTCTCCCTGGTGGAGGGCTCGGGCAGGTCTCTGCTCTTTCCTAACCCCACGTTTTTCTGTTTCTCGCCCAGGTCTGGTACATGGACAGCTACCACAACAACCGCTTCGTCCGCGAATACAAATCCATGGCAGATTTCATGAATACCGACAACTTTACCTCTCACCGTCTCCCTCACCCATGGTCAGGCACCGGTCAAGTGGTCTACAACGGCTCTATCTATTTCAACAAATACCAAAGCCACATAATTATCAGGTTTGACTTGAAAACAGAGACCATTCTCAAGACTCGCAGCCTGGATTATGCCGGCTACAACAACATGTACCACTACGCCTGGGGCGGCCACTCGGACATTGACCTGATGGTAGATGAGAACGGGCTGTGGGCCGTCTACGCCACCAACCAGAACGCGGGCAACATCGTCATCAGCAAGCTGGACCCCAACACCCTGCAGAGCCTCCAGACCTGGAACACCAGCTACCCGAAACGCAGCGCCGGGGAGGCCTTCATCATCTGCGGCACGCTCTACGTCACCAACGGCTACTCGGGAGGCACCAAGGTGCACTATGCCTACCAGACCAACGCCTCCACCTACGAGTACATCGACATCCCGTTCCAAAACAAGTACTCGCACATTTCCATGTTGGACTACAACCCCAAGGATCGGGCCCTCTATGCCTGGAACAACGGGCACCAAATACTTTACAATGTCACCCTCTTCCACGTCATCAGGTCTGATGAGTTGTAGTCCACCCTTGTTTAGAAACTGATTTAGGAAAAAATAAAATAAAAAGGAAAAAAAGGGAGAAACGAATGAAAAAGAAATACTAATATCGAGGAAACACACTTTAAATAAGTAAATAAATAAACAGCTGCCAAAATTAAGACCAACGTCATGGAGGATTATTCAGCATAAACCTGACAGATCAGCATTACCTCTACATTTCTAGAAGTCTGGCCCTGTGTTATAGACTCATGACTAACCATGTACTTGCAGCTGGAACTGCACCTGAAGAACCACTTAAGTTTGGGGTTTTGTTTTGTTTCTGTTCCGATAGCAAACCTATAGTACATACTAAAGCAGTAAGGCAATGACTGTTGGAAGTTTATCCTTGGGAGACTCGCTCTCTTCTGTGTGTGGGTTGCATGGACATTTTCCGACATCGCGGTCAGCTGTGATGGATGTGTGATTTGTATTTCTAAGCAGAAAAGCTGACCCGTGAGGAGCTCTCGCTGTCTGAACAAGACCTATCACAGGTTAGTTTTATTCGCCTTCCATTGCAGCTACTGTCTCTCAACTGTGTTCTTGTCACTTAGATTAACTGTGCTGAGACCCGAAGTAGCTCATGGATCTGTGTCTTAGTAACTATTAAACACGATGGTTTAAGTATGTATTATGAACAAGTTGTTGTACCCATATTGTTTGAACTTATGTATTCAGCAAATATATTGTATAATGTATGTCTGTTATTTACCAGAGGTGGCAAAACTTTGTATGTCCAGTTTATGCAATGAATGTTGTAAATGCAATGATGTAGTTTGGATTAATAAATGATGGTTTTGTTTCTAAAAAGAAAAAAAGATCAGTGTTCACCCTTATACACAGGTAACCAATTTCATGTTGATAATTACAAGAATATTCTCTTACTGTTATAATATCTACATAGCATTATGGTGGTTGGAAATCGCTTCCGTGGAAATTCTGTGGCATCAGATTCCCATGGAAAGCTCTGTTTATGGAAGTGTGAAGGTAATTAATTTTTTTTAAGAGGAAAACTTTGTACTATCCACAGTTATCTAAGGAACAATAAAAATATTAGGAGACTTCCCTGCTTTGGTCATTGCGTGTTCTGTGTACGAGTGGCCAGGCGTATGGGGGCAGGACACAGGAGGTATTGTGGGTTTTGGGGTGATGGTTGAGCAACCGTCCTGACTTCCCTTATGTCTGGAATCAAGTATTACGGGATGCCCATCTGCAGCTGGGAAGCAGAGGCTGGAGGCTTTGGCTTTCTCCTCTGCAGGACTCTCCTCCTGCTGCATTGTGCATTTTACACTAGTAAAAGTCTTCCATCTCATGCAGCCAGCACTGCAATGCTTATTATAACAAGCAACAGTTGCTGCTGGGGCCTGAGCACTCCACGCAATCATTCATCTTGTTTTTGCCAAGGCAGAGACTTCACGGCATTGCAGACTGCTGCAGCACAGCAGCACACACCTCGAGATGATCCAGGGCATTTTTCCAGATGAACACTCCTAAAGCTTTGAATATTTGGAACTGAGGATGCTGGATGCTAACATGTTCATCGTAACCACCTTTAATAAATCCCACATGTCTCTGCTATCCCCTTGCACGTTTCTAGCAGGGCTCCTTTTACCAGGAACCCGGCACCAAGTTGGGTCACTGCTGCCACCGCCCGGGGTCCCTGCAGGTGCCTGCAGGCAGAACAGTGCTTAGCATGTTCCCACACTGCATGGGGAAAGGAAAGGCCTCACCCTGCCTTTGCCAAGGAGCCCCAGTGCCCATACCAGTGCAACTGGTATGCCTGGGAGCCCTGCAAACAGTGCAAAGGTGCCATTAGACCATTGCCTCTTTTCCTGAGCAGCCTGTTTTCGTCAAAGTAGGATGTGAACAGTTATGTTTGCTGCTGAGGTTCAGCCTTCAAATTCAGCAGACTGGAGTGTTTGGGCCCTTGGAAGGAGAGAGGCTCGCCAATGTCCGGAAACGAAATGTAAGCAACAGGTGATTGCTGCTAATTGTGCTAATTGTGTGTGCGGATTTCAACCTCTCAGCCTTTGCGGAAGGTCTGTGCTGGACTCTTCAGCAGGAGGAGAGTGGAAACTAAAAAAAAAAAAAAGACATTAAGCGGTTCCCAGAGCTGGGTTAAACCATGAGCAATGAATGATCCTCCACGTGCAGATGTCTGAGCCAGTTATGTGGGTTTGAGATACTGCCCTTTGTCAGCACTGCTCCTCTTACTGAGATGTTGGCTGTATCCAGAATGGAACATCTCTGAGGACTCGTTTCTCTACTACGAATTATATTTCTAGTGCACTGGACCACCACATTTGTGGAGATCTTTAATATATAGCAGCACTTTTCCTTCCAAGAAGTTAGGAAAGGGGGATAGACCCACAGTGTACTTGACAGAAATATTGATTTTCAGTGTACAAGAGAAATCTGTCAAGCCAAAAACCTTTAAGGCACCTGCACTCACTTCTACTTAACAAATGCATTTCTTCAGTGCAAATTAATTTAAAGGGAACACAGCATGCTTATAATTTTTAGAGCTGGATGCAGCAGCTGCAGGACTCAGTGGGGCAGATGCTGATGCCTACAAGAGGGACTGAGCTTTTGCAGCACGCTGAGCGTGCTCATGGCTCAGCTTCTGTGTGTGTCGGGGTGTTCCTCCTGCACAGTCTTTTTGAAGTGCTGAATCTCAGCCACCGTCAGCTGTAGGACACAAATGACTGCTTTTTGGTGTTGCCTATTGTCCCAGCAACTGGGCTTTGCAGACTCTGCTTCCTGCCCTTTTTGCAAGCCATGGAGCTGAGCGCATCACGCTGAGCACCAGATGGGTCTTCTCGAGGACTTCTGTCAGGGCTCACAGAGGTTGTCCGAGCCAATCTGTGCAGTTCCAGGGAGGTGCACGTGGCTGTTTTGGATATTCTGATGCGCGTAGCAGGGCACCACCCAGACCTGCTAGCACCAAAGCACTGGCGGGCCTCTTTGTGCACCAAATTACCCAAAGTCAGTTTTGTCATTAAGCAAGATTTGAGGACAAAAGAACAAATTTGCTTGAAAACATTGATCTGCAAAAAATAAATTGAATTACAGAAAGGCAAAATAATGCTGTTTGCTTTAGGGCATAGCTACATTTAGACTCTAATTTTCCTAGCGCAATTCATTTAATACAAGACTCAACAGCACAAAATGTCCTTGAACACAACAAAGGCAGAGCAGCCCTTCTGTAACATGTACCCAAAGTTAATGAGATGAGAAAAGTGCTTTAAGGGGTGTACCTTTGTCCTATTTGCCTGTAGTGCAATATTCTATAAATGGATGCCATATGGTCATATAGTTAATGGTATGTATTACTTTTCAAGTGGATGAGCCATTCAAAGACAAGTACGTCCCAGAGGATTGCTTTCTATAGCCTATGACTTAATTATTTGGTGCACGAGGCTTGCTGGTCCAAATTTAGTCATGGGAGTCAGCGAGTTACTTCAGAAAAACATCTGACCGTACATTTGTATGTCTGTTTATGTGTTGTTAATATTTTACAAGGGATTAATTTAAAAGCAGATTACAAGTTATTTGTGGGTGTTTCAGTTGGACAGAGAGGAGCCTTGTGCTCAGAGGGCTCCGTAGCGCCCAGGGTCTGCTCCCAGCCCTATGAGTCCTGGCAAGGAATCTGAGCAACCAACAGCAGCTTTAAGTTTGCCTGTCATGTTTCCTCTATTCTTTGTCCTTTGAGTTGGATGAGCTGAGGATGAATGGAGTGTATCTGCTCATGGAGTCACGAGGCTGGCTTCCATTCCTGCAGTTCCCCCAGCCCTTTCTGTTCCTCACCCTGAGACAAGTCCTCCTCCCTGCAGCCACAGTCCTTGTCCTGGAGGACGCTGGCACAGTTTCGGGGCATGGCGTGGCTCCTGCACGGCTACAGCCTCCTGGAAAGTGGCTTGGTGCTGGCCAGCACGGGCACCAGCAGCAGGCTCAGCACCTCCTAGGGAGATTCACCCTGGGAGTCCTGTGGTGCTCCCGGCTGCATCTGGTACAGGCATAACTGGCCTTGTGTGCACAGGGGAAGCTCCTATTCTGACACATGGGATCCCTACATACTTCCCCACCAGCAGCAAAGCCCATTGGGAGCAGCTGTGGGCTATGAAATACAGCTGGGTGCTGCGATAGTGCATGGCCAGGCTGTCCCACTCCGTTATGTGCCACTCACTCCACACCTGGCCTCCAACCCAGGCAGAAATACTGGCAGCTGCTGAGCATCGTCACAACACCGAGAGCTCAAAATTTTCCTTTCTTTCTTTGCTGTTCCTTCTCTGACCTTCATTAGTTCTGCAAGCACCGAATGCAGAGCCCATATGGAGACAGTTATCATAAAAAAATGAATCCTGGCCCCTTAATTAGCTCCTCATTATCTGGGAGTTCCATATTGAAGCATTAAGATGTTGCAAGCAATTTGGTGAGTTTCCAATTAAAACTTTTTTGGAATTGTTGAGCCTTTTAATACTTTGTGTTTACAAATTACCTTGGACCTAGACAAATACAAACATTTCCTTCATTAGGGATATATAGCTGAGGAGCTGATAGCTATTAATATTAAATCCTTGGGTTTAATAAAGTCATAAACTATGCCAATGACACTTTTTATACCTAACACAATAGAGATAACTCTCTTTGAATGAGTGCAGAAGAGTAAGAATCATTAAGAGGGCAATTATGGGCTGATGTCCTAATAAGTCCACTTTTACAGCACCGTAACTATAAAAACAAATGTGCGCATCCCTCCTTATATCAATTTACCCTGGATAAGTCCCTGCCAGATGAGGAGAGGTGCTGAGCCCCTCTGTTTGTGCAGGGGCTGGCAGGAGTGAGCGAGGCTCAGCTCCTCCGGCAGCACGTTGCAGGATCGGGCCCGTCATGAATAAATAAAAGCCAGATGGGCATGGATTATATTCGCTGTATTGCGCAAGCTGTTCACCGGAGGAGTGCAGCTCCGAGACGTGAGCGCAGAAGAAAAATGGGTCTCTCCTGCAAGGCTCTGAGCTGCACAGCCTTTGCCTGGGTTCCTCGGGTGCGTCTGCTGCTGGTGGCCCAGAAAAGAGGGAGGTGGGCGGCCCAGGGCCGAGCTGTTCCCAGTCTCTGCGGAGCTGGTGCAGAGCAGGAGGAGGCAGTGCCGGAGCCACAGTGGCTCCCCTGTCCTGGGGTGAAGGCTGAGGGGCTAAGTGATTTGCTTAAAACCTCCTAAAAATGGGTTCCAAGCCATTTAGAAGGGACGGCTGTCTCCACATTTCACCTGGAGGGCGTGCAGGAGGGACGTAGCCTGTCTGCAGCAGGCTTTAACCAAAACCTCAGCTGCGCCGAGCTTTAACCAACCGCAAACAGCTCCTTCCTCCTGCAAAGCAGTCCCCAGGCCCGGCAGGCTGAACAAGTTCATGGTCATTAAGAATCTTGTCTAATCACCCCAGGAAGGCTCTCGTCACCGAGGGGAGCCATCGAGGGACGCGGCTTTGGCAGGGGCAGAGCTGCGAGGAGAGTTCAGTGCCATGCACGACGAGCATCGCCTCGCCGTGCGCCGTGCTCTGGGCTTTTGTTCTCAGCCTGCACCGAGGACTTCTGATAACGTGGTGCTTATGTTCTTTGGGATGTTGTAAAGCCGTGAGCTGATCTGGATTGAACATGTCATTTGTATTCCCACGCTGTTTTTTAAGCAAATCTGTCAAATACAACCAAAAAAAGAACGAGAGGAGGAATGCAAAGGAGGGCTTACATAAGGCATTCGCCACGCAGGCATCCGCGGCCACTCTGGGCAGCGGCAGCTTCGTGATTCTGCTGTGCCCCATGGGGAGGAATAAGGCAGCTGAACCCCAGCACAGGGAGCAGCATCCCAGAGCACCGGCCAGCACCCAGGCAGGGGCTCAGGACCATTTCTCCATTTACCCACAGGCTGTTTTTTCCCTGCTGGCCCCCAGTGTCCTCAGAGCTTTGGGGTGGCTTCGCAGTGAATCAGCTCCCTCTCGACAGGCCAGGGCTGAGTTCTGCTTCTCGCCTTCCTCCTGGCTTTTTTGATCTGGCTTTTAAAGACCTCATTGATTCCAGAATATTTTTTTTTATGCTTTTCTATGCATACTTTCCCATTTCTGAGTATCATACTTTCTGAGAAACCAGCTACAAAGAAAAAAAAAGTGTCCACAGGCCAAGTAGCACCTGCAGCAGCAGTGTGGGTCCTCCCTCAGACACACATCGAGTCCCAGCAAGGCAGGCAAGGGACCTTGGGGAAAGGAAACATAAATCTGCCATCTGTGGCAATTTAGCATTTACCAGTCATATTGCACTAGGGCACTGTCACTTTGAATGAATGTTAAAGCGCTCCCTCTCTGCGGCCCAAGCAGTCTCCTTTTCCCATCAAATTGGCCATGGCATGCCATAATAAAATAGACATACTGTGGCTGCAAAGGGTCACTCGGAGGGGCTGACATTAGCTCAGGGAGGTCCCCTTGTGCAGAAGGCATTCAATTAAAGTTTTATTGCAATTCTGCAATGCGAAGCCGCAAGGGTGAGTCTCAAGAGCTGTGCTGGGATTTTAAATTAGCAGCTGAGCACTAATTGCCACTGATGCTGGCCATGAGCACAGGGCAGTCAGCCGTGCTCAGCTGCGGGAGCAAGGTTCAGGGAAGCACGGCGGTGGCACCAGGCTCCTGGTGGTGCTTCTCGTGACCAGCAGGATGAGGAGGCAGAAACACGGGGTGATCTCAGTGCAGGGATGGATGGAAGGATGCAGGCAGGGACGGGGATTTCTGCAGCACCCTGGTGAGGGAGCACGCATGGATCTGGTGGCCCCAGGAGCCAGGGTTTGGACGGTGCTTGGGGAGCAAAGTGGGAAGTGAAAACTCGGATGAGTCCTGTAATCCAGGAGGGGTTTGCAGGAAGGAAAGGTGTGAGGTTAGGCTCAGCGTCTTTGAGCACAAATATTTGTGCTCTCAAACAAGATTTCCTCTTGCAAACAGTGCTCAGGAGCTGGCAGCCTTCAGCTGCGGACCAACAGGCTGCATTGAAGAGCTCGCGTAAGAGCTGAGAAATGTCTCAGAACTTCCACATTTCTACTTTCCTGTCATTTCCCCCGACAGAGCAGGCAGAATCAGCACAAATCCACTTTCCTGAGCCCACATGCAGGTTTTTTGTTGCAGTGAGGAAAAGTCCAAGCTCAAGTTCAAAACCCCACTCATGTCTGCGAGGGAAAGCAGCCCTGGGAAAGGCAGGGTGCTGAGCAGGTCCCACATTCCTGCAGAGCTTCCCGAAGTGCCCAAAAGCTTCAGACACAAGCACTGCTCAGGTGCAGATGCCTGTAGCACATCCGTCACTGCTGGGAAGACAGAGGGGAGGGAAAGCTGCTGCAAACGAGCAGGGCCCCGTGCCCAGATTTTAGCCATAACACTTTCTTTCAAAAACTCAATAAACCGGTGTTTTGCACAGGAAAAACTGTCAGACTTTTAATTACCCAACATCGTTACAACGTTATGGTAATGAGAATGAGTAGAGGCTGCTCCGTGCCTGCCAGATGCTCGCACCCCGTGCAAAGCTCCCCCTCGCCACCTCAGCAAGCAGCAGGCGAGCGCTGCCCATGCCCGGCTGGGAGCCAGGGCGAGCATCCCCAGCACGAGCAAATCGGGGACAGAGAACTGTAAAACGTTCCAGCCTCGGGCATAAAAATAGCCTCTGAAGTCAAAGCAGATGGGATAAAAGCTGCGTAAGGGCAGCCAGCCCTCGTGCACCAGGGCGCACGATGGTTGTCAGCTAAGGGTCAGGCAGAGATTTGTCCTAGGGGTGATGCTACCTAATGGGCTGTGGTAGGAGCTGCGCTGCCTTCTGCTGAAAGCACACAGCGGTCGCTGCTTCTGGAAGCAGGCTACCAGACCTGATAGTCCTCAGCGTTGTTCTAAGATGTTTTGCATTTTAAATATTAGATGCGGTGTTAATATTATAATTCCCATCTGTTAAATCAGTATTGGAAATACGCTGCTAGGCCAAACACTCACACCCTGCCCTCATCCTCTTGGGAGCCCTCGGGTGCTCCTGAGGCTGCAGCTGCGCCATGGGAGCGCTCCCAGGGGTGCCTCCAGTGCCACCACACAGCCAGCCAGGAACAGGAGCTGCGTGTAAGCAGAGGGGAGAAAAAGTACAAAACTGGGGAACTTGGATCACTTTACCCCATAGCAACAAGCCTGTTCAACAGGAGGAGCGTGTTCGCAGCAGATCCCTAAAAAAGGAGCTGTTAAAATAAACATTGGCATATCTCACACCTCCCTCTTCCCTGAAGGATGCTCTCTGGAAGCACATGTGGACAAAGCAGGGAAGGGAAGAGAAGGAAAATCGTGATGGAAAGGAAGATTAGAGGTACTCTAATTAAGTGCTGAAATTAATCCTCTGTTGTCTTTCACTATGTAATATGTTTAATCATTACAGCTTCTCTGTTGTTCACTGATGAATCCAGCAGTCTCTTTCAGAGCATCTGGTCATATTATTCCCTTACTTAATGATAGCATAAAAAAAATAAAAATTAAAAAAAAAAAAAAAAGTATTTTGTGTGAAGCGTTTGCCCTAGATATGGAAACCATCCTGCAGGCAGGTGATGCAGAGGCCCTGCAGGCAGAGCCCACAGGGCTGCTCACCCCTGTGCCTGCAGCCCTTGCAGCACCTGGAGCATCCCCAGCCCAAGGAGGAACCCCACCATTGGGACCAAAATCCCTGTCTGTACATCAGTGAGCTGTTAGCATGCTTATAGAGGTGAGCATTCACCACTGGAGGAGATAAAAGGCCCCTCTGAGAGCACCCTGCTAGCTCCCAGATGGCTGGGTTCAGGGTTTTCCCCCTTTCTATGTGTTGCCTCCTTATACAGAGGGAGAAAAAATCACATTTTTCTTCTTGATTCAGATTTCTGGAGGCTTTACGAGTCCGTGCTCTGCTCTCAGGCCCTCCGGAGGTGGAGGTGTCTGCGCTGGGACACCACGGGCCCGAGCAGAGTCCTTTAAGTGTGTGTTGGTCTTCCAGGGAAAGCCAGGAAAATGCCAGTTTGGAGTCAGAATCACACTTGCATTAGCTTCCCTTACTCCTTCCCCTCATTTTTTTTTTATTTTATTTTTTTTTTCCCTTCATCAGAGCAGCCCCAAACACCAACATGTCACCGTGACTGCAGAGTAACTGAAAATGTGACATGATTAGAGATCAGGACAATAATGAGACAGTTTGTCTTCCTTACACACACAACACTGGATGAGCTACTGGGAAATAAAAAAAGCTTCAATAAATCATATTGCCTCTGCCGTGGAAGTAATAACAGCAGCAGCCCTGGTGTGGTGCGAGGGCTGCTCTGACCCCAGCTCCCACAGCTGGTCCCTGCTCCGTCCCCATGCCTGCGGGCAGCTGGATACAGGTGCAGGGGATGCTCAGACCCCTTTCCCTTGCCAAATCCCAATTTCTCCCTGAAGACGTGAATATGAGGACTCTTTGCCCAAGCCCGGCCACATTTGGTGGAGCGTTGCCTGCAGTGAGCTCGGCTGCACGAGGAGCAAACTGCAACCCCCTGCAGCACCGTGCGGCACAGGGCCCACAGCCACGTGGGCGCATTGGAGCCTTGTCTCCTCCGTCCCTGGGAGGCCACCACAGCCCAGCAGAGGTGGGTGGCACAGCCCTTGTAGCCCCGTAAGGGACCTGCCTCCACAGGGCAAAGCTCCAGCCGATGCTGCAGGTGGGACACCCCGTCCTCTCTTGCATAATCAGCAGGCAGAAGAAAAGCGGCTCCTAACGACTTCCCACTCACACGTCCAACCCTCTGCGAATGGCTTCTTGCCCTGGTTGAACAGAATATTGTGAGAGTGCCATAAATAGGTAGCAATCAAATAATGCTGCAGCCCACTCCCATCTGCTAGCTACAAACCCTGCCCAAATGGAAGCGAAAGGGAGCTGGGAAGAACGGCTGCAGCCCGCGCCGTACCCTAGGCGCTGGCACCTGCTTTGTGCTCCGTGCCCCCTGCATGCTGTCGGAGCAGGAACCGGTGGCCAGCCCCTCCCCAGAGCCAGGAAGAATTGCTGGTAGCTGATAAATGTGCTGGAGCTCAGGCATCTGGCCGACAGAGTCACGCGTTTGCTTTATAATGTGATATTGGCAGTGCTATAGGAAAGCGCTGAAGAAAAATGAAACCAGATAGCGGGGAAAATGTGTAAAACTTAATTCAGGCTTGCATCACTTTGAACATGACCATGTGGGCACAGCTCATAAAAAAAAACAGCAAGGGAACAGTCCTTCTGCTGGAAGAAGATCAGAACACAGCATGGAGAAGCCAGGGCCCCTTTGCAGCACCTGCAGATGCTCTGGGTGCTCTGCCTTGCCAGGGACCTGTCTGGAGGAGATGGGTGCCCACCCATGGCCCCGAAGTGATGGGGGCTGCTCAGCACCTCTGTGATGTGAGCAGGGTGCCCGTAGCCCTGCCCTGCCCCTGTGGGTGCACACCTGGGGGCGATGAATGGGGAGGGGTTGCTGGATAAATGGCTTTGGTGCTGCAAAGAGGACGTGATGCTGATGCCAGAAGGGGTTTGGAAGTGGAGGCCGTGTGTTCAAGTAGCGGGTGTAGAAGGAGGAATATAATCAGCAAAGGCAGAAGAAAAAAAAAAATAGATTAATCAGAAGGAGCCTTTTCATCTGCTTTCCCCGGTTCTTCTGCCTGACAAGTTTTAGCACCGTAAGCTCCAGCTGATCTGTGGCAAATCCCTGGGGTGTGAGGGGCAGGAGGGGCTCCGCTCACACCTCCCACTCCAGTGAGCCCCTCGCCCACGGGGCCTTGGACTTCCTCAGCCCAAGATGCAAGCGTCAGCGTGGTGCTGCCTTTGCTTGTATCCGCTGGCAGCAGCGCTGCTGCGACTGGAGCAGACGATGCGGTGCTGGGCGGATTTGGGACAGGGTCCTGAGTGGGGTGAGAGCATCCTCCCCTCCAAAACTCCCCTCCGAGCCTCCATCCGAGCCGGAGCTGCTCTGAGCAGAGACCTTGCAGGGCACGGGAGTGCTGATTCATCTCGCTGCCGCCTGAGACAGGAGAACATCTAATTAAGTCCGCGGCACATAAATAAATGTACGAGGTATAACCTCAGGAGCAAAGAACAGCCCTGGAAACTCTCAGAACTGCACAATGTGCTTTTCCGCCTCCCTGGCAGGGCCTGAGCTTGCCTCTGGGACTACCCCTTTGTTTAGAAAATATCAAAGACTGGATTTTTTTTTTTTTCTGTTGCGCTATTAGTCTTTACATTAAAATTCGTCAATTTTCTCTTTTCCCTGCAGTTTGGCTGTGCCTTGGGTGCACTTTTGACAACGTTTCAGCTCTGACCTGGAGCCGGGCCCAGTTTGCAGCAGCTCGGGGGGTGCGTGGGGTCTGCAGCCCTCTCCCGAGGAGCAAAAACCCACAGCAAGCCTGACACAAGCAGCAAACAAATAATTGCCAGCACTGTGCTAATTGCCAGCACCCCCAGTATTAATGGCACTGCCGATGCGTCTGCAGCTGCAGGCCGGCACCAGGCTCCGTGTTTTAATTAAGCTTCATTAAGTGAGCTTTGCATTTGGCTTAGAATCGGTCCAGTCCCGGCTCAGCCCTGCAGTGGGAGCAAGCTCACAGGAGCCCAGGCGTGGGGCTGGGAATTTTTTGGCTGTTTCTTCAGCGACTGCGATGCCCCAGCTCTGTGCCAAGGCTGCAAAGTCCCTGCCCTGCCCCTGCCCTGTCCCCAGGCACCTTTCTGGGCCTTGCAAAACCTCTGGCAGCCACTTGACATTGTTTTCCCTGACCGAGCAGATATCTGGGACCGGGCAGAGCCTCCCACATCGCCTCTTCCCCGTGGAAGGTGGTTATCTTGTCCTGAGGTCCCACAGGAGCTGCGTGGCCCTGTAGGAACAGGTTCCTCCTCCTGATGGGCTCAGCAAGCGGGTCTGTAACACCCCGCGATAATTCAGGACAGACTCGCCTGCCAAAACCCATCCTAGCGTATTTCTGAGCCAACAAAACACTAATCATCACCAGCGGTACAGCTGATTAAAGAAAATCTTGAAGTTCTTGCATTGAACATGAGCAATAATAACGTATCCCTCTGACTCTTCCAAACAGGGGTCTGGGAGATTACTGCTAATCCTGTAATATATGCACATTTCCCACTGCTTTCCACTGCCTGGCAATTTTCAGACCTGCTGTAGCTCCAGCCCACGTCGCAGCCCATGCTGGCTGTGCAGGAGCTTTCACTGTCCCAGTCTCAGAGGCATCTGCCTAATTGCACCAGCAATATTTTCTTTAATGTGCTTTCCTGCATTGCCTACGTCTGATAAGGTCAAAACCACCTTGAGGACAGCTGCTCGGCTGTCTGTTTTGGTTTCCCCTCCCCTGGATCCAGGGAGGACACAGCTGCTGTGACCTTTTACATAAACCCAGCTAAAGGTGATCAGGAAATCCACGTGTGTTTCCCAGAGTGGTTTGAAGGAAGGAGCAGGGATGTGTTTTATCTGCAATGCTCTCTTCCAAAGAATCGCTCGCAGGGTAGCAGGGCCGTTCGCTTTCTTTCACAAAAAAATGAAGGTGAGTGAAGCAGAGCATGTCTATCTCCAGGAAGAACTTCTCTGAGATTTCCCTTGGAATTTTGCAGCCAGAAATTGAAGGAAAGAAAGAGCAACCAACCCAGTCTGTGGTGTTCAGCAAGGAAAGTTTTTCTTCTACTTTTTTTTTTAGAGTTACGACTGACGGTGTTGAAGAGATGAAAAACGAAGGCAGATTTTCTAAGGGCTCCTTTTGCTCTGTATAAGTACATTAAAGGAGGCTGTAGCGAGGTGGGGGTTGGCCTGTTCTCCCATGTGCCTGGTGACAGGACGAGGGGGAATGGGCTAAAGTTGCGCCAGGGGAGTTTTAGGTTAGATGTTAGGAAGAATTTCTTTACTGAAAGGGTTGTGAGGCATTGGAACGGGCTGCCCAGGGAGGTGGTGGAGTCACCATCCCTGGAAGTCTTCAAAAGACGTTTAGATGTAGAGCTTAGGGATATGGTTTAGTGGGGACTGTTAGTTTTAGGTCAGAGGTTGGACTCGATGATCTTGAGGTCTCTTCCAACCTAGAAAATTCTGTGATTCTGTGATTCTGTGATTCCTTGCAGGCTCGGAGCTCAGTCACAGTGACATGGTGGAGATTCCCATGCCCTCATCCGTGCTATGGCTACGAAGCCAGGAGCTCCAAAACGCTGCTGGACCCCCCTGTGGGATCCCACCCAGCACCGAGCCTGGTGCAATCCGTGGCCATCTCCACAATATGATGGGCTCGGTCACTGGTCTGGGAGGGAGGAACCAGATTTGGGAACCAGTGGCTGCGAAAAGCCACCCTGACCCACTTTCCTCTGGCTGATGGATGCAGGGACTGGTAAGAGCTCCATAGCAACTGGATGCGCTCAGTTTAATCATTAAATCCCCATAGTGCTCCCCCGCAAAGATAAATGGAGCCGGGATATTTTCACCACTTGCAGCCAGTAGAAAACCTCTATATTTAGAAGGTCCTGCTCCAATTTGCTGTGTGCCAGGCGGCAGCAAAGCTTGAGGACAATGTTTGGGGTCTGGGCCACGCATTCCACCAGGAAGGTAATTTGGGTCGTCCCCTTCTCCCATGCCAAGCACGTAGTAGATTCCCTTGATCAACGGTGGCGTTTTACACCCTCGTGGCCCTGGTGCAAGTAATAATACCAGGAATAATGGAGTACCCAGTCACCCCATCCCAGATGTCAGCCCCAAATGGGGAGGCAGGTCCGGAGGTGGTGTTGGATCGCCGTGCATCAGCCTCAAAAGATTTGAGAAAGAGCAGGCGGCACCTGAAGACCTGTATTATTGAGGTTATTTTTTATCGTTCAGGCTCTTCCCTATTCATCTTTTGTTTCAGCTCCTCACAACAGCTCAGGTCAGCTCTTCTTATATTCCAGCTGTCCTTCCCATCCCCTGGCACTGAGCATTCAGACGCAGACGGCAAGAACTTTTAGATGGCATGATAAATAAAATAGATGCTATTATTAAAGCACTGTCCTGCTTTCTGCTGCCATGGTATCTCTTGTCTTGTCTGGCTTATTGCTGATGTCTTCTGTCAGCCCAGCTTGCCTTTCTCGGGTGTTTGATTTATAGTCCAGGGAGACAGAGCAAAAACATGGGAAAATTGCAAATGAGGGTGCCGGGAGGAGCACGGGCAAGAAGACAAAAAGCGGTTGATGAGGATGTGCAGATGGGTGCTTCTGCTGCTACCCTGCGGCCAGGGACAGTGTTCAGGAAGGTGGTGGAGGTGGGGAAGGCACAGGGTGCATGAAAAACCAAGTGGTTTGGTTTTGGGGCTCTGGCTTACAGCCTCTGAGCCAGGAGAATAAACCCTGGAGCAGAGAGGGCAATCCCTGCTCCTGCATGGGGAGAGAGGAGCTCCAGCATGGGGTGGCGTCTGTTCCTAAAGGTGCAGGCAACAGCCACCAGTGCCTAGATCCAGCAAGAGCACAGCACCAGCAGCCAGACCCTCTGGTGCAAATGAGCCCTGTCCCTTCTGCTTCAAGGAGTTTGTCCTCTTTCGTGGCCGTGTCTGCAGCCCGACATGGGGACGTGTGGGCAGGATACGCAGCCCTGCAGCTGAGAAACCACGGGGTGCTGCCTGCGCCGGGAAGCTGTCCTTGCTGGTAGAGGCTGCAGCTCTGCAGGATGCTATTTTCATTACCGTGTCTGAGGCTCGTGATAATTGAAAGCTGTTCCATCCGGGCCCACAGCCTCCCCAAACTGCAGGCGCCTCTCTCTCGTCACTCCTCCTGCCAACCCAAAACCCAGGAGGGATGTGAAAGTGCCAAGCAAATCGCCCCTGGTTTTCGGTGCCTTTCACTGCAACCCCCATGAGATGGGGGTCTCGTTGTCCCCAGGACATGGGACCCTGCCTGCCCCCACGGCAGAGCAAGCTTGGGTGTGGGAGCAGTCGCGTGTAGGGGAGGGAGAGCCTGCCCAATGGGTTCCCTGTAATCCTCCCCAAAATTCAGGAAGAAGATGAGAAATGCGGATTTGGGTTAGTTTGAAATGAAAATTAAACCACTGAGTTGTTTCATCCTCTCGCATGGAGCGGCACAGGAATTCCAGCGGAGGTTTTGAGGCAGATGCTGCCCCTTTAATCTGGTGTTTTGGCCAGTTATACACACACGCGCTCGTCCTGCTTGGATTACACTTCTGCATCAAGGATTACAGTCCAAATCCAGCAGTGCCTTTAATGCCTGGAACTGGGCAAAGAAGCCGACATTAATATATTTCAGGAGCGCAAAAACACAGACGGAGGGTTAGTCATTATAAAGTATGATGTGGGATTATAACACGGGTTGGAGAAATCAGACGTCCTGGTGCATTTCCAGCTGTGCGTTTTTCTTGGGCCAGGGCACCCACTCGTTGATCGGGTTTGGGATTCTAGACAATTATTTCAGGGAAAATGCAAGGAGCGGAGCTGCGGAGGGATGCTACTGCAGGGCGCCGTGCTTTGCCATACAACGAACCCCAGTTGGTGGTTTCCTGATCTACCTGGTGGGGAGCCACCAGCACAGGGGGCCCCGTGGATGAATCAGCAAACACCAACATCCACGGGTTTTCAAGAGGAACTGGGTTTGGGGTCTGGGGGCTGTGTTTTAGTCAATTTAATGTCTAGCTGAAGAGACAAAGGTGCTGTCTATAAGGATACAGGCATAAATGTGTATACAAATCACTTCTAAAGATTAGATTATTCAGGATGCCCTGGAGCATCCCTATGAACATAAATTGCCACAGTTGCATAAACAACATTTCTTGTTGGCAGTGCTCAAGATGTGGGTAGATGGTTGCAGGAGATTAAATTATGGGGGCTCCATGAATTACCATTCATCAGCAGACGCTATGCAGAATCTTAAGATATAAAGGAGAAAATAAACAAAAGAAAACAATACTTTTCTAAGTCCAGACATCTCAGGGAGGTTTGTGTAAGTAATTAATCAAGTAATTCCCCATCTTCTGCATCAAACCTTCTGCTTGATGCTGCGCAAATCTGACAAAGCACAAAATTGCTCCCGTTGGCTAAAGAGGTGTAAGTTTATAAAATCGGTGTTGCTTTGAGCAGTAAATGCCAGCTGGGAAGTGTAACCATGCAGCCGAGGAACCATCACAGCGAGCAGGGCAGGACCCCCAGTGCCGAAGCCTGATTGTCACGGGTGCAAGGGGAGAGGGGCATTTTGGTGTCTGTGGGCTTTCTGGATGGGTTTCAGTGAAGGGTTAAGTCTCTGCTGGCAAGGCATCCCCTCCACCCTCACCCCACGAGGAGAGGGTGCTAATTGAACAGGCTGAGTGGGTACCCGATCAGCACAAGAAACAGGTGAGAAGGAAATTGGTGAGAAAGGAGGCTAATTAGCTCCCACTTGCCACAAGCAATGAAATACCCCCCAGATGCAGAGCCTAGCTCCTGATGGGGGGGGGGGGGCAGTTTGCCTCTGACTGGAGAGCTGGAGCTGTGCCCGTGCCCAGGCTGTGGGACGTGGTTGTTTTTTGGTGGTAGGACCAAGGAGGAGCCCTGCGTCCCGGTGAGTACCTGGCATCTCCGCTGTCTGTGTGACCTTGGCTGCGTTGCTTTGCTTTTCTCACTCGATTTCTGAAGCTGGGCAGAGATTTGGGAGCCTGTGTCTGGAGGGCGCAGCCCATTGATGTTGGTTCTGCTGGAGCCTGCCTCCTGAGTTTGGGGATGCTGTGTCAGGGAAATAACCGGACCTCTCTACAGCCACCTCTGATGTCCATCCTCCAGCCTTTGCTTGCTGGTGATGATGTGACCTTACGGGATGGATGAAGGCTGCCTCTGCAGCAGCATTGTGGGCTGTTTTCTCTCCACATCACTGGCATAGTCAGAGCAGGGACCCCTGGGTGCTGAGCAGTGGGGTGTGTTGTGCTGTACACCCCCATGGTGCCAGGCTTCCAGCGCAGCAGCAACAACCTGTGCTAAGCACACCCTTGGCAGCATCAGACTAGGCATGGCATTAAACCCTCTCTTATTTGTACTTAGTAACACTGTAAGTGCTTTTAGTCTTGCTCAAATCATAGTGTTAGGTATTAGTAGTAGTGGACTGCTTTTCTCTAAAGATTTTGGAGAAAACTATCATTCTGGCAATTCTCTAAGACTTGAAAGCAGCTTGGAGTTAACTTGCACAGGCTCCCTGGGCTGCTCGTGTCTCAGGATGGGCCCTGGGATGTCACGGGAACCAGCTCCCTGTTTGTTCATTCCCAGTAACACTCAGCCAGGCTCCAGCAGTCCCTGTGCTGGTCCAGGCACCCCACTGGTAGAGATCAACTGTGCTCACCGAGTGTCTGAGAGCCCAGTCCTTTTATTTCTTCTGTGCTTGCAAGTAAGAAGAGCAGAAAATGGCTGTGCCATGGGAGAGCGGAGGGAGTTCAGCTGAGGACTCCGTCTTCAGTCATCTTGGCTGAAAATCACTCTGGGTAAACTTTCTATTTTAGTAGACTTAGGAAAGCAGAAACTAAACTGCTTGGGGATTTTAGATGGTGGCAGAGGTCAATAAAATATTGATGAGGCCTGCCATCTGGAGCTCTCAGATGGATGGGGAACAGGAATGCCAATGGGGCAGCTTACCTACATGCCAAAGGCAACAGAGATTGCTGTCTTGTTTAGATGGACATCCATCCTGCAGCACTGCAGCTGTTCCCAGGAAAAGAGTGGCTGGCTTGACACAAAAACAAGGCAAACCACAGAGCTTGCAATTTTTTTTCCAGGTTGTGATGTTTCTGCTCAATAACAGGCAGGCGAGAGGCAGCCCTGGGAGCACCCCATGGCAGCTGCGTGCTGGTCTTGCCATAGCTTCATTTAAATGGTGTTGTAACACACAATTAAAGCAAAGGACTGGAGGGAATCATTTCCCCATAGATCTGATGGTGATGTGGGACCAAAGAAGAAATTGTAATGTAACTTTGATGCTCTAGGATGTTGTAACCCTGCAAGCCAGGACTGCTCAGGGCTGCTCTGTGCTGGGGACATTTCCTGCTCCCTGAGACCTGTCCCAGGGCAGTGACCCCCAGCCCTTTAGTGGCACGTGGCACTGCGAATGGTAGCAGGTCCACCTAGTGGAATAATTAGACCCAAACAATCCGAGAAGCCGCGTACAAATTAAATCATTAATTGCAATCTCAGCCTTGGCAGTCTGGCAATGAAATGTTGTTGCCAAGACAAAACTTACAGCAGAGCCTAGTGCTAGGAAAATGCGAGGCACTTTGTTTTCACAGGCGAGGCAGAGAACCCCTGGGAGAACTGGGTTCCTTGCTCCTGCTTGGCTTTGTCTATAAGCAGAGTTGAAAGAGCAGCCCTATTTGCAACGTAAAGACAGATCTTTCTCAGTTTGTGCGCTCGCTTGATGTGGCCTATGGCTAAGAGTTCCTGCTACAGCCAAAGGAGACGTTCAGATCTGCCTCCAGAAGGCAACTATAAATAGCCTGCTTTGATGTATAAAGATGTTAAATGGATAACAGTGGAAGGAAAACAACAAACATACTGTTGAAAGGGTTTACAGCTTCGAGTTCCCAAGTGTGCAGCTGAGCAGCAGCAGAAATGAGGCTGGTTGAAGCTGTGTGCTGTTGGAGAGGGCTCTCAGTGGGGACTCTGCAGAGGTGGAGAGCAAATCCCCTCTGGCCCTTACCCAGCATTGGGATGGGGCTGGGTGGGGACAGAGGGAATCAGCAGTGGCATGGGATTTAGATGAAGAAATTTGTCTTGCTGCTTGTGTGAAGATTTCAATGCAAGACTTTAGCGAAATATTAAGTATGTGGTCCTGTTGTTTGTTGTTTTTTTTTTTTTTTAAGGGGACCTCTTTCTAGATAGAAAGCCAAGTGCTTCTGAAGTCCTGCCTTCTGTCAAGTGCTTGCAGACTGTGGTGGGATCAAACCCAGGAGCCACGTGGGCTTGGGTGACCCCAGTTATCCCAGGGGAGACAGGAGCAGCCCTCCAGCCTGTGCTGGTCCTACTGGTGATTCTGGTGAGCATTTTGGCAGCACCTCTTCCAGCTCAGGAGCAATGAAATGCTCTCGAATGGCAGGCTTCTGCAGCAAGGAGCTCAGTAGGAGGGGTTTTTTTGCTAAGTTCTAATCCAAAATTACATGTCAGATTTCATTCTTTTTTTTGGTTTTGTCACCAGATTCCCAGCTTGGCAATTAAGAGAGCACTGCCTTCTGCTTTTCTGAAATTCATGCACATCTTTCTCAGTCTAAATCTGCTCTGGGTTTACAAGAAAGTCCAGCCAAAAGCAGTCAGTTTGGAGGATACTTTCTTGTCTGAGAAAATCAGTTCAACTACCATGATGTGTGCAGGAACCTTTCTTTGTTTCCCCTGCAAAGAGGTGTCTTTGATGCATTAAACCTTGAATATGGAATGAGCTTTTCTGTTCTTCTCCCCAAATCTTGTGTTCCTGTCAAGCCTGTAGCAGGTGAAGACATGCATCTTCTCTGCATGCTTTAAAAAACATGTCTGCTGGGCTGTGGAGCCCAGGTGTTGTTGTTTTACCCTTGAAATGATGCATTTTCTTTCCCATAGAGGTGGCCATGTGTTTCCAAATAGCTTTCAGACTTTCTTTAACCTTTTCAAACTTTCCACTAGCAGGGCCTGCTCTGTTATTTCCAGATTGGGTTGGCATTTTAGCAGGAAAATAGCCTTTCTACAAAAATCATGACTTTTGGCAGCAAAAAAATGGTTTTATTGAATGAAAGAATGGATCTTGCCCCTGTGGGAAGGGGAATGGCTGTTCCCTGGTGCCTGTGGGACAGCTGCTGCCCAATTTCCTTTCTGCCTTCAGAAGAACCTGGTGGGCAACTTGCAACCAAAAACCAGCTCCTTCAAAAGAATATAGTAAAATATTCCATGTTTCTTATTTTGCTCCAATTCAGAGCAAACAAATACAAATAAATCAACTCCAATTATTTCCCCCCCTCTGTATTCTCCCTAGGGCTGTGCTGCTATTATGTGCAGATAAATAAATTAGCTTAAACAATGGTAAATCGTCCTGAGCTGCCTTTTATTATCAGAAAGTTGTGTTGGCAACTAGATAATTTGCTGATGTTATTTTACGTGATCTTAGTTTCTGCATCTATTCATGAGATTATTCCAAATGTTATACTGGTGCATTTAAATTAAGCATGAAAGCCTTTTAGGGCTTTTTGCAATGATTGCTTATTTATTTTATTATCAATAATAAATTTAAGCCAAAGCTAGGAGTCCCTGTTTTCAAGGACAGTAAAATGCAGAGGAGAAGCTGGTGCCACATAAAGAGTAGCTCTTCAGGAACAGAGCTGAGCCCATGGAAAGGCTAAAAGGAAGCAGTTGAAATTTATGTCTCTTTCCTGTTTTTTTTCTGGTCTTAAGCAAACTGTTATTGCCTCTGGAATTCATGCCCATGCTTAATGAAATGGGAAGGGTGATCTTTCTCTATATTGTGATCTTGTTGCTGTGCTATTTGGGGAAGTACTTAAACACCTTTGGTAGCACTGGTGGAAAACTGTACATTGTGGTTATACTTAGTGACAGAATTCTGTCTCTCTGTAGAGAGCAACTTTTACAGCCACCACTTTTTTTCTGGTATTTTTACTGTTCTTAAATAATTAAATTTATGTTGCAGTTCTGTTTTTATGTAATTAATTGGCTTCATTTTCCATCCAGACTTCCCAGGGAGAGGGAGGGAATTGAGACAAACCAGCTCTTATCTTTAGCTCTGTTCTAGAGTTACAAAGCACATTTTTTCCTAAAATGAGCATCCTTGCAGGGTGTCTGCCCTGGGAGTCAAGTGGTGGTGCTGGGGTGATGGAAGTGGGCATGGGGGTGCTGGGGAGGGCCTCCTGCCCTCCTGTTGCAGCCTAGAAATATTTTGCTTGCCCTCTGGTTATCCCTTATCCAGTGACTCTGCTGGGTGGCTGCAAACTGGCTTGTGTGGAGGCTGAGCAATCAACTCAATGAACCAGTGCTGGGCTCATGCTTCACTTCCCTGGACAGCCCAACTGGGCAGCACCCATCAGTGTGCTGTGTGACTGAGAAATTGATTAATTGATCAGGGAGACTACAGCCTTTCTTCCCCTGTCTTAATTAGGCTTGTACTCCTGGCACAGAGTTTCCAGCACCGCGAACCTTGAAGCTGCGTTACAGCAACGATAGTTCAAAGGCAAGGATGTCCTTAGGACGGAATTAAAGTAATGCGAGAAAAGTCAATGCCCAAAATTAACTCGGAGATGGGTGATGCTGATGTGCGTCAAGAATTTCACACCCTCGTGAGCCATGTGCAGCTGGGTGGGTGGCTTCCCAGGCACCCAAAAAAAGCAATCCTCGAGTTCCCAAGTTGGAAGTCTGTCCTTCTGATGGTCGTTTCATTCATTTGAGCAGGACAATATGATCAAATCTGATTTGCCCTAGAAGAAGTTGACTCCTTAGGTCTCTCCTTCCCACACACTAGCTGGGTTTCCATGCGTTAGCAGCTTCAGCAGGATGTGTAATGAAACACCTAATATATTATGACAAGTAACGTTTTTTTGCAGTGCGGTAGTTAATGTTCTTTTCTTTTGCATGTATGCTTGATAAAATCCTCTGCTGGTTTGTTTTTCAATTACTAGACAGTTTTAGTGACAAGGAAGTTGTTTCTAACATTTTCTAGTAGAATCCTTATTATAATAATTATTTAAAATTAGAGGGTGAGTGGAAATGCTCTTGACAGTGAAGGATTGTTAGTGCTGATTAAAGCCAATGACAGCACAGGCAGGTATTAATAGACTGTTCCTTGCACACTTCTCTTCCAGCCTCTTTGTCCTGGCTTGCATAATTTGCTCTTGCCATTGTGCTGCTCTCCAGGACACTAAACAGGAACTTTGTACTTCCAGCTGAGGGATTATTACAGAGCAGAAGTCGCTGATCTTGCGGAATTGGCCAGCACGATGTCTCTTGTGAGCTATTTGAGTAATCTTGGTCCTCTGGTCCCCACCAGAGAGCATGATGCTCGGAAGGAATCCATGGAGCAGTTCCATTGTGCTGGCCACAGTGGCATTAACTTGTCCTGTGCTCACAGCATTTATTGTTCAACATTTATTTGGCCCGTAGTGCTTCAGTGTGGAATGTTTTTATTTTTTTTTGCAAGATTTTCCTGGGATCCTGCAGACCCAATGCATGCTCATGCCATGCAACCTCTGCCTCCTGCTGCTGCCAGATTTGAAAATGTAGCTGCTGAATTAGTATCTCTGAACAAACATTTGTGAGCATAACTTGCTGGCTTGTTTTCCTCTTGAGTGTAACTCCTGGGTCTGCATTCTCTAACTTGAAGCAGTGGCTTGTCTCAAATACTGCTGTGTATTATGGGTTGATCTGATCTGGTGACACCTCTTTCTTGTGCAACCAGCTTTATTTTATCAGGGCAGGAAAGCAGACTCCTTTATTTCATGGAAGCAAAGCCCATAGCCCTGTCAGAGAGGACAGCAGAGCTGTAGTTCAATGGACAAAGGGTGAAATACATAACGTGGTCAGTGCTCTAAGAGCCTCCTAAATAAAGACCTGGGGACTGAATTGTCTCAGTGCAAGGTAGACAGACTCATCTGAAATTCCCTGGTGCACTGAAAAATGAGGTGTGTGCAGACAGAGGGCTCGGGTGAGAGGTCGAAGTGTTAAATTGAGTGCAGGTGCTGCTGGAGCTGTGGATGAGGACAGTGAGGAGCAATTCCACTGCTGGGTGGATTTAATTCACTTGGTGACAAGAGGGCTGAGAGGTGTGGGATGGCAGGGCTGGGGATGGAGAGGCGGTGGGCATGTGTGAGCCTTGTACAGAGAACACGGTGGGCAGGGTGGGGAGTGGGAACGCTGGTGGGAAATGAAGCAGCTCTTGTTTGTGAAACAGGGATGAGCCTGAAGAGCTCAGAAAATGAGAATTTTTAAAGCTTGGCACTGAGGAAAAATCTGCAAGAAATCTTCATGCACTGCTGGGCACAAACTTTTTTGCTGGTATAACAAGCCATTAAGGGCAGGGTGAACTTGTGCTTTTAGTATTGACTTCTGCCGAGCAGGCTCACATTTCCCTGCAATCAGGCAAGAGCTACAGCCTCATGCCAGCTCTAAGAGTCCAGCCCGAATCAGGACTACAGGCTAGGATGCACTCCCACCTCTCTGACCATTTCTGTCTCTCAGCGCTGGAAAAAAGTGGTATGAAACCAATAACAAGATGCTGATGCCCAAGATGCAGTGATAAAGATAAATGTTGGGATCTCTAGCAACAGGGTTTGCTGCTTGGGCTTTGTTGTAGGGAAGCTGTATGTTTAAATACATGCTGTCATGTAAAAGACGAGGGATGGGTTAGGAATCATAGCTATTAAAGCCTGTAAAAGTGACTGAAGAGGAGTCTTTGAGTAGTACAAGCTAGGCTGTATCATTTGAACTGTCTGGCTCTTTGTAACAGCTCTAAGCCAAACATCTTCCTTGTGTTTGGACAGGGGGTTGTTGTAAGCACAGATGCTTGCCGGTGAGAATAAAGTCAGAAGTGTGGTTAATGAGCGGTAGAAGATTTTTGCTTGTTTTTCCAATTTTACTTCCCTGCCCAATGCTCCCTGGGGAGAAGGAGGAGCAGCAGGAGGGGTGGCAATGTGCCCTTCCCAGCCCTGTGAGCACTGATTTACTGATTTCAAAGCAGCTCACTTACAGCTTCAGCCTCCTGGAGCTGAGACTTGGTCTGGGACGTGTCCTTTCCATGTCACAAACAGTATGGGCATACAGGTGCAGAAAAAGTGCTCCTGTTCCTGCAGACATTAAAAAAAAAAAAAAAAAGCTGTTCTGTGTTGCTTGTAAATAAGTTGCAAGCAAACTGCTCTCACTGCCTGGGTAACTTGGGACTTTGGCTGGGGCTTGGTTGCTTGCTCATTAAGATCCTGGGTTTCTGGTGTTTGGTGGCTTTAGTGTGCGTAGGCAGGGGAGTGCGATGTGCTGCTGCTGGAGATGACAAAATAAAGGTGCAGCATTTAGCTGTGAGGAAGAAGCACTAAGCCCAGATTAAGTGCTGTTTGTATGTGAAAGCCTCATTTCAGCGAGAGCCCATTATGTATCCGTGGAATGAGTGATGGCATTATGAAAATTCAAACTGGTTAATCATATGGAGCTGCTGAGAGGAGAGGAGCTGATCCCCCAGAAAGGCAAATTAAATCTCACAGTCCACAAAGGCCCTGTAAGGAGGAGTTTGCTTTGCTGCCTCCGTTGTGCAGGAGGTGGGAAGCGAAGCGGGGAGATGCAGGAGGGCAGGGACATCCTGGTGCCTGCTCTGGTGGCTTCCAGAGCAGGGAAGCAGCCCCTCTGTTTCCAAAAAAAAAAAAAAAATGGTGTGGCTGCCATGGGAAATTTGAGTCCCTGTGAAGAGAGCTTATGTGATGCTCCTGCAATGAGGTGACATTTCCCAAAGGTAGGGTGCCTGCTTCCCGGTGTCACCTGGGTTTATGCTCCTTGGAGATAAAATTTCCATGTGATGCACCTGGGCTTGCCTGTCCAGGGCTGGCTGTGGGTCTGTCCTCCTGCTCTGCCCTCGGGGCTCTCCTCTATCTCCTTGGCTTTTTTAGTAGCTAAATAAAAAGCAGAGCTGTCACCAGAGATCTTCCTTGAGGGCCTCCTGGAATCCAAATTAGTGGTGTCATCTGTGACAGTCTAGAGCCTTACCCCCAACCTCTGTTTAAAAAAAAAAAAGAAAGAAAAGGTTAAAATAGCCTAAAAATAAACATTACCCACAGAAGTTGGACTGCATGGGTCCGTCCTCCACCTCTCTCCTGCTGTTAATATTTTTGTTAATCCCCAAATCCTTCCTTTTTGACTAGCAGCTCTGCATTTAAAATTTCTTATGGAGGCTTTGGGGCATCTTGGCTGCCTTAAAACAAATAATTGGCAGAGATTGTTTGCCATGGCTCAAGCTCTGATGCTCAAATTAAGGCACAAATTGATCCCTGTTGGGAACTGTGGGCTGAGCAGCCTTTGGGGATGAAACCTCCCGTCTTGGCCATGCGCTGCACCCCTGGGGACAGAGCAGAGATGATAACAGTGCTTTTCATCCTAAAACTCCCTGAGCTGGCCAGAATTCTGCAGTTTCTTTGCTTTGGCTGGAGCATTTGCTCCAGGAGTCAGGTGTCTTCACAGGCTAGGATTAAAAATAAATAAGCAAACTTCCTCCTCTCAGTTCCACACACCAGAGTATATAATGAAAAAGGAATTTTACACATATGTCCTTCCATGGTCAACATCCATCACTCTGTGCCTTCCTGCTGACCTGCAAACATGCCCACAAGACACCCTCCAGGGCAGCAAGAGCCTGGAGGCAGCAGAAAGCTCGAACAGAAATGTCTCTCCCCTCTTCTCAGCACTTTCTCTATGAAAGGAAGAACAGCTTTCCCTTCCCCCAGCCAGGGATATTAATAAAAAACCTGGATCCTGGCCAAAAGCCTGCCTCCGTATCTTGCTGGAGTAGATTACTTTGAGCTCATCCTTCTGTGCAGCGATGGCCCAGCACCACCTCCGGATGACTGCAGCCCTCGGGGAGGCTCTGCTGGGCAGGAGGAGCCTTCCTGCTGGGGCAGGGGAGATGCTGGGCAGAAGGCATGGGGTGAGCCAGGTTGCTGCCAGCGGACCAGCAAGGACAGAGCTCCTTCCCTGCTCAGCCCTGAGCTGGTGGCTTGCACCGCTCTGCGGTTTCGTTCGTGCTGTTCCTGCAGCACCATCTTCTCTCCTTGCGGAGCAAAACATATTGCACAGCTCAAGCCGTCAGTGCTAATGCTTCCCATCTGTGAGAGCAGAAGTAGCAGAAGTCAGCTCCCTCACCCTTCGGGACTCACCAGCTCTTTGCCACTAGGACTGGCAGAGAGATTACGAGGCATTAGCAGGAGGGTTTTTGTCTTGTAAGGGGAAAACCATGAAGGAGAGGTACAGCTCGTGCATATTTTTAGCAGCTGAAATGAAGCTTCAAATGGATGCTCTCTGCAGCTCTGCACTGAGCCCTTCATTTGGGTGCTGTCAGTTAATGGCCTGCAGAGCTGTGGCCGGGGATGCTGTGGAGCTGTTGCTTGTCCTGCTCCTGATATCCCTGTCCCCAGGGATCTCTGTAGCACCTACAGCACAGGGGCTTTTCTACCTGCAGGAGCAGGAGAGGCTGAACTTCCAATAAGTGACTGTTTTACCAACCTAACACAGGTGGGCTGCAGGGGGTTGCCAGAGGTGAGATGGAGCCCACCTGAATTGGACTGCAGGTTTCATACTGGGGTGATTCTTGTCTCAAGCACATCTATTCCATTCTCTATTTTTATTGTTGCATATGCAGGGGTTTAGAAGAGTGAATATTTGTCTTTAGTCCCCACCCTTGCAAAATAAAGACCCCAGAATGAGTTCAGAGATGCTTTTAGAAAGGCCCATCTATCCCACTTGATGTTAGCAGGTGGTTCCCCTACAGACATTCAGCACCGGGTCTCCTAAATCAGCTTTCCAGAAGTTTAACATCTACTCATTGTTCATTTCATTGCAAGACAGATTGCATCCTTCCCCAGTAAGGGGAACTTTGCAATTCAAAGCTGGCTGTCCCGGCTCTGCATAGCCTGACTTATGAGGTGTGCCGTGGCCTTATCCTCTGATCTTCCTTCCCCACTCGCTTTCACATTACCAGCTGGAGGTATTGTGACTGAAATGTTCAGAAGCCCATCCATCACGATCATTACAAAGAAACTTTTGGGTTTAAACATCCCCAGCTATGTGTTGGGTCAGGAAGAGCCACATGTTTCAAGGAGTTTTTCCTGTGTTTTTGGAGGAAGTGATGAAGTGGTTGTTATTGCCTGGAGGCAGAGGGCATAAATCAGGGCCGTGGAGTTGGCTGTTCCTTATAATAGGAAACAAAATCGTAGGAGGATGAGACTTAGGAGGTTGCAGAGGAGCTTGATGAGAAACATGCTCCAAGAGGAGAGCTTGGGAGAGCACCACTCTCCTTCAAGTTTCTCTTGCCAGTGGTGCACATTTTCTTCTGGTAAATGAAGGATGGATTTCATGAAAGACTCAAGTTAGCAGCCCTCACCTAAGGTCAGAAGCATTTAAAAACTTTCCTTTAAAATGTGCTGGCCCTGGGGTGTCTCTCAAGCCTCTTGGATGTTGAGATCAGAGTGAAATCCTGCATGAATCTCCTGCATTCTTCACACATCTTTTCAAGGATCACAAAACAAAACCAGAGCTGCTTTTCTGACCTCCTTCTGGCTGCATGAGACACAGCAATTTCAGATAATTCTTGAAGGGTAGTTGCTGTGGTGTAAATGCCTGAAGTAACTAGGAAAATAAAACTAACATTCACACTTTTAAGGAAAAGGTACAGCATTGAAGAGGCTTTCAGGGTAGGGCATAACTGCATTATCTGAGCATTCCCTAGGCTCCCAACCTTAGATGCTATCGCGCTGGGGAAACTTGGTGTGCTAGCCCTAAGGAACACCACGGAGCGTGGAGTGGAGTGGAGACACCACGGCTAGGCTCTGTAATCAGGTGGGGCCTCGATTGTTCTTGTGCACAAAGCTGCACTTTTTGCCACCCTAAGCCAAAGACCTGTCATGTTTTGACAAATGCTGTACCCTAGTGTACTTTTTGCTCATTATAATATCATTATAATACCAAAACACACCTCCATCCCAAAAGCTACCCGCCTCCAAGGTGCGACCACCCCTCACTGAGCATGCGCTCTGAATTTCTCGGAGCCTATTACTTTAAACGGAGACGGGAAAACTTTACACCAATCATAACTAAGATATGCTTGACTAGAGCCACTCAAGCTCCACCTAAAAGATAGAAAATAATATAAATTGGCCCAAGAGAGAGGGGATGTTAGGGAAGATACCATCGTCAGGGGAGATACCATCCCGAGGACATACAACATCCTTAGGACCTCCTGACTCCTGGGATCAGTCGACGGGCTGAGCCTCTCTTCCCCCCCCATTGGGACACCTTTGGGTGAGATCTGAATATTTGTTTATAAATCTCTATAGAGTCTTTGATCCTTTTAACGCGTTTATTTCTAGGCTGCGCACCTGTAACACCTAGAACCCACACCTAGAACCCACACCTAGAACCCACACCTAGAACCCACACCTAGAACCCACACCTGTAACACCTGTGTATTTCATGCATACTAGCTTGCTTTTGCAGATAGTCACTATCACCGGCAATCCAAAAGAACCTGATTATCTGTTGCTGTAATAAACCATACTTGATTGCCTTGTGATAGCTCTCATTAATGCAACTAGGGTGAGGGTGGTTATCCGTGATAGTTCAGTGTTCTGAATCTAACCAGACCCCCAGACGGTTAATGCATTGTTGGTGAATGTCTGAATGGACCCCCAGGTGGTTAATACGTTTTTGGTGAATGTCTGAGCGGACCCCCAGGCGGTTATTACGTTTTTGGTGAATGTCCGAACGGACCCCCAGTTTTGGTGAATGTCCGACTGGTTCAGTACTCTGAATCCAACCGGGCCCGTAACGGTTAATCAGCTACACCCCTTTAACGCGACAGTTGCTAAGCCTTGTTTTAGAGCCCTGACTTAGCCGTGTGTAGTTGGAAAGCAGAGCAAGAGAAATGGGCAGGACCCAGTGAGAAGCTGAGAGCTTCTGAGGCAGGCATCAGGCACAGGAATGGGCAGAAAAAGAAATGAACAGAGTGAGGGGTCCAGAGATCACCCCGACAGAGGAAAGCAACATGGACAGGGATTGTTGCTTCTGTAGAAGAAAAGGCTGAAGGGAAAGACAGTTTACCAGATATGTTCACATTTTCCACAGAGAGGAAGAGGCTTCTATTTTCTTTTTTTATTTTTTATTTTTTACAGGTTCACTGTGCTCACAAAGTGATAGGCTTAAAATAACAGCAAGAGATATTCTGGAGGAGAGATCAGACAAACATCTGTCAGGAGTGGTTCTGGTGGAGCTGATCTTCCCTGGAGGAAGGGAAATGGACTCAATGATTTCTCAAGGTCCTTCCACCCTGTCTCCCGTGACTCAGAATAGCCCTCTGGAGGCATTTACTCCTTTCAGTTCTGTTCTGTCTTAAGATGATTAAGGTCTCCACTGAGTTTTTTGAGTTAGCTGCCTACAGTTAGGTGCAATGAAGGGTTCCCAAAAGACTTTACAACTTCATTTTCTTTTCATGAAAGATCATATGCTTTAAGGAATAGAGTGGAGTCCTGCCTTTCAGGCAAAGAATAGAAGATGGTTTAATTTTTTTTTTTTTTTGGGGGGGGGGGGTGGGAAGTGCATGCATTGCATATCTCTGAGGCATTAGCTTTGTGATGAGTGGGCATAGACAAACATACAGAATGAAGACTAGGCCAGTTCAGAACTCAGGACACAGGCCAATTAAAGTGCAACTGCACTGAAACTTCAAGCAAAGTAGCACTTCTTTCCCCCCCCCCCCCCCCCCCCCCCCCCACTGTTTCATAAGCAAAATGCCGTGAAAGGTTAATGAAAGTGCTAGGCAAACGCAGCCAGAATGAGCATTGTGAGGCCAAACGACAAAAACAGGAGCTGACACTTTCCAATGAGCTCAACAGTGAGAATTTGTTTAAATGTAATTAGTTGGTATAAAAAAGACCAAAAATCCCTCTGGAGCCAAGGCCCTGTGACTATTTGCTGTGCCTTTAGATTGAACCAATACATCTTGCTGCATTCAGCTATAAGGGGGGAAAAAAATTCTCTAATTTTCTTGGAGAGATGGATGAAGGAGCAGGAGATGGAGGCTCCTGTGGGAAATGTGAGGGGTCACACCATGATCAACTGCTGCCTGTCTTGGTGACCTTGAGTGAGGCCTTGAGCTCTCAGCATTGGGGTTACCAGGGCATCAAGTGTACAACGTCAGTATTCCCCAAGGAGAGTTGTGATGTTTCAGTATCGTTTACCAAAGAGCACTTGGGACCTACTTGGTCCCAAAAGCTGGACTTTTGAGGCCAAGTCTTTCCCTTTTCCCAACTTCTCCTCATTTTGCTCTGCCTCTCCAGGTGAAGGGATGCACCTTGATGGCTCTTTCTCATGAAGCCCGTATGGGCTGAAAAAGGCACCCAGGTTGCTGGGTTTCCCAGCTGCTGCCCAGGGGATGGTGGCTGATGGAGTCAAGGAAACAAATTGCCTTGCTGGAGCAGGTGAAAATCTTCAGGAGCAGATGGCACAATCAGTCTTCTCATTACTTTTATTGCCTTCAGAATGGGAGAAAAGTGAGTGCTTCAGGGGCTGGAGCAATCACAGGCTGACAAGCAGGTGTTGGACTCTCTCAGGCACCTGGGCTGATGCCATAGCTTGGGGAGAAGGGATGGAGGGTGGCACAACACGAAGGGATGGGACAAGATGTCATGTAGCTGGTGTCCCCTCTGCCATGAAGCGGGGTTCTTCTGGCAGACCACGAGGACAGCTGTAAGCTGAGGAGGGTGGGGTGTGTTAGGAGTAACACCCACCAAAGACTTAAAGGAAAGACTCACTGGTTAGGGGGGTTTAGGGAAGCAGTGTGCGTCCCCTTCAGCATCCCTTAACTGAGAGCACAGTGCTTTTCAGTGATGCTGTTAACTTGTGTTTCGTTAAATATTGCAATACAACCACCTCCCCCCTTTCCCTTGTACTCTTCTCCCTCTCCCCCTGAGCAGTGGCTTGAAAATTGCACGTTATGGTCAGAAATTAAAACAACTTCTTTCAGGAGCCTTTCATCATTAACTGCTCATCACTTTGGAGTGCCTCCTAAGGTCAAGAGCGTTTTGTCAGAGTCATTCATCAGCCGAGCATTTGGTGCATTATCTGGGGCTGTCTCTCAGGGAAGCCAAGGTCGAGCGGTAATACACAAGTGAGGTGACCTGCTCATTACTTTTGGAAACACTTTTTGTCAATGAATGCCCCTTAGTGAGCATTTAATTTAGATTTAATAAGGCTTCTAATGTTTGTTTAAAAGGACACTATACCTTCAAGGTATTTGTCATAATTGGAAAGAAGATATTTTCCTGCACTGTTTATTAATAAATCCCTTAGAAGATGGAAATTGCAATTAGCTCCTTCAATATCTCCTCTGGCACCCAGGAGGATGGCTCTTGCAATTGCAAGTCCCCAGTCCCAGCCTGCAGCCAGAACTGGGAAACCCTGGGCTTGATCAGGGTGGGTGCACATCAGAGATGCTGCACCAGCTGCCCTCTGCATGGGGAGCTCCTCAGACCTTGGTACCTGCAGGGCTGTTTCCATCCACGAGGCATGAATATATTTATCCTGCCTTAGCCCGAGCCCTCTGTGTGCCATGTGGAGGTGCCGGGAGGGGAGGCACTGGCTCACATCTATTTTGGATCTGTCTCCACCCGCGCCTTTTCCTAGACTGCCTCCTCCCCTTTGGATGGCAGGCGTAGCGTCAGGAGATCCTTCATAGACGCCACGAATAAAACTAAGTGATCTTTGCACAAGATGTGCCGTAGAGTATCAAAGACTCATCATCTTTTTATTTCTCTTCGGATATGTAAAAACTCTCAGACTCAAGCAAATGGAAGGAAAAAAATGCTTTTATGTACTTCCTCAGCCGGCACCCCTGACAGATTTGTACACCAAAGAAACAGAGTGGTGTCAAGGCTGCAGTTAAGAACAGGACATGATTGTCAATTGAGAGCGCATGCTGGAGTACACAAGAATATAAATTTGGGAATGGTGCTGCCTGCCTGAGCCAGCAGCCTCACCTGCCTTTAGTTTCTCTGCCACCACTGCAGGTCCTGATCCTCAGCTAGGGGATACAGGGGAGAACTCCCTGAAGGGGATTTCTGCTTTCCATCAACCTGCCGGCATCCCATACGAGGTCCTGCCCTGTGTCCCAAGGCAGGGAGAGGGGCTGGCATCTGCTGCTCTTTGCTAACGGAGCAAGGAAAGCTCCTAGAGCCTGATCTCCCCGTAAGGATTCACTGTTTTAATCTGTGAGGCACCGTTGCTAAGTGAGGATCCCTGTTGTGCATTACCAGTATATAAAAAAATAAATTAGCTGATATTTAATTCTAAGATTATGTTGCAAAATAGCGGGAATTCATTCGGAAGACCATTAAGAAGAGTCTTAAAATGAAATGGGCTAATTTCAGGCTGAGCCTTTGTGTTCTGTTGTTTGGGAAGCCCTGACAGTGAGATAGATGCTGGTGGGAAGCTATTAGAAAAGGCAATTCATTTTTAATCCCATTACCCTGACACACATCAGTTTTTAAATCAAGGGATATACCCTTTCAGATGATCCTGCCGTTATTAGCTGCTGTCTGTTGCTTGGAGTGGGGGGGGGATAGGGGAGAACAGGTAGAATTAATTCTAAATATATGCTATAATGTTAGATTGATTTCTTTATTAGCACCTTTTATAGTCGGTTCTCTTCATCGAAGAGCTCTGTCATATCTCCTGCTGACATAAAAAGATAGCCATGATGTTTTAAAATGAAGCCAATAAATGTAGAAATTTGTGAATGTGGGATATTTAATGGCAAATCGTTATATATGGTCCACCAAATTGGGGAAGCAGAGACTGAATTAAGCCTCCAGAGATCTGACATCTTATTTGCAAGATAAAAAGCACAAGCAGAGGCCTGGGTTGGGGACTGATGAATAATTCTGAGGTTTTACGCTACCCTTCCTGGGTTTATAATAGTTCCTTCAATCGCAGTCTGCATTGTTTTAAATTGATGAATAACTACCGAATTTCACAGGCTCTTTCCAGTACAGGCACTGTCGTTGGTTTTAACCTTCCTCCTCCGCTGCTTTCAGCAAAGCACAACAAAAATGTCTCGCAGAGGAGCTTGTATCCATCCAACATCCCAACGGTGGAAAAAGCACACTCGATTTATTGGCAACACCTGTGTATTTTACTGCTCACCTAAGATTATCATTAATATTATTTCATCACCTCTAGAGCTTTAAAACCTCTGTCACGCTATCAAATGTGTGACAAACTGGGAGCAAGCACAATTTTAAGTTTTTTTCCCCCTCAGAAAATTCCAGCATTGCCACATTCTGGCGTTGTCATAACTCAACTGATTGTCTGAAACACAGATCTGAATTTCAGAAGTCTGGGAATGTTTCATTTGCTATATTTTCACTAAAGCATTTTGTTGCTCTGAACCTGAAAGGTTTTGGAGCAGTTGATTAAATTGCCCTGCTGTCACCTGCCTCTGAATTGGTGCAGGATTGGTTTTGTGTTGAAAACCAACATTTCCCTCCACCCACAGGTTCCTGCCACCCTGGTGTGTCGGGGGCCCTGAGGCATTTGTCATCCTTCCACCTATTTGCATTCCATTCCTCTCTTACGTGTTTATGGGGATGGCAATTTCCTTGGGAACATCACCGCAGTGACTTCCCCCATGGCTCTGGTGGGGTGGGAGCAGAAGGATGCTCGTGCATTGCCTGCTTGGGCAAAGAGAGTGCTGGAGAGTTGGCCTCGGCTCAGGATGAGCAGCATAAGGGCAGATTAGCTCAGCCTCTGACCCTGGAGCTGCCCTCCCTGGTGGCATCATCCCTTGGCTTGGGCTAAATGCCTCATTCAAGGAGCTGGGGATTGGGGTTGGGATGCTGGGGGCTCAAAACTACCCTGCAGGTTGGCAGTGGGGAACAACCAGTCCCCTCATCCTCCTCATCAGCTACTTTTTGGCTCTTGTGTCCATTCCTGAGCCCTCTGGGATGAGCAACCCCCTTCTGCTTGGGTGGCAGGTATCCCACAGGGGCTCCCTTCCCTTGGGGGTGCATGTTAGGGGCCCTTCTGAGAGACAGGGGAGGTGTGCACCAGTGCCATCCGTGGTCCATCACACAAGGCAGATGGCATGTGCCAAGGAAATTTTGGGGGTGAGAGGCAGCTGGAAATGGAGAGCTCACCAGTGGCCATACCGCCTCTGCTGTGGTTTGCAACCAGTGTACTCGCCACGTAAATTAGTGTCCTTACGGAGCTGCAACTTGTGTCCCAGTTTTAATTCTGAAAACTAGCAGCAGCAGAGCAGGGAAGGGCATTCATCATCTTGAGCAATGGATTTCCTATGACTAATATACTCGCTGCTGCATTCTTCAAGGGCAGTGTCTTGACTCTGCCTCCTCTCTCCCTCCCCCAGAGGCGCGGAGGAGCGTGGCTCTCCAGAGCTAATGGCAGCAAAACGCTTCACGTGGAGGGGAAATTGCAATCGTGTGCCTTCCCAGCAGACCTGAGTGCAGCAGTTGCAATAAAGCTCCGTGTGCTGCTTGTGTTCCTCCGATCATCCGAGCAAGAGGCAGACCGCACGGGGATGGAGAAATAGGTTAACGGCTTCCATGTGTTGTAGGGTTATGGTCTGGAGGTGGATGGGGACCCAGAGAATGGGCTTTCTGTCAGCTCTAAATCACAAGCTAGCAGGGAGGATTGCTTCAGCAGGAGCGAAATTGAGCTCTGCATGGTTATTGCGGTAAAAACATCCCTTCCATTAAAGCCAGATGCCTCCTCAAACAAACCAGTGGGGAGAAAATGGGATGTAACATCCCCTTGGAGCAGCAGGAGAGCGGTGAGAGGCAGCAGCTCGAGCCCCAGCTGGGGCAGCCACCTGCAGCCCAGCGCCTCCACGCTGTGCTCATGCCCTTAGAGGCACGCAGACATTCAGGCTGTGTTTGAGCAGAAAGGGGAAGGGGTTTCACCCAGCCCTAGGTGAGCAGAAGCAGCAAGCGGGTGGGCAATGGGGGCAGAGGACTGGGGGCAGCAGCACTGGGGTGTAGCTCTGCCTCTGCTGGGCTTGCCCAAATGGTTTCATTTATCTGCCTCTCATTTCCACCCCGTGTAAGACCCGAGGACGCTGAGACTCCACGAGACACGGGGAAAATGAATTATTATTTGCAAAGGGCTGCAGGTGCTTTGGGTGAAAGAGAATGTTGTAATTGCAAAGCAATGCTATTAAGTGGCAAATTGGATGAAACCTTTCACTAAATTAACTGTGTTTCAAAACGCTGCATTTGCAAAGGCTGTTCCTTTGTAAAATGAATCCACTTTTTCATGTTTCTTGCTTTAATCCTAGTTCTTTAAGAAGATTTACAGTCTCATCAAGTCCTGAGAGTCAATGTTAAATTATTGTAATTTATTCCACATTATGTTACGTTATTTTTTGCCACATATGGTATGTTACATTAATTTAGCTAATGTATGCTAATTTTGTGCTAAATTTATGTCATGAGTCTCAGATAGTATGGAGATTGATGCCTTAGAAATTAATGTAATAATAGTAATAATTAATAGTAATAATATGAAAACTTTGGTTTTGCTGTGTTGGAACACCTGAATACTCAAGCAGAGTTTATTGCAGCTTTGTCGCGTGCTACCCCAGCTACTCGGAGAAAAAAGAAAGAGATCTTGTCTCTTCTTTATAGGGTCGTATATCAGTCCCATAAAACACAATCCCAATTCTTGATAGCCCCATTGCAGCAAAAATTGTTAGTCTCTGTGGCATAGGACCTCTGAGCACCGTAATCTTTTATGCCTGTAAACTCCACAACAGCTGGACGTTAAATCTCTGGATTAATTCAACAAGTTTCCCCCTGCCCAGTGACAGGAGGCTTCTTTCCCCGGAGCACAGTGTGCAACGGCAGGGCAGGATTCTGCCTCGCTTGCCGCATTGCCAGCGCCTTGCTTCTCAGCTTGCCACCAGATTCGGCTTTTGCTGATTATTTTTGCTGTAAGCTTCACCCTCTGCAGCGTGGGAAACCCCCTTGGCACCCTTTTCCCCACGCTTGCAGCCCTCCTCATTCACAAGATGGGCTGGGATTTTAGATGAGAGCAACGTCACCAGTAATTCATGGGGAGAGCTCTTCAAGGCTCCGCTCTTCCCTAACAGACCACCTGGGGTGAAACACTGAACAGGCACCAGGCTCTTCCTTCACCCCTGAAACGTCTGATCCCCTATAGCAGGAGCTGTGAAAACTTAAAATATTACAAATATTACAAAGCATGCAACAGCCTCTGAGGTCAAACAGAGGGAGGTGATGTGTCCAGGATGCTCCCACAGTCAGACACAGCCCAAACTGTGTTTTCTGGTCAAAATTCCCTTTGTGTAAATTTTCCTATGAAATCTGTCCTGCATTTATGGAGTTATTAGTGTGCGCCTTAATTACAACAGGCTTTGATTAAAGGCATGGACCATAAAAGCAGATTAATGTTCCCCTGACTATAAGCTACACGGGACTGTGTGTGCACTAATTCAAAACCCATTGTCTCAGGAAAAATCAATCCTGTACCTTCCTGTGGGCAGAGCCCGGCCCCACCCCGTAATCTCCTGTCTCTTCGCTGTGCTGAATGCATATGAGCTCAGAAAAATTCCCTCTGTTGCTCTAAGCCTTGCTGTTGTTATTATTTCAGAGTATTTAATCTCTGGGAAAACAAATATGAAATCAGTGTCAAGCCATTTGTCCTGCTTCGGTGGCTGAAACGCAGTTATTACCAAGAGCGGAGGAGGAACTCAAGATCACGAAGTGGAAATGCCTTTGGGGCAGTGAAAATGCTAGCAAAACCCATTGCTGTAGCGGGAACCCCACGGGGCCCCCAGGCAGAGGGGTGCCCACCCAGCAGGGTGAGAAGCGGCGGAGATTTAGGGCTGCTGCAGGAGAGCCCAGAATGAGCTGAGCTCTGCCCTGAGCTCCTCATCCCTGCACCCTACACAGCACGCTGTGGCTGGGGAGAGATGAGCTTCCTGACATCAAGTTGGTGGGCTTTTCGGGATGCCCAAACTGGAGCCCCCACAGCCAGGGCTGGCTCCCCTGCACCCACCCAAGGTCTGTGCCAAGCCAGCGACATCGCCCTTCAGTCTCGGGTCAGGGACCTGCTGGGGCCTCTAACGCACGTCCCTTTGTTTTTCTGCAGAAGGGAAACGGCTTTTGTTCCAAATGTGATATTTGCAAACTATCGGAAATCTGTTTCCTCAACCCCCAGGCTGATGTGAATAATAGATTTTGAAAATTTGGTGCAGACAACACAGCCGTGCGGGATGATGAAGCAAGCAATATAGCTTGGCCCGAGGCCCGTTTCTCAGTAGCCCTGCAGAAACTTGCCTGGTGACAATGACAGAGATTTTATAAATGAAGCTATTTGGTATTGGCAGGCAGTCAGGCTCCGTCATGGAGGAAAATTAGACTCCCTTTAGACACAGTCCTCTCTGTTGTACAACGTTCCCTGACAAAATATTACTTGAAATATGTGCGTAGATGCGCCGTACCCTTGCAGAATTGTCTCACCTCCTGATCCGCCTCGGTTTGGGGTTGAGCACTCTGCGAGCACCCAGAGGTGCCTCCTGGTTTCTCTCTGATATGGGCGCTGTGTCTGTGGTGGGGTGCAGGGATGCCGTTATGGGATGCTGGGGGTTGGCCTCTGCCGACATTTTTCAGGTTATTTCTGATAAAGAAATCCCCCAGAAGAAATTTGTCTTTGCTTTACAGCAGTAAGGACCAGAAGAAAGGGCCCTTGAACTAAAAAGTCCGTGAGCAGTTAAATTTTCTAAGCCCTGGCCAGTGCCCCAGAATGTGCATGGCCAACTTGGAGAGACGAAGCCCTCTCCGTGCTTGCTTTTCAATGCAGATTTAGGCAATGACAACGCAGCCTCGCGTCAAACCCTCCTGCTCCCCCGGGCGCTACTCTGGGAGGCTGCCAGGCAGAGGAGGGAGCTCGAAGGAGCCCTTGCTTTTGGAGGAACCAGCTCCCACCTTCGCTTCGCTGTGCTTGCTGGCAAGCCCTCTGATGGAAATGGATTTCAGCTCCTCCTGCCAGATGGTGATGTGAACCAAGGGCTGCAGACAGAGATCGCCTCCAGGCTGAATTTAAAATGCCTCGGTACATTTTATTTTTGTCCAAGATGCCTTTTAGGAGCAGCAGCAGTGAGCCATCCTGCAAGCTGTCCCTAGGATGTGCAAGGGGCTCCTCCAGCAGCATCTTTTGCTGCAGCAGCCACTAGCCATAAGCCACCCGGGTGGCTTAAATGCACTCAGGGAGCAAATGTCCCCTTTTTGAGAAAACATCTGCTGCTGCCACCACAGGCTGAGGGGATGAGGACCGACCCTCCATCTCCACCCAAGTTTAGCACAGCTAAACAGCACTGTGAGTGCCAGCAGGAACCAGATCATCCTTGATCTCCCTGGAAATATCCAGCATCTCGCAGCTTGTGCAGTCCGAAGCCAGCCTCATGGGAGGGCTGGGAATGGGTTAATATCCGCAGGGTTTGTCCTGCTAAATCGTGCCTCCAAATTGTGTCTTCTTGAAGAGCCCTGCCTGTAACGACCGGTCTGATACCTCAGGAGGGGTGTGTTTGTCCTCAGCAGCACTCAAGGTAAAGGGATGTTTATGCAAAGCAGCGAGCTGGTGTTTACTCACAATTTTCTCTATTCCCCACTCTACCGCAGGTGATGTTTGCTCTTGAGCAAAAGTTCCGTCTGATCTCCCATCCCGCCATGAAGTCATGCTCCTGCATTTATGACATCAGTCGTTGCTATGGCTGCAGTGTCAAAAATTCCTCTTTTATGGCTGTTTAAAGGGAATTATTCAGTACTTTCCAGATCAAAAGCACTGGGATCTTGGGATGTGCCTCTGAGCTGCAAAGAAACTCGAACAAAGCCAAAAATAGCAATATTTGGATAAACTGGATGACATCCAGATTGTCCTGTTCTCGTTTTGATGTCAACATTATTCACTGCCTTTTTTAAGCTGCAGGGAGCTAATTCTGTGCCTGGGATGCGTCTTCCCAGGAGCTCTCCGTGCCGCGAGGCACAGCCTTGGCAGGCAGCTGCCTCAGCACAGGTTGGATTCAGCCTCCTGCCCTTGCCAGCAGAGCTGTGGGGGCAGCTGCAAAGGCACAGGCACAGGTTTTGGTGTGAATCCTGCCTCTGCTCCATCTAATGGCATCAGCCAAGGTCAGCCACGGGCTCAAAAACTAGGAGAGAAAAGGAAAGGTGCATGAAGATGCCCATGTGTATGCTACTGGCATGTGGGCCTCCTTTTTTTTGAGCTAAAAATACTGAAGTGCAGTTGTAAAGCAGTTCATTTGTCTCGTACCTGCTCTCAAAGGACTCTGCTTTTTCCAATTTCGCTCTCACCATCCATCAAAGCTCAGCACAGGATCGGTCCCTTGGCTCCTCCAGCCTTGCTCTTGGCACCCGGCTGGCCATCGGTCAGAGGCCTCCCAGTGGAGGCCGGGTACCAAAAAACAGAGAAATGAATGGGGGGAACATGTGCTCTGCCACTGGCCCCGTGTCCCCAAAAGTGGGGCAGGTGCAGCTGTGTTTCAGTGACTTCCCTGGAGGTCTCCTCCAAAAAGGGGAGAGGATTGTACATGGCACTAATTAGTAGGATAAATGTCCTATTGGTGACGTGACGCCCGGCACCATCGATACTCATCAGGCAGAACACATCCCCATGCTCCTGCTTCCTCCAACACCACTACTCATCCTCAGCTGCCTCTCCAAGAAAAGGCATCAGATATTTCCAGTCGATGTGGCTAAGGAAGACGAATGCCAATGGGATGGGGACCTCACAGCTCTCCTGAGCTCCCGCCCCATCAATGCCATCTGACTCTCACGTCAATGCCAGCGGGTTCTCAAAAGAAGCTGGGGTGTTTCAGAAATACAATACCGTGCATCAGCGTGGCACCGTAGTGATTTTTTTTTTATAGTAATCAAAAGGTTTTCATAAGTGAAGAGTAATTTCCTACAAGAATAAACCTTTTCCGATAGGAAAATACAAAGTGTGGGAGATGGGCTGGTTTTGTGTGTGTTGTTTTCAAAGGCAAAATATCGGGATTACAACTCATCATCAAAAATAGGGAGCTGTTTGGAGGCTGTGAGAAAATTGCCATCTCTTATCGAATATCTTATTTACTTGCAAAGTAAGAAGAGAGTAAATAAGAAGCTCTGCAAAATATCTGCATCTCTGGCAATTTTCTTGTGTGCAATCACATACGCCGCCTACGGTCTCTGCAATAAATTGTAATCCCAGTCGTTTGCTTCCTCTCCTTATGTACATACATTATATTTTTGCTCAGCAATTTTGACTTCCACCCACTTCTGTTGATGGGTGGAAGGAGGGGGAACTGGGAGTAAAAAATGTTGCCATATTTTCAGCATGATAAATTACAATTGATATTTTATTTCTAGCCGGAGTGCCCAATGATAAATAACCGTGTTTGTTCCTATCCCCCCAAGGTGGCCAATGGGCATCCGAGTACTTTATTTCAAATTTCACTGCGAACAAGGTCTGTGACATTTTCAAGGCGAAGCACAAACACGGGGGCGAGTGGAGCCGGGAGGAAGGCGCAGTCCTGCAGGACTGCTGCGGGAAGCAAACAATGGGCTGCTATTGAGCGTTGACTTGGGTTGCTGCGCCGTTGTTGTTTTTTTTCCCTATTCAATCAACCATGTCTTATAGATTATTAAAGTGACTTTCTGTCAGGGGAGACTAAAGAGGATTCATCATTATCGGCTGAATTCGGGGCCGTTCTTTCCCACGTGAGTACAAGAAGTGGAAGCAGAGCTGCTGGGGCTGGGCTGGCTGCTGCATCACCCCATCCTGGAGCACACCAGCCTCTGGGACTCCCCTGGGAAGTCTTTTATCATGACCAAGGAGCAAACTCCTCTTTTTGCACCTGTGTGTAACCAGCAGGAGGTCAGTTCACAAGCTATTTTTGCAGGGTCTTGTTTGTGCTTCTGAACCGCCCTGTGGTTTACTGGAGTCCTGGCTTTCCTGCTTCAAACTTCTGTCCTCCTCCTGTTCAAAGCTCTCAGCTTTCTGCTGGTCCGGTTTGGGGATCAGCCACTTCACTTCTTTCCCAAACAGGGCAGCACAGCTCTGCTTCAGGTCTCAGCCTGGCTCCATGCCTCAGCCTGAAGGCACGTGATGGAGGCAGGACCATGCCTGGGCATCTCTGGCTTGAAATTTCAGTTAATTCAGCCTTGGCATCACTGCTTTCAAAGCATTAATTCCAGTCGAGATCAGTTTTCCCACATCTGTGTTTTTTTGGCTGGGTCCTCAGCCTTCACAGCTCAGTCTGTTCCATCAGACCATCATCTTCCAAATCAAACATGTCAGCAGTCTCACATGATGCGCACCTCATTATTGCACTAGGTCTAATTTGCAGATCCACGGTAGCTAGATTAAAGTTTCTTTAAAAAATAATAAGTAGAAACTTCAAGGGATCAGAAAAAGTTTAAATTGAAATACTATATATAACGTGTGCTAATCCTCCCCCACTGCCAGATTTTAATTACCCAAAGATATTAAGAAAAAGCTGTGTTTTGTGCCTGCAGTCTTTAAATATGATTTTAGACTTCCTTAAAGGGGCAGCCCCAAGGGAGCTATTTAGATTAATATTCTGAAATGGAAACCCGTTTCCTTTCTCATTCTTCTGCTCATCTATTGTGTGCGTAATCGTTCTTAGTAAGATTCCCATTGACTTCAGCCGCCATTAATTCAGACCCTAAAAGACAGAGGGCAGCCCCAAAATCCATCCAAACAACTGAAACACCGCTAGCACTGGCCGTGGGCCAGGCTGGAGCCCTCTCCGTCAGACACATTTAGATGGATGTGTCGGATCCGTGCTATTAACTGCGGACTGGAAGTAGTAGAGAAATGTTCCTGTTCTCGGAGAGTAGCGCTCCCATAATTTTTGCAGTGAGCTCCGAACCTGTCATCTCCCTCGTGCTTGCTCCAGACCGGTGGGTGCTGTGCCAAGCCAGCCCCTGTTGCTTCCTCCTGGAGGTCGTGGTGGGACGGGGGCTGGCAAGCATCACTTCTCGCCCCTGGTACCACCGAGCAGTGTGTGAGGCACATCTGAGGCTGCAGAATGGGAATTTAATTTCCAGGACCAACAGCCTGGAACCAGAATTTTACAGTTTCAAGCCCCGAGGGGTTCGTCTTATTTACCATAAAGATTTTATGACCCAAGTCAAAAATCACTCAGCTTTATACTTTCCCCAGTCATGTTACACTCCTTCAGCTCAGCCTCAGGCTTAGCCGGTCTTCCGAGCATCAGGAGCTGTCAAATCCATCCGTGGGCAGGAGAGGATGTGAGCACATGGGACACTAAAGCAGCTATGGTGTTTCTAGGTCACCAGAGATGGAGGTTAAGCAGCTTACAAACCCGGTAGGCTTATTCTGTGAAATGCTGGCTTTCCCCAGACCGGCAGGAAGAGGAGCTGTGTCATGCAGAGCTGCTGGCCATGACATCGAGATGTCTCACTCGCAGGATGCCAAGGCAGGTCCGTCAGGGTGGAGGTGGGGAGCTTGCCCATCATGCCAGCACCTTCCCACCGCTGTTTCATGATGCTGTGACCTAGGGGTGCCCATGCCACCAAGCTGGGGACCTGCAGTCTGCCTAAATAGATGGAGAGAGTCCACAAACGAGGCAGACCCCCAGCCCATGTGTCCGTACCCCAACCTCGGCTGCTCCTCTGGGTCCTTCTGATCGTGGTTTGGTGCTGGTTAATCTCGATGGCTGCTGGGTGAGGAGCAGCACATTGCTCCCCGGAGCCATCTCTCTCTGTCGTGTTTGCTTCCTTGTGCAGCTCCGAGAAGCCACAGGAGGGATGTCTGCGAGACGTCCTGGCTGCAGCAGGCTCCCCGAGGAGCCATCGCCTCCCGTGCTGCGCGGCGAGGACAGGGCTTTGTTCTGTGATTTGCTGCGTCCGGATTCAGGCAAAACCCCTGCAAGTGGCTGGGGATGTGACCTATCTGAATAATTTGTTGTTGCTGTTTGGGGAGGGAGAAAAAGGTGGCCTTTTCCCCAGCTGAGACTCTCCTGCACGCATGAGCAATTCTGAAATAAAGGCACTGCAACCCATTCTGTTTTGTTCACACCCTAATTGCTTAATTAAGCTGTCTGGATGCAGGTAATAATTGCAAACTTCCTATCCGAGAAAGGCTTGCCGAGTTAACCGAGTTAAGCAAGAATTGCTTAAACATTCCCACTTCTAAGAGAGCTGCCTGCCCTTCATTTCCTTCTGCCTGTCCCTCCAAGCTGGCCAGCCCTTTGGGACAGGTTGTGCTTCACCCAGGCCTTGGTCGATGTGTCACCCCCACCACAGCACCCATGGGTGCCCAGGGACTGCAGCAAGCAGTGGGACAGCGAGGGCAGGCAGCACCCAGCCAGCTCCACCCGCGCCTGCAGGGATAGCGAGGCACTTCACCAGCAATAAAAATAGATTAAAGAGCTCGTCAGCAAAATTGTATTAAAATACCCACAGAAAAGGCACAATACATATTCATCTGCTGCTCGTCAGGAGCGTGCTGGGTCATGCTTCAAGCACAGATCAAAAAAAAAAAAAAATCTTGTGCAGAAGCTGCTCGCCACGCTGAAAGGAAACAGCGATCCCCAAGTTGAGCTGAGCAGGGATGGGGTCAGCAGTGCCTCGGACCCCCCCGGCATGCTGCAAGGCTGCGGGCACCACCTGGCTCCTGGCCTTGACTCAGCACAAAAGGCACCTTGTGTGGCCGGGGATGTGGCACCCCATGAAAGTCCCAGACCTCCAGCTCCTCGGGTTCCTCTGTCCTTGCAAACCTCGGTCATCCCTGTATGGGACCGCTGTGGGGGACAGCAGCTCCATGGTTGTCCCTAGGGTGTTTTATTGCTGCTGTCACCACTTACGTTTGTCTCCACGGCAGGATGGAGGGTGCAATTTTTTCCTGCCACTTAGCGATTCAGATCAGGAAGCAGCTCGCCGAGGTTGATATTGTCATGGTCTGACGTTTCAGGAGCCTTCTGAATAAATTTGCTTTTATTAGACACAGAGGCTCCCAATACGGCACCTTCTTCCTCATTACTCGTGGCCAAGCACCTACAAAACCCATCCCAGGCCCTGCTTTGCTATTAAAAGTCCTGCTTGTGTGTACAAGAGCTGGGAGGGAACCCAGAGCCTCCTCCAGTGGCCTCCAGGTGTCCACTGCTGTCCCCATCTGCTGCTGAGCACCACAAACCACCCCTGCGCGATGACCTCCTGGTGCCTGCAAGGGAACCTGGGCTCCACGGGTGAGTGTTTTGGCTGAAGGAGTGTATTTCCCCGCTTAGTGAACTAAGGACATGTTTTTAAATCGTCTCCTCATTCCAAATGTTGAAGTCCACCCACTTCCCCTGGGTTTAGGCACTGCTGGTCCAAAGAGAACATTTGTTCAGGGGGATTTTGGAGGAGGAATCCCTGCGACATCTTTTTTCACATATGCGTGGTGGCAGAAGTGGGTAGATGAGTGTCTCTGAGCCGAAACAGCCCAGTCTGTAAGTGGCATCAAGGGCTGTCTGATGTACAGCTCCATCCACAGCTAAACCCTGCCCCTCGCTCCCGCTCCTCAAAGGGCTGGGTTCGTGCCCTCCGCCGTGGAGCTTTGGAAGTCAAAGCCTGAGCACTCCCCAGGTGTCTTGCATTTTTTCCCACTGATCCTCCAAAATCTAAAGACCTTCTGAAGTTTCTAATGCCGTGAGATGGCAGGCCGGGTCTGTGTGTGTGAGTGGTGAGGTGGGGCGGGTTTTGGAAGGTGGAAATTAAGGGAAAATTGGTGCGGGGTGGGCACAGCAGTGAGGGACCCACAGCCCTGCTGAGCTCTCACTGCTCATCCCTGCCCTTAGGTACTGGGGAAGGTGATTTCTGTGAGAACAGAAATGCCCAGCTGCTTAATTTGCCTGGCTCGGTTTGGTTTTTGCATCTGATGGCTGTGGTGACATCTGATGATGAGGCAAAGCTGATTGTCACAACATTATTTCAGCCCTAGGTCAGGGGGAGAGCCAAGTGCAAAAAATTTCCTGTTTGATTAAATAGCGAGGTTCAAGCTGGAGGAAGGAGGCTGAGGTGGGAGACGTGGGGAGACCAAAGGGAACAAATGGGGCAGCTGTCACCTTCCTCTTGTTTGCAGGCAAAGGGAGGTGGCTGAAATGCATGCAGGAGCATGAGGGAGCCTGAAGAGCAAATATTGGCTTCTGCCCCTGCATGAAAAGCAAGCTGAAAGGGGTGGGGGGAAGCAAAACAAACCCCATCCCTCCTCTTTTCAGCTAGCTAAACATCTCACAAGGTGAAAGGCATTTTGTACCAAGAAGTGGACGTGCAATGGATTTCAAAAGCCCAACCTGTCCCTTCCAGCATTAGGCAGAAGTTGTGCTCAATGCATGGATCAAAACAAGAATCGTTGCTGTTCAGGAGAGGGCTCAGCAGAAAAAGGCACGAAACTCCAAAATGCTCGGATGGGGGTGAAAAGCTGAGGGACCCCTGTGTGCCATCCTGTGACCCAGCACCCCTCCGGGACGTCTGTTTTCTCTCTTGGCTGTGGGGTTTTGCTCCGTTGCAGGTGGATGCCTGAGGTGCTTGCAGGGAGGACAGGGACAGAGAGGAGAGGCTGGGGCTGTGGGGTCCAGCTGCAGCACTCCAACACTTCCCCATCCATCCTGGTGCTCGCATCTCTCCCCTATTTACGCATCTTCCATCTCCCCCCCTCCCGAAAGCCAGCTGTGCTTCAGCAGCTGATGGCACGAGAGCAAACCTTGCCCTGGAGGAGCCCCCAATGTCACTGCCTCCAATGCGAGGCCAGCGGGGTCACATATACCCTGTTAGTATCTGCCTGCAGTCCATTGATCAAATACTCATTGCCATAAAAAGAATCTCAGGGAGACAACGTGGCTGATTTACAGATGATGGGGTGTGTGAGGAGGATGCTCAGCCTTGGAGCACCCCGGCACAGTTCAGCAGCCCTGCACGGCTCCTGCCTGTCCTCCTCCCCACAGGTGAGGCTCAAAACTGCATTCTGCCACGGGAACAAGCCCAGTGCTGATGGAAAATCTTCCGACACTGGGAGAAACAGTCTCCAACACACCAGGCTCAACTCCACTGGAGTCCCATCACCCTTCATTTCCAGTAGCCCCTGGCTCCCCAGGGCTGGGGGCAGATCCAGATCCCCTTTCCTAGCAGCTGCTTCCTAATTTCAGGGGATCTGCCTGTGGCACGGGGCAGAGGTGGTGGTGAAAGAGAGTGTGTCTGTGCATCACTGATGGTGGCATCCTTACAGAGGGTGTCTCAGGGCCCAGTGGGATCAACGCTTTGGGAAACCAGCCCAGCACACCTCAGTGCTTCCCCTAATGGGTGCCGACATCTGGCAGCCCCTGGAACAGCAATTCCAGTCCTCTCACCCATTTCCCAGTGACCTTGCTTGGCTAAGAACAAAAGAACAACATCTCTTTGCTGGTCGGGTGAGAACTGAGCCCTAAGATCCCACCGTCAGGAATAAAATGCAAATAGGTGCTTGCAGGGCAGCAGGGAGGTGATCCGATGCCTTTGATTGTTCCTGCCTGGGTCTCGTAAATCATCCCTGCCTCAGTCCTTGCCCTGCTTTCTAATTCCTGCCATTACTACTACATTTATCCGCTCACGTAGTTGGTTTGAATTCAAAATGTTGGTTTAATGTGGCACTGATGAGAAGGCATTTATAAAAAGTACAGCAGCAACCCGTTTTGTGGAGAATACAGATTTCTGCTTCAAAACAGTAATAACACCAAAAGAAATAGTATCTCTGGCTGAAACTTCAAAGGCAATTGGGACAATTTGGCAGGAGATTTTACGCTCTCTGTAATCATTCACTTATTTTTATTCTTTTGATTTCGCTGTCACTCGGATGCTAAGTGCTGGTAGGCTGCTTATGATAAAGGCCGTGCCTTGGGAGAACACGGTCTTCACCTATTTTCTGTGTGGAGATTATGTGTCTGACATGAGAAATCGCATTTAAAGCACTGACGAGAGTGCCTGCCTGTAGTCCTGCTTCTGGACAAAGCTGGGATGTGAGCGATACTGGGAGTGTAGGAGGCAGACTCGGGGAAACCTGTCCCTGCTGCCTCGGGGACCCTGTCCCCACCTCTGCACCGAGACAAAGAATTTGTGCACACCGAGGCACCGACCATCCTTTTGCAACAGATGCTGCTTGAAGTCTGGTTAAAAAGGGAAAAATAAAAGAGGGAGCCAGCTGGGACCAGCCCCCTTTTGATAGCACTGCAGAGCAGGAGCGAGTTCATCCCCCGCAGCAGCCCCTCGGTGCTGGAGACATCAGGGCTAAAGCACAGTTAATTTCCCATCGATTGCTGTCAGCGAGTTCCCCCTTGTTGTCTCCCAGATTAAGGAAGGGCTTTTGATCAGAAATGTCAAGCGTGCCTGCCACACAGAAGGGCCGGAGTTAATCTCCTGGGGTATTGATCCTGGGTCCGGGCAGCAAGGCCAGCATCACCCACAGAGGGGAGCAGAGGATTTGGTGCCCAGCACGAAGCTGAGGCGGTGCAGAGGGTGCAAAGGGGTTGTAAGTGGGGTTTCCAAACTGAAACAAAACCAGTTTTCTTCTGGAGGGTTCAGAAGGCACAATCTAAGAGCCAATATTGACGTTTCCCCGTGCTGTGTCGCCCTGTGCACCCAGAAGGACGCCACCAAAACCCAGCTCTGGTGGGCAGCACCCAGCCCCTCGCAGCATCAGTCCCAAACCATCAGCATCCTCCTGCCTGCCCTGCTCCACAGCACCCCGGGGTGCCTGCACACACCTTGAGCAGCTGGCACTGAGCTTGGCTGCAAACATGAGTACCCTTGCACAGAATGATTAATTACTATTTGCCTGCTATTATTATTTGTTTTCTATCAGCATCCTCGCTCCGCTTCTCTTCTCGATCCTATGCCTGGTGCCAAGCTGGGGATATTTTAGGAAATGCAGATTATATAATATTTACATCTGTGCCACTTGTTTATTCCTCTCCGTCAGTTAATTTTATTACTGCTTCTCTCTCATGAAAGCAATGATTTGCAGAGCCAAAAGCAGGCTACTTATTTTCAAGGATGCACTAATTTTAATAATTAAAAAGCTGCTGCCTTCCATCTGCCCAGACAAGGGAGGATGGGGCATTGCATAGGGCATGGGGCATGGGCTGTGCTCCTTGCTGCTATCAGTAGGGGAAAAATAAATCTGATCAGTGACAGATCCCCTTGGGTATAAATGTACACTCATGCCACCTTGCTGGGAAAATCTTCATGGAGTCTCTGCTCCCCCAAAACACGATGTGCTTTCACACAATCTGTCTAATCTGGAGTCTGTGTGTTTCTCTTCCTACTGTTTTTCTTCTCTGGGAAGAGGAAAAAGACACCAGGAAGGGGAGAATGAATCTTATGGGAATTTTTACTGGGCATGGGGGAGAAGCTGGAAAGCTTGTGCTGCAATAAAATTACATTTTCCATGGCTTAGAATGACCTTTTCCTTAACCAAAGTGAGCAGTTTGAAGTAAGTAACAGGATCTGCTCATTGGCATCGAGCTTGGTGGAAGGGCTGGGGCTGGAAACGCTCCTCTCTCCATCAGGGGTGCTGCCCAGGGACCCCAAAATGCAGCCCCATCCCTGCACCCATCCCACCCCAGAGCTAGGCAGGGACAGGGGCACCAAAACGGGTCTTGGCTGGGGCTGCTGCAGTGGGGAGGTCTTTGGTAAAATTGTGTCCTCCAGCCCCAGAGCAGGTACCCAGGTAGTCACAGCAAAGTCAGTTTTGTACATCTGGCTCATCTCGGGGGGGGAAACACACAGTAAACCCCCCTGGGGAACCTCCCATGCTGGGGGAGCCTCCGTCCTCCACCTGTTTTATAGCACAGGGCTGGCAGCTTCCCCAACCATCCCCCTCGCTCGGAGATGGCAACGCAAACGCAAATCAGTCGGTTTGTCTTCTTTCAAGCCTGCCTCTCGGGTCCCCGGTTGGGCGCTCGGTTGCCTATTAAACCCGTCTCTCGCAGCATTTCTGATCTTTCCTGTTTTAAAAGCTCCAGGCATTAACCTCCAGGACTTGAGATGTACGCAGCTGCTCATTACCACTACAGAGCTGCCTCCGCCCTGCCGCCGCTCAGGCGCAGTGTTTGATAGTGGTCCTGAAGGATTCCCACTCTGATAACAAAAGAGGTATTGCAGCACATGCCGACGCATAAGACAAATAATCGCAAAAGGTTAACAGCATTTAGTGATATGAAAACCCCACGGCGTTATTACCGCATCTAAGCAAGGAGACTGACTGGCATAACCCAAAGAAAATATAGAGGGTACCAACCCAAACACGGAAAGGACGGTAGGACACGTGGTGGGAGGTGCAGGCTTTCTGCAGCAGAGCAGATGTCTTGGCTAGCAGGAAGGGGAAGAGGGGATTTGTTTATTGAGGGAGAAAAATAATCTTTTAATTTGGCTCATGGATCAAAAAAGGAAACTTCATCCCCAAAGACCCCATTTGCTGGCATTTCTTTTGGTTGGTGCTGGAAGCAGGATTCAGCCGAGCCTGTCTGTGGCCTCTGTGGCTAGCACGGAGGCCAGGTCCCTGGCCAGTGGTGGCCGTGTCACCAGGAGCCACGAGCTCCAGCCGAACAGAGGGGATGAAAAAGCTGAGCGTGCTGCATTGCTCCCGCAAGATTTGGGCAATTCCTCTCCCTTCCCCTCCTGCCCAGCAAGCGCTGCTTTGAAAATCAGATGTTGCTGCTGCTGTGTACATCGGGGGCTGCTTCTGAGACAGCAAGCCCGTAATTACATGCAATGTTAAGTGCAGAAACATTTCCAAAGCTCCGCTGAGACCAGGAGCAAAGGGAGGGGGAGGTTGTTCTAATTGAAAAAACATCCCTGCATCCAAGCCAGCCGTCAGGCTCTGCAGAAAAGCAAAAAACTGGGACAAAAGTGTCCTTATCCGAGTAAGACTGGACTACTTGTAGGCTTTGGGGTTGCCCACCTGATGGCCAAAAAGCAAGAAAAAAAAGAGAGAAAAATCAGAGAGAGGGAGAAGCCCCTGAACGTGGTGGGGCCCACACCTGGTCTCACACACCCCCTCTGCCTGCCCATGAACTGTGCTCAGCAGCCACACACGATGGCTTTATTCCCCCAACCAGCATAAACACACACCGGTGACATTTTTCCTTCCCTCATATTTCCTTGGGGAGAATAAAAAAAAAAAAAAAAATCACTAGGCCAAATATTTTTGGAGCAGTAATAAAAGCAGTTGTAAGCGCTCAGAGGAAATCGGTGCAGGGAGGCAGCCGTGGCTCTTCCCCTCCCTTTGATGGGGACTTCAGCTCAGGAGGTTCATCAGGGATGAGCACCAGCAGAGCCCTTTGTGGGGACGAGCCCTGTAGGGTCAGCGGCATCCCAAACCCAAACTATTCGTCAAGAAATGGGGGTGCAGACATGTGGAGACACCAAGCTGTGTGCCTTTCCTTTTTGTTTTAAACACCCTTAGAAATCTTTAGAAGAAAGAGGAACCAACAACCCAAAGACATATAATAGCCACTTGGATGTACATTATGTAAGAACTAAAGTGACTTCTTCAGGGAGAAAATAAGTGGAGGTGCCACAATGCCTTAGGGACTGCTGACCGCTGTTCTCGGTGTCTCCCAAAAGCCACCGATGGTTCCTGTGCCAAAACCCAGTGCAGCCCCAGCCCCTTGCAGGACCACACGTGGCCAAGGCTGCTTATCTCTGCTGCTGGGCTGGTGTTTTGAAGTCTGTGGGCTTAAAAGCCACGGCTCCTGTTGGTAAAATGAATTTAAGATGTCAGCTATGGGGAGGTGGCGGGCAACAGGACGGTCCTCTATGTCTAACAGGAGCACCTGGGGCTTACAGGAAGGGTCAAAAGAGGCAATTCTGCTCCTTGGGTTTATTAACTTCAGTTCTTGGTATTATCAATGAGATGAATTAATATTTTATTATAGTAAAATGAAGAAGGGGTTAATCTGAAAGGAAAAATACTTGAATTAAATATCTTCAGAATGGTTGCAAATCTTTTTCATCAGGGGAAAATTTTTCTTCATTCCTATGAAAAATCACAGGATGAGAAGGCAGTTTGTACTTGCCATGAATGTGCAGACTGTAGTGATATCCCCAAACCTATATTTGTGCGAAAAGAATTGCCAAAGACTTTTTTTTATTCAGCCTCCATGCAAGCTCTCCCTCTGCTTAGCAAAAGGGAGTTTTCCCATCATATGGGAAAAGAAAATACCTGTGCTGTTATATCACAGCAGCAGGCTTACACACAGACAGAGCTCAAGCTATTTCCCCCTTGATAGTCTCTTTGAAGGAGGTGTTCATTTGACATAAATAAGTTACATGTGGGAGAGTAATGAGCTATGTTAATTGCGCTCATCCTGGCAAATTGATATTGCTCCTGCAAACAGACAAGAAAAAACCTTAAATATGTTTGCATATCATCTGTATGGAGATCATATCCAATAGCAACAGGGTCATGCTGTGGTGCGGTTCTCAAATCTTGCTGCTAAACCGAGGGAACAGCTTTGGCTGCCGGGCAGCTCGACCTCAGCACGGCGATGGGGACACCCATGGGGACACCGCTGCTCTGCTGCCTGGCCCCTTTGCACCACCAAAACACAATCGGAGCTGGTGGAGAGCCTGCAGGCTGAATTTAGGCTTTGCGAGGGCATCTCTGGGTGAAGGGATAAATTCATTACCCTCTTCTGCTCCTGCCCTGCTTCCAGCATCCAGCCCCGGCTCCTGCAATGGTGCGTGGGTCCAGCACAGGGCCAGGATGCTGCCATACAACCCCAACCATATTCAGACCCTACAGCGCCATCGCTTCCAGCAGAGACCTTCCAGTTTTGGCACTGAGCAGTTCTGAGACCAATTAACGGGGCCTGAACTTTAGGAGGCTGTTTAATTGAAGAGAGCTGAAGGACACGCGCTTGACTCGGGCACTGCCGAGCCTGGAGGCGGCTGAGTGCTGAGTGATGGATAATGAATTTTAAATCGCTTTGCTAACCCAGTAGCCTTGCACCCACAGGGGTTTTTTGCAATCCGGAGACTTTTGTGTTGATGTGTGCTCTGTGAACTGGTCTAAGTCTGCATTTATTGTGTTTACTTCTAATAGCAATGCATAAAACATGCACACCAGTGAATTATCTGGGTGTGCCCGATGTGTGTGTGCCCACATACATCGTGTGTGGGTTCCTTTACGCAGGCACACCCACGTACATGGCTGTGCAGGGCCAGGAAGGCAGACGTGAGCGTGGCCTTAGCTCCCTTTATAGACGTGTACAGCACAGGTCTCACCAACAGCCTCACCGAATGCAATGGCACTGAGGGTTTGGGGGCCCTAAAAGGGAAAATACATTTATCTCATGGGCTGCAGGGAGGAGCAGGAGCTGCAAACTGGGGCTGATGCTCCTAGCAGAGCCGGGAGCAATGATGTGCCCCAAAAGTGATCAACTCCATCAGAACAGACCCTGAATTAGTGGCAGGGTCAGAGCACGGTGGCAGCCCCCAGCACAGCAGGACAGGGACAGGGACAGGGATGGGGACAGGGATGGGGACAGGGACAGGGGTAGGGACAGGGACAAGGCACAGCCTCACACCAGAGCCAGCATTTCTCCCTGCAGTGCTCGTGCCCTTTCAGCCCTGCCTCGTTACCGCCTGTCCTCCCTCTCCTCAGAGCACCCGATCACATCTTTATGAGGCCAGGAAAGTTTGCAGCAGAGTGCTTCTAGATCTTATTGATCGAGGGGGAGAAAATAGAGATCATTAAGTATTTAAATGGAGACAAATGAGTCTCTGTTGCTGTGACATCCAATAACCTTTTAGCCAGCAGCCTTAATTCCTAATAAGTAAAAAAAAGAAGAAGAAAAAAAAATCATTCGTTCAATCAGTCATTAATGAAGCCATAAATCATTAGCAGAATAATTCTTTCCAAATTGAATTACTCCTTTCAATTATTTTGCTCCGCTTCCTCCTTTTCTTTCATTCCTTCATTCCCCAAGGAGCCGCGCGGAGTCAATGCACTGGAATTAAACTTAACCAGGCTGCTGCTGCTGAGTAACTTTTTGACTTCTCTCTTTTCCTTTCTGGTCTCTTGCCTGTCCTTTTTCTCTGCAGACTGTGGTAGGAAAAAAAATAAATAAATAAAAACCGTGAAGTCAAATCCCACAGCTTCCCATGAGGATTGTTTAGTAAGGTGTTGGGGTTTTTTTACCTTTTTATGGAATGAGTCCTTCTGGAATACAGAAAGCAGGAGAGCGTCTTTGGTTTTATCTTAATGAACATTACTAACCCAGCGAGTGCTAGCAAGCAGCCTTTCAAGCCTTATCATTCAGCAAAGCTGTGCTGAGATGTGATAGAGAGCCGCACCGAAACAAGATTTAATCTGTCCAACATTTCTGCACCAGTGCACCATCCCTAATGTAATCTTTGCTTGTTTCCAGCCCAGCACAAACAAGGAACATCCGAGTGGTGGGTGCAGAATCAAAACCTCCTCCGGGTCCCAGCGGGCTGCGTGCCTCGAGTCCCGGGGAGCAAAGGCAGCAAGGCTGTTTGAGCAAGATAAAGAGGGGCAATTCCCAAAGTAATTTTAGGAAAGGATTTTCTTCTTCTGTGCATTGTAGCCATGTGCTGGATCCCTGTATGTGTGGCAAATTGTGCAATAAATCCCAAGGGCACCGAAAGCCCAGCTGGGCTCGGGGACCCAGCCAGATGCCCACACCAAGGCGCGATGCTCGTGTCCCCAGATCAGCTCTGACATTTTATGCGTGTTGCAGTGTCCCACAATGGCCATGCCCTGGGCCATATCCTCACTTCTTGGCAATGTGAAAGCCTTCTTCATTTCGTGATTTCTCCCAAAACACGACGTCTGTCCCTTCTCCCCAAATCCACACACCTCCAAGTCCCGCAAGGCAGAGCCTGCCCCGCTTCCTTTTGCACAAACTTCCTTTGCCATTCCTTTTCCCCTGACATTCACAAATGGGTTGAAAACAGTATCTTTGTTTCTTTCCTTGTCCTCTACATTGACAACAGCCGGCTCTCCCAGGCTGTACTCGAAAAAAAAGTTAATTCTTAATTAAGCTCTTCCATCCTGTTTGATATTCATTAGTCTTTTCATTACTTCCTAACTCGGTTGAGTTTCTTACCTTCTTTTTATGCAACCCAGCCTATTCTCCATCCACTAAATCCTCTGAATCCCTGAATTGCATTTTTGTTATCCTTTCTGTTATTGCTTACATCCTGTCTCGGCCATTGTGGCATTTAGGTTTTTTCCCCTGAGGCTTAGATTTGTGTGCGTGTGTATGTGTGTATGTGGATATATAATACATAATTTGCTGAGCAGCATGCAAATTGCAATCTCTGGGAGAACGGCAACCTGCATATTGCCAAAATGAGCATCACTGAAATATGGGAAATTAATTTAGCCCCATGAAGGAGATAATTACTATTTTGCAGATTGAAAAAGTGGGGCATAAAGAGATTAAGGCCCAAGGCCCCAATCTAGCCAAAACCCAATCATATGCTTAATTTAAAGGAGATGAGATAGTTCCCTTAAAGCCAGTCATTGCTTAATATCAGGCACATGTGGGGATGTTTTGCTGAAAGCGACAGCGTGGCTGGGACAAGGGGATGGATGCTGCTCTGTTAGGAAAGGCTGACGGCTGTCAACAGCACGAAGAGGGAAGTCAGTAGGACTTGTGACCCCCAAAAAGCCACTTCAAGGTATCTCAGAGCAAGCAGCTGATGTGGCAAGCACCCATTTATTGGATGGTGACACCTATGGCCTGCCTGAGGTCTTCCCTGGCCCTTTTGGCAGAGCAGCGGAGCAAATATCAGCTTGCTACTGGCTCCCAGCCCCTTCCAGGCTTCCAGCCTGCTTTAGCACCAAGTCCAAGATGCTTCTTACCCATGCCATGGGGCTGGCACGGTGCTGTGCGCCCCTAGCAGCCACCTCTCCTTCCTACATAACACTTCATTTTAAGATTACACACCTGATGGCCATTCCTTATTCAACTTCTCCCAGGGACAGCTCAAATCCCATATTTTTGATCTGAGATATTTCAAATTTGAGATATTGTTGCTGCAGCAGTGGTGGGACACAGCACAGAGCTGTGCCAGGACGGGGCCAAACACCATCTCCATCCTGCCGCGCACACAGGTGGATAGTTGCCCACCACCAGAGCAGCTGTCCTGCCAGTGTTAGATGTGTGTTTTATCCAGAAATTAATTGCAATTACCTACTAATGTGTGTTAAATGCATTGAGGTTCACAGTTAAGCGGCTTTATGAAATTATATTGGAATTAACATACTATGGACAGCTTCCTCGTCAGGTCGATCCGGGCACGTTGCTGCTGCTGGGTGCCTCAGTACTGAGGTTGTGCCAGGTGTGTGCTGCAGCAGGGGCTGAACTCCCTGCACAACCTCTCCAAAATTTCACCCACCTTCCTCAGCTTTGGAGCTGGCTTGATATTTTACTGCTGAATTTTGGGAATTTTGAGAAAAGCTCAGAGTGTGGTGAGGGCATCTCCTGCTGAGCCAGAGCTGCATGTGCTGCATACGGTCCCAGGGAAGCTTCAGGTGTGGGCTGCACCCACAGCACCCAGAGCACCCAGAGCACCCACAGCCCTGTAAACCACTCCTTGAGCACCACTCTGCGACGGCCGAGGCTGCTGTGGTCCGTCCTGCCCATCATATATATTTCAGACTAATGTGCAAATATACTTTTCCATAAAATACCCGAGCAGAAGAGTTATGCCAGTCTTCTGGGAAAGTAATACCCATCTTAATAAAGTGTGTAAATACATATTTATTTGCTAGACTGGAACCAAAGAGGCTGTTCTGGTCTGCCAGAGAAAAGAAATACACAGTTTAGGACTGCCTAGGTACATAATTACCTTAGAGAGAAAGTGAAATAAATCATCAGTGTCTTCCTGCTCTGCAGGAGGGACCCATCCAGAGCTCTTCCTCTGCTCCCTTTGCTGGCTGTGAACTCCCCCAGTCACTGAGCGAACCCACCCAGCAATAATTGGTGACCTGGGAGAGAAACCAGTAACAACCAGTATGCCCAGTCATTGGGCAGACACTTCCTCCAGGCTTTGGAAATGCCTCTGAAAACTTGTGGGTCCTACTCAGTGGGATATATTTATTGTTGCTGGTGGAACAAGGTGTCTGCTCTGAGGAGACAAAGTTACGTGAAGGGGAATTGATCTGGGAAAGACACCCGGGCACCTGCCTTCGGACGGCGCCTGGCCCTCGGGAGGGGGAGGCAGAGGCTCTGGTTCTGGCTCTGACACAGATTTTGGGAACAGTTTGGCCACTATCACCCTTCACTCTTCATTCTTCGTGCTGGGTTCCAATTTCCCTGCAACAGAGGACACAACTTTTCCTCCCCGCTGCAAAGCGCAGCCATGCTGGGGGGCTGCGGCCGCTCTATTTTATATTAAACTTCTGCTCATTGTCCATTAAGAGTTAATGAATAGATGTCTTAATAAACGGCCAGTCGATGGCGATGGATTATGCAGCCCTCCAGTCAATAGCTTGCTGACAACGTCCTTATGACCATCTGCAGCAAAAATTCCTCGTGTCTGCAATATGCTTATAACAGCTATTAATTATTTACCGGTCTTGTAGAAAACGTTTGCAAGCGGGCCCCAGAATAAAAGGCTGCTGGCTCCTCTTTCCTCTTTCCTTCTCCTTCTGCCCTGCACGTCCAGGGAGGGGACGTGGTGCCATGCCCCCAGGGGCAGATGCTGAGCTCAGGACCAGCAGGGATTGAGGCAGAGTCTAGGACGAGGACCTGGATCTGTCCCCTCTTTCCAGCAGCTCTCAGCCTGTTCCTGAGCCCGTGGAGCTCAGCTCAGCTCCCTCGGTGTCCCCATCCAAAGCCCCAAGCGATGCAGCAAGGGGGCCAGGCACCAGGGGCAACACGTGGGGAGAAACTGAGCAGCAGCCCTGCCCGCAGGCTGAGGTGCCCACGTTGCTTTTTGGGAAGAGCCAGGACTCAGCTTGGCTGTGGCAGGGGGGCAGGACGCTGCTCCGTTCGAGATGCAGCCTCCGAAAGGAAAATGAATTATGCATCGTGGCCCAGCCTGGAGATCATTGATGATAAATAATGCTAAGTGGGAGCTGGCTGCATGCTGCAGCTACAGGCTGCCCCTCTGCTGCCTTTTGCTTTTTTCTCTTGCTCTCTTCTTTTTTTTTTTTCTCTTTTTTTTTTTCTCTTTTTTTTTTTTTTTAACTCTGGGTTATGGAGTACAGTTTGATACACACAAAAAAAAAAAAAAATAGCTTTTTGTAATTGTTTTGTTTAGGCCAAAAGATTTGCCTCCTTTTGCAAGGTTCCTGTGAGCTATACTTCAGTTACACCACGGACTTGCATCCTTCAAACATAACTCAGAGCTGTGGATCGAAGCACACCCCAGAGAATTCAAATACAAATGCCATCTGGAGCGGGGAGTTCCCTGGGACATCCACAATGCTCAAACAAATGAATTCCGTTTGATTTCGATGGCAATAGACGAGCTGCCATTTTGCTCCCTTCTGCCTCTTTCCCTAAACCTCAGCCCTTGGCTACGGGGGGGTTGTTCAGCCCTGACCCACCCAGGGGCTGAGCACCCCAGCATGTTCTCTATGTGGGATGCTCAGCACATGGGATGCTCAGTGCATGGCACACTCTGCATATGGGATGCTCCCCACACAGGATGCTCTGTGCCACCCCAGTCCTGGTCTCCCCAAAGCCAGGGGCTGTTTCACTGGGGGCTGTGACAATCTTGTCCCTGCAGCTCCTAATGCCAGGCCTTTCTCCCAGAGTAAAAAGCATCTACTTTGGACTCCATGATAGATATCTGGAAAGGGGATAAGTACCATCATTATATTTAATCGCTCCTAACAGCCCCTCAGAAATAAAAGGACAGACAGTGCTACGCTGCCCAACCCATGGCAATGTCCCAGAAGCTGTGGGACCAAACCAGGCGACTAGAGCTGCGTTTTCCTTACAGCCCATTGCCCTTTCTGAAGGCCAGGTATGCAGGTAGAGTGCTTTTCTGGACGGGGATTTAGTCTGTGTTTGTCACTTTGACAAGGGATGATTGACAATCAGAATGATGGGACAATTTGCCGTGATCTCACCGCACCTCTGCCAGGCAAACACATCAAGGAAAAAAAAAAAAAAAAAAAAAAAAAAACACACAAAGGAAAGAAGAGAGCAGAGCTTAAAGTGGATGCCATTTATCTGCGAGAAAGCCCATGGTCTACAGCCAGGGGGTCGGGCACTGCTGTTTTCCAAACAAGTGGGCTCTGGCAGCAGAGCTTTAAAGATGTGGGCTTTTTGCTCTCCTGTCCATGCTGGCACAAGCAATTATCTGCCCAGCACTTCTCATGGTGTGGCATTTGGGGACATAGTGGCCATGCTAATAATGGGTAAATCACCTCTGCCAGCATTTTATGGAGGGCAAGTCTGGATCCCAGCTGCCCGCTGGGCTGTGCATGCCCCCCGTGGTCTCCCCTTCCCTGCGCCCAGATGGGGCTCAGGTCCCAGGAACCGTCTGGTGGGGTGTTTTTTCAGCAGGTTGGCTCCATGGTGCTCAGCTCCCTTTTATTCGCCATCCCAGCAGACCAGGGGAATGCTCCGGGATCAACCTAAATAAACCCATCCATGCCCCAGGATTGGGAGGGTTTTGATCCTGGGAAGACAGGGCAAAGGAAGTGTTAAAGGCTGGATTTTTCCACCCGTGCTGAAAACCTGTCGTCCCCGTGACGTCAGTGGGAATTTTGAGCCTGCACCAGCTCTGGATGTTTAATCATATGTGACCTCTCCAAAGAAACGAAGCAAATTAATGGCAGAGTTAAGAACAGAGCCCAGGAGTCCTGATCCCTACCTCCACAGCTTAATCACAAGAAGAAAGTTGCTCTTGATGGAAAGCAAACAGATAGGAACTGGAGCGGAGCTTCGCACTGAATTGCAAATGTTCTGACTCCTGCTCAGATTTGAGTTGTTAATCCCAGTTTCGCCCTGTTTCTGCTCTTAACTCATTTCCATTTCTCAGCAGTCCACAGCTCTGCAAGAGCATCTGTGCCCAGGCTGGAGGCTTTTACCCCGCGCAGTGCGCCCAGAGGGGCGAGGGCTGTGCTGGGACCAGGGCTCAGGCTCTCCCTCCACACACAGGCTGGGGATCAAGGAACGGGCTCTCTGGAAACAGCATCTGGGCCCACATATTGTGTCGTGATCACTTTGCAATTACCTCTTTTACTCTTTTAAGAAAGCTCCCAACAGCCTGCGGTGGCCGGGCGGTTTGCCTCTGCCTGGGGCAGCTTGGAGCCTGACCCTGCGAGGATGTGCCGTACTCCTGCTGCAATGAGACATGAAACTTAACGAGTTTTTCCTGCAGGAACATGCCACCACCAGTCAGGTCTGAGGTTCAGGAGGCCAGGATTGCAGGACACAACAAAATCTCCCTTTAGGAGCTGCATGGCTAAAGGAGATTGACTCAAATCAGCACGTTGCTTTGCTGTGCAGCTCTGCACTGGGGAGCAGGGAATTGACTCCGTTTCAACTCCTTTAATTACACTGAGTTAAAATTCATCAGGGTAAACTTTCCTGCTATTCCTAAACCTATACCAAAACTGTTAAATAAAAATAATTACAAAAATATATATATACAATGGCTGTTACTTTCAGTCAAATTCTACAGGATTGTTTTTTGGGGAGAGAGGCTGAACAGCTCACTCTGCACTAGATAAATTTCAGCTTCTGAATCCAGACTTTTTTTTTTTTTTTTCCTAAGTGGATATACTTTTGTTAAACAAGCAGAGCTGAAATCCTGCCTTCTCCATCCATCCCCTTAAGGAGCCTGATTGATGTGGCTGCAGCAACACAGTCTAGAGAGCGAGACGGAGCGTGATGGGGATGGGGCAGGTGCCTGCGTTTAGAGCCCCGCTCACAGAGCAGAAAATGAGGTGTGTGCAGCCTTGTGGAGCCAGAACGGGTCAGTTGTGGTGGCAGACGGCATTAATATGTCTCCTACAACATGACCATGGCATGCACAAGTGACTGATCCGTGGATGGAAAATGGGAAACACTCATGCTAAGTCCTAAGGAGGATTTTATTTTCTTTTTTCTTCAGTAAGGGGGGGGTCACTCTTATGTCCCAAGCTGTGTGCTGAGTGCTGGGGGTGTTTTGGGGTGGGCTGGGCAGGGGTCGCCAAGGCAGCTGCCCCTTTTGACAAGCACGGGGCTGCAGGACGATGTGCTCCCATCCCAGACTCTGGAAAGTGCTCTGGAAGCCGCGCAGCTGAAAGGTAAGACAAGGCATCAGGGTAGGTTTGCTGCTCTTACCGTGACATGTGCCATTTCCAAGGGGTGAAAGGGCAGGTTCCTCATGCAAAAAGAAGCACGTGGGACTTAAAATATGCCAGCCGCCGCTGCTGTGCATCTCTTAGTATCATCTTATACCAGCAGCCTCTGCTGGGGAGATTTCCAGGAGGATTAAACCGAAAAACCCTTTTCCAGCATCTGCCGCTGGAAGAGCGAGGGTTGCTATGGAAACCGCATCTGGCCTATTCACATGAGTTTTATCAGGGAAGAAACAAATAAAAAATAAAGCAAAAACAACACACGCGTCGCACAAAAGAGAGGTGACTTTGCCTGCTGTCATCAGAGAGCGAATGAGGGCAATCAGGCCTAATGCAGGCTGGCTGGCTCCTGGTGGGCACGCTCACCCCCCAGCTGCCTGGGACGAGGGCACCCAGGCATTGGTGTCAGTAAAACCAGGAGGGAGCGAGGTGATCCTAATCCCGATCCCGATCCCGATCCCAATCCCGATGCCACCTGTGGATGCCTGCACAGCAGGGAGAAAAGCACAGGGGCAAAAGGCAAAAAGCAGCTGAGCGCTTTCTGCAGCTCGTAAAGGGGCCAGCAGTCAGAGCAGCTGGGCAGCGCTGGGGTTAATTCAGTTAATTCAGTTAATTCAGTTAATTCAGTAATCCCCCCTCCCGGAGCAGCCACAGTGATGCAGAGAGCCGGGGGTCCCTCCTTGCAGCCCCCCTGCACCGTGGGGTCGCAGGGGAGCAGCGGTGGGGCTGGAGGAGCCCAGCATAAACTGTGTAATGAAACAAGGGGTAAAGAAGAAGCCCAGGGTGAGCTGTGTAATGAAACGGGGTAAGCCGTGTAATGAGGCTTTTCCTGGGAAGCTGAGCAATCCACCAATACGGATCAGGAGACACCAGGGGTGTCGGTGATGCTCCTAAACCAGTGAGAACTCCTAGGGCAGGGTAATGCTTTGAGCACACTTTAATTAATTTAATTTTTTAATGCTTTGAGCGTGCTTTAATGACAGCTCCTGGCTGCAGCCCGGAGGGACGCGGGGCTGGGCTGGTGCTCTTCCCACAGGGACGGACCCCATCTGGGTGAGGCACCATCTCCTCCCCTCTCCAGCAGCTCCCGGGTGTCCCCAGGGAACTGCCTCAAGGCATTGGAAGTTATAGTGGGAAGTTATTTGTCTGCCCCAGCAGGGAAGGACGGACTTTTCCCCACTCCACAGATGGCACCCAGCGGGGTGGAGGGTGTTTGCTGTGGGTCCTGGCCCCGAGCGCCTCCCCTGAGCCTTGTGGAGCTGGACCTCAGCCCAGGACCGTGCGCACAGGCTCCTGAGTTCCTGTTCCCATTCACGTGTCCATCATAAATTAATTGGAAATTGTAGGATAAATGCAGAAACGCCAGGTAATGTCTGACTTGTGTGGCGCAAGCCCGTGATGGGGCACTGACTGCTAATTAGTTAATTGTGGTAAAGCACCAGGAAGGTGCAGAGCCTTGCTGGGCTAGCTGGTTCCTGCTGGAACCGACACATCCCTGAGCCTTTGCAGCTTCAGCACCCCTGGGCACCCTCTGCTGCTGCCTCCTGCTCTGCGGGAGGAGCAGTGGCACACATCAGGCCAGGGACTTACCCAAGGACACGAAGCAAATCAAGGTCAGACGACCGATCCCAGCCCAAAACGTGCTGGCTTTACCTGTCACCAGTTTCGTGCTCCAGGGGGGTTTCTCCCCCTTCACACCCATGCAGGTTTTAAGGTTAAACCCGAAAGCTGTGCCCGCAGCGGGCAGACGGCTGCTCGTGGCTGAGCTCCTGCCAGCAGGGTCGTTTTGGAGATGTATTAACAGCACCAAAGCCCCGTTCAAGCCCAGCATCCATTACTGTTGTTTTCAGGAGCACACACAATTTGCCATCTGGCCTGGTATTCTTTATGCTCTGAGCTTGATGGAAAGCAATGCAGCTCTCCTCGTTTCTGGGAGGCTGCTGCTGCTCTCACCAGGACCCGGGCTCAGCGCAGCTCCCCTGCCACCCGCGAGGTGCTACTGGCCCTGCAGCCCTGTCCATGGCTCACGGTGCAAAATCAGCTCAATTTGGGACACTCCAAGAGCCTAAAACACACAGAATAACTCTGGAAAAAGAAAGACGAGCGATGAAGCAAGGGAATAACGTGGTTCAGAGAGCAAACGCCCCTCCAGTGCCATCGTCTTTCTGACCAAACCCCAGCAAACGTCTCGCAGGTGCCCGGGGGGGGGGTCCCAGCTCCTCGCAGCCCCAGCCCAAACGGGTGCGAGCCGTGCTGCTGGGCACAGAGCCGCTCGCTCTGACAGCCAGACGTGGCCCTGCCGCTGCAAATTCATGAGAGCTGTGGCTGAGCTGCGGAAGAAGAGCCACCCTGGGAACCCGAAACAAATGTATTCCAGCAGCTGGTGATTAGGAAGAGGTTCGGATTAGATGTTAGACGTTACGTGCATCTACACCAGCTCGTGGCTCTGAATCCTCAAGCATCCTCCCCAGTAATCTTCTCTTCTTCTTTATATTGTTCTTTCAAGATTGATCGGCATTTTCTTTTCCCGGCACTTGAAATAAGAGGATAAAAACTTCAAGGCACTCTGGTAAAGACATTTATTTACCTGTTACCCTCTCTTTCTTCTGCGAGAAGCTCCCTTATGCCAGCTCCAGTCTCCTGGAACCAGGGCAGCAGCAGGGCTGGAGCTTCCCACAGACCAGATGCACAGGGTCCCGCCAGCCTCCCCCAGCCCTTTTCGGGCACAGTCCTAACCCCAGGGGTGGGAAACATAGAGTTCAATGCAGAGCTGCCCCGCACAGCCCTCACTCGTACCCTGCTGCATACATCCTGACCCCAAAAACATCCATGAAGCCAAGGGGAGAGCACCAGCAAGACCTGACCAAAACCCAGCGAGGTTCGTGCAAAAATTAACACTCAAAATAGCTCTGGGCTGGCACCCAAAATGATGCCCAGCCCCTGGGGACTCCAAACCAGACCAGGGCCATACCCTGCTGGTTTTAAGATGCCTGCCCTCCTCTTCCTCTCCTTCGTTATGCCTTCATCAGCAGCAGCTCCACCAAAATCCCTGAGGAGTTTTGCATGGAGCCCCTCTGTGGATGAGGCGAGGGAGGTGAGCAGCTCCATGCCATGCTGCCCCGGTGTTTGCCCAGCTCTGATTTATGCCCCCCCGCAGAGCCCAGCTCGTACATCAGGGCCCCGCTCACAGCAGCAGTATTTCTCCCCATTCCTGAACCGTGGCCCATTTTGCAGCTAATAAATCCCCCCAGCAGCCTGCCAGGCTCCTCCTGTTCCACCCCAAAGAGGAGGAAAGGGAGGGGGGGAATAAAAAAAAAAAATGAAAGAAAAAAAAAAGAAAGAAAAAAGCTGGCATCGCCATGGCAACCTGCTCCTTCCCGGAGCTGCGAAGCCTTTAGGTTCCCACTCCCCATTTATCAGCTGCACTCGATTAGGCAACAATGACAGTCGGCACCACTAAGTGTTGGGGTGTTGGGTGCTCTGGAGAGAGGTCACATTTCGAAGCATGCTGCAGGTTCTGCTCATCCCGCTGCTCTCCTGGGGCTGACCCTGTGAGTTTTGGGAAGCCAGCCAGCCCAGGGCAGTATTGGACACCGCCTCTCCGAGCACACGTGTGCCAGGTGGGCTCTGGAGGTCCTTTGGTTGGGTTTGGCTGCAGATACAGCCCTCCCCAGAGGATGCTGGCTTAAATTGGCCACCACACATTTTCTGCCTTGCTGGCGAGGCTGGCTGCCTCCTCTCCCCTCCTTGCTCGCTGCTAACCCACGGCTTGCTAATGGGATGAGGCTGCATGGCCCCGAGCACACCATGGGCTGCCCAGCCCTGCCGCTGTCATGCGAGGACCGGACGCTGCCAAGGGCACGGCACGCTTCATTATGTCTCATTTACTGCTCATTATCAGCCTCGATCTGCAGAGAAAAGCCATCAGGGGTGAAGGGAGGTGGCTGTCCTGATCGAGCTGCATGGATCTGGAGCACCCCGGGGTGTGAAGGGAGCAGGGCTGGGATCGGTGAGCCCAGCATCGCATCCCTCCTGCGGCCACCCGCCTGGGCACCGCCATCCCCGTGCCTCCTCCTGCCTGATGGTGCTCTCAAAGCACGGCAGATGGGCCTGCGCTGAAAGAAAATTGCTTCTGCTCCCCAGCTCAAGCAGCCCCATTTTATTTACTTATTTCCTACCCCAGCTATGCAAACGCACCTCCCCTCTCCACAAGCAGAGGGGCAGGCGGGCGCTGTCACGCCGGTCACCAGATGGGCATTAACACCGAGCCCTGGCACGTTGGCGTGGCCACAGACAGCTGCCCGGAGCTCCCAGCCTCGCCGTGCTCGCCTGGTTAATAAAAACAGGTCCCAGCACTCATTTAGGGGAACGAGATGCCAGCCGTGCCCTGCTCCTGCGGGCAGCGCCCCGGTGAGCACGGCTGGGGCTGGTGCTTGATGAGCTCTCCAGGGTGGGGAGCGCAGATGCCGCTTTTGGTGCCCCTCCAAGGCGGGCAGTGGGGTTTAGGTCTGGCCGCCGTTCAAGGGATGATCATTGTTTAATTGGTGGTTTAAGTGAGTGCAGAGCCTCGCTGCCTCCTGGCACCGGCGTGCGTTTTCGAACAAAGGTGTTGGACAAAAGCAAAACGCTGCGCTGAAAGGGGCCGAGCCCGCTGCAGGGTGCTGGGCACAGGCACGGCATCGCGCAGCATCCACCCGTCAACCTGGGGTGCTGCAGGAAAATCGGTGGTCTCCAGCTGTGGGATAATTCATCCAGTTTGTGCCGAGATCTGAAGGAGGTGGCAGCTTCCCCGCTTGCTCCACCCGGGGCATTTCTGGAGCACTCCTTTACTTCGTTAGAGGTTTGACCAGACAACTCCCCTCACAGGTAAAAGCAACCAAATATTTCTCTCCTTCCCAGTGCTGGCCTTTGCCAGGGTTTCGTTTTACTGCAGCACTGCGGGACGTCATTAACTCTCAGTGCACCTTCTCATCAGCTATTTGAGTTATCTTTCACCAGGAGGGAAACTGAGGCACTGGCAGCCCCTTCCCTGCTGCGAGCCTCCCCCTGCAGCGAGGGCACTGCAGAGCAGCTCATCCCCGCGGACCCCGCACGCCACCACCTCCCCAGGGCTCTTGCTCTATCAGATTAAAGAAGTGCTCCTGCAAACATGCCAATCATCAGATAACACGAAACAATAAAAGAAATAAAACACTCCAGCTACCAGCCCAAGCGCAAGCCTCAATTAGCAAATATATCAATCACCGCTGACACCGTTAGTGTCTGCACTGAGATTTACTGAAATGATCGGCAGATGCAGCACGGCTGCAGCCCTGCTGGGAACGGAGCCCCCGGGAGGTGCTGAGCCTGGGATGGATGGCCCCAGAGTGGGATTGGATTTACAGAGTGCCCACGAGGATGCCCATGAGCCCAGGGGTCCTGGATAAAGCCCCCAGCCCAGCTCCAACTCTGCACTGCCCAGCACCCTGACCAGGAGGGGTTTTGCTTTGCAAAGCTCCCCAAAAAACCTCGTGGATGGGTCCCGTCTGCTTGGTCCTGGCCCCAGTGTGTGGTGAGGGGCTAGGGGCCCCCTTCCAGTACCAGCATCCCCCCGCCAGGCACCAGATAAAAAGGGATTGACCAAAGGCGCTGGGACATGCACTTTTATTTATGAATATTGTGAGATTACAGGCGGCTTACAGGCCCCCAGCTGTGATCAAACCCCACGATGGCCACAGAGAGATAAAGGCGATGGCGTGTGCAACAGGAGCAGCACAGCCTCGCCCCCAAAAATAAACCTCTGCTCTCCTCCTTTCCTCAGCCCTGAGATGCATTTCTTAAAAAATATATATATATATATATATATATATATAGTTTGTTCGCTTGTTTTAAAAGAAAGTGTTGGATTTTACTCAAAGCCCCAGCTGCAAACATCCCATTTTGGCAATCGATTTCACCAGTGCGAAGAATCAGAAAACCTGCTTCTCCTTGTCAAAAAAAAAAAAAAGACAACTCTTTTTTTGTTTGTTTTGTTTTGTGTTTTTTGTTTGTTTGTTTGTTGTGGAATTGGAAACCCCAGCATCTCCCACTGGAAAAAAATAAAATAAAATAAATCCGAGGAAATATTTGTTTCTTTTTGTTCTAATCCCTTCCCCAGCTCCCCAAGCAGACGTGAGGCCGGAGGGACGGGGGATGCCCAGGAGGGGAGCACGGGGCAGCAGCTCCACCTGCACCCCGCAAGCACTCCCCGAGCTCCCCAGGCTGCAGGCAGCTCCCAGCCTGGCTGCTCTCACATCGCAGCTTAAATTTGACCAAAGTTCAGAAAGTTGACTGTAAATTTGCCCTCGATTGTTGGTCTCGTTAAACCTTCTCCAAGGAGGTGCAGCAATCAACAGAGAGAGGAATTATTCAAAGGAGGGTAGCGAGAAGTAACGCGTCCCCAGGAAAGGAGAGGAGATGGGATGTGAGGGGGTAGGCAGGATAAACTCTAGATGAGTAATTCATCCAAGGGTTTGTTTTCCTGAGCTGGAGGCCAGGGCTTGTTTCTGCAGCCTCCCGCAGGGCCTGATCCTGCTCGCATGTGCCCGCAGCTCTGCGCCACCCCAGCCCACGCGCAGGCGCCTCGCTGCTGTGATCCCATTAACAGGCGGGCACAGCCTCTAAATTCCGGTTAATAAATACCTAATGAGAAGATGACAGCCACTTCTGGACCCTCAGCAGTCCCTTCGGTTATTCACCAGCTCGGAAAAGTACAGCTCAGCCTCAATAATTGATAGTGCATTAACGCAGAGCTGGGGGGCAGGAGCCCCGTTAATTACAGCTGGGCAGCACCAAATGCCACCAAGGTGCTGCTGGCACGGCTGGGACACGTCTGCTTTGGGGGTCTGGGGGCTCAGGAGGGGGCTACAGCACTGTGCAATTAAAATGAGGGTGTTTGGGGAAATGTGAGCCGATTGGAAGTGGGTCTTGCAGGGCTCTGCTGCTTTTTCCTGGCTCGGAGCAGGGCAGTGCTCTTCTGCACCGATTCATCGCCAGCAGCAGGTTGTTAGTTTTGTGCTGGGCTGGAAAGGCAGTGCTGAGGCTGGGGGGAAAGGGTCATTTGCAGAGAGGCTTCTCCAGAAAAAAGGAAAATGGGAAAAAGAAGGAGGGGAGCTGGGGAGGCACCAGGAGACGGAGCCCCCCTGCCTGCCCCTCCGAGCTCCTGACAGCCTCAGCCCAGGGCTTCATCCACGCACCAGAAATGAGAGGAGAAATGTCCGTATTCGGGAGGAAGAGAGATGGCCCCTGAGTCTGGGAAGAGTTATAGAGAAAGCAATCTAAAAGTCATTGTAAATCCAATCACATTAAACCCTACACTTCAGAAATGTTCAGGCGTCTTCCTAAAGCCTCCCCCTGCCGCGGCAATGAATCTCGGGGTAATTTGCACAGCACCTGTCAATGAGACAATTTTCACCTTTCAGCAAGGTTTGGGGATGTTGCAGTCAATGGGATTGTCTGGAGCAAAGGGGGAGGGAGGGTGCGGCGGAGGAGAGATGGGAGATGAGCCCAGGGTGAGCCAGAGCTGCCTCGGGTGACCGATGGGCTCAGCCAGGCTGTGACGGATGCGTCCTGTCTGCCCCAGGAAAGCTTTCCTCCTTCTGCCACCAGGAAGGGCTGCTCGTGTAGCTCAGTGAGCAGAAAGCGGTTTTAGCAAGAAAAAATGGTGTTGCAGAAGCGGGGAGCTGGGGAGGAGACGTCTCACCACGTCCCTGTGGGTGCTGCTCCTCCAGCCCTCCTGCGTCCCCAGCGCTGTGTGCGAGCGCTCCCAGCCCTCCTCCTCCCCAGGGGGATCTGCCCAAAAAGCCAGCAGGCTCCTTGGAAAAACCAACCTCCATTTGAAGACGGAGAAGCACAGAGGAACAGAGATCAAGTGCCAGCAAAGGCTTCCCTCTGCATGCCCAAAGCACTGGCCGCGCCACCCAGCCCCATTTGCAGCGCGCACCCATCCCTGCTGGCGAGGCGTCCTGGAAGAGAAGGATTTTCAGTAAGTGAGCTGTGCACAAGCACACGTGCACCCTCCAAAGATGCGGGAGTTATTAACGCATGTGCATGATAATGGCATTTCATCAGGAGCCCAGGAGCACCGCAGCCATCTGGCGCTGTGTTTAGCATCCGCGCTCGGAGCGCAGCCCGTGTCAGCGCGGAAAGCTTCCAGCTCAAAACAGGGTGGAGGTGATAATGGATTTTCAAAGAGACAATTATTCGCCGGCTCTGTCGTGACACACTGATCAACGGCAGATGTTTCCGCTGTATTCTGACCCGGTTTTGATCCTGAAAATGAGCGCGGGTTCGGTGTGCCTGCCTGGCTGGTCCATCCAGAGCCTGCGAAGCTGGGCTGGGGACCGCCCGCCTCCGCTTTTATTTGCAGGCTGGAAGGGACAGGAGGCATCCGCTAATCCTGGGGACCACAGTGGCACTGCTGGGGCCGATCCAACTGGATCAACTCATCGGCATGACGGCCAGAGCCATAATTTGACTTTTCATCCAGCAGGGCCCATTTCACATCTGGACTGAGGAGGTCTGCCCTGGCTTCACTGGGGATCAGCCTTTAACTGAGGGCTCTGGCTGGCTTCAGATATTTGCATCAGGGGCAGAGGAAGGCCCTGATCCTTCCCCTGGGAGGCAGGCGGGTGGCTGGGAGGGGGGCAACGAGAAGCTGCAAACAGTGCCTTCCAATTTCCTTCTCTCTGCTGTGTCTCTCTCCTAACCCAGCCGGGCATGTTCGCTCTCTGTCTTGGAAAAGCAGGGCCAGCAGTCGCTCCTCTCCCATTAACCCTGCCTTCTTGCTTCCCCCGTGTGATGATGTTTGCTTGCTGCCCCTGTGTGAGCACCCCAAACTTGGCACAGAGCACCCCGAGCTCCACGCGCCCAAGGAAACCCGTTCCCTAAATCCACACCTCCGAGAGCTGGATCACGCCTGTGGCTGCTCCGAGGTGCTGCAGACCCCGCAGGCTGTCGTTTCGCTTGCTGCTGTGTATTCACTCGACATTAGCACCGGTTTTACATGGTTTTACGTGCTGGGAAGGCAGAGGTTCATGCATGCAGTTCAAGCGCTCCGTGCCCTTGAGCTGTCATTTGGGAGCGTTTGTGCAGCTGCAGAGCCGTACCCTGTTGCCCTGTGCTTTATGGAAGTCTTTCGGCTCTGTTTTCCTGAGACTGCAGTGGCAGCAGAAAAGGCCCCAAAATGAGAGACTGGAGAGGGTTTCCCACCACCAATGCCCCCCAGCAATGCCTGGGGGCTTTGCTTTGGGACCGGAGCCTTGGGCTTTGCCTCCCGCTGCTGCCCCAGCCTGGGAGCTTGTAGGAAGGGAACTTGAAAAAAGAGTGAATTTTGAACAGAAGGAAATTTGCCTAAAAAAGCAAACTCTAGCCCATCCCTGAGCATGCAGAAGCATGTAGAAGCATGTAGGGTCGTGCAGGAGCAATCATTGCTCCACTTGCTGCTGAGGCTCGCTGCCCCTGCTTGGGTCGAGCATCTTTTGACCTGCAGAGGTGGGGACAGGAGATATTTTGCTTCCCTCTCTTGCCTCTGATGGCTGTGGGACTCTTTCCAGGCCTCACCTGCAAACACAAAATCAATGAACTAAAAACGGAAGCGCTGCTTTTGGGGTAACATGCTGGTATTTCTGGTGTCTCCCCCTGCTCTTTGCCTCTTTGCCAGCAGCGCAACCAAGGGCTCTCGGGCTGGGCCCTGCAGAATAAAGACCTCTTGTAAAAAGGGAATGAAATGCTGCTCCACAACAGGAGTGACCCTGCCTGGGCTCTCCCTGGCTTCTCCATCCCATAGCAGAACCCCCCCCCATGCTTTCCCATCACTTAATTACACCACGGGGACAGACCGAGCAACCCACTGGCTCAGCAGCTGAGCCAAAGGGGCCCCTCGGTCACTTCCCTGGGTTTCTCCATCCCAGCTGGGTGCCTGGGGCTGGCCCTGCATCCCCCAGCCCTGCAGGATGCCTCCTCCAGGTGGGCGCTTCCCCAATTCCCCTGGAGGCTCCGGTGGTGTGGGCGAGCAGATGCCTCCTGGCTCGGCGTCCTGCTAAATTACCATCAGCTTTTTCCAGCACCAGCAAGCTGGCTGCCGAGCAGAGGCCCTGTTCCCAGAGCACGCCGTTCTGCTGGGCTTTAAAAACGCCTTTGCAGGGAAATAAAGGGCCTGCATCAGCTACAAGAACACATGTTTCAGGTTGCAGGACCCCGGAGCTTTACGCGAAGCGAGATGCGGAGAGCAAAGTGCTTCCCTGGGGGCCTGCTACCAAAAAGCCCTCTGACTTTCTGATGCAAAGGCACAGCTTCAGAAGGGGCATCTTGGCCAAAAACAGCCCCCCCAGCTCCTCTGTCCCCCCTCCATGGGCCCCAAGGCACCCCATGAACCCCCTGAACCCCCTGAGCTGGAGCCTCCCCATTGTACCCCCCCACCTCTCCCCATCCCTGCCTCCACCTCTGTTCCCCAAAACTGGCACCGGTTTGGTTTCCAGTCCTGAAAAACACTTGTCTTGTACGGGCTGGTGAATAATTTATAGTTTGCTCATCAGGAAAGGCAATTGGGAGCGTGGAAGGAGGGAAGAATAAATATATATTTATAAAAAATAGAAAAAGGTAAAAAATAAAATAAAATAATGCCCAAACCTACCTCATAAACTGTTCCTTTGATCTAATCCAGAATAAATTATACATAATGGAGCTGGTTGGTTTTGCTTGCCGACAGCATGAATAAAAAAAATTAAAAAAAAAATAGAAAGCAGGAAAGCAAGCCAAAGCATTTGGGCTAATAACAATGTGCTCAGTATATATGCTTCAGCTGGTATCACTTTGCAGCAGCCAGCTCAGATTTTCATGGGAAAGAAATCCATTTTTAAACCAGGGATGTGCTGTGCAGGTGATGGGCTGGTGGGAATGCTCTGCCATGGCTGAAGCGCCCCAGGAGAAAGTTTTTTGTTCTCCTGCAGGACCAAGAGATTCAGCAATGTCTTCGCTGAGGGATCCGGACCTTGTCTTTCAACATAACACTTCGCTGCAGGCCTTAGGGCAGGGGCATTTACCAACATTTTGAAACAAGGTCGATTCAACAAAAAAAATAAAAATAAAAAAAAAGCTTTCAACTTACAAAGCAGATCCGGGGGAAGTTTTGAGGATTCCACATTATTTTCCCTAAGCCTTCACCCTCCCGTCTCTTCCTCCTCTCCTCCCACCCTCCTTCCCCCTCCTGCAGGAGGGAATATTGAGTGAGGCAGCCTAACAAAGCCGGTCTCTCACCAAGAGCTTAGCTCATTGCTCCGGGATGCAGATTCATCAAGAGCACAGTCCATAAAGAATTCCCATGTAGCTCCGGAGCTGGTTCAGTTTCAAAGGCTAATGGAAAATCACTACTGCTAAGAAGTCGGACTGCACGCCTGCACTGACTTTCTCAGGTGAGAAGGGTATTGACCAAACAGCCAATGCTCCAAAAATAAAAATATTCCCCTAGGCTGGCTTCAGCATGCAATTAAAAATCCCAGCAAAAAAAAATCCCAGAGCCTTTCAAACATGCAATTACTGAGCAAGGGAATCAGACAGGTGCTGATGGGGGACCAGCCAGGGTCAGCTGCTAACCAAAAATGCCTCCTTGAATTGAGTCTTTTGTCGTGAAATGAGAGCGAGCGAGCGAGATTACCAGTGGCAAATGGCAGTCAATTAGCTGGGGAGGAAAAAAAGGTCCCCGAAGGTCTGCACTTGATCAGCATCCTCGCGAGGGAGGGCTGCTGCAGTGCTCTCCCCAGCGGTGCTGGCTCAGAGAAGGCTTTGGGAAAAAAATAATCCACCCTCCTCGGAAAGAGCGTGGTGGTTTCCATGTTTCCATCCTGGGTGGCTGCTGCCAGAGTGGGACACGCCGGTGCCTCGGTCCCTGTGCCATGAGCTCACCACAGCCCCCGAGGCTCAGCGCCTTCCCGAAAGCTCACGCAGGGAAGCTCAGAATAAAAGCGAGTGGATTTAATGTTTGGTGCCTGACATTAATGCTCACTCACACTTGCACGCAGTGAAGGGGGTGCAGACAGCTTTTTTTAGCCGCGGCCCTCTGTTTTACCCGTGGCCCTCTTTTTTAGCCATTTGGGAAGTCTGTTTGCTTGGGATTTTATCTGTTGCTGTTCTTTTAGAACACGCCTCGAGGGAATTTACCTCCCTCCTCTCACTGCCAGCTCAAGCCACGATCCTGCAGCTCCAGCACCAAAAAAAAGAGAGAAGAAAAGGCAACGGAGGCACTGCCTTCATCCCAGGCCCCAGAGCACCCCTCGGGCAGCGGTGCTCCCACGCAGCAGAGACAGGCGTAGCGTGCCTTAACTCCCTCAGGGTGCTCTGCAGGAGGTGAAGAAGCGTTTGTAATGATGCTTGATTCTTCTTTTGGCTTATAGAGGAGAGGAACCAAAGAGGTCTGAGTTATTCTCATCATCTGGTGGTCAACCAGCTTGCCAGGTGGTGGACAAGCTGATGGAAGAGGAGCGATGTGGGGATGAGGTTTGGCAGCCCCTGAACACGGGGGAATTTGGGGAGGCGCACTCAGCATTGCAGAGAAAAGACAGGGTCAAAAAGCAGGGTCAAGCAGTGCCTGAAGCTTTCAGGACTAAATCTCTAGGGGCGATGTGGTGCCCCAGGAGGCCGGTGGTTCACCAAATGAAGGCACCACAGCTGGCAACCCCCCAGGGGGTTTCTGTTCACTCCAGGTTCAGGGGATCTCTCTCACCAGTGTTGTGAGCTGCTGAAGGAGACGCTAGCCCTGAAGTCTGCATGGGAGGAATCCAGTTGCCCGCAGATGAGCGGAGCCGTGGAACAAACCACGCCAAGCTCCGGCACCGCTTAGCTCCGTGGCTGTTATAAATCCAGGTGGAAGCAGAGGAATGTTCGCCGAGGTCACTTAAGGGCACTCTTATTAGAGACATCTATTAACAAAGAGGCGAATAATGTATGTCAGGCTGCCCAACAGACTAATTAGGAACATCACAGGACGGCAGAGGCTCATCCACTCCCTGCTGGCGCCTCGCTTTGCCCCAGGCACCAGCTTCATGCAGGAGGTGATGCCTTTTGCTGGGGAAGATGCAGATGTTCCTGCAGCACCCAGGGGTCCATCTGTGCCCATTTTAGCTCCGCTGTGCTCCCCAGCTCCAGCACAGAACATTATTAGTTAGTCACCTGGACACTGCTTCCCAAGGCGCTGAGGAATAAGAGCTCCTCGCTGCTTGACTCAGCGCAGCCAGCCCTCCACGTTTCTTCCCCCTTGATTCTCAACATTTGCCCTGGTTCTGCAGTTTTCATTTCCTTAAAGCTCTAGCTTCACTTTCTGACACCGTACCAGCATTGATTTGGATTAATTAGAGTTCTCTGCAAAATTTCTCAGCCCCCCCAGACGTGGCTGTTACCTCCTGCAGCACCAGGCTGCCCGCAGCCAGCTCTGCCCTGCTCGGTGGGCTCCTCGCACCCCCCTTGCCCGTGTGTTGGACCTGAGCTATGCTCTGAGCTGTGTCCTCGGCTTTCTGCTCCTGGAGGAAAGGCAGGATCAGCAGCTCTGGCTGTTTTTTTCCCATGAGAAGGCCCCAGCATGAAGCTGAGCATCTTGCAGGGATCAGTCTAATGCACATCCACCCCTCGGTCCTCAGGGTGGAGGGCGAGTGGTATAAATGATTTCCAGGCTGAATTTTTGCCTTGCCTTGATCTTCATTTGCACCAGGGGCCTGGCAGAGAGGCTGTGTGCCGTTCCCCTTTATACAGAACCAGCCATCCAAGCCATGCCCTGGGTTTCTGAGGACAAGCGTTGCGTAACGGATGCCCAAGCACGCCCTGGATCAGCTCCCCAGCTGGTGTAAATCAAGAGAGATCCATTGAGGTCAATCCTGGCCAATTGTATCCACTTAATCTCCTCTCCGGAGGCACCACGTAATTGCTGTGCAGAGCTTGCAGGAGGTGCTCCATGCGCCAGCCTCCCTGCACCACTGCCTGCCCCCGGCGCAGGGAGGACACCCCCCCAGGAGCCTCTTCCCAAAGCACCAGAGCAGAAGCAGCCTCAGCAGCTGCTCCTTGCCGAGCATCCGTGCCATGCAGCCCCTCTGCCAGAGCCCAGCAGCAGCAGGGAATGAGGCTGGGCTGGTGCAAAACAAATCCAGCTGCCTCTGAGACCAGCAACTTGTCTCACGGAGTCACGGCCAAATCCTGGTGAGCATCCTTCACGTGCTCAGGTCCCTTTGTCCCCCCAGATTTTATTCCTTTTTCATATCAGGGCAGAAGAAAAATCCTGAAAGCTGCAAGCTGCCACACAGGGCTGTGGTGTTTGTTATTTTGTTGTTGTTGTGTTTTTGTTTTTGTTTTTTAAATTGGATTTATTTTCTGTTTTATTTGTCTGAAATGCCTGGAGGCTGGGGTAGAAAGAGTGAACATCTGGGAAGGCGGATTCTTGATAACTCATATTCCAGAATGGCCCCGCTCCCATCCCCAGCATGGTTCTAATATTTAATTAAAAACTCTAAAATATTTACACCTATTAACAGCAGTGATTGCTCTCCTTTCCCTACCCCCTCTCCAACACCGAGAGTGAGGGAGACGGGAGCAGGGCCCGGCTATTTGTGCGTGATCCTTTACAAGCAGGGAAGTTGTTAATGGCCTGGGAGCTTACGGCCAGGTTATTTTTTTCTGCTGGACACTTCCATCATCGCAACTGTGGTGGCAGTTCCTGACTTTAATGCAGAGCAAAGGGAGGCTTTGTGCAGGGCTGGAAATTGCTGGCATTTTGCAGAGGAGCTTTGCACCGGTGCTGGGAGAAACCAGCGTGGGGGAAAAAGGTTTTATCCTACAGTGGGTGATCTGCACGCCCAGGGCAGGCAGGTCAGGTCTGGGCTTCGAGGCATCCTAGGAGCCAAGCGCAGAGTGTCCTGGTGCAGGCCCTGGGTTGCGGCATTGTCCCTGAGCCATTTCTTACTGAATTGCTCCGTGCTTAGGAAACGGGAATAAAACAGAACCCAGGTCCTTGTGCTTCCATTGTTTGTTCTCATCGGTTTGGTAAAAATCGTTGCATTCCATCAACAACTGCATTTTCTTATGGCTTGGACCCGTGCACCAGCAAGGCGAGAATTAACAGCTGGGGCATACGTGGGGTGCCTGACGTGGCTGCCTCCCCCGCTGGCGAGTCAGTGGGTCCAGCTGATCCCTGCTTAATGTAACCCCGGTTAATGAACCCCTCGGGCTAATTTAGCAGAGGAAAGGATGGGAGAGAGGTTTTCCTGCATGCAGGCGTGCGTGAGAGGCAGAGCGAGATGCCAGCAGCTCCCCTGTGCCCAGCACCGTGGGGCAGCACCTGGAGACCCCGCGGTGGTCGCCGAGCCCGGCTGCAGCTGGGGCAGCCAAAATCAGCCTCGTGTCACAGCCACGAGGTTATGTTGCATATTCGGGTTTTCCTGTAAAAGCAGCAGTACCATCCTTTATCGAGAGCTCACATTTGCTGCCTGCACCTCTCTGTGCCGAAGCAGAAGCGGGTCCCAGGCACGGGCAGGGTGTGTGGGTACCAGGAGCATCGGCCAGGGGGTGCGAGCAGGGGCAGGGGGAACCGGGCTGACCCCGGCTGCTTTGATGGAGACGTCTTTCAAGGAATCCCAAACAGACCTATTAGATTTTTTATTCAGTTTTTATAAGTATTCCTCGCTGTAAAAGAGTAAATGAAGAGCCTGGGGCCCTGCCAATGGGGCTCTTTTTGTTCCTATTGGCAGTACATCAGCTTTCAAATGATTTTTTGCCATGAGGAAAAACAACATGCAAATCCAGGCCTCTCTGCCTTTTATCTCCCCCCTTGGCTCCCCTCCCTGCACCACTCGCCTGGTCCCTTCTGCTGGTTCCCCTTCTTTTAAATGCAGATCAGCCCCAATGCTCCTGGTTCAGTCCCTCTCCTGTTATTGGGAGGTGGCTTTTTGGGGGGCTTTTTTTTTTCCTCTTCACTCTGGTTTGGGCAAGGAGCAACAAGAGAAATGCTGGTACCTGGAGCAAACTGGGTGTGGGAGGGGGACAGAGGATCCTGGAGGGGAACAGGGGATATTTTGGGTGCAAACATGAGCTGGCCCCATCCTGAAGGAGACCCAAATGGATGCAGGCTGTGCCTGGGAGCTGCTGCAGGAGAAGCTTTGCCCTGCCCCAGGACATTTTCCCCAAAACAGGCAGCAGGGCTGATCGCTGCCCCCCAGCAGGACAGAGTGGAGACCAGGTGGAGAGTCGAACCAGCCCTTTGAAGACAAAGGCTTTCTGCTGATGGAAATGCACTGCCCGTGTAAAGGCCCGCTCTTCAAAGTGCCAGATGTGTCCCCCTGAGAACATGAGGCTGAAAAATCCTTTACTGCTTTTTTTTTTTCTCATTTTTGAAAAGCGTTTTTAAAAAACGGAAATGCCACAAACCTCCATACAATTTGTAAATAAATTATACAAGCAACAGAATTGAAAGCCGAGGAGGAAAATCCATCAGTTCTGCTGGGCAGAGATGCTCTCCTTGAGGCTGATGATGACCACCGAGGGCTGGGAGGCTCAGAGATGAGCCCTGGTGGAGCCCACGGTCGCCCCTCTGTATCTCTGCTGGCAGGGCTTTGGGAAAGATCGGCTCTTCCCTTCTCATCCTTCCTGGACAGCCAAACACAAGCATTTCTCACAGCTCAGTGGTGAAAAAGCTCTGCAGGGTGCTGATGCAGGGTATCTGCAGCAGGGTACCCACATCTATCGTGCTGGGCTCTGCCTCTCCTTTGGGCAGTCGAACACCCCTGAAAACCCAAGAAGCCAACCCCAAACCTTCCTAATTTCCCCAAGAACGAGAAGAGAAGGGGATGCTAGGGCCCCTGAGCCCAGAAAAAAGAAATCCCCAAGCTCAACTTTGTCTTCTCCCGCTGCGACATGCCCGGGGATTTGCTTCACAGCAGTCGGTGAGGAGAAAACCGGCTGCACAAGGAGGAAACAAGCGCGATGCCCAGGGGACGGGGACTGCAACAGGCAGGGGGCTGGTGGCGGTGTGCACAGCAGTTTGATCTAAAATAGAAATGAAAAGAGAAAGGCTGGGCAGCCACAGAGCAGCCTCAGGAATGCCAGCAGCTGCAGTGGCCGGGGCTGGGGGTCAGGTCCCAGCAGCACGGATCGATGCGGTGCCGTTAAATCCCGGGCGGCGCTTCACCTCCCGGCTCTCCGACCCGCCCGCCTCCTGGCCATGCTCCTGCCTTCCAGCCTTTATTAAAAACCTGTCTCGGGAGATGTGAATGCCATGAAATACGGCCAGGCATTTGCATAAATAAAACTCCCCGAAACAAATTACTTTTGTGGCGTGAAGGATCAGCGTTGGAACAGCCCAGGGGGCATGGGGGTGACTCCGGGAGCATTTTAACATCACATAAAGACATTGGCGAAGTCCTCTGGCTTTCCCAGTGACAAAACAAGAGCAAAGTCATGCCAACTGCACTGGCCGAGCTGATGGTGACTGCGGACATCACCTTCCCAGCACCAGGCTGCCCAAAAACCCCCTGGCTGAGCCACGCGAGCCTTTCCACGGCGCTTGCAGCAGGGCCACCTGCCACACAGCACACATGGATGGGTGCGTGCCATGGTCCTACCTGCCCAGAAAGGCTTTTGTGACCCTCCCCAAGCCACATCCCACAGGGAATGTGGCCGAATAGCCCAGGTGGAGCCTGGGGAAGCTCAGGCAGGTCCCAGCCTCTCGCTTCATTTGCAGTTTGGTGCGGCAGCAGCAGCCTGGGCAGGCCAGCACAAGCTGGCAGCTCCTGGAGGTAACTCCCCCCCCTGCTTCCATCAATACCAGCCTCAGCAGAGCTGATTGCTTCTTCTGTTTCTCCCCAACGCGCTGCAGCGCATGTACACACGCATAAAAACACCAACTAGTATAAATTACCTTCCAGGCAAAGCCTGAGGACTTATAAATTGCTTAAAAATCAAAGCACATTCCAGGGGGGAAATGCTGTAAATTGGAAGGGGAGAAATGTGCATGCAGGCTTTTAATAAAAGCGGTGTCATGGAGGAATCTCGCGGCCCTTTCAAGAAGTTAATTAACCAAGTCCCAGGGCACCCCTTCGAGGCAGAGAAGAGTTAACGCCCCGAACTCTTTTCTAGGGGGATCTGTTGATGGAAATGCCCCCTCCTGCAGCTGGGGGAGCATTGTGGGGTGCCTGTTTGGTGAGCAGGGGTCTGGCAGCCCCCAGCAGGCAGGATTTTGAGCCGCAGAGAGGTTCCCAAGGGCACACAGGCTGCAAAGAGGCAGCGGTGGCAGGACCACGAGCAGGTGCTGGCTGGTGAAGGCTCCTCCAGTGAGAGGACGTGGGGACACAGAGGAAATGTTGGGGAGGAAAATCAAAAACTCCCAATAGCAAAAAGAAAAGGGTTTTTCTAATATAAAAACATGATCTTAAAGTGAAAGCCCAGCTCTGTTCATTTCAAGGTGAGTTGCTTGGCTTCGGGATCTGGAGCTGGGATCACACACGCTGCAAGCTGGGTGACCGTGCGTTTGCTGTAATTACTGAAAATTGCAGCTGAAGGTTGGAAAATCAGTTCATTCTCCAGGTGAAGCACCCTCAGCCCTCGCTGGGGACCCCAGGCCAGCTGTGGCTGTGCCCGGTGCCTGCCCTGACCCCTGGCTGTGAGCTGTCCCCTGCAAGCCCGGCCGTTTGCCTGCTTCTCCCAGCAAAGTCGGGCTCAGAGGGGGGATCGATGTGTGAAATGGAATATATTGACGTGTGTTCTGAATACATAGCCAGGAGCGTTTCATGGTGTGAAGCCAGCGATGACTTCAGCCGTGTTTTTCCCCAGACTCGGTTTTGGCACATTTTGACTTTTCCTCCCAAGGACCCGTCAGTCACGGCCCTGAATGCAAACCAGGTCTGCGTGCAGCCAGCCACCCCGATCCCGCAGCCTTTCCAAGATCCCCCATGTTCTAATTCCAAAATAGCACCGCACTTCTTTAATGATCAATAGCAATTACTAAGTCATTTATATCCAATAAGGGATGCAGCAGGAGGTCTGTGTGATGCATTACTGTATAAATTCACACTATGAAACAGATTAACAAAGCATTATGATAAGCAAGCTTATTATTTGCATGAACACGAGGCTTAAGAGCTAATTGAAGCAATCCAGCAAAATGTCAATGACTTCTTTTGTATATGAAATATTCATTAAAGGCACACACTTATTTGTTGGCAATTGTTTATTTATACCTTTTCATTTGCATTCTGCGTTAAAGCAAGCTGCCGCTCCACCAGGACGCAGCCAGCGCGGCTCCGTTTGGAAACACCGGGTCCTTAACATCACCTCCTGCCTCTCGAGAGCACTGGGGGGGGATTTACTAAGTGAAGGTTGCATCGCATCCATCGTTCCAGTGGGGCTGGGGGGCAGCAACCATGCAGGAACCCTCCTCACAGCCCTAAAGCATCCTCCTCGCCCTCCTCATCCTCACCGCCTGTGGAGCAGGGCCAGGCGCTGCCCTGGCTGTCCCCGAGGATTTGGTTGGAGAAGCCCCTGTACCAGAACGCTGAGGACCCCCAGCTTTGTGCAAACATGCCACCCTTGCCATTTTATTTTTCCTTTTTCCATGCTGATCTGGTATTTTCATGTACCCATTTAGCTAACGAGCATCCTTTGCCCCACTGGACAGCAGGGGAGAGGCGTGACACCGGTGACATCCACCTGCTCCCTGCAGCCCCTGCACAAGCCCAGCCCTCAGACCTACACCCCGCTGAGGCTGCTGCAGGATCAGGCCCTCCGTGTGTCCCCTCCTTCCCTGGGCTGGGGACCGTGCCCTCAGCACCCAGCCCAGCCTAACCGGGGTGCTGGGTTCCCTGCCCTGTCCCCACACCCGCTGCACACTGCCCCTAACTTGTTATCGCCCCCCCACTTGCTGCCTTCTCCGTTTTAAGGCACAAATGAAGTTTTTTCCCAGCCTGTCTGTTTGCAAGGACAGCTCCCCGACTACAAATCAATGCACCACCGCATCTTATTTGCTCTGCAGCCAGCTGAGCAAAACAATGTAGCACCAACAGAGACATGAATCTCCTTCATTTATCTTCGCGCTAGAAAAATTCCAAGGCTGAAGCTTTTTTTGGGGCTGTTTGGCGGCACTGTCAGGAGAGTGATGTGTTACAAATGGCTGGATTGGGGCTCCATATTTGTTTTCTCAGTGATTTTCTTGCTCTGAATTGCAGTTTTACTAACACAGATCCCCGGTCACCGGAGAGACAAATGTTTGACCAAGAGCTTAGGGTGGGATGCAAGGAGCCATCCTGAATCCCCACTTGGAGGGAGGCTATAGGGGGGATGAAGTTATAACCACCCCAATAGCACCCAGGAGAAGCACTCTGTGCCAGAAGACCCCGAGGCTGAGGACCAGCCTCAGGACCCGCATCCCTGAAGGAGCAAGACCCTGAACAGAGCCGTGGCTGGGCTGCAGCTTTCCCTCTGCCCCCAGAGCATCCGTCGCACGGCACCCCAAAAAATCCCGTTGGAAACCCCCTTCCCAGCAGCACCGTGTGGGATCACAACCCCAGGCTTTTCACGAAGCACTTTGGAGCTCTGCTGAGTCCATCCCTTGGGAAAGATTTGCCCAGGCCCCATCCCACAGCCGCAGCAACCCATGGTTTTCTCTGTCCCTTCCCAACCTCTCTGCCCTTTAACAGAGCACCGAGCCCCACAGCCCCACTGCAGGGCCCACATCCAGCCCTTGCTGCCCTCATTTCCTTCAGCACCAGCAGCAAACAACAGACAGACACAGGCAATAACCTGCTGGTCCCGCAGCTCCCGCATGTCCGTCCTCGCATTACCAGCAGCTCTCACTTTTACTGCCACTTTATTAGCAGAGATGCTGAGGGGCAGGGACTTCATTTACTTCTGAAAGTGCCAAGCCTGCTCCAAGCTCTCCCCAGAAGCCAGCGGCCCCAGGTAGGATGGAAAACCCCTGGTCCTGCAGCAGGAACCAAGCCCTGATGTGCAGCAGCCGCTGGTGTGCACCAGGATGCCCAGGAGGAGCGTGCCCGTGGGTTCAGACTGGGATGTCCTGCCCAGGTCTTAGCCAAATGATGGTGCAAGAGGCAGCAGAGCTGCAGGAGGGAAGTGTCTGAATGCAGCTCGAGCCACACAACGGTGAGCAAATGGCTTTCAGAGCCACGAGCAGCTCCGGGAAACTGCTGACATCGGTGCGCAGGCTGCTCCCTTTAATGGCTTTTAAATCACAGGGGTTCAGCAGGACAAAAAAAAAAAAAAGCAAGAAAAGAAAAAAAAAAAAAAGCTAACGTTTACTCATGCTTGCACAGGCTCTTATTTGCATATAATTGCTTCCTATCACAACACACACCATCCAGCGCCACCTTAATTGCAGCAATCAGATCTAATTGTGCACGGGGTGTGCCAGCAGAGCAGACTTGGGCTCCAGGAGTAGCTGTGGCCATGTCCCAGGGCAGCACCGAGCCCCACGAGGCCGTCACGGCACCAGGACAGCTCTGGAGAGGAGCACAGAAGGGGGCAGGTGGAAGCAGGGGAGCTGGATTTGAGGTGGGCAACCACGGCACAGGACCCAGGGCTTGCTCCTAAGGCAGCCCCAGGAGCCCGGAGCTCCCAGCGGGTAGGAGGGGGGGGACACGCCGTGCCTGCCCTAGTTTCGGGTGGTGGTGCAGGGGATGATGTGCTTGCGATGCATTTTTCAAGAACCAAAGTCTGTCCTGAGGATTTAACTCCAGAGACGTCTTCTGAGGGAGATGCTAGAAATTTTGGAAAACATCATTTCCAGGGAGGGCCGGGAACCAGCTGAAGCTGCTCCTCTGTGGATCTCAGAAGCTGTTAATTAGACACGAATTAACGCCCTGGGAAATATTTGATTCCTAGCACGGGCACGGCTCCGTGTCACCGGGATTGCCAGCACTCCTCCAGCTCAGTACCACCCTCTGTGCCTGTGTCTGCCTCTGCCCTCCCCGCCTCTGCATCGCTGCCATTCGGAGGGCTCAGAAGGATTTTAGGGCTTTCAGCCTCCCTCTTTTCTTTACACTGGAGGCTTCAAGGAAACTGGGTGGGGAGAGCCTTTGCTGAAGGATGTGGCTACACCGGGTCCCAGACAGGTCCCCATGCCTCCTGTGCAGGGCTGTGAAAGGACCACAGCACGCAGGGAAGGTGCTGGGGAGGCTCTGGGATCTGCTTGATCAGAATGGGCTTTTTATGCCTTTAGTGTGCAGCATGGGGCTCCCATGCTCCCATCTCTCCCCCAAGCCCCACAGCAGCCCTGGGAAGTGTCATCAGCCTCTGCAGGGAGAGGGGGAGAAGCCCAGACCCCCCCCACCGAGGGCAGCTTCTCCCCAGTTTCACTCCTATGCAAAATGCTGCTGCACGTCAGCACGCCGAGCAGCCTGCTCCGTTCTGCAATCAAATATTCACTTCTGCCACAACTGCCTGCCTCTCAGATGTGCTGGGAAGCAATCAAACACTTAACAGGAATGGGTTTTAAGGTTCACCTGGCAGCCGATTGAATTTTAGAGCATCCCTTGAACCAAGCGTTGCATGTGCATTGCTCTCCGCGCGTTGTTTGTGGCCGTGCCTCTGCCAGCACTCACCCAGTTCAGGGCAGCACCGCAGACCCAGGACCTCGGCGTTTTCCCAAACTGGCCACCAGCTACACAGAGGCCATGAAATTTTAACCACGTACCGCTCCTTGCCAAGGCACGCTCCTTTTACGCAGCGAAGGAGGACGATGGATGGGGAGCTGATGAGAGACAAATGAGGGAACAGATTTAGGCTGACACATTATAGGAGGCTGAGATGAGCTAATTATTTCCCTAACAAAAGCTCTTAGGGGAACGAGTGCCCTGTATTTTGTTTTATCGCATTTTATTTTGCCTCTTTCCCAATCCCCACGCACGCATGCACTCTCCCCTCGAAGACGTCACTGCGAGCAAGTCCATGTGTTAGCTCCAATGATTTATTCAGAAGCCGCATCGGCTCTGCCTTCCACTTTGACGGGCTGAGGATCTCAATATTTTATATGCAAATCTCCAGCTAGCTGCCCCTGTTTCTGGCTTAAGCCGCGTGCTCGGTGCACCCACCTCTGGGGCGCGGAGGTGTAACAGGAGCACTGCAGCTCCGCAGCAGCTCCGCCCCACCACCAGCAGGATTTTTTTCGGGATCTTTATGAATCTCTCCCTCCTTTTGAATGTCCCCACCAGCCCAGCCTGTCACCAGTGTGACAGAGCGTGTGACGAAGCCAGGACGGCGTGGTGTCCCCTGCCGGTGCCACCATCCCCGTTCTGTGCCCGCTCCTCATCCACGAGCCGCTTCTCCAGCTGACAGCCATGGTGCTGGGAGGCACCTGGGCTCTACCTGGCACCAACCAGCCCCACACTTTGCTTCTGCTTTTCTTTGGGGTAAAATCTCTCTGTTATGTCACTTTGGAGGCCGTGTGAATTACTGCAGTTCAGGGACTGGCAGGGGACACATCCTGGCTCCATGAGCCCAGCCGGGGGTGCACCCAGGGCGCTGCCCTGCCCAGAGCATGCAGGATCCAAAGTAGTAAGGTGAACAAGACCAAGAACACACACAGTTTAATTCCTCGTAGGGAGAGGGTAAAAATGCTGATTAATGTTATTCTCCTTGGCTGGTTTTAACCAGGCATCACAGAACCCCTTGGCAGTGATGCTGTGTAACTCCTGGGCGCCCTGCGGAGACACCGAGGTCCTGCCCTGGGGTCACCCACCCACAGGAGTGGCAGTGATGGGTTCATCCAAAAAAATCCCACTAAAACCAAAAAAAAAGTCTCCTTCCAAGCCCCAACCCTCATCCTTGGGAGTTCAGCTTTTGAGCTCCTTGTATCTTTTTGAAGATTTTGAGGCCAGATTTGGGTTGATATGATGGGGAGGGAGGGGGCAGTCAGCCAGCTCCGCTTATACCCCAACAAGCCAGACAAGGAGGGTCACCAGGGGGCTGTTCTCCCTGGAAAACACCAGTGATGGGGGGAACAGGCTGTGCATGAGGGTGAGGACATCCCAGGCCCCCCCCAGCCAGGCAGGAGATGAGGGACACCGAGTGTGGTCCTCAGCAGCTCCCAGCGGCCGGGCTCTGCTCCGTATTTGCATCCCGCGGCATCCCCCGGCATCCATATGGAACAGGGCTGCTGCCGAGGGAGACAAGAGCAGCCAGAAAGTTATGGTTCAATTGGAGAGAATAAAGGAAACAACTGAAATAAATCAATTTCAAGAGGGGGGAAAAATTCATATCTTTTACTGCTCTCCCAACAAAAACATAAAACACAAACAAATCAAAGGTCTGGAAGTGCTTCCAGCCCGGGACATGACCTGACTCGACAACTGGCTTTAATGTGGAAGGAGCTCCCTCGAGGATTAAACCACTGATAATAAATTATTTAGAAATATTAGGTGGAGAATAGGCCCGACGACAGATTGATTCACGGCGACGTTCGTAAAGAACGAATGTAAAAATGCAAAAGAGGGAAAGGAAAGCAAAGTGGTGACAAGCCCACGAACCTCGAGCCGAGGAAAGCGCAGGGAAAGCCTCACCTGGAGCCCGGCACCTTGGGGGGCTTTGGCCCCCCTCTGCCAGCTACAATGTGGGGAGAAAAGGAGCCTCCCACAGACATTAAAGGCATCTTGATGAATTTAATTTAGCATTTTTTGTTGTTAATGTTATTAATCACCATAGGCGCACGTCAGGAGCCTTATGCATATTTAAATTGGGCCAGGAGCCAGCAATTTCTCGTACACAATTTCCTAATGTTAATAATGTTTCCATTAGCCATATTCAGGAAATCTGCCTTTTTTTGTCCCCTTCTGGCCCACACTTTTTACTTTTAATTACGACCCGGTGTCAGCTATTGAATAGGTTGACGCATTTGAAGCGTCTGCAGAGATTTCTTTTTAATAATGCAATTTCTTGGCTGTAATAGCCCTATAACTTGAGTAATTAATGAACCACGCAGACAGCGCGCTCTCAGACACTGCCCATTCATTGGCAGCAAAACTTGCCAGGGAAAAAAAGATGCTCCAAAGTGGGAGAGCTGCAGGAAAAAACACCCGGCAGTGGTGGCTGTCACCATGTCCCCAGCCCTGGCAGAGCAGAGCCTGACCAGGGAGCACAACCCTGCCTCTGGGACCGGCCAGACCCTGCACCAGCTGCTCGGAGCATCCCAGAAAAGGGACACATGTCCCATCCCTGACACCCCCAGGGTGATGTACCACCAGCCCCTGGCACGCTGCATGGCCCTGGTGTCCTTTCCTCCGTGGAGCTGCTCACGAATATTAAGCTTGGTGGGTAAGGGGTCCCTCCTGGCTTTACATCTGGGCTTTCGGGGCGTTGTTTGATTCACACACGTGTCCCAGTGGTCTGATGGCGGTGCTGTGCACCCCCGTGACCCTCCTGTTCCTGCGGAGGATTTGGGGATTTGGGGGATTGGGGTTTCTGCTCCGCGCTCTCCCTCAGCAGCCTCGGTCCCTGCGAGCGCAGCCGTTTGTTGCTCTCTTTGCTGCTTGTTCCTGAGCAGGTTTACATCGCCCCAACAGAAGCTCTTACTGAGGAAGTCGTGTAAGGAACAGAGAGAAGGAAAATCTATTGCTGAACGTATTGATCTCTGCTTTTTTTTTTTTTTTTTTGAGTTAAAACAGCCTGAGACAGTGGCAGCTGCTCCCAGCGCCTGCAGCACCAGAGGCTGATGAAGCGTGGGGAGAGGGGGCAGAAAGAGCAGCCTGGGGGGGCTGGGACCCCAAAATTCAGCACCAAAAGCCCCCGGGGGGTCCTGCGCAGGTGGGGAGCCATCCCCCAGAGCAGGGGGCTGTGTCCCCAGCCCTGTCCCCAGCTTGTGTGTGCACAGCGTCTCAGGCTCCTCAGCCCAGAAGCTCGAGGGATAAGCTGGGGCCACGTTCGCAGCCCCCCACCACCCAGAAATTAAGGGGCAGGCAAGATGTGGCAGCAGAGAAAGCAGGCGGTTCGTTAGGAAATGACTCCCCCATTGAAATGTTTATCAGTTATTGGTGCTGATGTGGCAGCGCATTGCACTGATAGGATACAGGGAATTTCACCCATCGCTTTTCTACCTAGAAAACATCTGAAAAAGCAAGAAATGTCCCCAAAGGTGGGGTCTGGGGACCTGCAGGGGTACCACCATGCCAGGCAGGGGGTCAGACCATCAGCCCCGTGCTCCCCGCAGTTCCACGCCACTTTTCTGCTTCCCCATTTTTTTCCCAACCTCTCGGCCGTGTGAGACAGCTCATTAGAGCAGCCGCGGATCTGAGCAGAGATGATCAAGTTGTATGGGAAAAAGAAACCATTTTAAAGCGTCTAGTTTGGGTTCGCAGCTGTCCGTGGCGTTAATAACATCATCACAGCCCGTCCCCTCGCTGCCCAGGAGAAGCCTGCCCTGCGCGACGCGGTGCGGCCCCGTCTGGAGCAGCTTTGGGGAAAAACACGGAGATTTGGTGGATTGGGAGAAAGATTCGGGCCAGGGCTCAGGATGTAAAACCAGGCTGCTGGTGCCACGTCTGGGCTGTCCCAGGAGGCTGGGATGTCCTGGGTGAATGTTTAAAATGTGGGGGAGGAAATCAGACAGCGACTGAAGGCTCCGTCCTTCCCGTGCCCAGGTGAACCCAGGGCAGGGAGCAGGATTTACTCCCTGTGTGGGGCAGGGAGCGGGTTTCTCCTTTTATTCTGTGAGTGCTGAGGGCACTGCCCTCTGCTCGGGGTGGCCACAGGGGACCAGGAGGCTGTGGGGAAAGGGCAGAGGTTTCCCAAGGGATGGAGAGACCGCATCTGGGTGGCACGGGTCTGGGTACCCCAGAGTTCATCTTCAGAAAGAGGCTCATTTGGCTGAAATGGTGGGAAAACGTAAGACACTCTGCTCCTCTTACCTGCTGGATTTCAGAGGGAAAATGTTTTGCCTTAAGACCAAAAGTAACCAAAACGAAGATGTGCCCATTCACATGGGCTGCCATCCCTCTGAGGATGGTCCCGCACCGTGCGGGCTCCGCTCGTCGCTGCTATTAAACAGAGCGAGAAGGGAAATGAAAAGAGCCCTGAGAAGCACAAAAGGTAATTAAGGTAAAACTCGTTAATATTTCAAGCCAGGACTGTGCCTATTACAGCAAAAGGCCTGGCTGAAGCCAGGGAAGTGACGGGAAAGAGCTTGTCTCATTGCATAACGGCACATTACGGGATCAAAGCAATAAAACTTAAGGAACCTGCTGAAAGCCCTTGCAGGGAGAGGGGGGATGGCGGAGCTGGAAAAGCCTGGGAGAGCAGAAAATAAAAAAGCTGCCAGTTCTTGTTAGACGGGAATAAGCAGGGAGAAAAACTCCCCGCCATCCCCCGAGCACCTTGCTGAGTCTCTCATAAGCTGGCTGCTGGGAGGGATGCTGCTGCTCCGCTCCCAAACCTTCAGTGGGTTTTGGGATTTTTTGGTGGTTGGGGGGGGCCAGGGTGGGCAGAGCTGGGAAAAAAATGGCTGAGGGATCGCTGGGAACCCCCCAAATCCCGTAAGCAAAGACCCACTGGGGCAGCCCCCTCCTCACCAGGGTTTGGAGAAACTCGGGTAATTATTGGGGTTGGAGGGGCTCAATTAATTATCAGGGTTGGAGAGGTTCAATTAATTCTCGGGGTTGGAGATGCTCAGCTAATTATCTCTCCTGGTCACTGCTATTCTGGCAGCAGTGGAGAGGGCTGCTCACCTCTCCAAAGCGACTCAATCTCTGGTTTAATCTCCGTGAGGTGGGGATGGGAGGGGAAACGTGGCTTTTCCTGGGCTCTGACATTTTCCAGCCACCTCCCCGTCAGTGGGACTGGGAAGGGGAGATGTCAGCGGGTGCTGGGAGCCCCCAGCCCCTGGTACAAGCAGGGGGCCAGGACTGAGCCCCCTTAGCCGGAGCATCCCTGCAGGCTGCCCAGAAACACAACCCCAGGCTCCTCTGCGATGCTCTCGCTGCAGGCTGTCTTCCAAATATTGGATTAGCAGATATGAGAGCAGGGACTTGCCGAGGTGTGGAGTGGATTACAGGCACTCCAGTGCTCCGGTACCCGGTAATTAATGTCCTCGATTTGCCAAGAATACATCAGGCAAATGTGTGCCTCTTAGGCAAACAGGCTAAATAAATATTAATTCCCCATCTCAGGCATCTCTGTGCACAGGGCCTGCTGCAGAGGGGATGGGGGCGAGGGATGCTCGTGGCCACCCTGCACCACGAGAAGTGGTGTGCAGAGCTGTGAAATTCCCACCGAGCCATGAATTATCGGGGCCTGAGATCTCCGCATTCCTTCCCGGCAGCTCCTCCGAGCAGAAGGATTCCCAAATCAAATCGCAGCCCTTCCCGTAGCACCCGCTCCTCCCAGCGCGTGCGGCACGCAGGTTGGGCAAGGAAAACAACACAACCGCAGCAAATAAATAAGAGGCTGGCTCCTGAATTTGTGTTTCACCACACGAGGATGGTGTCTGGCAGCTGGGGGAGGCGGCACAGAGGCAGCAGGCAGGGAACAGGCAGGGAGATGGGTGGGAGCTGGGCTGGGCTGTGCATGGGGGCATTTTCAGAGGGAGCTTTTGGGAATGGAGAGAAGTGTAAAACCCATTGGAAACGGTGTCAGCGTGCTTCAAGGGCCAAGAAACTAGAAGGAGATAAGCCATCGAGATTCCCCTCCCTGGCCGGGCAGCCTCGTGGCCCCCCCTCGCTGTGTGAGGATCAGAGGAGCTCATTTCCCTGCTGTGCCACCCAGATCGCTCCGCTCGCATCCCTCCAGCCCCAGTGAAAACCAATTTCCCTTGCACCAGCAAAAGCAGGATTTATTAACAGCTATTGGAGCTCAGCGATGAATCTCGGGGAGGCATAATTTCTCTGCAAATGGCACGTCCACATTGTTACTGCCTCAGCCGCTCCTCGCTCCGAACCATTTAGGACAATTTGGACTTGATGGAGTCCATTAAGCGTGGTATTTGGGGATGGGCAACAATCGCTGCAGTTAAGCCTTCTCCGGACTGTTCATTTACCAGGAAATGGCCCCAAACAGGGCTGCTCGCCCATCCGTTGCGGGGAAACTGCCTCGTTTATGGCCAGGTGCTGTCACCTTCGGGTCCCGATCCCAAATCCTAATGTGCAGGGAGCTCGTTTAGGCACAAGCAGCTGGGGCTTGAAAAGCGTGAACAAGCCTGCGGTGGCAGCACAGGCACAAGACAAGCAGAGAGATGCGAGAAAAGCCCCCGGGAGAAGATTTCTAGCATTTACTCGCAGCAGGGGGTCAGGGCAGAGCTGTGATGGTGCTGGCAGGGCAGGGGTGGCCGCCCCGAGCACCCCAGGATCCCTGCAGGGCCACGGCCCCGCCGCGCCAGCCCCTGCTCAGCAAACCGAGCGTTTTCGGGAGAGCATTAGGGCTGCTCCGGCAAGGCCATATATCTTTTTTTAATTTGAAGAACGCACAGTTTCCAGGAACTGCGCCGAAGTTAGAAACAATATGATGCTGCTGGTGAATAAGTCATGAGGGCTGGAGCCTGGATCTACATATTTATGCGCGCGCTCCCTCAGCCGGGGGGAAGATTTATGGGACCCACACAACCGAGAACACTCCCGTTCAAGCTGCAGCCACAAAAGCTCCCCTCTTGCTCTCTGTCCAGCCTCTACCCTACAAAAAATTGCCTGTTCTGGGGCTCCCCGGCCATGTCTGGCCCCAGCCAGCCCAGCCACTGCTGGGGGGCTCAGCTTGGTGGCATCTTGGAGCAGCACCCATCTCTTTTCATACACTTTCTCTACCAAGCACTATTATTTTTCTTTTCTCCTTTTTTAATTATTGAAAGTTTCTGCTTCAAGAAGCTCTTCTGTTCTCAGGGAAAAAATAAATAAATTAATTAATTAATTAAAAGGGTCTTTTGCTAATTTCTGCCTTTTAATGCACGGCAGTTGTGCAGTTTTCCTCAGGAAAACATGACTGCAGAGCCCTCTGCCACCTCCCTCGTATTTTTAGCAGCAGCAGAAAGTCCCGTGCCTGTGGGGTTTGCCTGCCTCGCTCCTCTCTATGAAAAGCAGCAAACCTAATTAAATGGCAAAATTGCAAGTGGCACTTTTCCTTTAGTTTTCCTTTTTTTTTTTTTTTACACAGCGCTCAGCAGTGCCATTAATTACCACCTTCAATGACTTGTCACTTCAAGGCCCAAGACCCGCTTTGGAAAAACCTTCTGCAAGGGGAAAAAATGGTGAAAGCATCGAAGGGCAGAGGGGAGCACGTGTAGGGTGCAGCCCCAGCACCCCCGTCCCTGCACCCAGCAGCATTCCCGGTCCCGCTGGGGGCTGTCACCACCCGTGGGGCTCAGGGCAGCCCCGTGTTGGAGCTCAGCTCCATGCTGGTGGCACCTGGAGAGGGCAAGAGCATCCCCTCGGAGCACTGCAGGAGGGAGCCCAAAGCCAGCAGCACTCCTACACCTCCCCAAGGGTCTCTCCGTGGAGGTTTCCCCAGGCTCCGGCCCCAAAAAGGCTCCAGGCAGGAGAGGTTTCATCACGATCACAGACACCGAGGACTTGGTTGGAGATCAAACAGCTTCCCACTTGGCTTTCAAAGGCCACTGGGGTGGTGCTAAGAGCCGGGGCTGCCTCTCCCAGCACGCGTCCTCCTCTCCTCGTCCCTCTGAAGCTCCTCCGCTTTCATGTGTCCTTCAGGGCACCCTCCCTGCACCAGCAGGACCGGCCAGCAAAAGCCAAAATTAGAATTAAAACCTCTCTGGGATGCTCTGGAGCCAAGCCTGCCCACGGGCTGGCTGCCCTGAGCAAGGGGAGGATGGCGACAGCAGCACGGTGGCAGAATTGGTGCCCTCAGTGCCCAGTGCTGGTGATGCTGGCACCTGCTCGGTGTCTGCACATGTAATTTCTGTTAGATATGGGGGGGAAAAAAAAAAAAAAGCAGGGACGAACAGCTTGTGCTAGGAGGAGGACGGAGGGCGAGATACATTTCCCAGTAATGAGCCTTTTGCATCGAGCGAGGAAGGGGAACAATGGAGGATTAGTGTGGGCACAAAAATTACCAGTCAGAAGTAATTAGAAAAGCCCAGATCGCTGCTTAGCCCCAGAGGAACCCCTGACAGCCGTGAGGGTGCTCATTAAAGGGATATAATTAGGAACCTGATGCTGCTGATGAGGCACGCCGGCTCCCCAGCACTGCAGCCTGGCGCAGGCGGCTCCGTGCCCCCCGTCCCCTCTCGCAGGACCCCGGAGCAGGGCCGTGTGCTCTGCCCAGCAGGCACAGGGAAGAAAAACATCTTCAGCCCCAGCACAGCCTCGTCAGGGGCTGCAGAAAACAAGGAGCAAACCCAGAGCTCTTCCCTGCACACCCCCTGGCTGCAGGACCCACACACAGGTTCTGGTTTTTGCAATGAAAATCGTCCCGAGGGGCACCTGCAAAGGGCAGGTCTGGCCTCGGGGGCTTGTTTCAGCTCCTGCCCTGCCCTTTGGGGGCACCTCGGGGCTGTAAGTGCTCGATGACATGCCTGCCCCCAGATTTTTATAACTAGAAGGGAGCCAAGGGGGCCTGGCCCCATGTCCCAGCCCCACGGGTGCTCAGCTCCTCGCCCTGGGCAGGCAGGACCCCATCCTGCAGGAGGCAGGGGGCAAAGGGGGGTCACAAATCCCCCAAAGGCTGAAATATGAAACAAGTCCCATGCACGGGGATATTTCGGCTTGGGTAAGGCTGCCCAGCTGTGCCACGGGTGTCCATGCAGTTTCGAGATGCTTTTTGATGAGGCTGTGTGAAAGGACCATTAACCCCGAGGGCAGCCCGGGCTCTGGCAGGAGCAGGCGACACGTGAGAAATAATTGAGCGGGCGCCCACTCCCACCCCAGCTGGACGTGACCCTTGGGCTGCCGAAAACTGGCGATGCAAAGATGCAATGGATTGTTTGAACGCATGATGAAAACCCTCGAGTGAGCTTGAACTCAACAGGGTGTTGTGAGGCTTAATTAATTTATGTCCAAAAGCACTTTGAGGGCATCAGATGAAAGAGGTTATTACTGCAGCGCAAAGAGATCCTTTATTCTGCAAGATGGAAGCAGGAACAGCCCTGGCCACGCTCCCTCTTTAAAGAGCACGGGCTATTAGCACAAAGCACGATGATGAATAGGAGCTTTTTCCCTTTTTTTTTTTTTTTATCTTATGGAAATGATCCTGCAGCTTCTAGGGATGACACCTCATCGTGGCACAAGAGGGCATGGGAGGAGAGAAGCTCCTGGTGAAAAACAGAGAACTAATTATTTCTTCACAGAGCCCTGCATCAAACGTTGGTGTTTGGACCCTCGGCACCTCGTCCCTCTGCTCCACGGGGAGCCTCCTGCTGCCACCATGCCCCCGGGCAGGGCTTCCAGCACCCCTGCCATGGCTGTTTGTGGGCAGGGTGGCAGCAGGAATCGGGTCCCAGCCAGGCTCAGCAGGATCCCCCCCGGTCCTTCAGCATCCTCCTGCCCCACACGGCACCTGCCTGGGCTGGGGGAGGTCTCACGGGTATAGTTGGTGTGGGACAATAACCCCTCCTCGGGATTCAGCTGAAGCAAATGAAAGAGCTAACAAGGAGCGAAAATGGAAGAGGATCATCTGGTGGTGCTCCTGCTCTAGTGCCCGGGGTGGGCGACTTGTGAAGGGGAATTGACCCTGAAATAAAAGCAGAGGGAAAAGTATGAAGATAAATCCCGCATAAATCTGACCTGGGCCATGCTCTTTCTGGTGAGGGGATTTTTTCACTTTTTTTTTTTTTTTTAATTTTTGCTTCCTACCCAAAAAGCAGCAGGACGATGGATCTAATTGGCCCCATGGGACCTTCAGCTGTGCCTGGGACAGACCCTGCGGGTGAGCACAGCTGGAAGCCCTGGGAGGACCCCCAGCTCTAATCCTTTGAGGAATGGCACTGCCATGAACAGCCAGGTGTTTAGGAAGGGTGAGCATCCTGATGGCATGGGACACCAATGTGATCTCAAGGGCTCGGCCCCTCTGCAGCTCGGCCAGGGGCTCAGTGGGATGCTGATCACAGGCAGCCAAAGGTTTCTTCTTGCCCTGCCACAGAGCACAGCATCAGATGTATCTCTGCACCAATTTATGCAGCAACGCAACGTGCTCTCCCCATCTCCTCCAGACACCATTTGGCAGATCTGTGCTGCGAATGTCGCAGCAGCCTTTCAGAATAGCTTCTCCCACCAGCCCGGCAAGTGCAGTGAAACCGGGGGACCATCTGCCGGGAGCCTGGCCACCGTGTGCGGAGCTGCAGCCCTCCTAGTTAAAAAGAAAAAATAAAAAAATAAAATAAAAAATAAAAAACACTTGCTTGGGCCCACTCAGCCTGCCGTGGGGTGTAGCCGATTTCCATTACCAGTCCTTGTGTTTCTGCCTGGGGAGCAAGCGGCTCCTTTTCGTGCCCCCACATCTCTGCCACGACAGCCCCGTGCCAGCAGGTGAGGAGGTGGCCGGGTTTGGAAATCCATGGCTTCAAGCGGATTCTTCCAGGTGCCTGCGGCACTCAGCCCTAACGCCCATAGGGTTGTCTCCATCTGCAGGACTCCTTCCAGAAACAAGTCAGCCTGCAGCACTTCGAGCCATGGTGGATAAAAGACCCTGCAATCTGATTTTCTTGGGCAGGGGCATGTCGCTCGCTAAGGGAGAAAGATTTTATCAACTTGGCTGCGACGGGGGCTCTGCTCCAGAGCACAGAGCGTGCAGCCTGTGGGGACGGGCAGGGAGAAACCCAGCCGTGCTGCTTGAAGGCACGTGTTCCCTAAATCCGATGGGGTTGGCTCTGCCAGCAGTGTCACCACCTGATGCCCCTCCTGCAGCTCTTGTCCCCACAGGACAGAGCAGGAGGAGGAGAAGGAGGAGGAGGAAGAAGAGGAGGAGGAGGAGGAGGAAGGTTTGAGCTGCTGCTGGTTGGGTTTTGGCCCAGCCCTGAGAGGCAGATGGGGCAGGGAGCAGCGAAGGGGAGCGGGGTACCCCCAGCCACACCGCTGATACGGGAACGCACAATTTCAGCACTTTGGGTAATGAGAAAAAAGTGTTTTCCGAGGGAAAATAAGTGAAATGCTTTTTATATTGGGAGTGCTTGCTTTCTGTGAGGCACTTGCAATATTTTTCGCAATTAAAATACATCTATAGCATCATCCAATGCTTCTTCATACTTTCTCTCTCCAGAAGTATGATATGGATCAATGAAAATGTCCTCGGAGCTTATGATAACAGCCTTGCTCAGCATGTTCTCTCTTGAAAGAAGCCCGAGGGACAGAAAGATTCGCATTTGTGCAAGAAGAAGGATTTTCCAAAAGGGCTGTTCCCCGCCCTGGAAAAAAAAAAAAAAAAAAGCCTTTAGAGGAGCCTCCAGGGGTCCGGCAAAAGCTGCCCATGGCTGGATGTGGAAATTCCTATTTTACAAAGCAGGCTGGGAGGGAACAGCGGGGGGAACAACCTCGCTCCAGAGCTTCCCATCAAGACCAATTTGCATAATTAACACCAAAATTAGTCTTCGCTGTGTCATAACGATGAAGATGGCTCACAAAGAGCCTGGCAAGGGCAGGGCTTTGTGTGGTGCCAGCCAGGCCCCTGGGTGCAGGGCTTTGGGACGGATCTGGGAGCCCAGCACGGAGCCACCAAAGGCGCAGCCAGCCCCGAGCCTGGCCAGAGCCTCACCCAGCACTGAGCACAGCGATAATAGCAGTTAGACTTGATTCTGCTTGGAAAATACACTTTAATCAGCCCTTATTGGCTTAGCACTGAAATCTGAGCAGTGCCGGAGCGCAAAGCCACCACTTCTCCACCACGAAGTCCTGCTGGTTTTTCAGCTGGGCTCTGTTATAAACGGGCCTCCCACCCGCAGCAATTGTGCTCGGAGACAAGTAGTTATGAAAAGAGACTTTGGTGCCAAAGCAAGGGAAATAAATAAATAAATAAATAAATAAAATAAAGCAGCACCCAAACCTGTGAAGACAGCCTCGCTCGCACTTTAGCACGCTTGGCAACACAAGGGGTTTCTTTCCCCCCCCCCCAACAAAATGTCAAAAATGTCCTTAATGAGAAGTTCTCCATGTACAAATGAAGCAGTAGTCTGTCAGAAGGGAAAATGTGCTGTAAACTTAGTCAGAGCTCATCCCTTGACTCCTTGCCAGCATGCATTACCGTTCATTAGCGAGCTGGGCTGGGCTGGGCTGGGCGCTGCGGCGCGGGGCTGGACTGCCATCTACAGCGATCCGGGAGAATTAAGAAAACCTGCTGCAGCTTCCCTGGGTCTGTTTGCCCTTCTCTCTTCTCCACCTCTCCCTCTCGTTGGGTTTTGAGGTGTTTTCCAAATAAAAAATGCAAGGGATGGGCTTTGCAAGGGAACGATGCCAGGGGTGCGGGGCAGGTCCCCAGCGGCACCACCACTTGACGACCTCTCCAACAAACGCGTCCTGACTTTTAATCAGAGATGGTTTTTTTTGAGACCTGCATTAAACCAAATGCAGCAGGGACTTCAGTGGCAGTGGGAAAGGAGCTGGTGCCCAGCCCTGGGGCAGGGATGCCCCCACACGTGGCTTCCCCTGTGCCGGGATCGGGCCCGTGGGCGGCACGGCGAACACCCTGGAGAGCTGACGGAGGGGAGCGCACCCAGCTGAGAGCCGCGCTATAGCAGCTACCAGAAAGATCCGCGGGAGAACATATGGTGTGTTTTAAAATGCACCCATAACATTTATTTAAAATACAGGCTCCGAAGCTTGCCAGCAAAGCTCGATCGGAGAAAACCTTTCTTTAGGCTGGAACCTCTCCTATTGTTTCACCCAAAGCATGAAGCTCGTATTTATTTGATTTGAGCCTAAACAAAGAGGGATGTTGCAGTGAGAGGTGTTCCGAGGCTTCCTCCGCTCCTGCAGGGGCCCACACCCAAGCTGCTGGGCCAGCGGGTGCCTCTCCTTGCTCTAGGTGCCTCTCCTCACCCAGCTGAGCTTCCTCTACCCTCCTCAGCCCCCCAGCCATAAAATCCCTGCAGCTGCAGGGGTGGCTCTCCTGGGGTGGTGCTGGGGGCCCTGGAGGAGAAGAACATCTCCGTGTGTCCCTCCTGCTGCCATCAAGGAGGATGGATCTCCAGTGGGATGGATGCACCAGTTGGCTTCTTCCCATCACCTGTCTCTGTGCAGCCCTATAGCAGCGCCCTGGTGCTCCCCAGGTAGCTGGTGCAGACCCTAATGTGAGTGGGGTGCCCCACAGCACCCATCCTGCAGCAGGGGACCGGGGTGCGATGGCAGGGGGCTTAGGACAGCCCCACAGTGGGTAGGGGTCCTGGACACATCACGGTGCATAATTGGTGTCCAGTGGCTGTTGCACCATCTAGAGGAGACGTGGCTACTGGTCCCGGAGCAGAGGCCAAAGCAGCCGAGGTGGATGGGGTGTAGGAAAAGGATGAGCAAAGCAGCCTGGTTGTGAGAGAGGTGTGAATCCTTCAGGCAGGCTCGGTGTGAGCGACTTCAGGGCCTCACTGATGAGCCCAGATGGCCTGTCTTTCCCAGAGAATGGGAATGGGAGGAACAGGAGGCAGAGATGATGGCACTGCCTGCTTTAAGTGTGTGACTGATCTCTCTTCTGGCTGCAAGGGAGAGGAAAAAAATAAATTAAAACTCTCCAGCCTGCAGCCAGGCTGACCGCACACCCCCGAGCGTGGAATCAACAGTGCTGAAAGCAATTTCATTGCTCAGCTGGACCTGTATTACTTCTCCCTCTCCGAGCAGATGTGCCGGTGACACTCGTATGGATTGTGGAGAGGTGAGCGAGTGCCTGGCAGCGCCCTCCTGCCCTGCTGGATCCTGCTGCTGCTCCACGGGGTGCTGGGGCCACGCCGCTGCTCAGAGCAGGAGCACGAGGCAGGTTTGTGCAAACACAGCTCCTCCATCCAGATTTGGGCAGCAAAACACCAGGGCCATGGCTGGAGGGACGCAGGGAAGGGCTTCTCCCTCCTTTGCAGCACGAGGGATGCAGCAGCTCCATTCCCACTGTTTGCCTTCTTTCTTTTTTTTTTTTTTTTTGCCTACCACTCATGCCTCTGCAGATTGTGCAAGTCACAAGGCAACGCTGATCACATCCCAAACGCAACCACGGACGCGGCTCAGCTCTCAATCTGCCTCGCTTGCTGACACCCGGTTCTCTCCTCCTCCCACGAGCTCCTCGCAGCCGGCTCCTTCCCGTGGGCCGTGCACGGCTGCGAGCTGCTCCCGGCCCCCGCACGCCTGCCCCACAGCCTGGGGGGCTGCCCCCGCTCCTTCCCACCCGTGCTCATGGCTTTGTTGAGCCGTGGCCAAGCTGGGGATGAGCAGGGAAGCCTGCCCTTGCCCCATGCTGTGTAGGATGCAGCCAAGTGCTTCGGGTGATGGGACTTGGTGCGTCTCCCCAGGGCAGTGCCGGGTACGGGTGCAGCATCGCTCACTCTGCAGGAGCCAAATTTTGGGTAAAGTGCTCTAACCCCATGCTGCTGTCTCACCCCAGTTGTCCCAAGGGTGCAGGATGGGCCAGAGAGGGTTTGGGTGGTTTTCCAAAGGGCTCAGACCACAGCCTGAGGATTTGATGCCAGGACAAGAGGACATTTTAAAAGGGCTGTTGGATAATGCCATCAGCACTAACCCCATCCAGGAGCAAGCACCTCCCTATAAACTATGGTTTTAACATGGTCCAAAAGGACAGGATTTGGTCTCCTCCAGTGTTCCCTCTGGGCTCTGTTGCCCCAAAGCCCTTCGCAGTGCTCGGTTAATATTTCTCCATCCCCAACAGCTCTGAGGACCGGCAGGGGGAACCTGCCCCTGGAGCACCAGGAGGTGACTTTGGCCCACGCTGGGCTCAGGATGAGGACTGGGGGAGGGAAGTACTTCGGGCATATTTGCCAAATGCTGCTCCTACCACCCTGAAATGGTTTCTGGGAGGTGCCTGCACCCCGCAGAGCAGCCGGGAAGTTTTTGCTCTGTCTGGCTGCTTGGCCAAGGGTGGCTGTGCTGGTTTGTTGGAGGAGAGCTCAGGTCAAAGAGCTGTGTGGCTTTGCTGTCTCAGCATGGATTTATATATATATATATATATTTTTTTTTTTAACCAGTTTGAAAACCCAAAACAGTGGTGCTTTTTGGTTTGATCCAAACCTTATTTAATGCAGCATTTTGGCCGCTCAGCCGAGCAGCAGCAGTTCCCAAATCCTTAATCAAAGCCTGCTCGCACAAAATGCGCCTTGCATTTGCGAAGCCGTGGGTGAGCGAGCCCCGCTGGGCACTGCAAACCCCAACCTGTCCCCTCCCCGGCCACCCCAGTGTGACCGGGGTGGTGGCAGCATCCTGTGGGGGCAGCACGGACTCATCCTGCTCCACGGGGACCTCAGGGGGAAGGCGATCCCTTTGTGCCGTGCTCCGGTCCGAGGCTTTGAACTCCTGCCAGCAACCCCGTTGTGAATTCGCTGCAAGAGGCTTCAGTTGTTTGCAGCCAAGAGAGTCCGCGAGTGCTAAAAATAGAGAGCACTCCTTGAAGGTGATCTGAAAAGCTTTCCGAAACGGGAAGATGCCTTTTGAAAAAGCTGGCTTGGAGCTAGTGGGCTGGGAGGGTGCTGCAGCCGGCTCTGCCGGGCACCTGGAGCTCCCATACGGATGTTGGTGGAGTCGCATTACGGGTGGAGCTGAATGAAGTTCCTATTTATTTTAGTGCCAGCTTCGGGCACTGTGCTGCAGGGCACGAGCAAATCCAGCGTCCCACACACCCTGCAGCCCCATCTCTGGGGCTCAGTGCTTCAGTGCTTGCGGCTGCGAGCTTTGGGAGCTGCCAGAAGGGAGCCCACAAATGCCCCTGCCCCGTGGTGGAGGAAATCACCCCATGGTTCAGGAGAAGGCACTTTGCTCCCAGATCAGCTCAGGAGGGAGGCACAACCTCTCCAATGTGACATCAGGTCCACATCAGGTCCGTGCCATGATCCCAAGAGATGCCTGTGATGCTTGGGCATTATCCAGGTGCACCCCAGGCAGCCTCCAGCCCTCCCAGCAGGTTCCCCAGCACTGCCCTGAGGGGGCTGCAGGGATGCTCCTGGGCAGGTCAGAAAGGTGCTCTGCAAACATGACACTTAGCAGCACAGGGACAAGTCCGTGGTCTTGCTGGGACTTCTCAGCAGAAGCCAGCGGAGCCGTAATAACAGGAGCTGGAGGGTACAGGGCATTTTCTTTTCCTCCGCCAGTCCCCTCAAAGCTCACAGCAATTGCAGCACAAAGGCAAAGAGGTTTCCTTTTGAAATATATCGCGACCGCAGAACCTGTTTCATTACGGCTTTTCTTTGCGTGGCAGGGAAAGCAGCAATCCCCCTGTACAGCTTTGATCTTGCCCTTTACAAAGTCCGTTCTGAAGCTCCCGGACCCCTTTCCATCACCTTTCACCACGGCTCATGGCACCCGATGCCTTCGTATCCAAGCCCGTGGCCAAAATCAAAGCGCTGCTGCGGGAAACTGCAAATAGTTCATTAAAAAAGAAAGAAAGGGACTTTGTCTCGGAATGAACCCTTGCGTTCCTCAGTGCTCCCGAGCCCTGAGATGCAGGAAACATGTGAGCTGCCCCGGCACCGCGCAAGCATGCTGCTCGATGGCTTGGCACCAGCCTTCAGCACTCAACTCCAACCACTCGTCCCCAAGAGGATGCTGCGTGCGCTCAGCCTGCGGCCCCAGGAGGAGCAGGCTGTGGTCCCAGAGCTGCCTGTGGCCAGCAGAAAGCCCCAGGTTCCTGCCCGTGAGCTCCCACGGCTTGGTCCCTGCCCCATGGGTGCCTCAGGGGCTTCTCAGGATCAGATCTCTGCTCTGCGAGGTGCCAGGGCTGGAGGTGGCACTGTGACACCTAACGGGCACAAGAGGAATTGTGCCAAGGGCATCTTTGAAACCAGTCAAAGATTCGAGTTCCAGAACACAAGGGAGGTGCCCTCACTTCACAACTGTCCAGCACCGTATGATATCAAGTTTACTTGGAAGGGTTTCAATCACTCTTCTTGGCACCACGTTGTACTTCTGGGGTTGTCTCCTCACGCCAGACACCCAGGAGTTACCACCGAAAGGGGTCATCTTCTAAACCGGGCACTTGTGCACCCTGGAGCCCTTCAGCTGCCTTTTAATGGTCAGTAACGAACGGGAAGTTCACCGGATTTGACTCAAAACCACTAAACACACCCTGTCACCATGCCTCTGTGCTGTACTTTCTACCGGATGCGTTTCACAGAACCAGTGGTTCTCTATAAAAAAAAAAATATATATATACACAAATCTGACATGCAAGGTTGATTTACTACAACGGAGGCTGCCGAGGCAAGACAGAGAGGAGCCTCCCATGGCTGTGGGATCCGTGCTGGCTCCTCCGAGAGCTGGACCCCAGCCCTCCACCAGCCCCCGGTGCCACTTCCCCGGCAGCACCAGCCCTGCTGCTACGGCTGCTCGCTCCGCTCGGAGGGTAAATAGAAATGTTCAATATCTGCTGCTGGCTGGCAGCTTTCACAGGCATCTCTATTCCTTTTTTTTTTTTTTTTTTTTTTCTAAATTAGATCTTTCTATTATAACTTCGAGGCCTCATGAGTCTCCTTGGCATTTATTAAATAACAACTAAACCCTTCAATTTGCCATGTTACTACATGATGCAGTTGTACTCCAGCTGACGTGCTGCCTGCGGTCAGACTGAAGGGGCTGAACCGAGGGGGGGACATACAGGACCGGGGCCACCACCGCTGCTCTGGGACGTGCCATGTGCTCACAGCACGAGCAAATTCATGCAGGAGGGAAGCAGGTGCTCAAGCCCCACCTGAGCCTTGTTTTGAACCAAACAGAAGCAGCCCACTCAGTTTATTTAAAGCCAATGCTTGCACTGTTTTTTTTTTTTCGTTTTTTTTTTTTTTTGCCAAAACTTTTGGACCTCCTGAAGCTCGGTGGAGCCTCGTGATATGTGGACCCCAAACACTAGCTGAGCTCAAGGTGCAGACCACGCTCACTCCGCATCTTTTCCCATACACAGCTTCCACCAAAAACTTAAAGGTCCCAGTGGGATTTCACTTTAATGGAGTGGTTTCGCCCCGAAACTTAACGGCACACTTGGTGAATTCACAGCTGGCACCAGCAGAGGAAAAGCTTTGCAGAACCTGAGGCTATCGATTTCCCCCACGTCCTAGACGTGGTTGTGCCCTTGGCTGGCATCGGATGTGACTCACATCCCAGCCAAACTGCAGCGCAGAAATGCCTGGCGTTGGAACACGGCTCCACGTGAGGACTGTAATTGGCCTTGAAGCCACAGGTTTCCAGACAACAGGAACATCTGCGAGGTGAGTCCTTTCATTCTTACTATTTTGGTTTTAATCTTGTCTTTTTTTGTTATGGAGGGAAAAAAAAAAAAAAAAGGCATCACCTGAACTCTGTTTTCAGCCGTGATAATCCACAGCAGCTTTCGCCTCTAATGTGGCCGGAGCCACCTCTAATGAGAGCCTGTTCCTACCCCCTGCAATAAGCTGCAAATGGGATGAGCAGATCCTGAGGTCAGGGAAGATGTTTCATTTTGAAAACATGAACATTTCCCTGCCATCCCAGCCGTCCTAACAAGGGGTCCAATTAGTGCCTGTGACTTTGTCATCCATCCACCAGGGACGCGCGGATGGGGACCACTGCTCTCATTTCCACAAAGATCATGGATCAGGAAGACAAATCATCCCTAATGGGACCTCGGGGAGAGGCTTCGTTTTTATTTCAAGTGAAAGGATGCACATGGAGGCCAACTTGTTCTGCGGGGCCATAAACTGCCACCCCCGCCAGTGACAGCAGTGCTCTCCAGCAGCAGCCAGCCTCCCTCCCCTCCAAGCAACTGCATGTGCACAAGCACATTTATCAGGCTTCTGGCCATCGCTCTGACTTCAATTTTATTTTTAAAGTGCATTCACATGCAAATTGACTTGGCCTGGGAGGATACAGGAATACAAGAGCCCTTTCTTTCCTTTGGAGTGGCATTAGGAGGAACATGGTGAAAAGAGCAAAGTTTCCTCACCTCCGGGCTGCAATTCTGCAGCTAAGGAAAAGCATGTTCATTGTTTTCTTCTGCACACAGATGCTGGCTGTGCTGTTTTCAGCAGTTTCATTCAAGCGAGCCATTTCAGAATATAAAAGCTTATTGCATATCCAGAAAAAAAGAAAAAAAAAAAAAGCTGTTTTATTTATTGTAAGAGCAGGAGATAAATTAAGCTGAGTCTATAAATGTGCGTGATTGCTTGAAACATGGTCCTGTCTCGTGTCCTGAATAAAAGCAGGATCAGACCTGGTCCAGTAGGTAAGCAACTCCTGGGGAAAAAATAATAATATATTTTTTTAAGAAAAGATTAGAATATGAGATTGGAGTCTAGGAAAGAGCACAATTCCTTCTGCCTCAGGCTGAAAATGCTCCCCAAAAGAAGTACCTTCAGGGTGAAAGCGGATAGAAAACCTTCCACAGCACATGGCATATGTCAGCCCCAAATCCTGTGATGTATTGCTGCAGATTGAGAACAAAAACATCAGAGAAGCCTTGCAGCAAAGAGCTGCAGCATCCAGCACCCACCCTGCACCTGTACCAGCGACAGGGCAGGCTCAATCTGGGAGCATCATTAGCTCCAGCAACACCTCTTTCTGCAAAGACAGAATGGATTTGCCTTGGAGCCGAGCTAACTCTCACCGATGTGTAACACCACATCAGGAAACTGCCCCCTAACTCCAAGTTAAACTTCTCCTGAGTTGCAGGGCTGTGATGTGCCGTCAGAGCTACAGCAGAAATGGCAGTGTCAGCCACCATGCTCATGCAAAGAGCCTGGAGCTTTGAATGGAGAGGGATAGGGAAAATGATTGTGTGATACACCTATGAAGGGCAACGGGCCCTGACATCTGCCAGGTTCTTGGTCACTGGGAATAATTCCTTTAACCACAGAGGAGCCCAGCGGGATGGGAGCACAGTGTCTGGTCTGCACAGCCACAAGCTGGCACCCTCTTCATCCTGGGACCCTTTGTACCTGCTGTTCCCTACTGCTGTTCGCTTGATGTTTCATCACCTGAGCATTTCCCCACTGATTTCAGCAACACCCAGCCAAAAGATACCAGTTTCCCCTGTACTATCACAGGTATTCAAGCACCACGACTATAAAACACACTGGCAAAATGAGAACAGGCAGCACCTGTGGTTAAAGTGTTAATTTATTTATTTAACAGAAAGTCAGAATGGAAGTGCTTGTGAGGATGTAGAAACCAAGGGCTATGAGTGATCCTGAAGCTTCTAGTGAAGGAGCAGGTTGAAACGGGTGTCCCATAAGGGAGGACCCTGGTGCTTTGGGATCCGTAACGCCGTCGGCATGGATGTGGCCCTGCAGCAAGGGCACAGTCGGGTGGGTCAGGACGGCTGTAACCCCAGGAAGCACAGGGGTTTTCCGGTGGGTAACCTGTACTCGTAGCAGCAAGTTTCTGGAAAGAAAACAAACAAATAAAGCAGGCTTTGGCTCTTATAACCACTTTAGCCGTTACACCCCGAACTTTAGGTTTGGGCCAGCAGCTGGCATAGCTCTGCTGACATTTTAAGCCTGGTTCTCTTTGCTCCCCGAAGGAAATGCTGCGAGTTCTCCTGCGGGCAGCACATTGCAACCCGTGGGGATTATTTCCACAGCCGGGGCCACGCTCCCACCCACCCCACACGCGTGTTTCCAGGGGAGGGGGGGCGAGGTACGGAGCCCACACCTCGCCTATTCCCCACCGTGGGGCTGCACCCACGACTAACCGGCCGCCCCCTTGTCCTCCTCCCCTTACAGCGGAGCCATGAGGGCTGCAGCCTCCTTCCTAGGGGCCCGGCCGTGCCTCTCTTTAAGCCCCGGTAACGGGGCCGAACCGACCCGGTGCCGCCCGGTGCTGCCCCGCCGCCCCCTCAGCGAGCACCGGCGGCCACCGAGGGCCCGGCCCGGCCGCCCCCCGCCTCCCCGGCGGAGCCCTGCGGCGCATGCCTCCCTCTGGCCGGGGGCAGGGAAGGAAGAACCGCCCGCCCCTGCACCGAGCTCGGCGGGCAGCGGCCGCTCGGAAGCCGGGGAACGGGGCGCGACCGAGAGGCTGCGAGCGGCCCCCGGGGAAGGGAAGCAAGCACCGGGACGCCGCTGCCTGGTCCCCCGCTTCGTCCCCGCCTCGGTCACCCCCGCGGAGGCAGCAGGTGAGGGTCGGGAGGAGGAAGAAGGAGGAAAAGGAGGAGGAGGAGGAGGAGAAGGAGGAGGCGGCGGGGCCGAAGCCGAGGCCGAGCCCGGCGGAGGGCGGCGGAAGGCGGGAAGGGGGAGCCATGGCGGCGCCGCTCGGCCCGGCCTGAGGCGGGCACGGCGAGGGAAGGGGGCGCCCCGCCGGCCCCGGGGGGTGCCCGGTGCTGTCCCCCGGCTGCTAAGCAGGGGGTACCGGACCCCTAAGGGTGCCCCTCGCGCTGTGGGGCCGCTTCGTGGCTTCTTCACGTCCCCTCGTGGTTGTGTCGTCCCCCCCCCGCTGGGTGTCCCCTCACACCCCCTCTGTGGGTGTCCCCACACACCCTTCGTGGGTGTGCCTCAAAGCCACCTCACGGTGGGCAGGGCCCCCCCTCACGACCCCCAGTTTGTCCCCTCCGTGGGTGCAGAGCCCCCCAGCAGGCAGCGGGCGACGGGCCCACCGCCATCTCCTCGCCTCCCCCTCATTCCCACCCTTCCCCATCTCCTGCTCCCAGAGGGGAAACTGAGGCACGGAGCTGGGGGGGGACACAGAGAAATTATGAGGGAGGTGAGACCCTGGCTGGGGAGATTTGGGCAGTCTGGGCTGGTGGGGTCATACCCACAGCAGGGGGTGGCACTGGGTGTGCTCTGAGGGCTGTCCCAGCCCAAACCAGGCTGCGATTCCACAAATTATACCCAAAAGAGGGTTTTCGGCTGTGTGAGGAAGGAGCAGCAAGGTTGTCCCCGTCAGCCACGGCTGGGGAGCCGCAAAGTTGTCCCCATCAGCTGTGCCTGGGGTTCGGCGTCCCGTCCTAGCCCCAAGCGTCGTGGTGCATTACCACAACACCCATCGTGTTTTCTCTCCAAAGGCGGTCATATTTCGGCAGCAGAGGTGGTAAATAAACACAGGTGTTATTAACGCACGTCCCTTTGATTTACCAGCGCACAGTTGAGTTTCAGCAGCTGCCACTAGGATGCTGGCCGTGGCCCGAAGGGGCGGTGTGAAAGTTAGTCTCAACGCTGTGTAATGTTTGTAGTGCCACAGCCATCCGAGTGTGGGATAATGAAGACATCTGCCCCTTCTCTGGAAACTGTGGAAGTAGGTTGATACGAAATATATGCTTTTTTTTTTTTTTTTTTTTAAATGAAGCTGGAATCTTAAGTATGTTAATTGCATTTCTTCGGGATAATTAGGTGTTCTAATTTCTGACTGTTTGAAGCTTTGCTGCTTATTAGAACGAAAACCGTTTTTAATTTATCATTGCCCCAGTGGATGTGTTGGAGACTGTTTTAGAAATTTTCTGTTCATTCACATTTTCCTAAAAGTTTCAGTTGTGACCTGCATCACAGCAGGCTTCTGAGCTGCTTCTGTGAGACGCTTCCCAGGGTACCTCACGGCTTTGTATGTGAAAGGCTGGGAGGGCTCGGATTTTATTGGCGAGCGTAGAGCAGAAGTAAATCTAAACTATCTTCAGTTGACTGAAAAGGTGGAATTTAAACAGCGTGTCAGCTTGCTCCAAGTACCAACCATCAGGCGAGAATGTTCTTGATCGCTGCACTTACAATTTTAATTCTGCAAGATTGATGTTTTGAAACTGATTAACGCTGAGGAATAGAAAACCAGCAATGGATGTCCAGAGCCAAAGGTTTGGTTAAAATGTGCTAAAATGCTAAGATGTTCTTCAGTGGAGAATCAAAGAGTGAAAAGGCAAAACATTACCAGCTGTGTTTTCAGAGCTAACCACCCTGTGGACATTGTGTGAGGCATGTTCAGGGTGACTCTGTCTCAGTCAATAGGATTTCAAGAATATTCCAGTCTCCCAACAAGTTGGCAATAAAACTGGTCCCTGAGCACAGGTCCCAGAATACTTTTGACACACGCATTTATCATGCTGTACTACAATCTGTGTTGGAGCACTCTGCTCTTTTAAAGTGATAAAGCGTTGTCATCCCTGGTTGACTGTTATCTTTTTCTTAGTAGCAAATACATCTATAAGTTTTAAGGAGTTATCACCATAGTCATTCTTTAAAATATTAGCTCAAATATTAAGAATGATAGCTGCTTAAAATATTATTAAATATTATTTAATCCAATAAGGTCTCTAAAATATTTATTGCCACTGATTAATTTGAAACCAAAGCTAGGAAATAATGGACAGGGGTAAAGATGGAGAGAATTTAGAAGTAAAAGCATATCTCTAGGCTGGTAGATTGGAACTGGCTGAGTTTGCAGGGGAGATGGTGTATCGGGCTTAGAGGAGAGCCCCACTGCTGTATTTTATTTTTTTATTTTTTTTAACGGGGGCTGCTGTATGTCTTGTTCCAGCCAGGAGTTGTTTTCATCCCACCAAACGATGCTGCAGGTGAAACCTTCTGCCCTTGAGCGACCGCATGGAAGTTCTGTTTGGGGTGTCAGTCGTTCTGTTGACTTTTTTCACTGTCCCTCTAAACAGGCCTTGCTCTGTTCGGGGTTTATAATGTAATACTACTCTCACAAATTCCTGAAGGTTTGTGTCTACCAAAAGGTTTTGTCCTGCAGTGAGGTCAGAATGGTTTCTCTCTCAGGGTTATTACAGTATAGCATGTTTCAGGAAGAAATAGGTTCCCTTTCTTTCTCCTCGAGCTACTGAAGTTCCTCTGCTGCATGCGTTTAATACCCAGCCAGAACTAATAAAAGCTGTCCTGGGTTTACAGTTTCGACCACCAAGTATTATTACATATCTAACTTCTGAAAAGTTCCATGTAGTAAAATATTTTCTTCTTTTTTATCATAGGATGGAAAAGAGACCGGTCTGAAAAACGCCTCCTTCGTGGACTTTGCTGTTGCCTGCTAGAATGTTCCTTATGAATGCTTCTCCCTTGGTAGCTCTTCAAACACAATGGGAGTCCTTTGGGCCAGCCAGGAATTGTAGATACCCCGTTTGCTTCTCTGAATCCGAAGGGAACGTCACTAGAACCTCTGTAAGCGCAAAAGTTCAGATGATCATAAACAGCCTGCAAAGTCAAGAGTCTCCCCTGGGTATGAACAATGAGTATGGTTGTGTTATGCAGAAGAAACAAAAGGGAGAAAAGGGCGCCGGTAATAGGGTCACATCCAGCAGCACGTTGCTGCGGAAGCATCCTAAATATACCGAGCGTGGTTGCCCTGCTGGGTCAGTCGACACTGAAGTGGAAGTGAACGTGGGATTTGAGACTCTCTTGCTTGACTCTGATAGCGACGATTCTGTTGACCGAGGTATAGAGGAAGCCATTCAAGAGTACTTGAAAGCAAAAAGCAAAAGTGACCAGTCGTTACAGAGGAATGCAGAGTGTTCTGAAAATATAAGCAGAGACAAAAGATTTAAGAGACAGTTCTCCCAGAACAAAATGTCTAGCGACCTGCTACCTGTGAAATTTAAAGCAGAGATGCTCTCTGAAGAGTACCTGTCTGACCAGCTGGGACTTGGTAAAAGGCTACAGCCCGCTTCCCCTCAAAGCATCAGCAGCGATGATTCCTTTGAACAAAGCATACAAGCTGAAATAGTGCAGTTCTTGAATGAGAAAAAGCAGCAAGAAATTAGCAAGTGTGTAATCGGGGAGGATAAAAAAGATTCCCAGGTGAGATCTGTCCTAAAAAGCAACAAACAACCAACTAACAAAACAAACTGTGGTGCTATGAAGCAAGATTGTAACGCGCTCCTCTTGAGACACCATCCCAAGCTACGGAAAACCAGCACACAGTCCAAGTGTCTGAAGGCTAAAATCCAGGAAGAGCCCGGTGATTTCAATCAAGTGAACCGCGCTTATCTAGAAATGGCCACTGCCAGCCAGCCCTGGTTAATGCAGCAAAATAAAGCAAGTGGAGCTAATTACTGGGAAACGAGGGGAGCACTTCTGAATGAGAGCATGCACGCCTCCGACTCAAGTAGCGATGATGGCATTGAAGAAGCCATTCAGCTTTATCAGCTAGAGAAGATCAGGAAGGAGGGAGGTCACCCAACAGGCTCAGTCCTTTTGCAAAGGGAACAATTTGACGCCAAGGGGATAGCCAACATTTCTGCAAGCCTGACAATTAGCTCAACAAAAAGTGCCTCACCAGAACATAAAAACCCTATCAGCAACAAAAGAAAAGAGATTAATTCAAAGTCGACAGAGTTAGAAAGCACCAGCAATGAATTTAACAAGCTGTTTAAACCACTGAAAAAAGCCAGACACTTTGTACCTCCAGAGAACAAGATTGCTGCTTGTGAGCTCACACTGCAGGCCTCTTGCAGGGCAGACACATCTGCAGAACTCATGTGTGCAGAAGCTATCCTCGATATTTCCAAAACAATCATGCCATCCCAAATGGGAAGTGACAACAGATCCCTCGCTACGGACTCCTTCTTTTCTCCCCAGCTTCTCTCATCCTCCCCTTGTGAAAGTGACAACAGCCTCGTGGACAGTGATGATAGCATAGAGCAAGAAATCAGAGCTTTTTTGGCTCTGAAAGCTCAGTCGGAAAGCCTCGTAACAAAGCCTCCCAGCCTGTCACGCTCGATCCAGATGCCTTTGCCATCTGATCAGAACAGCCTCACTGGTACTCTTGAGCCTTCTCTTCCCAAAACACTGAAGCTATCACTGAGTCGTAAAAGGAGACTTAAAAGGGAAGGCAGAATAGTGAAACAAGATGCATCAAAAGCACCTGAACAGCTGGGGACGGGATTTTTCCAGCCGGATACCTATTCAAAATCTCCTCTGCTCCACGAGGGGTGTGTCCTAAGCAGCCCTGAAGAACTCTGTGATGCTCGGAGGCTCGACAGCAACGAGACTACCCAGCAGCAGCTGATGTCTTCTGAGTTGTGCGGATCCGCTGACAAATGCGTGGCCTTGGATTCTGTAAATCCTTTTTTGCAGGTTCAGAGTGGTGCGAGAAAGCATATGAAAAATACCATCCACACTCAAGACAGAGACGGTTCGGCTGATGAGAGCAGTTCTCTGGATAGTGATGAGGACCTTGATAGTGCTATCAAGGACCTTTTACGGTCTAAAAGAAAATTAAAGAAGAAGTCTAAGGAGCAGAAATCACAGTGCAAGAAGAGAGTTAGGTTTACCGAGACAGACGCTCAGCTGCTGGATGAATTTAGCAGCCTCCAACAAAATGAGTGGAAATGTAAAAATCCTGTGCTACTGAAAAGTTGCCTCTCAAAATCTAGAAAAGCTGTGAAAGAGAATGCAATCAGAAATCCTCCAGACAACGTAAATGTCAGACTTTCAAATGAAAGGCCAGAAACCATTAAGAACTTAGAGTTTGATTTACAGCTTAAAAAAGGATATAAACCCGAACCAATTTCAAACCAGAATAACCTGCGGGTAGCTAAGAATAAAAAATGTACTTTCACAGCTGTATCAGACGCTGATGATAGCAGTTCAGTGGATAGCGACGACAGCATTGAACAGGAAATTAGGAAATTTTTGGCAGAAAAGGCTAAGGACTCTGCGAGCAATTCAGAGACGCAAAAAGATGATGCAACTCTAGACCTATTGAGGGTGACCAAACAAACTGCTAATAAAGGAAAGGCAAAGCAACAGCCAGGTGAAAATGAGGTTGGCCTCTTGCTGGGTCAGAGTAAAAAGACTAAAGTGTCCCAGCAAAACAACGAGTTGAAGAACTCTCAGAGAATGGAAGGGAAAAGTGCAATGTTATTTGACAGTGAGAAAGCTGCTCCCTCGGCAGAGAATGTTTATCTTCATACTACTGGTCAGTCAAAAGCTAAACAAGGAACAGGGGGGGTTAAAGGTGGTGCTGCTGGTGAGTTACCTGGAAATGCAACAGGTAAAAAGGACGTCCCTAATAAGGAAGCTGTGCAGAAAACACTTGCAGCTAAAAACGGCAAAAATGAAGGTTGTAAAGTACGCAAAGTAGCTAATGCAAAATCTCGATCTAAAAGAAAGAACACCTTTCACTTAAAAATTTCGAGTAAATTTATCGCGGGTCTCAAGTACGCTCGGGAAAGGAAGAAATCCATGCTTTTGATGAAAAAGCAAAAAGCAGAGCAGGTGCTCAGCCAGAGCAGCGCATTAAGAATGGAGGTAGATTCCCAGGATACAGACGTACTTAGGCAGGGAAGAGAAGCCTCCCAGCCAAAAGGTGAATTTAGCAGGGAGAATGAGACAGCAATAAAAGAACCCAGTTCTTCTCAGAAGCTCACTGTGGAAACATCAGGTCCCCATGTAGCAGAAAGCTGTGAAAGACGGGAGGCTGCTCCTTTGTATATCACAGAGGGCTGCCAAAGGGCTGCCACTGCAGGAGACCACTCAGATTCACATTCGAATCTCCCCTCGCAGGAACAGAGCGTGGCAGCAGTAACAGTAGATAAGGCTTGCAGAGGAACATCCAAAGCTGAGAACATAGAGATACGTACGAAGGATGGAGGTATCCTCAAAGACAGCTGGGCAGATTCGAGTTTAGATCCCCCTCTCCCACAACACGGTATGGCAGCAGTAAAAGCTGGTAAAATTAGTGGAGGGACGTGTCAGGAGAGCATACATGTGTGCAGTAGTGCAGAGAATAGCCAGCAGGACAGCGTGTCAGACCCAAGTTCAGGTTGCCCGCTGCAGGAGCTAACTGTGACAGCGGATAAAACTAGTGGAGGAGCACACGTGGATAACAGCGTGCACGTGTGCATTAAGGAGGAAGAAGTTCTCCACCAGGACAGTGACAGGCAGGAAGAAATTCAGGTATCCAGATCCAGTCTGGAAGGAAAACTGCCTGCCGTGCAGAATAGGGGAGCTGATTGTGAGCTGGACCAAGGGCAGGAAGTTCTAGACAAAAACTGTGCAAAACTTACTGATGTACCCGCAGGGGACTGCCCAGATTCCTTCTTGAAAGTAAAAGTTTCACATATGTAAGTACACTTTTTTTTTTTTCCCCACAGTAACAGTATTTTTAGGAAATAACTTGTTACAATTATCTTGATAAAACTTGAGACATGAGAGATGGTGGGAGAGGCTGATATATGTATATCATACACACACTAATGTGAAAAAAGCACCTATTTAACAGGGATATCACGGATAAACATACTTCGGTTTTGTAGAATTTTGTAAATTATTTAAAGCGCTCTAAGGAAATATTTTTTATAATGATTTTTAGGGCTTACATTACTACAGGATACTGTAGTTGCTGTAGATAAGATTATACTGGCTGATCATGCTTTAAATTATGAGGCCTCTAATCATATAGTGAAAGGAAACCTGTTTGCGCGCAGAACACACTTGGCAATGTGTTGAGAGATCCTAGGAGAACACGGCATTTAATACGAGTGCTGTGCTTCGGAAGCAGACTATCTGACATTTGTTTACATTCGAGTTGCCTTAGGACAATCCTTTGTAGTGGTTTTACGCGCGGGTCTCAGCTCTCCCACCCTGAGGACTGTTGGGTGAGCTCGCTGAGCAGGATTCCGTCGGCGTCGGTGCAGCTGTGGGTGCGGAGATCCACCCGTGAAGATCCAAACGCGGATCCAGGTAAACAAAGTGGGTCAGTCTGTCCACACGGCCTGTGTAAGGCGATCTCAGCAGCCGCTGAAAGTACCTTTTGAATGCTGGAAACCTCCTGCTAGCAGGTGATTCAAAGCACAATTGAAGTGGGGAAGAAAGTGAAGGAGCGTGTCTACTTAGACAACACGATTTCTGTGGATTTCACTACTTTCGTACTCGTGGGCCTGCAAGGCTGGAACCGTTTCCTCGTTGCTCTCGAGTCCAGCTCTGATGCCCTGCAGTTACCCAGAGGTGGGGTTTGATTTTTTCCGAATGAACTTTCTTCGATCGAGTGCCCTTACTTTCCTTTTTCAAAAGTGGTTTCTGAAATGTTACATTTCGGTGAACTTTTTTCATTTACAATTTTTGTGCAATAGAGCAAAAAGCTAGGTTTGCTGTAGGAAGTTCCTAACGTAAACGCCAAGGATATTTTCAGCACTGTTCTTTCGTACTGATAGAGCTCTCTCTGCCTCTCTTTCCAGCACCTGGAATAAAACAATTTTTCACTACTGTCTTTTTCTTTGTACTGACTTTAAGTGACATTGAAGTAGTGCGTTCATATCACAATAAAAGTGTCCCCGCACCGGTTTCACTGAAAAATCTGAAAGGGGTGAATTTAAGCTGTTGGCTGGTCATTTTCATTTGTGTGTGGTGAAGTCCTTTGAGTAGTTCGTTCTTGCATCTTGTCCTGTGAATTGATTCAATATTCTCCAGTCTTCTGCAGACCTTCTCTCAGCCAAACTACCATTTAGTGTCACTTGGTCTCTTAATCACTTCAGCAGTCTTCCTGGAGGCTGGCCTTAATGCTGCAAAACGGAGCAAAAGCAGTCAAGAATGGATCCAGTATCACTTAGTATCCCCAGAGGTGATTGCATTTGCAGAATATTGGCAGACTGCAGCATAGCATAGAGTAGGAAAAGTAACCGTGGCATGTAGAGGAATAAAGAACATCCTTTGTGTGTTTGTACTGTTGTGCAGCTACATTTTAAACACGTCTGTGGTGGTCACTTGACATTTCTTACTGTCTGGCCACCTTTTTGTAGTCCTTAGGCTGGTTGGTTGGCTTAAGAGATGAGTATGCATTTCATTTTTGTGGTAGGATACCCTGGGAAAGTGTTTTTTACTTAGCTCACGTGCCTGCACTAAGTCTACACGGGCACATATTTTTGCCTGCCTTGAATCAGTTGCAGGATTTAGGCCTTTTGTTTGGAATAGGTAAATAGGCTGGTATTTTAAAATAGAAGTTTTCAGAGTACCTTGCTTTAAAAGGATTAAACTGTGCTTAATAGAGCTGATGGAAGCACTGTGTACCGTTTGTATGAAATAAGCTGAATGTTTCTCCTCAAAAGTTTCAGTAAATCACCATTTAAGATTTACGAGGTGTCGTGTGCCCCTGTCAATGTGTCTGTGTGCTCAGTACTACTCGTGAACTGATTCACTTCCAGTTAAGATGCAATTCCGATTACCTTGTGCTTTAAATAAAAAACTAATTTCAAACAGCACTTTTTAAAAATTGATAAACTTGATTTGTATATAGGAAATGGTGTACATTGATACGTTTATAATGTTTAATAAACGGGGTTCTGACCATGGACCGTGAAACCAGAGTGCTCCTATGGTTTGTTCTCATCATCACTAGTGAGTAGTGGGTTTTGTGTCATGTTTTTTCCCTCCTGTTCTTAGTCCAAAGATGCAATTAACTTCTGCTGATAACACTTCTGAGTGAAGGATGTCTCCTGCAAAGTCAGTCACTGCATTTGTGTCAGCTGAGCCTGGGAACAGGATCTCAGTTCATCTGCTGCTCTCGCTTCTTGCATCCTGCTGTCCTCAGCCACCGTAATCCCCAGTGCCCATAGCTTGTGCTTTCCTCGGGACTGTGAGGCGGAACCCACATCCTAAAAGATGTGACTATCTAAGGGAATGTTCTTAAAAAAGGTAGAGTTCTGAACATACAAAATATATAGGTGTAAAAAAAAAAATGCATATTCTTGGAGGTGAGAAGGGTGCTTGCAATCTTACCAACCCCTAAGAGCAGTTTTGTTTCCTGGTATTTATGGTCAAGAAGTGGTCTCCCTATACTTGCCACTCTCGTTAGCAGCACGAGGGGTTCCTCCCTCCCTCGGAGGCATTGTTCAGCAGGTGAGACTGTGCCTTAGGGGGAAAGTCCTCCATGTGGGACTCTGTGGCATCCTCAGAGCACAGCTGCTGCAGCCTCCAGAATGGCACAGATGAGGGTTTTTTTTTTCCTTCCTATTGATACCGATTATAAGAGGCAGCCAACTGCCGAGCAGGCAGAGGCTGTGTGCCCCCTGACCCTTTTTTTGGCATCCCCAGTGACAGCTGCAAGGCACTGGTTGAGTGCCCAGAACAAGCCTCCTCCTCCCGTGATTTTGGCTCTCCCAGGAAATTAATTTCATCCTGTATCTATGGCATTATGCACACGGAGCCGTGAACTCAGCTCTAATCAAGAAAGTAAGGAAGTTAGTTTTTAAATGACAGCTGTTTTTGGTTTTTAATGCATAATTATTTTGTCATTCAAAGCATAAATCTAATTTGGATGTTAAGTCGCCAAACTCCTTATTGTGGCTACTGGTAACCTACAGCACCCCGAATGCACCACCAGAGTTCTCAGATAAATCTGTGCTCGTTTTATTTCTATCACAGCAACTATATTTTTTTGTGCTCCGGGAAAAGCAATCTTCAAGGATCCTCAGGGGACCGCGAGGACTACCTTTGTGTTTGATAAGCAGTTCTTTGCTGCTATTTTAGGAACGTGTTTGGATGTGTAGCTGCTTTTTTTTAAAGGAAGGAACAGACCACCTCTGCCACCCTTTCCTTTATTAGCGTATATGTTGGTTGGTTGCTTGGCTGAGGTTTTTCAGACCTCCAAGAACTGCAGTTTGCCCTGGTTTGATGGCACAGCCCCAGGTGATTTTAGCTGCAAATTTGGAAACCTTGTTTTCGAAATAAAAAGCAGAAAGAGACTTTCAGGTAGATTTCTCTGTGGTGAAATGTGCCTGTGTCATCTTTAGAATGATATTTTCAATTTGTACCGGGATTGCTAAAAAATAAATATAAGTGTGTTGGGGCTCTGAACACCTAAACAAACAGCTCGGTGTATCTTAAACCCACAAAAGCAGGGAAATGTGAGAAAGTAAAAACAAGGAGAATACATCTTTGACCTAAGTTAGGTAAACAAAATTAAGTGCTGAAGTGAGGATACAGCAGAATCCAGAGAAACAGAGTGTGCAGAAGGGATGAGGAGCTGCAAACTTGTGTAGCCTTGAGCAAATCCACGTGCAGAGGCAGGGCTCGTGGCAGGCTGCAGCTGAAGCCTGCACAGTGCTGCCTTCTCAGCAGGCCTCGGGGGAACTGCATTGGGTAACTTTAACCCCCCCATTTCAGGACGCAGGTTATGTGAGGGTGATGCAAGGCACACAGAACTGGTTTCGGTTCAGGAATAAAAAGGGGAGTAATTAAGGCAAGGAAGAAAAGAGGTGGGTGTTGCCACATCAGCTATGGAAAGAGGTGGAAAACAGGTGACAAGAGCCACTAAATTTACACTTCGAGAGGTAGTTTCATCCATAAATTATTTCACCTGCAGAAAAATATGTGTAAAATTGTCACAACTGTTTGTATTAATTCTGCCCTTCATTTGTCATTTCAGGAGAAGAAAGGGACGTTACGGGAAACCCAAGGCATTGTCGAGAGTCTAACAGAGGAACAGCAGTGAGTGCTAGAGGGTTGCTTATTTATTTTCATGTGTTAAATGTTAAAAAGGTTAACTTTTCAGGCCCATTTCTGTGGTCAGTATGTATACTTTTTCAAATCTGTTGGTGTTTTTTCAGCTATTGTCTTCGAGATACCCAAATTAATTGCAATGTCTGACTGGAATTGTTTGGTAGCCTTGATTGAAATCTTGCTGGTGGATTCTTTGAATCTTTGACTGTTGTGGGTTTTTTTGTTTGTTTTTTTTTTGTTTGTTTGTTTGTTTGTTTGTTTAAAAAAAAAAAAAAGTACAGGCTTGGTGACATGCTGTTAGGTTTTGAACTTCGTTTTCTTCGACTTCTGATTTTTACTTAGTCACTTTAACTAAACAAATAGTTTACCTTACAGTTACCTTACAAATATGTTTAAATTTACCATCTAAAATTCTTCATTTGTTAAATTAACAAATGAAGAATATCTTTGCTGTGTTACCAGTACATATTATACTGATTTTATTTTTTTGGCTATCAGCTGGAATAATATTATGCTCCTTTTTTATATATACTGTCACTCTGTTTAACTGGTAAGGCCAGAGATTCTCATCCGTAAAGAGGCTAGTTTCTTTTCAAAAGTAGTTTTTAAGTAAAATATGATATGGTTTTCCTTTTAGTGCAGGCACTGGGTGAATTATGCAGTTTCTCTGTCTGTAACTACAGTTGTTACAAGAAAACTTAGGAAAGTGTTTTTTTTTTTTGTCTGGATTAGTTGTCTTTTTCTCAATAATTTCTTAAGGCATTGTAGTTTTGAGACATGCATTTTGGTTATTCATTAAATAGTACGGAAATGGTTTTAAAAATATATTATTTATTAATGATATATGAGCCAAGAGTTTAAAGGATTAAAGAGTTTATTAAATAATTTAAAGAGTTAGAAAAGTTTAAGGGAATATATATTTTTGTAATGTATGTCATTCTACTATTTATAAGTATATTCTGCCTATAAATTAAATACAGTGTTTCAGGAACTATTTAAATGTCATTCAGTCACATTCAGTATTTATAAACTAAGATATTCTTTCTAGTCAAATTCATTCCCTAAGTTAGTGATTTTCATCTCACACCGAAGTTGCTGAGTGTGTTTTTCCTACCAAACTGCTGAATTCAGTTTCAATAACATGGATTTAACTTTCTTTTCCCCCACAGCAAAATCTGTGGCTTCAACTAGTTAGGAGTCCTATTTAATAAAATACATAAAAGAGTTTGGAGTTTTGGGGATCATTTCTAGAAATGTACTGCTACCTTTAACCTGTTAATTTTGTAGCTCTTTTGTCGCGTTGTAATAGCAAGCCTTACGTTACCAAGCTGAAACATTCTTTAATTCCTATGTTCAAGAGAAAAAAAAAAAATCTCGTTAAATTCTGATCTCCGTGTTTAAGGCAACAATTTCTCCCATCAAAACATGCTCCCAACAGAAGCCTTTGGGTACACCTGAACTCCCCTGGGGAGCCTTTACACAAGTCCACATGCAACTGGACTCTCTGTGTTTGCACTTTCCAAACAACCCTAAATGTAACCCTAACCAGAACACTGCGACAAATTTAAAATAGTTAAATATAGATAGATAATGAGGGAGTCAGCTCCGGTGGGGCAGACAAGAGAGGAAGCTCCTCTGAATCCGTAATTTTTAAGTTCTTGAATTTCACTAGCAGTTCTTAGGACAACTCCTGCAGTGAAGGTCGATTTTCGCAAGCTGCTGCTGCACCTCTCGTTGGCGAAGCATCCTGAGAGGATTTCTTGCTGCCTGGCAGCGGCACCGATGCTGGCAGCGCAGCTTTATCAAGATTTTCCGGCGTGGGGGGTGAGGAGGGCAGCCCCCACTCCCCATCAGCACTCTGCTCCGATAGTCCCTCAGTTATTTCTGCTACTGATTGCTTTATTGGAGAGGTCACGCCCCAAACCAGAGTGGGTGCAGGAACTGATGATAAGGATCGTGCCAGCCGCCTTCCTGAGGTCTCAGGTTTTGTACTCAGCAGTCTGTCAGTCCCAGACGGTACTGACAAGGCTTGCACCACCGCCACAGCGAGCTGCTGTTCGGTTTCCGTGCATTAATCATGGCGTGCCACGTCCCACATGCATCTTTATCCAGCTTCCCACTGGAGATGGCGTTATCCCATAAACGATCCCCTATGTGCTGCCACTCAGCTGGGCCAAACATTAGAGGGATTCTCTTCAGCAAACCCTCCTGAGCCCAGAGCACCAAGGATTTGGTCTTTTTGGCATTGCAAGGTACACCTGCCTTGGAGAAAACACCCGGGAGAAGCTGGAGAGCCGCCTCCTGCAGGGGGGCGATCTCCCCGCTGTGCTATGCGCCAGCTCGCCACACGGTGGCGCCCGTTTGCCGTTTCCACGGACGCCGCGACTCGGCTCCGGATTTCCCGCGTCTCGCCGCACTACGTCACTTTCCCGCGTAAAAGCGGAATACGTCACTTTCCCGCGTTTCGCCATCAGACGTCACTTTCCCGCGTTTCCCCGCGATCTCTGTTCGGGTCTGTGCTCGGAGTCTCTCACACGAGATTATTGGTCAAAAGCACTCAAACAACTGCACGAAAACAGCCCCACCTGCAAGAAAACAGCCCCCTGTGGTTAGCAGTCACGTAGATCCCATCCTTGAAGCCAGCTGCTGGCAATGATATTTTTCTAAATTCCTCGGTCGGGCGATGTGGGAACACTGTCATGGGAACTTCTCACAGTCGTCCCGGTAGCTTGGTTTGCTCAGCTGCAGCAAGTCATGGGATCTTTGCTGTTTCAACGATCCCTCAACAAGGTGGGACCCTAGAAAACATGTACGGAGCCCCTTTCTCCCACCAAAACATGCTCCCAATGGAAGCCTTTGGGTAGACCTGGACTCCCTTGGGCAGCTTTTATGTAATTGCACATGCACATGGATTCTGTGCATTTGCTCTTTCCAAACAACCCTATACGTAACTCTAAAGTTTCCCCTAAGCCTATCCCCTAACCCTAATCCTAAACCCTAACCCTAATCCTAACCCTGAACCCTAACTGTGACCCTAACCCTATCCCTAACCCCTAACCTTAACCCTAACCTTAACCCTAAACCCTAACACTAACCCTAACCTTAACCCTAACCATAACCCCATAAAGTGCCCCAACAGAAGCCTTTGCGTACACCTGAACTCCCCAGGGGAGCCTTTATGCAGCCCCACATGCAACCGGACTCTGTGTCTTCGTTCTTTCTGAACAACCCTAAATGTAACCCTAACCGGAACACTGAGACAAATTTAAAATAGGACCCCAGAAAACGCGTACGGAGCCCCTTTCTCCCATCAAAAAGTGCCCCCAACGGAAGCCTTTGGGTACACCTGAACTGTCATCCTAGGGGTTACTGCAAAGCAGCTGTACCCTGAGTATGATCTGGAGCTCAATGACTACCACTGAACCTGAAGACTGCCGTATCCTGCAATGACTGTTACCGGCCCGTTTTGTGCTGTCATTCCTGTTTAGATCCAGCAGGAGGCTGTCTCAGATGTGTGTTTGCAAACTTTGAGGAGTGCTGTTAACAGCCTTGTTCTAAGAGGCTTTGGAATGTCAAATTATTAATCTCTCAGCTGGTTCCTGCTGGTGGAAAGGGGCGATGGAGATGTGGACTTTTGGATAAATTTGTTTTTGTATGCTACCCAATCACCACTATTTTTATTTTTTTTATTGGAAATGTAATTCAAGGTTGATGCAAAGACTATTCCCATCAAGCCTTTGCCTCTCTTCAGCATCCAGGGTCAATTTGGATATGCTGATCTGCAGGTGGAAGAGCTACTGCTGAATGGATGGAGGAAGTGAGGGCATACGAATGTGCAATGGAATGGCTGCTTTGAAGGAAAAGAGAAACCCTCAGAAATAGGGAGGGCAGAGGGTTGAAGTTGTTTGGTTTTGTTTTGCTTTTGAGGACTGGAACTGGAGAAGTTTGAGTGGTTTATATTTTTGTACTTAACTACTCAGGTATCTAGAGGTTTTTGTATCCTTTCTACAGTGAAATGTGAAGTTGTATTGAACTACCCAATCTGAATAAAGCAGCTCTCACATCTCTCAGCAATTCACTCTAGGAGCCTGGGAAGCATGAAATGAAGTGGGGAACAAATCCTGAAAATGCGTTCTAAGCCAAGTTTGAGATCTATTATTCAGATCTTGTTTGGAGACTCAGTGGAGGCAGCGTGACAGTAACGGGTGGGGGCAGAATTCCCTTCGCTCACTTCTAAATGCAGAGTCACTGAAAGCGAGCGGTGTCCTAAAATGCAAAATTGTGTTGAGAGTGTGAATGTTTCAATGTCAGGTGCTAGGACTGAGGGTGACTGTACGGCCTAAATTTGGCTACTTGGTGCAGTTCTAGGAGCGCTGGTGCGGCTGTAGCCGTGCCGGCGTTCTGCCAGCTCCGAGACTGCTTCTGCAGGGATGGTTTACGCTTCAGTCAGCACAAGACAGCCGTCAGTGGAAGGTGTCCTGATCTCCGTCCATTGTCCACGATGGATGAACGCGCACAAACCCAGCCAGCTAGGAGCAAACTGCCCTTGGTGAGTCTGCAGCAGGCACAGGAACGTGCCACGGGGTGGCAGCTGTGCTCCACGGCTGCTCTGGCTGCTAGTTGCAGTGCACAGAGAGCCAGAACAATGGGAAGAGTCCAGGGTTTGAGTTAAGGACTTCAGGGATGCTTCAGGCCTGGACTCTACTACTTGAGTGCTTCCCCACAGTCCCTCTTAGGGCTCCTCCCAGAGTTGCTCCTTATACTTTCAGGGTTACCTCGAGGGTAAAACATGCTCACCTTTACCCAAATCCAGCAGAGGAACAAATACCTTCTATTGCTTTATAAGGTTTATAAATCTAGAAATACCCAAGTCTGTAGTTCAGACATGTAGCTGGGAAAACACTGCAGGTTGTAACGGCAAGTATATCTTCAGAATTTCCATTTAAACTTACAAAGTTTATTTCTGCTAAGTCCAGTCCACATCTAATGAGCTAATAGAAAACAACTGGTATTACAGAACTTTGTTTCATGGAAGAGCAGTACGTGCTGTCTGCAGGCAGCTGCTAAAGGGCAGGATACCACAGACCCCTGAATACCTTCGGTACTAAAAAAAAAAAAAAAGCTTTTTTTAATGAATCAGTGATCTTTGTAAGTATTGCACCCTGTAACAGTCTCTTTCCCCTGGGGTCGCTCTCAGTTTTATTCTTATGTTTAAATCATCTTTGTATCAGTCCTCTACAAGCCCCTTTCCCCACCACACACGCCTACTCCGTGTTATAGCCATTTCCCTGTGTTGCTTCAAGGAAGCTGTGTTTTCTCCTTCACTGCCTCCTAATCTGATTTTGGGCTCTTGTGTGTCTGAAAGTGGGGCTGATGTAAGGAAAACACTCCTGCTACGAGAACATGGGGGAAAATAAAAATTTGTGCAGTAGATAAGTTATGCTGCTGGTTGCAAGGAACAAACAGATCTGTGCAATCAAGGGAATACAGCTCTGTAAGATGCTGTCTGTATTTCCTGCTGCTCAACAATTTGGGAATGGGTTTCTCTATCCCCTGGCAACCTAATAATCCTGAAGTCAACAGGAATTTTGGCACGGCTAACTCCTGTTAATGAACTGTTTGCAATGCTTAATAAAAAAAAAAGATACAGCCTGTCAATGAAAAAATGCCTCTCTGATTAAAGTCATCTCAAGGAAAGGGTGGAAGTGAACTGCAATTAACCTCTTTCTTTCTGCTGTCCATCATTCTGTCAGTGTGCAGCGACGTTATTGTGCTACAGAGATTGCTTGTGGTGTTCGTTGGCCACCTCAGCAGCCATCTTAGGAACGCTTTTATCCTGATGGCCCAGCGTTTTCTCCAACTCCTCTCTCACTTTAAGCTGACAGTCCGAAATTGCGTTCCGTATGCTCTGCAGGTTCCACTGCGTTCTCAGGAGAGCGTCGTCCAGTGTGAAAACACCATCGCGTATTCTTCGCACTTGGGTGCACACAGCACATGATTTCAGCTCCAGACCGATCTCGTGAACTATTTTTCGGAGGTACTGCTGAGTCTCGTGCACGCAGTGGATTTCTGGAAGGTCAGAGAGATTCTTTAAGAACAGGCCAAGAGATGGCACAACCTCAGATCTTGTCTGTAAACACAGATGACCCTCACACTCATGCTGAAAGAAATAATTCAGTAGAATAGACTACTTAACATATAGTACAGGTAGATTATGATTTTCTGGAATACTGCAGGATGTCCTGGGTCCTCCAGAAATGAGTATTTTAGAAAACAAACCCACGGATACAGAAGAATCGTACAGAGGTTTCGCTATTTTAAGGTGGATAAGAAGAGGGACCTTTGTAATAAGAGACAAATGATGTGTGAGGAATAGGAGACAAACTGCAGAAAAGCAAACCATGCTTAAACATCCTCCCACATCCCCTGAGCTGTGTTACACTAAAATACTGGTTAAAGGAAGAACTTTGTCCCACAAGTATTTGCTTTACAAGATTTCTTGCCTCAGTCTAAGATCCTTTTGATCTTGGAAGCTACAAATCATGCCTCTCTACAGTGATTGCTAGTTGATGTAAGAGTTCCCACCAATTCATTCTGCGTTGTTACTAACGAGAAACTGAATTTTGCCAATGTTTTTGCCATGATATATGCTCAGACTTCCCCAGTGCAGTTTGTACCAGTCCTACCTAGCTGGAATTCTGGAAGCGCAAACTGGAGGCACCGGATTGCTGTGATTATCGGAGGGCTCTTCCCCATGGGGCGAATCAAACCATTGACAGCCAGCTCATAGGCCTCCTGTGTTTTCATATCAATGTTAGAATGCCTGGAAAAGGAAAAAAAGGAGCAGAGCAGACACTGAGTACTTCTCTTCAGTGGGATTCAAAATATACCCGCTCCCAGTTAAAGCAGAGCTGCACTTGTTATTATTAAACCTGCCTATGCATCAAGTTTTTGCATAATTTTAATGCTATGCTATGTGTACTGTCAGTAGTGTTGCGCAGTTTAGGAGGGAGGTGCTTGGTCACATCTAGAAGATATTTTTGTAGGTCCTGCTGTAGCTGATAGGTCCTAAAATAGCTGGAGATTTCAGAACACAAAAGGGACACTTAGCTGCTGCCTCCAAACAGAGTGCAGAGCACTCCAAGTAATTTCTGTCTGTTCTTGTTTAGCACTCCAACCTTTAAAGGCTTTGATTGTGGTAAACAAAGTCTTTTAAAGATCAGTAAATGGCAGTCATACCAGGGCAGCTGCATTTCCCCACTGGATACGTACAGCAGCAGGGCCTTGTGATTCGTTCCTTGAATGACAGCAAGAATCCGTTCCAGCTTCTCCCTTGTGATATGATCTGCAAATATTAAGGTAGAAACAAAAGTCTCAATTATCCATCCAGAAACTGGAAAGACAGCAGTCTGAAATGTGCCATCAGGGTATTACCATCCCTTTGGCAAGCAGTTGCATCTAAATGGGCTGATGAGAGCCGCTGAGAGGTGGCTTTAGCAGGGCAGAGTCAACTCTACTCGCTGTACCATGCTAATGCGCCAGGCAGCACAGCACAGCACTGCAAAGGAAGAATCATTTTTCTTAATTGATTTCAAGATGTTGGCTCCAGTTCCTCCTATCAAGTGTTTGAGGAGCCTCATTCAGCAGAAGCTTCCAACCGCTATCTGTAGGCATGATTTATGGAGAGGTCTGGGTCTCGCCCCATCCACAGCAACCACTGTGCTCAGGACTCAGCCTGGCCTTGTATTTATTGCAGTTGGATTCAGCACAGGGGGACTGATGCCTGCAGCATGTGGGCTGCATGCATAAACACAGACTAGAAAGCATTTAGGGCATGCCTTTTATCCTTGTGTAAGTTACCTGCTTGGATTCAGTGGGAATGCTATTTGTTTTGTTGGTTTTTTACACGTGTTAGCTCAGTTCCTTACCAAATGTCGCCTTCTCTACTAGCTTCCCGGTGTCCGAGAAGTCCTCAGTAGCTTTCCCAAACAGCCCACCGACGGTGTAAACCTTCAAGGAGAGCAAAGAGCGTGATTTATCAAGGAAAGAGTGAGCAATGGAGTAGCAATACTGTACTGTGCAGCCGGCAGAAAGTGCGAGCTGCTACGATGTTGGACAAAAAGATACCTGCGTCCTCTACACACAGGCCACATGTGGATACGCACATGAAAGATGAAATTCTGGACCCAGAAAAGCTCTGAGAAGTGTCGCTGGGTTTGAGACTCAGACTCTGCCACGAGGCCAGCGGGGGGCACTGGGCAGGGGTCAGCTGTGGCATTGCACTGGGGTGTTGTGAGCCCAGTCAGGGCTGACACCTACCTTGGTGAGGTGGCAGTGGTAGCGATCCGTGAGCAGCTTGTTCCCGTGGCCAACGCCAAGCACTGAAACACGGGAGAGAGGGGCACCCTTTATTACCTGCATTTAGTCACCCACACCTGCATTTAGGCAGCATGGCACGATCAGTGATGCTTTCCTTCCCCTCCAGACAGGGCCACGTCTCCTCAAAAGCTGTGCCTGAGGAACACAGCAGGACTGCAGGGCATAACTACATAGCAGAGCTCGGTGTCTCAGAACATCCCAGCGCTCCCAGCACCCCACAACCCATTTTTCTCATGTTTAAGCACTTTTATTTCCCCCTGGGCAGCCAGGCACGGCCGTACAGCCCCGCAGCACCCCATCCCTCACCGCCTGCTCTCCCCGTGCCCTCGCAGCAGGCAGGGACCCACCGAAGACTCCGGAGGCCTTCACGTCCAGCCGGTGCCCAGCGCCGACCTTCAGCTGCCTGAACCGGGGGCCTCGGACTGCCAAGGGAAGAAGCAGCATCAGGACGGCCCCGCCACACTCCCACCACCCCCAACCCCGACCCCAGACCCTTACCCAGGGGGTGCTCGGCCAGCACCGGCACCCATGTGGGCACCAAGCCCGGCTCCCCACCGGCACCGGGGGCTGCGGGTAGGAAGCGGATGCGCTGCCTCGGGGGGGGCTCCGGGGCCTCATTCAGCTCTGCCAAAACACCGAAAGGTCCGGGGGGGAGTGAGGAAGGAGGATAAAAACCGGAGACCCCCAGGAGGATCCCGGTGCCCCGCGCAACCCCCCCCTCTCCAAGCTCACCGCGCAGCAGCCGCGCCCGCACCGCGTCCCGGACGCGGCACCACGACACCCCCGGGGGCTTGTAGACGGCGAAAAGCCCGGCGGGGATGCTCGCCATGCTGTACCGAGCTGTACCGAGCTGTACCGGGTTGTACCCGGCTGTACCGAGCCGTTCCGGGCCGTGCCACCCGCTCCGCCCCGCCGCTTGCTTCCGGGGCGGGGGACTCGGCATGCTGCGCCGGGTGGCTGCGGTCGTGGGGGTCCCGCTGCTGCGGGCGACCCCCGGTGGTCCAGGTAAGAGCCCCCCCTCCTGCCCGTTACCCACCGAGAGCCCGGGGGGGCCCCGCCGGGCTCTGACCCCCCCCTCTGTCCGCAGGCAGAGCCGGGCTGAGCCGCGGCAGGCCCCGGGAGGAGGAAGATGAGGAGGAGGAGGAGGAGGTGCTGATGGAGGCGGAGGGGGGCTTCCCGCTGTACCCCGGCCACATCCCCACCAGCCCGCTGCAGAAGGCGCTGCTGGCTGCCGGCTCGGCGCTGGCAGCACTGCGGGATCCCTACAGGCACGGTAAGGGGGCCCCGGGGGAGTCCCCCCATGCCCACGACCCCCGGTAACTCCCTGCAAAGCCCACCCCGAGCCCCCCATCCCCTGGGTGATGCAATGGGGCTTTGCTCCTTCTCCTGGCCCAGAAAGGCACAAACACAGGGCTAGGGCTTGACATGGAGCTGTAGAAGGGGGCGAGGGGTCCCCACCACCCCCAGCAGTCTCCTGCCAGCCCCTGCGGTGCCCCCAGCCCCATCCCGCTCCCAGCCAGCAGCGAGGAGGAGCAGCCCCGAGGCCGAAGATCCTCGCCGAGCAGGGATTTTCTTTGCCACAAGCTCCCCGCCTGATCCTGGCCGCGGGGATCATCACCCCATTTCCTCACCTGCCCCCCAAGGGGGGCTGGGGGGCACCAAACCGAGCGCACGTGCGCTCACCACCCGCTCTCTCTTGCAGACATGGTGGCAGTCCTCGGGGAGACCACGGGCTGCCTGGCCCTGCCGAGCCTGCGGGACAAGATGAGACAGCACCCCGAAGGTTACCGCATCCTCCAGTGCGTCCCCCCGCATCCGCATCCATCCCTGTCCCTCATCTGTCTGTCCGTCTGTCCTTCCACCCCTCCCCGCCGCGGGTTGGGGTGAGGAGGGGGCTCACCGCCGACCCCATTCCTCAGCTCCCAGCCCCCAGTTTGCTGATTTTGCTTTATTTTGAATGATGGCAGCAGCCTGTGGCAGGGCCGGGGGCAGCAGCGCAGAAGCCCCTGGGCCCTGTTTGAGCTCTGCTGTCTGTTCTGCTTCGCTGCTGTCACTGGCAGGTGCTGTCTGTCCCAGCTGCGATGAGATCCATGCTCGTGGTGGGTTTTCTCCCCTGTGCCTGCTGCTGCGTCTCCTTGCGTTGGAGGCTCCATCTCCCCTGGTTTGCCTTCTCCTTGGGCACCTCCATACTCCTTTCCAGGCGCCCACGGCATCTCCCTGAGCTGTGAAACGAGGCCTCTTGTCTTCCTAGACAAGACTTGATCGCTTTTGCTTCCGTGTCTACAGGGACTCGAGCACAACAAGGCTCAGGAGCAGGAGGGAGTTAACATGTCTGTTATTAACCACGATCTTACTGCTCGTTTGCTTTCCTTCTCTCCACTTCTCATTATTCATCACGCCTGCCGGTTGGGTGTTGTTCCATGAAGGGGCTGGGGAAGGCTGCCTCGTGTCGTGTGTTTGTGCAGAGCCTGATCCTGCCTGGGGCTCTGCACATCCACCCAGCAAAGCACGCAGAGCCCCGGGAGCAGGGGCTGAGCCCCGGGGAAACTGCCCAGAGCGAGGGCACGGCACAGACACCGAGGGCTGAGGAGGGACGATCCCATCCATTCCTTGCCCTGCTGTGCAGCAGGGATTTGTAGCAGCCAGAGTTGTGCATGCAAGTTGGTTTTTTTTCAAGCTGATGAGGTCCCTTTGACACCAGATTTACAAGGAAGCGTCTGCAGCCAGGGTAAAGCTGGTGCAGGTCCCGCTTATCTCCCTGGCACCTCCACTCCAGGAGCTAAGCAGTTCCTGGATCCACTGCGAGGCTTTTATCATGAGAAGAAATCGTCCTTTGCACGGAAATAAAAGGTTTTTGTTTAGTCCCAGGGCCGTGCGGTGCCTGTTTGCCAGCAACCTGGACAAGGAGACCTTTCCGTGCATGGCTGCCACGTGGCTGGCGATGAAAGCCCGAGCAGGAAAGAAACTAAACCTGCATTTAGAACAAATTCCCTCCCCTCTCTGGGGCTGTTGCTTTGAAGTCCTGGCTGCTTTGCAGGGGCACTGAGGAGATCTGCTCCTGGGCCTGGCTGCCAGCCAGCACGGCGGCGGCTCAGTGAGGGGCAGACTGTGGTTCTTCCGACTAAAATTGCTGGAGGGGAGCGAGACGAGAGCTCCTAGTGCCAAGGCTTCGGGTCGAGCCCTTCGGCAATGATGTGACCCAGCACGATGAGGGATGGGGCTGGCCCCGCGGGGAGCAGTCAGGGTCCATGCAAGGAAGATGCTCCTGGAGGGCAGCAGCTGGGGTGGGGGGCTCCAGGTCCCCATTTCTCCAGCCCCCCAGCTGTGGGGGTTTCACGACGAGGCTCTCTCTGACTTGTGTTTCCCTTTCAGGGAGCGGCCTCGCATCCGCCTCTCCACCCTGGACATGGACCGGCTGCGGGGGCTGCCCGACGGCACACTGGGCCGCGAATACGTCCGGTTTTTGGAGGATAATGTGAGTGTGGGGGTTAATAGGTGCTAATAGGTCTCTTGGCAGCCTGTGCTGAGAGCCACAGATGAGCTTTAGAGGGAGATTAGAGCCGTGGAAAAAAACCTGTAGGGCACCCTCAGGAAATGAAGGGGATTAGTGGAATCTGCAAGGTTGGGATGTGGTGCAGGGTGTTGCGGGATGCTGGGTACGTCACGGGTGCTGTGTGGTTTTTGTCTGTGTCAATGACAGCCACAGCATTAGGAGGGAGGAGACGTGCTGACGGGGAACTCATGTTGCTGTTTAACGACTGAGACCTGAAGCTGGAGCTCTGCAGGGGCTGAACATTTCTCTTTGCCTTGACAGAAGGTTTCTCCGGACACCCGCATGCCAGCCAAGTTTGTGGATGACGAAGAGCTGGCGTATGTGATCCAGCGGTACCGGGAGGTTCACGACCTGATGCACACCCTCCTGGGCATGCCCACCAACATGCTGGGTGAGCAGCCGTGGGCTCGGCGGTCTGAGCTGCCCAGCAAGCCCCATTGATGGTGTGCGGCCACCAGCTGCTCCCAGGAACCGAACGGGGCTAGACTGGTCGGATTCCCCAATCCTTCAGCCCACAGAGGCGTGCGGGGGGGTTTGCAGCATTGCTGTCCTGCAACAGGAAGCCAAGAGAGCACGGGACATGCACCCTCTGTCACCCTGCAGGGCAATGCACTGCTGGTGGGTGGGTGTTTGTGCAGCCCCGAGGGAGCGCGGTGTCACAAGCTCTGCACACAGGCAGAAGAGCCGGGGGTTCCTGGTTGTTCCCCAGCCACGTATCCCTGTGTCCTTTCCCCTCATTTTGTGTCTGACTCAGTGGCATGTCACAAGCTGAGCCTGGCTGATGAGCCCGTGGGAACCGGCATTTCAGGTCTCTTAGGCTTTGGCTGAGACGGGACCGGGGTTGGGAACGGGCTTTTCCATGCTGAGAGACAGGGAGAGCCGTGCGGGGAATCCTGGTTTAGCATCTCCTTGCTAAGGATCTGCAGGAACCCAGCCTGCTGGGAGGCTTTTCCCAAGCTGCTGGGCTGTCCCTGGTGGGTAACGCAGGAGGGGGCTTGTCCTGGCATGGGATCGTGCTCCCTGCCCGCTCCCTGCCTGCTCACTGCTCCCTTCCTTCCTCGCAGGCGAGGTCGTGGTGAAATGGTTCGAAGCCGTCCAGACCGGGCTGCCAATGTGCATCCTGGGAGCAGCCTTCGGCCCCGTCCGTCTCAACGCACGGTAGGCACCGATGAAGGAGGCTCTGCCCTCGGGGACGTGCCAGCCTTGGTGATGTTTTCCAGCCCAGACTCTCCCGTGTGCTGTCAGCATCTTCTTTCCCCAGCACACCAGGCAGGAGGAGTAGGGCCCAGCCTGGCTGCTGCTGTTTGGAGCCAGCAGGACCCTTACAGTGCTGCTCCCTGCCACAACAAATCTGTTTTGGTGGCCCAGCACAGTACGGGGTTGCATGTTAACCTGAGTTCTGGTCTCAGGTTTGCTGCCGACTGTAACTCTCCCAGCTCACTGTCCTCTTTGGTGCCTGAGTTTCCCCTGTGAGATAAGCAAGAGGAATGCTAGAAGGGTGGAGGGGCACAGGGTTTGCATCTGCCTAGAAAAAGGGACTTGGAGGAGAAAATCAAAATCAACATCTTCTGCGTACTTTGTTCCAGAAAACTGCAGGTCCTGGCTACGGAGCTGGTTCCCTGGGCGATTCAGAGCGGGCGCAATGCCAGCTGTATCCTGAACGTCTACTACGAGCAGCGCTGGGAGCAGAGCGTGGAGTCCCTGCGGGAGGAAATTGGCATCCTCCCACCCCCAGCTGTGAGAGTGTGAGAGTTCAAGCTACAGGGAGGGGACGGGGGATCCCCCGTTGGCAGACAGCAGCCGCTCCCCTGCAGCACTCCATCTCCTCCTGCCATGTGAGCCCCGTGTGGCTCTGCCACCAGCCGGCCCTGTCCCGGGGCTGAGTTTTCTCCTGCCAAGAGCTGGCACTCTCCTGTTGGTAGAGGCCACGCTGCATCTGCCCCTGCCATGACAAAACTTGACCCTTTGTGCCGTTTGTAATTTGGTGGGGACTTGGCAAGTCCTGCTGTGCTTTTGCCAGCTGAGTTTGGCTGCTCAGGTCCCGCTGGCAGCAGCACTCTGGAACTGATGCTCTGAAACGCTGGGATGGGAAGGGAGCAGAGCCAGCACAGCAAACCACCACTTTGGTGCTCTGCAGCTCTAATGCTGCACAGGTAAATCAGGTAAATCCTCCCTCCCAGAGGTTTAAAGCCGTACGTTAGTGCTGGGTCAGAGCTAAACCTGTGATTTGCAGAGCAGCCCAGGGGCAGGTTTGAGGTGTGCATCAGCCAGAGCAGTGCTGGTGCCTAGCTCTGCCCCCCCGATGGATCAATACGGGCTGTGTTACCACACCGTGAGTGCTTTGTGCCCCTGGGAGCAGCTCAGCAGTGCTCAAGCTCTTTCAGACACAGCTCATGCCCTGGCACGCAGGGAGAACATCGGTGTCCTGGTGCAGTGTGCTGTGGCCCGGGGCAGGGTGGCTCAGCCCGGCTCCTCTTTCCTCTCTAGAAGCAGGCAGGGAAATAGCTCTGGATGTAACCCCTGCTGGATCTGCTGCTGGAGAGATCCCAAGCGGCCACTGGTCTCCCTGTAGTCCATCAAAAATGTGAAATCTGCACGATTGAACTGGGGTTTCAGTAGGAGTTGTCGCCCTCTTAGACAAGGAAATGGCGTGATTGGGAATAAGGGGCTGAATCCTGGGAGAGCAGGAACGGAGGCTGCTGGGGTGGTTTGTGCTGGGCTGTCTGGGAGCTGATTGCTGTGTGGGTTAATTAAACAGCCACCCAGACTGCCAGTGGCTGGATTGCAGAGCTGTGAAATGCTACGGCAGAGAGCCACAAGGCAGGTGGGTCTCCTTGCTGTTGAAATTCCTTCTCGCTTAATAAAGTCTGTGGTGCAGCCCGTGGTTCATTATCCCTGTCCTTCCACGCACCCTCCCTGTCTGATGGGGAGATCTGACGTGGGTCTCTCATTCTTTGTGGTGGTGGCAAAGGCAAGCGGCCGGGCATGCATCCCCAGGGGGACAGGAGCACGAAGCGGGCTGTGGGCTGGGGCTGCCACACAGCTCTGCGAATCCCCCATCCCGCTCCTGGAGCAGCCCCATTGCAGCTGGGATTTGCACATGTGGAATAGGTTTGATTTCCATTGCGACTCCCCATTTTCAACCCTGGCTCTGACAAGGCCCCTCTGAAGTCCGTGCTAACACCAGCACATGGGCTGCAGCTGCTGTGAGCAGCAGGGCAGAGGGCTGGGATCCCACAGCATCACCTGGAGGATGTGGCCCTGAGTCACCCCCAGCACTGGGCAAAGGGGACGTGGGTGCCGCTGCCCCCAGGTGTACCCATGCTGCCGTCCTGCGGGGCAGGGAGTTCCTGTCCCTGACAAAAAGGCTAAGTCCTAATTCTGAGCTGGTTTCTTGTAATTTACAAAATACTCTCCCAGATTTTGTAGTCCTATTTTAAGCAGATAATAAAAGATATTTTATAAACATACAGAGTGAGTGGGGGCTGTCGTATCGTACTGGTCAAGGTGATAGGAGCGATTAGCCCTAAAACCGTACCCATAAACATGCTTTTCCGCATCAGAAACGTGTTGGGGCTTTGAGGCAGTTAAACTGAAGGGCAGGGGAGATTCACCTCATCCAGAAACCTGAGAGCAGTGACCAAGAAGCGCAGGAGCTGATGCTCCCGAGGAGCGTTTGGCTGCGGGTTGGACGCCAGAGGCCTGCCCGCCATGCTCACACAGCGCCGGGCTCCGGGTCGCCTGCTGGGCCGGTGCCAGGGCTGCACAAATAGCACGTAATATAATTTTAAACTGCATCTGTTCAGCCACATCACTTAAGTGCCACTGTGGCTCCTGCTGGCCTTTACCACTGCTTTTCCTATCTGTACAAATAGAGGCAGGGGGTAAGTGGGGAGGGTTTTGGCAGGCCAGGCACAAACCATACAAAAACGTGTGGTTTTCAGGTTGTGTTTGCTGCAGACAAGTGGCAGCTCGGCTATCACCACCAGCGGGGGGCTGCTTGGCTGTTTGGGGACGCTGTACCCCAAATACCAACACCTGGCACTGAGGTGACACAGCTGCTGAACCGCATGCTGCCCCCCAACTGGTGCATGTTTATTAAGCCAAGGGAAGGGCCGTGCCCCCAAAATCTCCTTCCCTGGCTCGTTCCCATGCAGTTCCCAATAGCAGTGGCACGACTGGTGCCAAGGGACACGCGGTGCCCCCAGCTCGACACCCCACGGCCCCAAACTCAGCCTGGCCCCGTAGGCCGGCCTGTGGGGCTGCGGCCTGCCCGGTTTCGAGGCAGTCGGGCAGCTTCGCCTGGCAGCCTCCTGGTTTTGCCACATCACCGTGCTGGAGGGTTTTGTCGGGTTTTGTTGTGTGGGTTGTTGGTTATTTATTTTTTGTTAAGGGGTGATGACGGAATCAGAAACACGCCAGGAACCCCGCAGTAGTGCCTGCTGCCGGTTTGCTGCTTGCTCTGAAGCGTCAGGGTGGCTTGTTGTTACGTCCGGACACGGAGAGGAAGATTTTCATCCCGAACGGGAGATAAAGCCACGGCACAAACACGGGGATCCACCTCCGGGCCTGCAATAGCCTCGTCCTCCGGCATCCGGCCCACATCTGTCCGGCTGCTGGCGCTGACAGCAGCACCGCTGGCGCAGGCGGCTCCTGCAGGAGAGAGGAGGAGGTTGGGGGGCAAAAAGGGGGCTGAGCCCCACTGTGCGCCCCCCAAAACCCAAAGGGGGCTTCAGCAGGGCCGGAGCCCTGAGGTGTGGGGCTGGGAGGAGGCTGTGGGGGCTGCCCCACGCTTTCTGCCTGCTTCCTCCCCCCGCTGTAACCGAGACATTAAAAATCAGAGCCCCCCCCCCATTTCCTCAGCCACAGCCGCGTTCCCCTCCCCTCTGCACCCGAGGGGGGGGGTCCCCGCGGTGTCCCCGTGCACCCGGAGCCTCCTTTTCCAGGGGGGGCAAAATACGACTCTGGTGGGACTCGAACCCACAACCTTTGAATGACTCCCGTCACGCCGCGCTAGAAGTCCAATGCGCTATCCATTGCGCCACAGAGCCGTCGGACTGCCCCGCCGCCCTCGCCGCCTTTTCCCTTCGCTCCCCTCCTCCCTCCAGTCCTCCCCCACCTCCCCCCCTGCAGCCCCCGGTGCCGTTCCCGTTCCCGTTCCCGATCCCGGTTCCCGGGGCAGCTCCAGCCCCGTAACCGCGGCGGGGGCCGCAGGGAGGGCGGTGCCGGGCGGGACTACAAGTCCCGGCGGGCCCCGCGGGCCGTGCCGCAGCGGCGGGCGGGCCCCGCTCCCGGCCCCGCTCCGGCTCCGGCTCCCGGTGGCGGTGCAGGTGGCCGGGCCGCACCGGAGAGCGCCGCAGCCCGGTAAGAGCCGGGCCCCCTCCTTCCCCTCCTTATTCCCTTACGGTGTCCCCGCTGCAGCTCCGGGTACGGGTATGGGAACGGGAGCCTCGCCCCGCCCCACCGGTGTCCCCCCCACCCCACCCCCGGGGGGGCTGGAGGGGGCTTGGGGTCGTTTTGGGGAGAAATCGGTCGTTTTGGGCACCGGGGAGGTGCTGCCGGTACCGGGGGGGGGTGGGAAATGGGGAGAACGGGGAGCGGGGAGGGCGGTGAGGAGGTGAGGGGCCGGGCGGGGACTGCGGCAGCGAGGGGCTGGGGAGGGCGGGGGGGGTCCCGGTGACCCCATCCCGGAGCTCCGGGGGGGACCGGGGGGGACCGGAGGGGACCGGGGGGGACCGGGGGGGGTCCCGGGGAGCCTCCGTGCCTCTGCGGTTGGCTGGGGTTGGGGCTGGGCCCCGGGGGGGTCGGTGCTCAGCCCGGCCCCCCCCAGCCGGGGCACCGGGGAGGAGCTGCTGCTGCCCACGGTCACGGCCTCCGTGCCCCTCCGCTGCGCTGAACCGACCCTTTTTCAACCCAAAATTGTTGGTGAAGGCCGGCTGCTCGTGGAGGAGGGGGGTGGTGGTCAGCGGGGGTCCTCACGGGGCTCTGCCCCCCCGGAGGTGTCGAGGAGGTGCCACCCACCCGGGGCATTGCCCACGGGGAGCTCCAGCCCTGTGTGGGGTTTTGGCAGGGCTGGGGGAAGCTGCGGCACCTGGGGTCCCGCTGCCTGCCCCCACCCCACGGCACCAGAGCCCTTTCCTCAGCTTTCCATGCCCGGGTGACAAATCCCGGTGTTTTCCATCACGCCACCCTCCTGCGGAGCTACAGACAGCTCCAAATTTCCATGGGTTGGCTCGGCTGGACAGGAGCTGAACCCATAAGGACCCCAACCCTGCTGTGTCTGCACAGGGCACCGTGTGCTCGGCGTGCAGGAGAGATGAGAGGGGCGGATAAGAGGCGCCTGCCTGGGCCTGTCTCGCCTTCACGTGGGCGCTGCGATGCCGTGCAGCCCACGCAGCGTGCCCCCCGCCCGGCTCTCCCTGCCCCCTGGAGCTCAGGGCTCAGGGCTTTGGCCGAGGCGCAGGGGGTTGGCGGTGATCCGGGAATGTCCCCGGTAAACTGAGCAGAGAGGTTCCTGGGGGGGAAACACAGCGGGTGCTGCCCTGCTAAAGGGCTGAGGGACTGCAGTGTGGGGCCTCGAGCCTGGGAGACGTTTGTTGGGAGAGCTTGGATGTGAGCGGGGAGGTTTGGGCTGGGTTCTGCGTGTTGGGGGCCATCCCCACGGCTGGGAGCAGCACCCTGGGCTCTGCTACATCCCGACCCGCTCCTGCTGGGCTGCAGGCAGGCAGTGTGACGTGCCAGGGCACGGTGACCGTGTGGCACAGCCTCAGTTCCTCCATCTCGTGTTGTCTGTCCCGCGTGGGGCAGCCCTGGGGTTGTAGCGTGGCTCCCAGCTCCGCGCGCTGTGGCAGAGCCACCCGCGGCTGCCAGCTTTGGAGCAGCGCATTCATTTTCAAGAGGGAAAGGGAAATTACACGAAGGTTTCCTTCCTCTGTGGCCCACGCTCTGTGCCAGGAAGGACCCGTTTTATCTCGCAGCCTTTGGGGTCGTGCCACTGTCTCTTCTCTCTGCCTGATGCCGCTACCTGGAAAGAGCCTTTGCTAAACTGCGATCACTGCCGGGTCCTGGAGCTGCTTGGGGGTGGTGTTTGGGATGGGGACAGAGGAGCTGCTTGCTGGGGGGGGCAGGAACACCAGTGACAGCCCACGGGGCATGGGAACGGGGTCACTGTGTGTCTGGAGGCAGGGGCAGCCCTTCTGCTTCTGCCCCGCGCCCAACCTCATGGCCCCCCAGCCGCTCGGCCACGTCTCCAGCAGCGCCAGGCCAGGAAGCTGCCCGCTGACAGCAGAGTTTACAAACACAAGCAGAGCTTAAAGGACGGAGTTTCCTGTTCCTGCCCGAGCTGTGCTGGGGAGCTGGTGAAGCTGAGCTCTCCGGCACTCACGGAGGCTGTCCTGGAGCCAGGCGTATCGGGGAATTGATGCTGCGGGCCTGGGAGATGTGGGCTGTGGGGACAGCGGGGTTGCGGGGAGGGATTTGGGCTGGGGTGAGAGCTGAGCTCACCCTGCCTTGGTGCCTTCTAAAATCTATACGGACTCTGCTGCACAACAACACTTCCAAATCCGTGCAGTGACGTTATCCTGCATCTAATGCTGCTGGGATGGGTCTGTGTCCCTGGCTGGGGCTCCTAACTAGGAACAGCCAGGCTTTTGGCGAGCACTAAGCAGAGCTGTGCTGTGCTTACCTGGTGCCCGTGGCCAGGCTCTGTTAACGTTACACCTGCAGGAGATCTGGCCTGCTGCATTACATCCTCCCTGCGAGGAGCAGCAGTGATGCTGGGGGGCTTTGGGGGCTGCTAATGCAGCCCCTGCCCATGGGTTTGCTGTCTCCGGGGTGCGTGGGTCAATCTCTGTGGTTTCTCTCTCCCTGCAGGCCACGATGCTGCGTCTGGCGGCCTTCGCAGCGCTGCTGCTCTTCTTCAGGGTCAGCCTGGAGCTGTCCTGGGCCCAGGCCATCCCCGCGCTCTTCGTCTTCTACCTGGGATCCGGGGGATGGGACTTCTTCCTCATATTCATCAAGACAGTACGAAGGGATGTCACGTAAGTGTCCTGGCTGGGGCAGCCCAGCTGCTTTGTATTGGGGTGTGTGAGTGCAGCCCCCGGCTCCCTGCACAGCTCTGGCTTTCTGCTGGCACCCAGCCCGCAGATCTCCCTGGCACTTCCTTAGTTTCCCTCTGCCGCGCCCGGATGGCTCCAAACTCTCGGTCAAAGTTTTCCCGGGAAAGATAGATTTCAGCTGAGCTCTGAAATCTAGTGGCTGACCTTGTCCTTGTACTTCATTCTGTCCCTAAAACTGCTGGCACGGCACTAGGAGCCTGGGCAGGGTCGGCTGGTACCAGGCTGTGCCAGGTCCTGGCAAAAATGTGGCTGGTGGGGAGTGGTGGCACCTCTTGGAGAGCCCCCGAGGCTCCAAGGCGCCCCTTTAAGGGGGACATCCCTGTCTGCAGCCTTCCACAGCACCTCTGTCCTTGGCCTCCTGGCTTTTGCAGAGGGCTTCTGCCTATGTCCACGCTGTTTTGGGGAAGCATCCAGAGCTGCTGCTGGCCTAGAGTAAGGCCTTGAGCAGCGCTGGGCTGCTGCAGCTCCATGCAAGGTCCCTGTGCTGTGCCGGCTTTGTAGGAGGTCTTTCTGCAGGGCTCACTGAGCAGCTTCCCTCCTGCTCCCCTTCTTTTTGGCAGCACGGGGCTGGTCCTGCTGCGGGTGAAGTGGCAGGTGTGGAGGCACGTGAAGGAGAAGAACACGATCGCCAAGATCTTCCAGCAAACCGCCAGCAAGTACCCGGAGAAGACGGCGCTGATCTTCCAAGGCACCGGCGAGAGCTGGACTTTCCGGCAGCTGGATGAGTACTCCAACCAAGTGGCCAATTTCTTCTACGGCCAAGGTTTCCGCTCGGGTGACGTGGTGGCTCTGTTCATGGAGTCCCGCAATCAGTACGTGGGGCTGTGGCTCGGCTTGGCCAAGATCGGGGTGGAGACGGCCCTGGTGAATTCCAACCTGCGCATGGAGGCCTTGCTGCACTGCATCACCATCTCCAGCTCCAAGGCGGTCATTTTTGGGGTGGAGATGATGGAAGGTGAGGGGTCTGTGGGTTTAGTGTTCATTTCCTGCGGGAAATACAGCACGGTCTCTTCCAAATTCCAGCAGCTGAGTTATCAAGGAGTTGGTGTCTGTCCCTCCCCTCCCACCTCGGTCCCTTTGGCCATGGGCAGGTCCCGTGCACCACCCGGCTCCCAGTCAGGCCCGTGTGGGTGTGAGGATCCTGCCTCGTGCTCCGGGTGCCCCTCAGGTCCTTTCCCTGCGTGGAGCCCTGGGTTGGGCCGGGCCAGGCCTGCCGTGCTGCGAGGGATGAGCCTCCCCTTGCTCTCCGTGGCTGGTAGCCACATCCCTGCAGCGCCTCGGCTCCAGCTCCTTGTGTTTCAGCCCACACCCCCGAGGCTGCGGTGTCAACAAACCTCTTGGCACCCAGGAGGTTTTGGCTAGGGAGAGGCGGAGAACAGGATCTTCAAGTCTCTGAAGGAGCCTGGGCTGCGGCCCCGGCATCTGCTAAACATGAGAACAACATCTGCCTGGGAGGGCTCTCGGGCCTTTTGGGACTTTGCTGAGCGCAACGAGGGTGCTGCTACCTGGAGCACTGCCTTCCCGAGACTGTCTTCAGGGGCTGGGTGTCTCGGTGCTGTACTCACCACCTCGATTCTCTTTCTCCACCTCTCTCCCTGACTTTCTCAGCTATGCAAGAAGTCCAGGCCTCCCTGGAGAAGTCCATCCATCTCTACTGGTCAGGGGAAGGAAGCCCTGAGGCTGCACTTTCTGGTGCAAAGCACCTGGACCCCCTCTTGCAGATGGCCCAGCGGCATCAGCCAACCCCCCCCGACAAGGGCTTCCTCGGTACGTGGTCAGCTCTGGGGAGCCAGGTTCAGGGTGGTGTTTTTATGAGTTTCTGGTGTTTTCAGCTGGTTACAACACCAGAAAGAATGTCCCCTCAGGATGCTGAGGGCAGGCACCTGCAGCAGGGCCTGGGGTACATCCTGCCAGGGATGAACCCAGCACGCTCTTGGTGCTGTCACATAACCAAATTTTGGCTCAACTGGCATGAGCAGAGTGCACAATTTGACTCGTCCCCTCCTCCTGCTTCAGCCAGCCCCTAGACTGGTTGCAGTGGTACCGAGTACCTGACTGTGTGTCCTCATTGCTCCCCAGATAAACTCTTCTACATCTACACCTCCGGCACCACGGGGTTGCCCAAAGCTGCCATCGTGGTGAATTGCAGGTGAGGCAGCGGGCAGGGGCTGTGGGGAGGGGAGGGTGGGAGCCGAGCTCTGCCCTGCTGGCACCAAGCCCCTGGTGCTGAGGTGCCCCTTGGTTCTCCCACCCCAGGTACTTCCGCATGTCCAGCCTGGTTTTCTACGGTTTTCGGATGAGGCCCGATGACGTGATGTACGACTGCCTCCCGCTGTACCACGCTGCAGGTAACGCGTGCCCCCTGGAGCCCTGCTTGTCTGGACTCCCCTTCCCCTCCGCCAAGCCCGGGGGTCAGGCTGGGGGCTGGGGCAGCCCCGATCTCTGCCTCAAAGAGGAGCTGGCTGCTGCTGGCAGCGTCTGACCCGAGGCTTTTCCCTTTATCTGAGAGCAAGGAATCGATCCCACTGACCTTTGGAGTGGGCGAGTGTGTGTGTGTGGGTGGGCAGCTCTCCCAGCTCTTAGCCTGGCTTTGGAATAGCTGCATTGTGTCGCTGCCCCACGTGAGAAGTCACGAGGAAGCAGAAGCAGTGCCCACCTCGGTGGCCGAGATGTAGGATAGCTGGGCACAAAGCGCTGCCCCCAGTGTCGCTGTCGTGCTGCCCCCTGCCTCCTCCCCAGCACCCAGGGTCACTTTTTGGCCAGATGAACGCCCGCCTGCTGTGAGCCAGCACGTGGCGTGCGCCTTGCCCTGCCTGGGTGGGAGCTGTGTGGGGTCTGAGGGCTTCCCTGGCTGCCTCTCCGCAGGGAACATCGTGGGGATCGGGCAGTGCTTGCTGCAGGGCATGACCATTGTCATCCGCAAGAAGTTCTCGGCCTCGCACTTCTGGGAGGACTGCGTCAAGTACAACTGCACGGTGAGGCCACGAGGCAGGGGGCTGGGTGGAACTGGGGACAGGAGCCTGGAGATCCGTGTGGAGCTGGGGAGAGCCCGGCTGCTGCGAGGGGAGCCCTGGACTAGTCCTGCCTGGCCGTCCTGAGCTGCATCCTTCCCCCCTCTAGTTACCACTCCATGTTTCCAAGTCCTTCAGATACTCCAGCGTTAGCCAGAAGGTTTTGGATAGGTTTTATAGGGATGGGCGGGTAGGGGACAAGCCAGCAAGACTCCTGGATTTAGCACAACCTTTTTAGGGGACTCCACGCATGTCGTTCCATTCCTACCTGCCCTGATGAGCCCCTGCATGCCCCAGGGCCTGGTGCAGGGTCCTGATGTGTCTTTCTCCTCTGTCTCTCCCCTAGATCGTGCAGTACATCGGGGAGATCTGCCGCTACCTGCTGAACCAGCCCTACCAGGAGGTGGAGCGGCAGCACCGGGTGCGCATGGCGCTGGGCAACGGGCTGCGGGCTTCCATCTGGCAGGAGTTCATGGCCCGCTTCGGCATCGCCCAGGTGGCCGAGTTCTACGGGGCCACCGAGTGCAACTGCAGCCTGGGAAACTTCGACAACAATGTAAGTAAGGCCCTGCCACCTTCCCCCTGCCCCAGAGCGTGCAAAACCTGGCAGGGTTTGAAACCCAGCAGGGCTGTTTGGTTCAGGTTTGGCACGCATCAGCATCTGCCTGCAGGGTTTTGGCTGTGCTTGTGTGGTGCCAGCTCGCTGGTGTGCTGGGTGTACGTGTTCTGCGGGCTTGGGGCAGGAGAGACTCCCTGCTACCCGTAGCTCTGAGTGCCTTCTGTCCTAGGTTGGGTCCTGCGGCTTCAACAGCAGGATCCTGCCGGGGGTGTACCCCATCGGCCTGGTGAAAGTGGACGAGGACACCATGGAGCTGATCCGGGGGCCTGATGGTGTCTGCATCCGCTGCCAACCAGGTAAGGGCAACCACAGGGATGTGTCTCCTCAGCCCTGTGTGAATCTGTCATGGTGTAATTCATGATAATTTAGCTAGGATCGAGTCCCTGCTTGGTGAAACCGCACCGATCCTGTTAAACCTCCTGTTTTTTCTTGGCCGTGGGTGGTCGCTTCCCTGATTCACCCCTTCTCTCTGCAGGGGAGCCGGGGCAGCTGGTGGGCCGCATTGTCAAGAGCAACCCCTTGCAGCACTTTGATGGCTACCTGAACCAGTCAGCCACCAACAAGAAAATCGCCAGGGACGTGTTTACAAAAGGGGACGCTGCCTATCTCACAGGTGAGGCGAGCGGGGCCCTTGTGTCTGCCAAGAACAGGGTGAGAGTTTGCTCAAAGAAGCTGTGGAGGTCCCATTCCTGGAGGTGTTTAAGGCCGTGTTGGAGAGGGCTTTGAGCAACCTGGTCTAGTGGGAGGTGTCCCCGCCCATGGCAGGGGGGTTGGAACGGGATGGTCTTTAAGATCCCTTCCAACCCAAACTATTTTATGGCTCGATGAGTATTTGGGTGGGCCTGGGGACTGTCCCAGCGTAGTGGCACTACCCTGAGATGCTCTGGGGAAACACCTAGCCCCTCTGACACCTCTTTTTTTTTCCCCCCAATTCCTCTCTATTTTAGGGGATGTCCTGGTGATGGATAAATATGGCTACATGTACTTTCGGGACCGTACTGGAGACACATTCCGCTGGAAGGGGGAGAACGTCTCCACTACAGAGGTGGAGGGGACCCTGAGCCGCATCCTCAATCTGACAGACGTTGTTGTTTATGGGGTGGAGATCCCAGGTAACTTACAGGGGAGAGGACGGTCAGTGGAGGCACGCAGGCTTGTGGTAATTAAATATGTGAGGGTGTCCTGCTTGTCCAGATCGATGCCTCCTTTTGCAAGAGGCTGGACTGAGGCTCCTTGGAAGAAGCCACTGGGGATGTGACTATCAGGAACCAGAGGGTTCCCCCCCTCAGGCTGAGGTTTGGCCTGATTCTGGCTGCTTTGGAAGGGACCCCGTGTCCTTCCTGGACAGGCCTCCTCCGGGAGGAGGTGACCATGGCCGCAGGGTGTCGCTGGCAGCCTTAGCTGCGGGGTGGTGACACAGCAGGACGTGTCAGAGCCTCGGTACCGAGAAGGGTGTGTGCCAGAGCCCTCGCTGATGTGGGGCAGACAGAAGTGACACAGTGCGCTCAGGCACTCACCCTTCTTTTGTGCCTCCCAGGTATTGAAGGGAAGGCAGGAATGGCAGCCATCGCCGACCCAGACAACTCCTGTGACTTGGAGACCTTTGCCAGCGAGCTGAAGAAGGCTCTGCCGCTGTACGCGCGGCCCGTCTTCCTCCGGATCCTGCATGAAGTCTCCAAGACAAGTGAGCTGCAGTGTGTGCTCTCGTACAGGGCACGCAGCTGGGGGACCACACGGGGGGGCACGGTGTTCTCTGCGGGGTGCTGGGTCAGCACTGGGATGGAGCACGCCCGCTCCATGGAGTCCTTCGCCTCACCAGCTCCTCTGCTGGTTTGGGGGCTTGGGGGAGTGTGAGGATGAGGCTGGGGGTGGCAGCTGGCACTGGGGTGCCTTGGGGGGGGTGGCAGCTGCTGAGACTGCCCTGCACAAAGCTGCCCACCCTGCGGTGTGCTGTGAGGCTTGGCAGCAAGGCACGGTGCAGCCTGGCAGGAGTGTGGGACCCTACAACCCCTCGCTCCCTCTTCTTTTCCCCGTGACAGGCACCTACAAATTCCAGAAGATGGAGCTGCGTAAGCAGGGCTTTGACCCCTCGCTCGTGAAGGACAAGTTGTACTTCCTGGACTGCAGGCAAGGCCGCTACCTGCCCCTGGACCAGGAGGCGTTCAGCAGGATCCAGTCGGGACAGCAGAAGCTGTAACCAGTGGGGCTCCAGCAAGGCACCTCCCCAAATCCTGCTGGGGGAGAGAGGGCAGGGCAGGCACTGGGGGGGGGAAAAAAAGGTTCAAGGAGAGGTATAAAGGCACGCTAGAGATTTTATTTAACGAGTTTTACAGATAAGGGGTTGGGGGAATGCAGGGGGGACTGAGGGGAGGGGGATGGTTACATACCAAAGCATAGACTCATTATGGCTTTATTTTCTACTTGGTACAGCGGTGGCGGTCCTGTGCCATGGGAGGGGCAGGGCCCCGGCCAGTCGAGGAGGAGTGGGGTGTCCTTGCCATTCCATTTTGCTTTTCCTGTCTTTCCCTCCCTTTCCCTGCCTGCAGCAACCCTTCCTTGTGAAGGCCGTGAAGGGACCAGTGCTGGGCTCTTTCCCCACTCCTCCACCACGCAGCCAGCTCCTCCTTGGCACAGGGCCCCAGCTGCCAGAGGGAAGCTGGGTGCCAGGCGCATCCCCTACCCTGCGTGGCCCGCTGGTGTCGTGTTTTTGCTGTGAATCAGGGGAGCAGGGTAGTGCTGGGCTCAGGAGAGGGAAAGGGATGTGTTTCCACCATGCCTTGCTCTCTTCTGGGGACGACATTTCTATTTTTCACAATCACACGCACATTATATTATATACATATATAGATATATATTATACATGCTGACTTTGTTTTTTTCCAATCTTAATTTATTGTCTGTACTTTTGAATGTGTCCCGGGTTTGTGCAGTAGAGGGAGGGGCATCCCAGACCTGTCCTCTCTTGGAGAGCCCTTTTCTCTCGCAGGGAGGTGAGACGCTCGTCCGGGACTGATCCTCCTCTTCCAGCTTGGGCGCAGCCGTGTATGTCCTTGTGGCCTTGCTCCATGGTGAAGGACATGAGCGACCCCTGCTATCTTGTGGACACTTCTCTGGGTCTCTTACTTCCACCTTTCATGGATGCAGCTTTGTTTCGTGCACCTTCTTCCTTGCAGAAAGCAGGTGGACAAGTGGGAATGAAGGGTCTGGTTTGCCTTTGCTTTGACATACTCAGCACTTTGGGATCACAGAACAACTCGAGGGGCTTTCCTGCTGCAATGCCTGTGCCGCGAACACAGGAGGCAACTTGCCTAGAGAGGAGAAAGTTCTCCAGAAGGTTGTCTCTGTGACAGCCTGACTTCGTGTGCTCTGCATCCCTTCCTCCAAGAGCTCTCCCCATTTCCACTGCAGGAGACAGGCCTCTGAACTGAAATGTCCATGTTAAACACCTGACTTGTGCTATGTGAATTCCCTGTGTTGTGTCTGATGTGATGCAGCCTCAGCAGCAATGTCTGATTCCAGTACTCGGAGACCATGCAGAAATGTCCATTCCTGAGAAAACTCGGGGTTGGGGTTAATTTTTTTTTTTTTTTTTTTTTTTTTTACGGTTTGTTTTTATGCTTTCAGCAGGATTACTCCTCAAAATGACATCTGCCTCTTGCAAGGGCAGGGTGTGTCTGCTCTTCTAGCTGTGTTTCCACACCAACGTACCTGCCTGCCCCAGTCTGTCCTGTCCTCACAATTAAATGCGAGTATGGGCTATGCTCGAGTGTCCTACCTCTTGCTTGTGCAGTCCTGCAGTGTGTGGGAGCAGGGGACTGCTGGTTTGGGAAGCGGGAGCTGTCACCCCAGAGCACGACCTCCCTGTGCAGGCTTGAGCTCATTTCAGGGCAGGGGGCAGCAAGCCCTTTGCTGCTGGGTTCAATGGCTGTGTGAAAACCTTGGTGAGACCCTCCCCAGGTCCCTTCACCTGCTCCTCCTCTTTCCCAGACCTGTTCCCAGTTTGTTCTGGACCAGTTCTCGTCCCCTACCTTGGCATGTTTGGCTCCTCTTTCTATCTCATGCTCTGTTTCCACTCCATGCTTGTTCCTCTCCCCCCATTTGCCCTGCTTAATCCCCTTCCATAGCTTAATCTCCCTTCCAGACCTTCTCTATCCAGCCCTGGGGAGGGGTAATATTTAGGAGGCTGCTGGCAGCTGCTGTAGGTACTCAGGTCCCACTTTTGGACCCTGTTCCTCTCTCAGCCTGCCGGTGGAGGGCAGGCTGGGCACAGCAAACATCTCACATCGGGGGGGGGCCTCTTTAGGCTGGGTCTCAACCCCCAGGGAGGTGATGGGTTGGGGCTGGGGGTGAGTTATCTATGCTGGGGCCCAGACAGCTTCTGCCTGGCCTGGGGAGGAAGCTTTGGATGCAGATGGCTGCGTTAGGCCTGGGCCTAATGGGCATCCACAGCACCCCGGGCTCTGCCTGGAGGAAACTGCAGCTGCAGCAGGGCTACCCCGAGCCCCAGACCACTGCTGAACAACAGCCTGCTCTTGAGGAGCCCCCTGCTACAGAGATCAAATGAGAGGCTGACCTCCCTCAAGGCAGGCTTGGGGGCTGTTGGCTGGAAATGCATGGTTTGAAGTGGTACGGGAAGAGGTGGGAGCGCTTTTTCTCCTTTCCTGGAAGAAACAGCCATGCTGCTGTGCGTGCAAAGCTGCTCTTGGAAGAGGCAGGAAGAGAGACTGGGAGGAAGGTGCAGTCCCTGTTTCTGAGAGAAAAGTTACAGGTGAAAACAAATAAGCAAACTTCAGTCAGGGGCACTGCATGTCCAACACACATAAATACAAATACCACTGGAAGCTTATGGAAGTATGACAATTATTTATTTGCAAGTAAGACAAGTTTGTATTGTCCCAAGGGCTGGGACCTGGCTGGAGCAGAGAGAAAAAAGGAAGCATAGGTATGAGTGGCACTGAAGCTGCCAGACCAGGAATATGCATGCTCTGCTGAGCCCTGGATCTGTGCTGGGACAAAATGCCTCCAGCAGAGAGGTGTTTGGTAGGGAGCAGCCCATGCCTAATCTGATTTTATTTCTCTTATAAATAAAAAGATTTTTATTTAGCTTTTTTTTTTTTTTTTTTTTTTTTTTTTTAAAGGAGAAAGCTAATTGAATCCTCTTTTCAGTGATTACAGAAACCTTGTAAGACTTATCTCTCTCCTTTGATCAATAAGCTGGAGTCTGGCTCAACAGCTGCATATAGATAAAAGTACTATACATAAAGTATGAGGTATTATTCTTTTTTAATTAAAAAAATTAAAAAGCTGTTTGCATGAGGTTAGGAAAACATTAAAATCCCTTCCTGGGTTATTATTAGCCTATTAATTTAAGCAAAGCCGAAGAGCTTTACAAACTAAACGTGCTTTTCACCATGGAAATGGCTGCTTTTTGTAGATCTGTCATTCCAGACAGTGACAATATTAAGAAAAACAAGGCTGTAACTTTCTGATCAGCATCTCTTTCCAGCTCTCGGTCCAGCTGAGGTCATGCTTGGTGTGCAAAACTGGAGGATATTTCAGCCCAAAGGCAGGCAGGGGCTTTGCAAGATGCTCAGGACCTTTGGGTGAAATTAATTTCTGCTGCAGAGAAAGCCTACAACCAGCTTTAAAGCCTCCCAGCCTCCTCCACCACTCTTTATGCGCTGAAGTCCTCCCAGACAATGCCGCCCGCCTGCTCCTCCCAGCGCTGGCCAGCCGGCTTTGCCTTTAAGCAGCACAGAAACGTCGTGGAGCAAAGAAGGGCCTATCCTTTGGTGCACTCTTTACAAATGTAAATATGTGATTCCCCTGAGTAGTTCCAGTGTAAGCAGGAGCAGGCCGGGGATTGGTGGCAGTTTCGCATCCTCTGGCCCAAATGGCACGGTGTTGCAGGTCACCCCGCACCCTGTGTGTGGTGGGGAAGGGGCGGCCGCTGCCCTTCTCTGTGCAAAGAGACCCCACTCGGGAGCCAAGGGGCTGAAAGGCTGGTTGCAGCTTGGCTCCTGTTCCCAAGCAATCGGTGGGGTGAGGAACAGGAAAGGCACTGACCCTTCTCAGCTCTTTCCGAGTCTGGCCTGTTTCACTGGGAAATAGCTTCCAGAATAGCCTGGGTGTTGACCCTTTTTTTCCCTCGTTCAATTAGAAACCCCTCCTGTAGGCACAAATGATGCAAGGCCAAGCTGTGGGAGAGCTTTCGGTGGTTTGGGTCAGTCAGTACAGTCTTGGTGACACCTGGAGTGGCAGATCATGGTCACTGTGCGGACAGGGCATCACCCTGCTCTGAATTGGCATCGGTGCCCGGATTCTGTTGTGATGTGGGACATGTCCACCTGCCATACCACCTCTATCCTGTGGCCCTGCCCCGTCCTCAGCGCTCTTTGGGGACACCGGCATCGTGCTGGGATGAGCAGCAGCCAGGTCCTGATCCTGCCCTGTCTGTGCCACCTCCCGTGTCCCCCCTCGGTGCTGCACCAACAAGGCCGAGGAGGCGATGGCGGTGGGAGCCTCCCTGCTCGCCCTCGGCCGCAGGAAGAGGCTAACGGGCGGCGGACGAGCCGTGTTCTCAGCTTGGAGTATCGCTTTCAGCTATTCTGAAGGTTAAACGCCTGTTTAGAGCTCCCTATTGAAGGTGGAGACGGGGGTGCGCCATTGTTCGGCCGCCCTCCCGCTTTGTCTGGCCGCTTTCAGGGGCGCCCTGAAAGGGAAGCGGCCTCCATGGCCCGCACCCGGCAGAAGGGCTCCTGGGGGAGAGGCGCTTCCTCCCGCCCTAATGACATTCAGGCCTCCATCGGTTCAGCTCCCGCTTTCTTTCTGCTGCAGTTTAACCCGGGCACAGAGGCCGGGCTCCATCTTACTGATCTCTGCTTGACACCCAATTACCACATGAATGGTAGAGAAAGGCTGCAAAAGGCTTTAACTCCCCCTGACCCTCCTTCCCCTCTGCCTGCTTCCCCCTCGCCCCGTCCTACCCCCGCGCCTTTCTCCGGCGGAGGGAGTTCAAAACTGAGACTGGGAAATCAAACAAAGCCCCGAGCGAGGAAACCCATTGTTACCGCTTCAGAGATGGCTCCCATTTCGCCATCTATTGTTCCCCTTGAAGTTTGACTTGCTGTGTGGAAGGATGCGAGCAGCTGTTTGCGCATTCCCCTGATGTTTTATTGAAAAATAATTGAATCGTCAGCTCAGGGCTCTCTGATAAAATGTTTCTATGTAGCGCTGGGCCTTGTTGTATTTATAAAGTATGTTTCCCTGTAAAATGTGATGGCAACCTAAACTGTTTCCTCCAGAATAAACCCTTGGCAGAGGAATGGAGGCATACCCCTTCTGCACTCAAGGGGAGAAGAAAAAAAAAAAAAGCACAACAACAAGCAAACTGAAAAACAAAAAGCCAGGACTGAGACAAAAGAAATTAAACCCTCTTTATTGTGAGGCTCAATTTCCAACCTGTTCTTTTGTTTGGCGCAGTTGAATTTGTGGGAGGGGAAGGCCGGGCGCAGCAGGACTAGCCTGGCCCCCTCGCCCTGGCTCAGCAAGGGAAGCACTGCAAAGACCTGGGGATGCTGGAGCCTGGCAGGCTCAGCCAGTGCTCTCCTGTGCCTGGAACCAAGAGGACGACATTGAAAATTGACTGGAAATGAGAGGTTTAGCTTAAGTATTGCACAATGACATATCCCTGGGATTGAACAAGAAGATGGTGTGTTACAGCAGGCTGAACGCAGGGCACACATTCACGGCAGGGACATTGGCTTTATGTTTTTTCTTTATGTACCTGATTATCAAATACCATCTATGTTTACAGCGCTTTAGAAATAACAATGTCAGCACTACACTTTCTCAAGGAGATTACATGCTTTCTTTCCCCATCCCCAAGCATATGCTGGTAAATTCGTGATGCTCAGATTTCAGCAGCCGGCACAGAGATGGGAATTGCTCTTCTTCCCAAGCACACATTGTCCATAAAAATGTCCCCCATAGCTCATATGCTCACTGACTGTATTTCCAGGGCAATTGTTAACAGTAACCAGCTTTGAATGCTTGAAAGAACCAAATTGGTATTTATTATTACCGTTCTCTCTCTCTCTCTCTCTCTTTTTTTTTTAATTTCTTCTTGCCTTTACAGAGAAGCACTAACACTAAATCTGTAGTTTTTTGTTGCATTTCTATAGCTCAGGAATCGGGATTTTTAGGAGCCAGTTCTGCTATTATTTGGCATCATAAATGATTTCTGGAAGGAAGAAGAATAGCTCATATAAAACCATATCTACAAACACTGATCTGGAGCCCAGATTACCAGATCCTCTGTATACAGAGTGCTTCAGTCATTTCTGAAGTGTATAGAAATAAGATTTTTGTCTAACGCTTCTCTTTCCTCTGCCTATTTCCTATACAATTGGTTCAACATCCTGAGCCATATCTCTGAGATACCCAGAGTCCTCAGGACTTAGAGATATCTCAAAATCCAACTGGAATTTTTAGGCAGCGGCTTCTTGCCTCTGCCATAGCATAACCTCCAGCAGCAGCGGTGGCGTTGGTCGTGCTGGGGACCATGGCGCCTTTCCTGGGGCCCAGCCCAGAGAATGATCGCCTCCCAGAACAAAAGGCCGTTACAAACACCACCACCTTCTGCTCTCGGGGTTAGGCGTGCCTTGACCCCCGTTAGCATAAACGTAGAGCAATCTGTCTGCGTAAATTTATGCCCGTTACATATAATGCATAATGTATACGCGTCTATATGACATTTCTATCTCCATGTGTGCACGTGGACATGTATATTTTAAAGCTGAGCCCTCCACTGAGTGGAGGGCTGGAGGAGGGAGGGTTAAGGGGCTGCAGTTTTCCACCAGTGCCGCCTGCACCACGGCACAGCCCAGCTGTCACCACCATGGCTGCGGCCGCCTGTGCACGCGCTTCTCCCTCTGGGGACGGGAGGAGCAAACAAACGGGCGACAGATGTGCTCCATGCTGTTAGCGCGGTGCTGGATGGGGCCCTGCGCTGCGGCGATGTGCTTGCTGCAGGAGGCCGAGGGGACGTGGAGTAGCCGCACGCCATCTTCCGCGCTGGCTACAGGAGTGGCACTCGGGCAGACCCAGCAGGGCCATCTCTGCGTCCCCACTAACACCAGCAATCAGCAGGTGGAGGGAGGCCTGGCCCTGGAGCTGTGAAGCTGCCGCCACTCCTGGCCTTTGTGCACCTAAAGCAGGCAGAGAAGGGCCCAGTGAATGGCGAGGCGGGAATTTAAGGCGGGATGGGTGCTTTGGGGTTTATGTGGGGTGGTTTAGGTTGATTTGGAGTGGTTTAGGTTGATTTGGAGTGGTTTAGGTTTATTTGGTGTTTCAGTTTTTTATTCAGTGTTTTAGAACAGCACAAACTGCAGCCAGAGCCCAGCGCACCGCCCTGAGGACAGCAGGGCCTAGGCCTAGGCCGCCGCCTCTCCCTGCCCGTTGCCATGGTAACGCGGCGCTGCCGGAAGCCCGCCCGGGGCACTTCCGGCGCGGCCTTGGGCCTCCTTCCCTTCCCGCCCGCCGCCGCCAAGATGGCGGCGCCCGTGTCGCTGCAGGTGGAGTTCGGGTGAGCGCGGGCGGCGGGGCCTGGGGCCGGGGCCGGGCGGCGGGCAGGGCCGGGAGGGGCCGGGCCCGTGTCCGCGAGGAGGCCGCGGCCCTGTGGCGGAGCGGGGCCGAGGCCCCGAGCGGGCCCGCGGGCGGTGCCGGCGCCCGGAGCTCCCCGCGGGCCGGTGGCGCCGTGACGGGGCCCCGGGGCCCGCCAGGCCCGGCCGGGCGGCTGCGGCCTCCCCGGGGCAACCGGCGGCCTTGGGCTGGGCAGGACAGCGGCCGCGAGGGCCGAGCTCGCCCCTCAGTGCGAGCGCACCCCTCCCGTCCCGCCTCCCCCTGCCTTTATTTTTTTAATTATTAAAATAATGAATAAAAACCTCGCACTCCGGCTGTGCTCTCTGTGTGTGTCCGCGTGTTCACGCGCGCTCGCTGTGCGCTTCGTGCCCCTTGCCGCAGGTGGGGGTGAGGCCGCCGGGCTGTGGCTCACAGCATTTTGGCCGGTGCTGCTGCCCCTCCGCCCCTGGGAAGCTGAAAAGTGGCTGTGGGGGAAGGCTGCGAGCGTTTGTGACCATACTTGTGCTCCTTCCTTAAAGCCTTCTTTTAGCAGAAGCTAAAAGGCTGCTCTTTATTTGTTTTTTCCCACCCTCTCGCAAACACAGACACGCCATAACCCTTGAAATGCCCCTCTCCTGAAGAATCCTTTCCTCAGTCTTTCCCGCTTCCAGCTGCAGTAACTCTCCTAATTTTCCCAGAAGAGTGAGATGCATTTTTGCTTCCCTTGGAAATGCATAAATGAGCTCTCTATGTACAAATCGCAGCTGAGTTCTCCCCAGCTAGCGCATCACAGAAGGACCTTATCTTGCAATCTACATTTCCCGCTGTAACAAAGCGTGACCTTGTTTTCATTGCATAAAAAAATGTTTTTCATATAATTACTGTGACTCGTTCTTCTGCGCGAGTCTCAGCTCATGTTAATAATCGCTGCTTCAATTTGCACATAACTATTTTTTGTGAGCTGGTGGAAGAACACCAACAGAGTGCTCTTTAGGAGAGTTGCTGCATATAAGTAATGCTGCTGAGGGCACAACAAGGCTCCTGTTGTGCTCTGCCATGGCAGAGCCAAGAAAACCTAGTGCGGCATTTTTAGATATCGAATTTAAAGGAACTTGGTAACGTGGGGGTGCACCTTTGCTGATATTTAGGCGGGGATTATTTATTTTAAATAATTTATTGAGAACGTTTTTAGGAGATGCAAGGCACCCGTAAAGTTTCCCAGAATGTAATCTCGTTAACAAAAAATAAATTTAAATGGTTTAAGTTAAAATAGCATTTTGCCACGGTTAGATGTTCCTTCCAAACGGGTTAGGCATTTTTTGGTATCAGTTGAGTGCTGAGTGGTTTGGGTTTCCCAGTTGTTCACGCTCTGGCCATCCTGGTCAGTCTGGAACCAAGAACTCGTCCTGCCTGCCCCTGTGCCGTGTTTTATGGCAGCACGCACGTTTCTGCTCTGTGTTCCTACTCACACGGTGAGGTTTTATAATCTGAGACTGAGTTCAGCCTGCTGCCTCACACCAGGAATGCTGCCTGATGTCTGTCAAGCTCAAAGCAGTCAGAATTCAATCTTCCCCCCCCCCCCCCGAAAATGGATACAGATGAGGAACCTGCTGAGCCTTATTAAGTTGCAATTACAAAAAAGACTCTTTTTTTAAGAGCCAAAGGAGATCAGGTGCATTGAATATAACTCCTGTTTTGTCAGGTGTGAGGACCAGCCCCTGCACTTGCTGGTCTCTCTCTATTCTGTAGTTTGTTCACACTTGCTCTCCTGTACAGAGCTGTGGCTCAGAGCTTCGCTTTGTTACCTAGGGTGAGTGCTGCTGGTAAGTTCTGAGTCTCAGAAAAGGGAAGTTAGGTCGTTCCGTGGAGGAAGATTTTATTTTTTATGTTAATTTGTAATCGTTGCCACTTGCTCAGCTTGCTTCTTCCAGGCAGGACCCTCCTGCAAGGGAGCATTTTGTAGTGACAAGGTCGGGAGAGGCTTGCCAGGACTCGAGGATTGCTGGCGCTGCCTCTGCCTCGCCGTGTAACCTCGCATGAGTCACTTCCTCTCCCTGCTTACAAGTGGAAACGGGGGAAATGGTGACTCCACAGCTATGCCATGAGTTTTCACATTTCTGAAATGCCTGGAGGCTTCTGGCCGAAAGGTGCTCGGGAAGAGCTGTAGCGCAGTGCCCGTAATGCTGTTGGAACTGAAGCAGAGCCGATAGCGAATGGGAAAGGGAAGGCTGGGCACTGCCCGCTGCTCTGTAAGCTTTTTGGGATGCAGCCACCTTCCTGCTCGGGCACCGTGGGGTTCTGGCCTGTGACTGTGGCTCTGGTGTGTGATGGCAACAGGAGATGGCACCTTCCCCAGGGGACTTTTGCAGTTTGAGAGTGGAGAAAAGACCGAGAGAATCCTGTACTGAATATATTCTGTGTCGTTTGTGTGCTGCGTTGTGGCATCTGTGGCAATTGCTGCTTTTGTCCTGTCTTCCTTCTGCCAATAAAGAGGAACTCAGCAGTTCGTTCTTTTTGTTTCAGAGGTGGTGCAGAACTCTTGTTCGATGGTGTTAAAAAGCATCAGGTGACTTTGCCTTCTCAGCCAGAGCCTTGTGAGTATCCGAACCTGCTGGATAACTTGTAAGAATGACCACAAATGAAATTCACATGCAAAACAAAGCTTATTTGTGCAGCAGTTTCTGTAGTTTACAGGTATGGATGTATTTTTAAAAGCACTTTCAGGCATGCCGTTGATCAGATGGCTTGCTGCTTGGGCCTCAAAGTGAATACAGAGCAGAAATAATCTGAACACCTTCCATATGCTCTAACAAATCATGAAGTGAGTCCTTTGTTAAGCCTTTGGCCTTCCTCCTCTCAGACAGACACCAGCCTCGGAACATGCCCATCATGTCTACGTTCATCTTGATGCATGACACTCCTATAACCCGCTCTACCTCGTTTTGCCTTGACTCTTTTGAGGTTCCCAAGAGGCACGTATAAATAAATGTGCGTATATATGCACTGTGTAGAGATGTGTGTAGAGCAGTGTAACATTTGTGTATTTTATCTACTTATTTTTTATACTTTTAAGTACGTGTAATCATTCTATATTAGCAATACAATTGAAAAGGGCAAAGCTAATGCTTGAACATGATCCTGGACGTGCTGCCTGCGGCCTTACCCGCAATAAAAACTAAGAAGCTGTTAAGTGAAAGCTTCGAGCATCCCCGTGATGCAGTTACAAGCTCTGCTCTGTGATTTGGCATATCAGCCCCAGGAAGGGCTGTGTTAACTCTTGTTCCTACTTGCGTGTGTGCGTACTTCAGTTGCAACATACTCCTGCTGCAGGTAGGTTTTGGATTTTTCCAGCTAGGTAGCAGTGCTTTATGTTGCTGGAGGGTGGGATTGGAAACTGAGTGAACACAAAGCATCAAGGGATGTTACCAGTTACTATCTGGTGAATGTGCAATACCACAACCTACACGCTGTGAATATTCGGGCCTGAAATCTCCTTGCTATGCCTGTAAGTAATTAGGGATTCGTACGAGTACTTGGACATAAGTATAGGTAATTCAAACATAATAGGAGCACTGAAATAGCGTGTTATCCTGTCGTTAGTGAGTCTAGGAACACGATCTGAGACCGACTAGTGTGGTGAATTTAGTCATGTCGCTTAACGTTCCCCTGGTGCTACTGAAGCAGTGGTGAGAGCTCCATGTGGCACCGGAGGGTTCGGCGCTGAATTCCGGTGCTGTTAGAGCACTTAGGGCCCTTAAACGGGAGCTAGTAAAGAACTGCCAAAACGCTCGTTTGGTTGGTTTATGAACGTGGGGGCTAGAGCATTATTTTCTTTAGTGCTCTGTGTGTTCAGGATACCTGCTGACAAGCACGGCATCGCTGGCGTTCAGACCATGATCAGACACTCGAGCAGGAGGGGTTGCTGCCTGAGCTGTGGATTTCTGCCCGGGGAGGAGGGAAGTGATGCCAAAGAGTGATCTCCCAGCCAGGTGGTTGTTGGTGCAGTTGTGTGTGGCCTATCCCGTTCCCATTCAGAGCTGCTGGGAAGACTTTTGCAGACTTCCCGGAGAGCTGGCTTTATCCTACAGGATAAATCTTTCCCTGAAGATCTGGCTCAGCCTCAGGGCTCGAGCTCACGATCTCTGCTGATTCATTCCAGATTCATCTGATAGATTTTTGCTTCTGGCTTTTCGTGCTGCCATGCCTTTCAGCTGCTGCTATCCCTGCACCTGTAAGAGCAGCAGAACGGGCACTGGGTCCGGTTTGCAGCTCCCGTGGCTTGCAGCCTGATGTTTGATGTGAATGCTCTTTCACAGGTTTTCACGTGACAAGGTGCTGTCGGTTTGGGGGCTGGTTGGGGATGGCAGAAGCTCAGGAGTGGACGCTCCGAGTTGTGAGGCTTATGCTCTGGCAGTGTTTACACCGGCACGAGGATGGGGTAAGCAGACGTGGCAGTAATGCCCGATGGTAGGGGATCACTGGAGACGCCCGTCGTAATATTCCAGGTGAGAATTGCATCGGGGAAGTAAGAGATCAATAGAATCAAATCAGAAACGTGTAAATAAGGAATTTGGTAAATTCCTGCAATTTTATGCTGTTCCTAATGCCATGCATGGTCCTCTCCCAGCAAGGAAGTAGGATTCAGCTGTCTGGGTAAAGGAAGATCTACGTAGTGTGTTCCCTGCTGCCCTGTGCAGCCACAATTACACTGATGAGAGAAACAAACCAGCTCGGTGCTGCGCTGTGGCCCGCTGCTCACCTTGCCTTCTGTGTTCATCGCTTAATGCTCTGGGGGAAGATCTGTAGTATGAGGACCGCCTGAAGACCTGCACTTATAACCCCATTTTAACTGGTTTCATTAGCTGTCAAGCTTATTTTTGGCCAGTTTGGCCTCTCTTTCCCACTCTTCCTTTCTTTCTGGGTTATTTTTGTCTTTGTCCTCTTTTTTGCAGAGCAGCTTCTTCTCTCTGGGACGCTGGGCCCAGCTATATTTTAATTGTTTGGGCATTTATATATCTATCCCAGAGGGGAGGGGAGGGGAAAAATTTTATGAGGAGACTTCTACAAATATTTATGTGAAGAAAAAGAAACAAATTATGCTCCGTAGCTGACACGGGCAGCGTTCTCTGAATGATGATAACGTTGCTTTAACAAAATTCTGCGGAGCCAATTCCTTTTTCCTGGTAACAGGCACTGGGTGGAAAGTAGGTGGGTTCCAAATCCAGTTCACTTTTTGTACCTTCGTTTCTCTGCCCTTTTCTGATGCCTGAAGATGGGCTCCTGGAGGGATTAGGCAAGGCAGGAGGAAGGAAGCTGCAAATGGGACAAGAGCAAGCCACAAGGGGTACAGCTGTGTGGCAGGACCTCTTTTTATTACCCGAGGGGCTTTTTGTATCCTTACAAGGCCAGGAGAACAGCAGTTCTTTATTCCCAAAGCGCTGCTGTCTTGGTGTTGCTGCCAAGTGAGAGCTTCACAAGGTGTGATGTATCTGCAGGGAAAGGCAGCTCTGCAGAAGCCCCGCTTCGTGCAGGGCTGTGCAATCTCTTCGAGCTGCCGCAGAAAGAGGACCCGAAGTTGACCAAGAGTCTCGTCCCGAGCTGCTGGCTGCTCTGGTGATCTCACTGATAATGCTGTTAGGATCTGAAGGCACTGATGCCCCGTTGGCTGCCTCTGCATAAAAACGGTGTGTGTGGGAGAAGGCAGCTGGGGGAATAAGGATATTTGTCACATGGAGAGAGGATTAAATTGGCAGGGAAATCAACTTTATTTTCAAGCATCTCAGAGGCTATTAGAGACAATGGAGCATAAAAGAGAGAAACCCTAAATTAAAAACTGAAAATGTATTTGGCAGCTTCCTCCTGAAACAAGCCACAGTAATTTAACCAAGTGCTTCAGTAATCAAATAGATCATTGTATGACTGCTCTGCGAGTGGTGGCGGAGCTCCTTCCTCCATCTCGCTGGGGCTCACAGTGGTGGATTTGTCTATGGCCATGCGAATTGCATGGACGCTGCTGGAGGGGTGGGAAGTAGCTGCCGTTGCTTAACCCTTGTAGTCGTTTCAGGTTTAGATCAGCAGCATCCCGCTGGTGAAGAGGGCTTACAAGAGTTTTCTGCTGAGTGCTTACAAAAGTTTTCTGGGTGTTGTATCTGGGGGCTGGGGCTGGTTGTAAAGTGTCTGCCAGTTGTGCTGCAGGCTGCGGGCCTTCCACTTCCAGCTTCTGCGGTTTCAGTGCTGGGACTTCTGGTTTAGGAGCAGCGGCGGTCGCCTGGACCTTCTGGGCTAATCCAGAATTCGCTGTGTGTTTTGGCACTTGCAAGCCAGGAAGGATAAATTTTTAATCAGGCTGTTTTGGTAATTGTTTGTGGTTTCCTTTTACCAAAACCCCAGGGAAAAAGGCCTGTTGCTAATCAGATTTTTTTTTTCTTTTAGAGGGAAAATTAAAATAATCTGCCAAGTGCTGCTTATGTTAAAATCCCTGTAGAGAAGAGCGTGGACTGCTCCTCAAGAGCTTTGCTTCCCGGGGGCCTTGTGCACAGCGTGGAGGACTGCTGGGGAGCTGGGAGAGTTCATCCCCTCAGTAAAGAGCCTGGGGATCTCGAGAGATCAGACCTGTGCTACAGGCCTAAAAATGGCATGTGTTTGGAGGGACTTGGGTGCTGCACAAAACCCTGTAAAGCCAAGAGTGAAAGTTTGAAAATCCAGGGTAAAAGTTGTCTTTGAATGCCTAGTGCTGCTGCTAGATAGCGTGGGGTAGTTGGGAAGTAATTAGTACTCTGGGATGCCTTTATTGCTCTGTTCATTACCCCTGATGGTTTAAAACTTGCTCCAAAAAGGAATCAAAGTGGTGGTGGTGACGCCACGGCTGCTCTCAATGCTCCAGCTCCCAGCTTCGACCCGAGGAGGAGCAGCGGGTCCCAGGCGAGGGACGAGGGACGGGGAAAGGTGTCGCAGCCCTACAGCAGCAGCCCCAGCACCCTCGAGGGAGGCCGCGGAGCCGCTCATTGTGCAGGGAGCTTCCCAGGCAGCCAGAACCCAGCTCTTGTGTGCGACCAAATCCCCGGGCTAACAAAGCCTGGCTTTTCCCCCCCCCCTCCCCGCCTCCCCGGCCGCCGCGCTGCAGTGCGGGCACCTAGCGGGATAACCTCTCTGCGCCGTGCCCCCCCCCTCCCTCGGCTCTCTCTTTTCTCTCGGTGGGATTTGCTGCGCTGACAGCACTGTTCTGAGGGTGGCAGCGGAGCAGGGCTTGGGGAGGAGGATCCGGGCCCTTTAAACCGCTTAGCATGCGGTTCACACGGCTCCGGGCCAGCTGTTCCTTTCTCCTCCTGCCCTCACTCGCAGGAGTTGTTTGCTGAGCTCAGAGCTCCTGTGCAAAATTGCTTTTCAAAAGAGCCACTTTCTGCTTAATTAAACAATGAGCCGCCGTCCCTCTGCACATCTGTAAAGCTCCCTCTGCAGCCCCTTTATCCCACAAACTGCTCCATTCTTACCTCCATTCACTTGTAAATCTTACCCCCCCTCTCCTCCACCCTGATCATCTCACTGGCCCTTTCTTTTCCCCTTTCAAGTAAGACTGAGGGGCTCGGAGTATCCGTGGGGGTGGCTGGGCTGGGTGGGCAGGAATCGGTTTAATGGTGCTTGCCCTGTATGAAAGTGATAATAGCCCAGCGGAGCCGAGCCTGAAAGTGAGAGGCGAGGGCTGGACTCGGCGTGGTCCCTGTATTTAGGGGAAGAAAACGATGGCAGTCACTGAGCTGTGACACTGACTCATCCAGCAGCCAGAGGGGACACCAGCCACCAGCACGGCTGGAAGGGGGGCGAGGGGTCTGCTTCAGGGAGCTCTTCTCCAGCTGGCAGTGCCCGGGAGAGCCCAGCCCCGGGGGATTCCCTCTGCCAGGCTGGCTTCGTGCAGTGCCAGGCTGCCAGGGAATCCCTCTGCAGCTCCTGCAGGAGCAGCCACCTTCCTCTGTGAGGTCTCACATCAGTCTCCTGTGACACTGAGAGGGTTTTCCTCCGTAACCCTCTGCATACATCCAAAATCCAGAGGCTGGAAAAAATTGAGAGGGGAAAAATTCAGTTTGCTGGGTTCTGGCTAAGCTTTGTGCCTGCAGTTAGTAAGGCGTCCTCTGAATCGTCTTCCTCAGCAGCTTAAAACAAAAAATAACCAGCAAGATTCAAGGTTAAGCGGGATAAATGAGCGGAAAAGCAGTGAGGTGGGATATCTCCTTGGTCACAGGGAAGGACAGATGATAGCGGGGTGATGCAGTGCCATCGAGCACAGATTGATAGGGAGGAGTGCAGAAAAGGGAGTTTGGTGCGTCGCAGGAAGATTCCCGGCTGCAAAACTGTCAGACCATGGCACAGCCTCCTGGGGGGCTGGTCGCAGGCCTCTGTGGCTCCAGCATCTCAAAATCGGAGCAGGCAAGGCTGGGGGTGGTCTCTTTTTGCAGGTAATTCTGTGCTGCTAGAGGGATAAAAGTGCAGGAGCTGTTAACCTGTTAATTTTTTGTATCTGTGCTTCCTAATCTGGCCCTCTGCTGCCTGTGCAGGAGCCCGTGAGGCTCTCCCAGGTCCTTCCCTCGATAATTTTGAACAGGAGGCAAGGCTCCGGACCAGCACCAGCGATCTGTGATCCTAATTAAAGGAGACGGTTTGGTGCACCGGCATTTCTTTGGGAGGCTGGAGTGACAATAGCATCGGGTGTTACGGGATTAGATGCTCTGACTTTGGAAACGCGCGGGGATTAGGTTTACCCCGAGGAGCAGCCCAGAGCTGCTTTCTTGTAACGGGAGCTGATGGATCTGCAGCCTCGCTGCTGGCTACGTAGGGGCGTTGGAGATCCCTTGAACTTGTGGTCTCCTGCCAGCAGCCTGCGGGGCACGGGAGATCCCGAGCAGCTCCTCAGCAGCTCGGGGGAGCTGTGATAAAACCTCAGGGCTGAGAATTGCTCAGTGACGGCTGGGATCTGAGCCTCTGCTGCTAACAGCAGGGCGATGAAAGAGCCCTCTGATCCCGTGGACACAAGGAAATGGGGAAGAGCTGCTGAGGCTTCTCTCCGGGCTGGGAAGTGAGAGGAGGGTGTTGTAATACAAATATAAATGACACAAACCAAGACCTTGATGTTTGCTTAGAGCAGACAACAACAGAAGAGAGGAACAAGTGGGATTCTCCCGTAGTTACCCCCTGATATTTCTGTAGCACTTAAAGCAGCGGCCACTCCAGCGCCTGGCCGGGTGGGCTCGTCTGCCTGTCAGACAAAATGGATTTTGCTCTCCTCAGCCTGGCTCTGCGCAGCACCGAGCCCGTTTGCCTGTGACTCCATTTCTCTAAGCTATTCCAGGTCTTCTTCTGCGGTTTATGGCACACCATCATCTGCTTCAGCGAGCGATTTGCATATCAGATGGGAGGCTGCAAGAGGCTGAAGCATCCCTCAGGTCAGGTTTTGTAGCAGGCTCTTTTACAGAGCAGGTTCCCGGAGTGCCGTAAGATGGAAAAGCACACAGCAAGCGTTCACCTGGCGGGGCAGCAGGTACCGGGAGCCGGTTTGTCTCTTTAGAAACATGCTGCTTGAACAGGGAAGGGGGATACAGATCATCTCTCCCTACATTTCCATGCAGGCAGGGGGAATAATGGCAGAGGAGCGGCAGGGAAGGGGCTTTGTCATGGTTACAGGCCAGTGGCGGAGAATGTGGGTGGAGCGGCGCTCGTCCTGAGTTAGTGACCTCAGCAAATTGGAGCTCAGCCATGGTCAGTATGATAAATGATCTGATTCTGGGTCACAGAAGCGGTACCCCACGGGGAGCTATCGGCAAGGCGGCCCGGGAAAGCGCCGTGCTCCTGCGGCACTGACCCCTTAGTGACCAGTGCTGCATAGATCTTCTTTATTGCGGACCAGAAGGGAATTTTCCATGCTTCGCCCTTTGTAGGGTTCCCCTCTTGCCTGAAATAAGCGCTCAGCTCTGCAGCCAAGGCGTGAGACGGGTGTGACTGCACCCTCGGGATGCCCTCTGGGCGCTCTGTGCTGCCTCCTGCTCTGTATTTGGATTTTAAGACCGGGGACACGGAGGTGTCTGGGTGCTGCACGTGTGTGTGTGAGGCTGCCCGTGCCCTGTGCAGCTCCTGGGAGCAGGGCTGTGTAAATGGATCGTGCAAAATCCTTCTGCATTTCTGCACATGTATCAGCTCGGTGTGAGGGTCTTCCCCTGTAGCCCCCAGCTCGGTGTTTCTTATTCCAGGCTCCTGTTTTCTCTGCTCACGGGGAGCGCCCTCTCTGCTGAGCTGTGGCTGATGAACCTGTCAGGCCAAGGAGGTTTTATTGAGCTGGGAAAGATCTATGGGCTTCAGCCCTGGGTTTCAGGGTGCGAATGAACCCGGGCTCTTGTTCCAGGCAGTGCTAAAATGGAGTCCCAGGCGCGCTTCTCTTGCAGAGGGAGCTCAGCAGATTCCTCGCCAAGGAGCAGTGGGGATAACGCAGAAGATCAGGCCTCAGAGGAGACGCGAGGGGACCGAGCAGACTGTGCAGTTCTCCCCGCCACTACCAGGAGCGTTTGTACTGCAGCTGGGCTGAAAACGAGCCGAGGCTGTGGGGTTTTTGTATGCACGCTCACTGCAGTTTTTGCATCCTGTCCGCTTGCGTGACAAGCCAATGACTTTGTGTCACTGCGAGCACGCTCGGCGTTTTCCTGAGCTGTGTGTTTCGCTGGGTGATTTGTTTTATGCATGTATTGTGGGTTTGAGCTCCCATCTGTGCACTTGAACTAAGCAGTTTTCTCAAACGTTCGTCAGTTTTCCTTTTTTTTTTTTTTTTTAATTAACTTTAGATTATTTTTCCTGAGAATTTGGAGAGGTTTGATGTACTGTTAGCACAGGCAGCAGAAGCTGTCTCTGTATACAAATGAGGCAGGGATTTCCTACCATGTGCTCCGGTCCCTCCTTTGCAGTTTGAGAATATTTCAGCTTCCCCGGCCTCTTTGCTCTGGCTTCTCTGCTGATGCTGCCAACGGTGAGGACAGTCAGGGTGGGTTTTTGGTGGGGATATTTTTTCCCCCCCTTCTTTGTCGGGTGTGGGGGCCCGGCCGCTTGCAGAGCAAATCCTTTGCCCAGGGAGCAACTCAGCTCAGAAAGAAACTGCCTCAGGAAGGCCACGTCTGTCAAATACAAGAGGCAGGAGGTAATTCACCCCTGGTTATTGCCATCGTGACGCCGTGTAGGAACCGATCGAGGCGCTGAGCTGCAGGATGGCTTCTCCCCAGACCAACCACGATGGAAGCAATTTTGTTCCTTTCCGATAGCTTCCGTGGCCGAGGTGGTTTTGGGGCATCTCTGGTCATTTTTCATCCCTTGTAATTGATTCGTTCTAGTAATCTTGGTGCACAGATTGTAAAGACATGAAGGTGGGGGGAAAAAAACAAGGTTCAGTGCAGAGAAATTGGCTGCAAGTATTAGTGTGAAGGTTGGCCAAAGAGAAGGGGCCTTCATTTTCATCACTGTTAAGAGCAGGGAAGCTCCAGGCACGCACAGGGCGTCAGTTTTTTCCTGCTGCCTGAATTCTTCAGTGCGTGTACGTGACTTGTGGGGAGGGCTAAATGAGTGTAGGCTCAGGTGGGGCTGGAAATAATGTTTATTACGGGAGGAGCAGGGCTGAGGGAATCTTCCAGCGCGGCCTCAAATAAATCAGTCCTCTCGCCCCTCAGTCCAGCCTGCGTCTAGGTGGCTGTCTTTTATCCAGCTGGTGCAGCGTGTTTCTGGTTAAATGATCTCTCCCGAAAGGTCCCAGAGGAAAGGGCTGCTCATTCCAGGCAGGGAGAATTGTGTATGGCACAGCTCATTGTTGCGTGCCCCGCCGCAAGTGCATAAATATGAAACAGCTCGCGGGCGTGCTGCTGGTGGGGCCGGTGTCCCCTCTGCGCCCCCCCTCCTCCTCCTCCTCCAGAAGGCTTCTCTCCATCTTTCTTCCTCCCCAGCTTTCATTTCTTGGTGATGGAGAGCGGGAGCCGTTTGGGTGTGGGATCCTGAGGGCCTGACGCTGCAGCAGCATTTTTCTGTGGTCCAGAGCCACGAAACAGGGGAAATGGAGGCGGAATCCCAGCAGCTCCCCCTTTCCTTAGGAAAAAAGACACCTCCCCATCACCAGGGCCGCTCACCCTTGGTGTGACAGCAGCGATGGGGTGACCCTACTGGAAGAACCCCAGTCCTGGATGTCCACGGTCCTATAAAACCCCACTGTACATCAGGGACTGGGTTGAGCTGCTGCCAGCACGTTTATTTTTGCTGCTCACGAAGCTAACGCTTGGTGAATCAGACGCAGGGGGTCGGATTTCTGTTCAGAAGGGTTCCCTGCGAGCACGGCGGGGCTGCCACACGTGCAGGAGACGCCAGGACCCGAGAGCAGCTCCAGCCCTCGCTGCCTCCGGGAAGCGGCTTCGCCCCTCTAAAACAAACAAAACTCTTCCAGGGCTTTCAAAGGGTTGTTTAAAGGAGCCCCGGGAGAATAACTGATCGTGGATTCAGAGTGATGAAGTGGGTTGTGGAATGGTGAAATATAGAGGCAAATGCAGGAGAACTCCACGTTGTAATTTGTCAGCTTCTCTAAACCCTGTAACGGATTATTCCCCCCCCCCCCCCACCGTCTCTTCTCACCTCTCCAATAGGAAATTAACTGATGCTATCACTAAAGAAATTGTTTTTGCCTCACAAAGTAAAATTGATACTATAAAAACCCGCCAGCAGTGTCTCCTCCTCCTTTTACATGAAGACAAATCCTTCCTGTCACCTACCGAAATGGAAAGATAAAGGCTGAGCTTTAATAAAGAAGCCGTGAGCACGAAGTGCACGGGGAGGGAGCTGGTGGGGAGGGAGGAGGCCGGGCACGGGGAGCACGGCTACGCCAGCAGGAGCAACGCCGAGCGACTTGACGAGTGCCCCAAACACACCTGGCACAGGCAGGGCCTGCGTGGTGCCTGCTCAGGGCCTGGTTCTGTGCACGTCTGTGAGCTGCAGAGCACGTCTCCGGGAGCTGGAGCTGGTTTCGGTACCCCTGGTGTCTCTGCTGTTCGTGCAGATGCTCGGCACACTTGTCTGGACTTTCAGAATTGAATTAAACGCGGAGTTAAATAGCGATTTGTTGGGCAAGCCCAGGATGTGCAGGGCGTGGGGTGTGCTGAAGGAATCTTACCAGGAATCTCCTGCTTTGGTGCTGCTGCGTCAGCCTTGTGGGATGCCTGCAATGCACAGAGCAGGGGGTTTGAAGGAAGAGGCCCTTGCCAAAAAGCTGCTCCAGCTCTCAGACTTCCTTTTTGTACCCCCACCAGCTCAGGCAGGGGGGCACCAGTCCCCAAATCACCCTTTCTGCGGGGAGGAGCAACCCTTTCCTGCCAAACCGGGGAGCTGAGGGCTTTGAGCTGCCTGGGTAGCTGCTGGTGAGGGGCAGTCCTGCTCTGGTGGGAGGAGTGGGGCTCTCCCCATCTGGCTGGCAGGTTCCTCATCTCCTTTTGGTGGGTGAACAATCGCTTTGTCCTGGCACTGCCCAGGAGCTGTCAGCTCGCCTGTAACCTGCTCTCCTCTCTCCTTGCAGGGGATATCAGAAACCTGCTGAAGTGGATCAAAACGAATCTGCTGAAGGAACGGCCGGAATTGTTTATGCAAGGGGAATCTGTGTAAGTACAGCTGCTGTCAACCTGCCCTGCGCTTCCCTCTCTGGTGATGCCCGTGGTTTGGGCTGCGTTTTTCCTGTTGGTTGCAGGAAGGGAAATGCCCCTGAAAACAGGGGATATGCTGACGTGATAACGAGGAGGGTGTCCCCTAGGTTTGGAAGGAACTCCAAGCTCTACCTCCCACTGTTCCCTGGAGAGCTCGTCTGCCTTTTGCAGCCCTCACCCCAAATCCTTAAGCCTTAAACCCAAAGCAGGACCCCAGATAATTTCTGCTCTCTGCGTTACCACCTGGAGCGGTGCAGCTCGCATATCCCCAATTCCAGGACTTTTAGCAGGTCTGTCCATTCCCTGCTGACATCACTGGGACTGAAGCAGTCGCTCGGCGAAGTGCCAACAAACATTTCTTCTGGGAAATGTATTTTTATTGTCAAAATGGGGCCAGCCTCGTGGAGGGGGAAAGGAGGAAAAAAAAAAAAAAGAGAGAGAGAGAAATGGAGCAGAGTGAGCTGTGCAAACCATCCCTGACTGCGGGGTGGCGCTGGGGGTGTTTAACATTCGTCACGGATCTTTGTGAGCTGAAGCGTGTGCCAGGTCCCCTGGTAACAGGAGAGACAATTGCAGGACACTGAAGATCAAAGAGGGGGAATCCCTCTGCCTGGAACCGGGGGCTCGCAGTGGATCCCAGGTGGTTGCCGCCTTCGGTAGGGGCGCCGGAATGCCTTCCCCTTCCTTCCCATCGAGCTCTCTGCGCTCGACTGTTGTGTGTGGGGTTTAATTACCTGGCTTTTCTACGTGGTACGGAAATATAGTCATCCTGGAGCATCCTCAGGAATGGTGCATTTTGATTTAAATGAGCTCTGGGATTGCTCCTGCCTCCCCGTTATTTGATCTAGAAAGGGCACAGACTGTACCTGTTCCTACCTCCATGCTAGGATTCCTTTTTCCCTTTGGCTTTACAGGCAGCCAGCTTGTGATCTGTGCTTTAACGTCCCTCGTTCTTAACTATTTGTGAAGCTTTTGAGCCGCCCTGTATCCTAATTATTTCTGTGTTCTGCAGGAGGCCAGGAATTTTGGTGCTCATCAACGACGCAGACTGGGAACTAATGGTCTGTACTCCTTCACTTTGACTTTTCTTTGTTGAAAATATTGCTCTGTCTGTTCTGCAGTTGCTCTCAGAGAAGCTATTTCTGATTCTTGCCCCGAGCCAAGTGTCTGGGATTTGAGGGGGAAGGGGCAGGCTGGGATCTCTGCCCTGCGTTGTACCACCGGGGCTGTTCCACAGCCTGCAGCCTCGCTCCAACCTGCTGAGTCTCATCAGCCAGCCGCTGGCTGAGGAGAGAGCCCTCATATTCCCCGGCCTCCAGCAGCGGGCTGCTCACCTCTGGCTGCTCCCAGCTCTCATCCACGCGGGGGGGAAGAGCCTGGGGGGTCCCGGGCAGCTTCCCAGCCCTGAGCCAGACCCCTCAGCAGGAGCAGGGTGGTGCCCTAGCTGGTGAAGACAGCCCTGGGGAGGTTTCTACCCAAACAAGCAACTGCTTAATGCCTCTCCTTTTCAGCCCACTGTTGTGCTCAGCAAACAAACAGTCCCTAACTATTTTCCTGCCTCAGGCAACCACCTGTTCTGTCAAAACCGTGGTCCAGAAAGCGGCGTGTTCCTGGGATAATGAGTGTCAGCTCCTTCTCTGATCTCTCACCTTTGCTGCCTTTAAGATGAAAACATCCGTCTATCCCCTCCTGCTCTCCCTAACGCTCACCATCTTTTTACAAGATGTTTTCTCTTTGCAGCTAGTATTTGGAAGTGACATTTCAACCATTTTTCTTTCTTTTTTTTTTTTTTTTTTTCCCTTGGCCTGCAGGGTGAGCTGGATTACAAACTCCAGGACCAGGATAATGTGCTTTTCATCTCGACATTACACGGCGGGTGAACTCCTGGAAAAACAAGAGGACGTAAATCCAAACCTTTGGCCAAAAACAAACAAACAAAAACCTAAACCCACCCAAAACTCTCTTGAACTGTCCATGCCCGGTCTCGGCACCTTCCCACCATGTTCCCTTGTTCCTACACATCCAAATAAAGCCTCGCCAACGTGCGGCCTGCTGTGTGCTGCGACAGCATCCATCTTTTGGTCCTCATTTCACCTCTCCTGACTGCACTTCAGGTACCTTGCCGAGCAGAGAGCACCTGCTGCATGTGCAACTGTGGTTTTGTGACGGAAGGAGGAGGGCTGCTGGACCCTGATGGTGCCTCTTTGCAGGCAGTGAGGCGTTTGGGGGGGATTGTACCCGCTCTGGGGTGAGGCGTGGTGCCTTTGCTTTGGTGCTGGGGATCTTTTCACGCGGTGTTTAGGGTTGTGCAGGGTAGCGCAGCAGCCACAGGGCTGCCTGGGGAAGGATGAGACGGGAAGTGCAAGGAGACAAAAGGTGGCTTTACTGGGAGGTGGTGGAGGTTACAGCTTCAGAGCCCTCTGTGCCGGCTCTCCACCTGTCTCGCTATTTATCTGTGGGCAGTAGACAAACACGCTTTTTTGTTTCTGTTTTTCTGATGCCCTCTGCCTCCTGCATACCTGAGCTGCGGCAGGGTGAAGCGCGGGTCCACAAACAATGTCAATTTACAGCCATTTGGTTGGAGGGTAAACAAACCCATGCCTGCTCTCAGACAGCACGGAGCGATAAGGGCAGCAAATTATCTTTCTGTCAAGGTGACGGACAGAATTGATCAGCCTTCGTTTCATTCTGTGCAGGTGTGGAGCAGCGGGGAGCTGCGCTGCTCCTGGAGAGATGCGGAGCCGGAGGCGGCGCGGGGCGGGTTCACGGCAGTGCTGCTGCTTCAGGCTGGGCAGGGCGGGAGGCAGGGGCTTGAGAGCATGGTAAAAGTGGAGAGCAGGGAAAGAGAGAGAGGCTTTTAACCCTTTCCAGCAGCGGCAGGGGGAGGCTTCTCGCTGTGCACCCCGAGGACGTCCTGTGGGTGCAGCGCAAGTGGCAGCGTGGGGCTCTGCTAGGACAGAGATGCTGTTCAGCTTCCAGAAGTTTCCTCGGACGGGCGAACTGGCCCACCTGCCACGGCGAGAGCACGGGGAAGGAGCCCGAGAGGACGGCGTTGGCCCCGCAGGTCTGCACCGTGCTGCGGCGTTCCTTCCTTGCCCCTTCCTGCGCTCCCCCGGCCCTGCTCACCTCTGTTTTCACACAGCTCGTGGTGGTTCCTGCACGGGGCAGAGGGGCTGGCCTGTGCCGGGAGCTGCTCTCCGTGCCCTCCGAGCTGCCCTGCACCACCTCCAGCTCCCCGCCATGCCGAGGAGGAGCACACAGCACAGCGTGCCAGCCCCTGCTCGGGCAGCGCTCACACCAGGAGCCTCTCCCATCCCGCGCTGTGGAGGAGTTCCTCTGCCTGACGGGGAGGGAGTGCCAACGAGCAATTCCCCCGGCTGGCTGCCGTGACTCCTCGGTCACGTTCACCCCGCCATAACCTGCGTAACCACGAGCACCACGAGCTACGACGCTGCCGCAGCTGAGAGGCCTGAACTTCAGCGCACGCCACCGCTAGCGAAGCGACACTCGGCCCTCTCCGAACCCGGCCGCGGCAGCTCCAGCCCAGCTTGTGCCGTTTGTGAGCCACACGGAGGGGCCAAAGGCTCCTCCCTGCCCTGGCCCTGCTGGGCGAGGGGAGCAGGAGGGGGCTCCAGGTGATGGTAGGACTGGCTGAAAACAGCAAACCTGCGTGGCTCAAAAACGGCCTTAAACCTAGCTGGGAAAAGGCATTTTTTTTTTCTGCTGCCTGCCCTGCATCTCACCACGGTTTTGCCTCGGGCTGGGCTTTTCTATGCTCATCCCCCCCAGCTGCTCGTTCCCGGCAGGATGAGTGCCTTCACCGGGAAGCGTTAGCCCTTGCTGGTGCAGGTGGGCCCCGTGCTCAGCTCCTGCTAGAGTAAAAGCTGCCAATCCCTGCTGGAAATCTGGGAACGGGGAGGTGAGGGATGCCGGGCAAGGGGAGGGGGGGGGGAGAGAGGCGCAGCAAAACCCGGTAACAAAAACTTTCTGAAATAAAAACCCTTTGAAAACACTCTCTGCCTCCAGCTTTGTCCTACATAGGCTCTGGGTGCAATTTTGCTCGGCTCTTGCAATGCTTCCCTCCTCCTCCCGGGTTTCCTTGGCAGCCCCGGCGGTGCGGCCAGGCTGGCGGGGTCAGCGCGCCTCCCTTCACCGCCTCTGCTCCCGGCCTCTCCCCTTCACAGCCGCTGCTTCCCAGCCCCGGCCCGGTCCCGGCGCTGAGATCCCGGAGCTGAGACCCCGGAGCTGAGCCCCCGGCCCCTCCTGTCCCGCTGCCACCGGGAGCCCCGGGGCCGAGCCGGGCCGGGCTTCGAGGCTCCGTGCGGCCGGGGCCAGCCGGGGGCTGCGGCCGCTTCCTCCCGCAAGAGGAGGAGGAAGAAGAGGAGGAGGAGGAGGAGGAGGAGAAGGGGGTCCCTGCTAGCAGGAGCTGCGGCCGGGGCCGTGCACCCGGAGCCCCGGCAGCGAGGCCGCCCTCCCTCCGTGCCCGGTGCTCTGCGCATCCCCACCGTGTGCCCCGGGGCCGGGCGGCGGCGGCAAGAAACGAAATGAAAACGCGATTAAAAATAATAATAATAATAATAATAAATAAATGGAGAGAGCCACATCTGCCTCGGAGGGATGCAAGGCAAGGCGCTGCAGGGCCGGGGAGCGCGGCCGCAGCCTCCCGCAGCGCTCGGCTCCATCCCCGCCGGAGAAATCGGGGCTCCCGGAGCAAACCCCGCAGCCGGAGCCCTCCCGGCTCGGCCCCAGCCCCGGTCCCGATCCCGGTCCCTGTCCCGGTCCCGGCCCCTCTCGGTCGGGGCTGCGGAGCGGCGGCGGCCCCGGCTGGGAGCCCGGCTTTTGGCGCAGCAGGACGGAAACAGCGGCAGAGCTGGGGGTGAGGGGTGGCCACTGGCGTTTATTTGGGTTCCTCGAAATCCTTCCCGCGGCTCCCCCCGGGCCGCAGCCGGCAAAATCGGTACCTTGCCGAGCCGCCGCTGCGGGGAGAAGGGGTCCCGGTCCTCCGCCTCGTCCTCGGCCCGGCCGCCGAAGTTGAAATCTCTGCCACAGATGTCCAGACACAATTCTTGGTTCGTACGGCTCCATCGCACAAGAATTGCGTTTGGACAATCAGGAGCAGAGATTCCCGTCCCGGGCTCGCAGCATCTTCCTGGGAGCCGCCTGGAGCCTGGAAAAGAAGCGCACGGGGGCCCGGAGCCGCCGCCAGCCCCGGTGCTCGGTGCTCGGTTCCCGGTGCTCGGTGCCCGGTTTCTGGCCCTGCCGGAGCCGCTCCTGCGGCCCCAACAAGTTTCCAGCGCAGCCGCGGCGCCTCGCATCCCGATTTCGATTTAATCTCACCGCCGCGGGTTTAATTTTAACAACTCGCTTCTTACCCCTCTTTTTTTAAAAAAAAAAAAAAAAAAAAAGGAAAAAAAAAAAAAGAAGAAAAAAATCAGCCCTTAAAAAAATTAAACCAAGCTCAAGCGAAAAAAAAAAAAAAAGGAAAAAGAAAAAAGGAGAAAAAAAAGCCCGAAAACGAAAAGCGGCGAATTCATCCCTGCCGGAGCAGCTCCGGTGGAGCCGGGGCTCGGTGCACCGGGGCCGGCAGCCGCCGGCGGGGCTGGGTGCCCGGGGCAGCCCGGGGGGCTCGGGGGGGCGCCGGCTGCGGGCACAGCCCCCGGCCCCGCGCCGCATCGGAGCAGTGACCGCTCCCAGCCGCATCGCCCTCCCAACCCGGCCACTTGGAAAATCGCCGAAATTCAGGAACGCGCAAGTGGAGGAGGAAAATAAAAATAAAAAAAAATAAAAAAAATTAAAAAATCAGAAAAAAGGTGAAAAAAAAAAAATCAAAAAAAAAAAACCGAGTTGCTCCCTCCCCCGGCCCCTTCTCACCGAGCGGCTCCCACGAAGTTGGGACCGATCCCCCCCTTTCTCGGAGCTGGGGGAAAGCCCGGCCCCGCTGCCTCCGCTTTGCCCCCAGCCGGCGGGGGCCGGGCGGCTGCCCCCGGGGAGGGCTGCGGGAGGTCGGCTCCCGGTCCCCCGCGGCTCCGGAGCGGGGCTCCGAGTTTCCACGGGGCTCGGAAAGTGCGGCCCGGGGGGGGGGGGGCGGAGCGGGGCCGCGGTGCTGGGCTCTCCGCTGCACCTGCTGCCGGCGCCTCCCCCGGCCGAGCCGAGCCGAGCCCAGCCGGGCCGAGCCGTGCCCAGCCCCGCCGGCTCTGCCCCTCGTCCTCTCCACGTTGTATCCACCCGGGAGGGTCCCAAATCCGCCCGGGAGGGATGCGCACGCCGGGGCTCTGCGGGCTGCGCCGGGGCCGGGCAGGGCTTTTAGTTGAACGGCACAACAATAAATGTGTTGCAGAGCCGGCGAGAAAAGAATGGGGATGACCTTCAATTGGTACTGGATTTGAATAACACCACGGGGTGATAAATGCCCATTGTGTTTTAGGAGTAATGAATCTCCACTGTCTCTATAGCACAGAAACAGCAGCTGCAACCTGGAGCCAGCCATCTCTTAAAGACACAGCTCCCACCCGGCAGCCCCCGGCCCGGCTCGGCTCGGCCCGGCCCGGCCCGGCCCCCCCCGGCCCCCCCCGGCTGCCCGATCCCTGCTCGGGGGGTCCCCGGGGCGCGCCCCGCTCGGGTCCCCCCAAGCCCGGCCCCGGCAGCAGCCGGGGTGCGCCCCGCCGGGGGCTGGGGTCCCCCCGCTCAGCCCCCTCTGGCTGTGCCCTGCACCCCCTTTGACCCCCCCTCGGGCTGTTTCTGCTCGAGTTTTGGGGTCCCCCCCCGGTCCTGCTGCTCCGGGACGAGGTGGGGGCACTGCTTGGGTCCCCCGGTGTGGGGTCACCTGCACCCCACGCCGCCCTCCCGCACCCCTTCCCCCCCCCCCGGTGCTGGGGATAAATAATGCTCATTGTTGTCCCCTGATGAATATTACTGACTCGCCAGGCCGGCAGCTGCTGGAGCCGGCCGGGGGAGCGGGGGCATCGCCTGCTCTGCCCAGCCCGGGGGACCCCAACCCCAAAACCCCCAGCCCTGACTCGCCTGGGGGTCCCCTCAGCCATGGCAAGGACACGGGGCTGCTCCCTGCCTTGGCCCCCTCGCAGCCCACCAGGGAGCTGGGGGGCTCTGGGCAGAGCCATGGGGGGCTTGGGGAGGGGGCTGGGGACTGGGGGGGTCCCTGGGGGGGTCCCTGCCCCTCCTCGCCTCCCTGCATCTCCTCCTAACGGCTCCGGCCACGTGGGGAGAGGGAAAGGTTTGGGCTGGGAGAGGAGATCCCACAGCCCTGGGGATGCTCTGAGAAGCCCTACAGAGGGGCCGGGTGGCCCTGTCCCTGTCCCTGTCCCTGTCCCCATCCCCAGCCATCAGTTGTGCCAGGCCTGGGCAGGGGACAGCTGGTGACGGGTGAGGCCTGAGCACCCCGGGCACCCACACCAGGGGTGTCCCCGAGGCAGGGAGGAGGCACAGAGGTGGCGCAGGACGTGGGGACCCTCGCGTCCCCCCCAGCCCCTGCCCTGCGCCGTGGCCAGGTGGCAGCAGGGACGCGGGGACGTGGCCCCCACCGCAGCCACGCGCCTCCCTGGCAGCGCCGTTGGTGCTAAACCCGCTCCTAGGAGTGTGAAAATCAAAAGAAACCAAGCGCATAAAAAAAAAAAAAAAGAGCATCAGCATCATCCGAAGGCCCCGAGCTGGTTGGGAGCCACCGGCGGGGACCTGCCGGGTCTTTGGGGTCTTTGGGGACCCTCAGCGGGTGCTGGGCCCGCAGGGAAGCCCCTGGTGCTGCTCCTGGGCGCTGGGCATTGTTTCAGCCCCTGGACCTGGCGGCCTTTTAACTCGTTTTAATTCCCAACGCTCCCCCCACCTTTTCTTTCTTTTTTTTTTTTAAGTCTCTTTCCCAAATCTCGGCCGAGTTAATGAAGTTATGTGATCCTATAAATGTTAATTGTCTAAACTTCTTCTCTTCTCTCCTTTTTTTTTTTTTTTTCTCTTTTTTTTTTTTTTTTTTTTATCTCTCCCCTCCTTGCTGCTTTCTGCTCCACTTGTAATAAAGAAAATATCTTGGCTGGTCTTAGCCAGTTGCTTGGCAACCTCAATTGAAAAAAAGAGAACAGAATGTAACCAATCCAAAGACAACCGAAAGATTTTGGTGACATGTGACCCCTCCGAAAAGGGCAGCCTTAAACTGTCCCTTCTGTCCTTTGCTCCTGACCATTAGGGTACCTCTCCCTCCCCCCCGGTTCCTTACACCAATAAATATGGATTAGTGAAATACTTTTTCCCACACTGATGAAAAGCCGGGATTGATCTTTCCACCTCCTTTATGTACCAACCTGACAAGTTTCTAAACAAAATTAACAGGGAAGAGGCACAAGGAGCGAGCCCGGGCTGGGCGGCCGGGGCCGGCTCCTGCCCCACGGCCCCATGAGGGGGGACCCGGGTCCCCAACGGGGCGCTGGCGCCGGGCAGGGCCCCCCCCAACCTGCCTGAAACGTCCCCCCCTGTGCTCAGGGTGCCCCGTGCAGCACCAGCGGGTCGGGAACTGAGATCTATTTCAGCCCCAAGTGGGAAAAATAAACCCTGGGCCCTGCCCTCCGCTCCCTCCTCGCCTGTGTGTGGCTTGGGGAGGAATTTCGCTGCACGTCGCCGTGGAGCCCGAGCGCTTGCGGGCCGCAGGGGAAGGCGTCTGCAAATGAAATTTCATCCTGGAAAAAAAAAGAAAAAAAGAAAAAAAAGAAAAAAAAGGCAGAAAACCACCACCCTGATGTCATTGGCTTTCGGGTGCATCCTGTGGCCGGGCCCGTGGATTCCACCTGCACCGGCCTCCCCGCTCAGCCCCGGCGCGGTGGCAGCCCCCCGCGGCACGAGCCTCCCCGCCGCCCGCCCCCGGCTCCCCTCGGGAGAGCGGCCGAGATGCCAAAGTGTTCCCGGGCTCCCCGAGCGGCGAAAGCCTCTTTCGCCAGCAGTCCCCCTCTTCCTCAAAAGCATCACCTTGCCAGCTCCCTTCCTCCCGCGGGCTGCCAGGAAAAAAAAAATTAGGGCAAGGAGAGCGAGCGAGAAAAGCCAATGAACTTGGTTCCAGCTTTCGCTTCGGAAGAGCCGTCCAGCACCGGGAGAAAAATATTTCTCCTGTTTAAAAAAAAACAAAAAACAAAAAAGCAACCCTCTCAGTGCAGCCTCAGAGCCCTTCGGCACTGGGAAGCTGTCCGGAGACGTGGGCTGAGCTCTGCGGCAGAGGACACCGTAAGTCGGGCGCCTTCTCAAGCAGTTTCCTGGCTTTTTTTGGGGGGGGGTTTGCCATGGTTTGGGGCTGAGCCGCCCGGGCTGGTGGAGGAGGGGGTGGTTGGGGTGTGGGGGGCCCCGACCTGGTGCCGGGGAGGGCTGCGAGGTGCTGGTGGTGGCGGGCGGTGCTGGGTGCCGGCGGCTCCACGCACCCCGGGGTGCACAAAGCCCCCTTTGAGCGGTGCACAGAGCGGCCGCTCATCCCGCACCGTCCCTCGTCCCCGGAGCTGTCCCCAGCACAGCCAAGTGGGATCTCGGCCCTTCTGACCCCACAGGGTGGGGGGAGCTCGGGATTTGGGGGCTTGCACCCCCAGGAAGGGGACGGCTGCTCAGCCATCGCCCCCGGGTGCCCCCAACCGGGGATTTCTCGGGATTTTCAGCTGCTGGCTGTCCTCGTGCTGCCTCTAGCACAAAAACAGGGCCTGGCCACCCCACGCTCTACCTCCTGCCCCGTGACGGTGACACCCGCGAAGGCACCAGCCCCTGGTCCCTGGGGTGGCCGCGGGGTTGGGGTGGGGAGGCTGGTGGCACCTGGTGGCACCCGGCGGGCCCCGCTGGCCGCCCGCCCCGCGGCGAGGCCGGCTCCCCAGGCACAATGCCGCGGCCCCGCTCCTGAGCCGGGAGCTGAAGCCCCTTTCCCAGCGCCGAGCGCCTTTGTCTCGCCTTTGTGATGGAAAGAGTCCCTCCTAAATCAATGCCATGACACCGGTATTGTCTCCTCGCTAGGAGTTTTTAAACTTTTCCCCCCCGAGGTCAGGAATGTGGCCGGTTTCTATTGGGACGGAGGAGCACGGGTGGGTGGGGGGCTGCGGGGTCACGCTGGCTCGGCGGGTCAGCCGAAAACAAAACCTTTTGAAATACCTACTCTCCATCACTGCCAACATTGTCCCCTGCCAGCAGGGGCCTGGCACGGCCCTTCAATGCCTCCAGCCCGGCCGCTGTCCACCCCAGCGGTCAGCATCTGGGAACGGACAGAAGGGCATTGTGCGGGGACAGCTTTGTTTTCGGTCACAGCTGCCCGGGCTGGGACGGGGCCCGACCCAAAGTCCTGGTGGGTGGGAGAGGAGGGAGGGGATGGAGGGGACAGAGGGGACGGAGGGGATGGAGGGGATGGAGGGGATGGCAGCGCACGGGTCAGTGCATCGTGGGGGGACCCGTCCTGTCAGTGCTGTCCTGGGCACCCCAATGGCACCGTCCCTCTGAGAGGGCGCAGCAGGGGACGGAGCAGTGCGCCCTGCTGGGGTGCCCCGGGGTGCTGGCACGGCCACATCCTGCCCAGTAGGGCCAGGACAGGTTGGGGTTGGGGCTGGGAAGCAGGAGATGCGCTGGTGGCATCCTCCCAGTTCTCTGTCTCAGTTTCCCCTTGCTCTGAGGTGTCCCAGTGCCCCCAGTGGGTCCCCTCCGGGGGGATGCTGGCCTGGCACCGCTGATGGGTCCCAGCCTGAGTGGTGCTGTTTTGGGGCTGAGCACCCTGTGCTGCCTATGGGGACAGAACCTGTCCCCATAGAACCTATGGCTGCTGGGAGGCTGCAGCGTGGTCATGCCCATGGAGCAGAACATCCCTGATCCCAGCAAGGGGCAATGGGGCCCTGGGGGAGGCTTCCCCTCCCCAACGCTTGCAGCCCCCCAGCAGCACCCCCAGCATCCCCCAGCCAGTGAGGGGCAGCATCCTGGGGGCTCAGCGGTGATTTTCTGCCCCATCCCCAGTAAAAATCCCCCCGGATCCTCCATCCAACACGGGGATGCTGCCCCAGGTGGCCGGAGCAGCCTCCATCCCCTCTCACGGGGCCTCTCTTGGGTGGCCCTAAACCCCCTGAGGATTTTTCCAGGTGGGACACGGGAGGATTTCGAGGCTCTGGGTTTGTTTGTGATATTTTTGCCTGCTCCGGGGGGAGCGGCCTGGAGAGGAGGAAATCCGAGCGGCGCCCGGCGATGGGTTTAGCAGAGGGCTGGGAGCGGAGCCCGGCTGCGAGGCCAGCCCCGGGCTGCTGATGCAGCGAGCAGCTGGAGGGCAGCGAGCACAGCCAGCACCGAGGGGCTGCGGGGTGGGCATGGGGCGAGGGGAGCCGGGCACCACCCCTGCCTCAGTTTCCCCAGCTGGGGCAGCGGGTTTTTAGGGGATGGAGTCACTCGGGCAGTGGCACGGCGAGGGAAGGGGCCCCGAGGCTGCGCTGGTGGCCGGGGCACCTGGGGACACCGTGGAGCGAGGCCATATGAGGAGTTCTTCCTATGAAATAAGTTTTTAAAAGGATTTTTGGAGGCTGGGGGACTTGTACTAACCCCCTGGGCACACAGACGCGCATTATTTCTGGGCGTATAGAGATATTTATTAATTTCCTGCAACCGAATCCGAGGCTTTCAACCCAGCAGAATGTGACGTTTGAGGAACCTGGAACTTCTCAAAGGCTTTACTGAAAAACGCAGCGAATGTCAAGGAAGGGGTGGAGACAGGAGGCTGGAGAGGGCCAAAAACCTCAGCCCTGGGTCCAAAAGCAACTTTTCCCTGTAAAAAAAAAAAAAGAAAGAAAAAAAAAAAAAAAAAGGAAACACACTGAGAGAAACTTCACTGCGCAGGATGGAGGCGAGGGGGTTTCAGCGCCCATCCTGGGGGGTCCTGGGGCCCAGAACCAGCAGCAGTCCAGGGGCTGGGGGTCCAGGGGCTGGGGATTCAGGGTTTTGGGGGTCCAGGGGGCGCAGGGCTTGATCGGCAGCCAGGTGGGGGATTTGGGCAGGTGGAGGAGGCGCTGGGCTGGCCCCGGTCCCGCTCTGATTGCAGGACCCAGCTGCCCCAAATCAGCCCGGCTGGGGGAGCGGGGAAAAACCAAACTAAAAGAGATCTTACAGCCCTACCCGAATAAAATCAGGACTTTAATTAATGACCAGGCATGATGGGAAGGGGCTTTTTGGGGCGGGATGCTTTCGGGCCTGACGGTGGCTCTGTGTTTCAGGTACTGCCACTGGTGCACGGGGTCCCCTGGGGACCTGCCCCCCCCCCCCGTGCCACCCCGATGGAGGTGCTGAGACGCAGCGAGCCGGGCGGGCTGGCACCCTGAGGAGCAGGCAGGCACAAGAGCAGGTAACCTCTGCTTCTCCCTGTGCTCCTTCACAGCTTTCTTTCTTTTTTTTTTTTTTCTTTTTTCACTGCTTGGCACAAGCTGTGAGGTGTCGCCAGCCCCTCGGGGCTCTGAGGGCGATGTGATTTAAGGTGCACGACCAGCAGTGACCCCAAGTGATGCGGGGTGCGCTGCTCCTGGGCTGGTCCCGTCCCATCTCCGGGGTCCATGCGATCCTTCCCGCACTGCTCCGTGCCTCAGTTTCCCCAGGTCGGGGCGCAGCACCAGCACCCCCCTCAGTGCTGGCTGAGGGGACAGCAGGGGACGAGCACACGGGGTATTCTGTGGGTTAATCGCTGCTGGCACCCGGCCTTTCGGGGATCCAGGGCTCTGCACAGCCTGGTTGCTGCTGGTGCTGAGCTCCGTCTGGCCCTGCGGGGTGCTGGGGGCAGGGCAGGGCTGTCTGCGACCCCGGGGGATGCAGGAGTAAAGGGACATAGGGATGTGGGAGTAAAGGGGTGCAGGAATACAGGGGTGGAGAGGTGTGGGAGTGGAGGGATGGAGGAGTAAAGGGATGCAGGGATTTGGGGTGAAGGGATTTGGGGTGGGGGAGTAAAGGGATGCAAGGATGTGGGGGTGGAAGGATGTAGGGGTATAGGAGTAAAGGGATGCAGGGGTGCAGGAATAAAGGGACAGAGGGATGTGGGAGTAAAGGGGTGCAGGAGTAAAGGGACGCAGGGATGTGGGGGTGAAGGGGTGAAGAGATAGGGTGAAGGGATTTGGGGAGGAGGGATTTGGGGTTGTAGGACTGGAGGGGTGCAGGAGTAAAGGGACACAGGAATAAGTGGATGCAGGGGTGCAAGAGTAAAGGGGTGCAGGGACGCAGGAGTAAAGGGGTGCAGGAGTAAAGGGGCGCAGGACTACAGGGCTGCCCCCTGTCAGGCTGCAGGCACGGCCCCGCATCGCCCCCGGTCCCCGCGGCCCCCCCCCAGCCGGTCCCGTCCCGGTGCGTCCCCGCGGGGCCGGGAGGTGGCAGCAGCGGCCGCGCTGCTGGAGCCGGGGCCCGGCGGCTGCGGGGACCTCGTCCTGCCCGGGGACCCTGCTGCGGGGTGTGCGGGGTGTTCCCCGCTGTGCGGCCGGGTTTTGGGGTCCCGCAGCCCCCCATATGTCGCTGCAAAGCGCCCTGAGGCTTCCTGACCGATCCCGTCCCCAAAAAACTTGTCTGAGCTCGGGGTGTAGATGTGTTTTCGCTCCCTTTCCACCCGTTATGGGGTGTCCCTGCACTCCCAGTGCCCCCCCCCCCCCCCGGGTAATTTTCTCCCCTGTCCTTGTTCCAGGTGCTGTGGGACAGCTTCGCCCTCCCGGCCACGTTTTGGAGGTGCCAGGATCCCAGCGGGATGGAGACGCAGGGAGCAGACACCCGGCCGGGATGTGGGGTGGGCCTGCAGGTTTGGCAACGCGCCCCCAGTCCCTTCCCAGTACTGGGGGCACTGGGGACACCATCCTGAGGGGTGCCCAGCACCACCAGGGTGGCTGTTTTCTCCCCGGGACATGGCCTCTCCCTGGCCACGCTCGCTGTGGGTACCGGGCGGTATTTATGGGGCTGGAGGTTGGTTTTAGGGAATTTCTGGCCAAATGTCCCAAAGTCCGGCAGCTCGGACACGTTGCAAAGGCCCCGGGGCCTGCTGCTGGGGGGGCTCAGTGGGGCCAAACCCCTCGGCCACCCGTGGGCAGGGGGTGGCTGAGCCCCGCTAGCCACAGCCCCCCTGTGGCCACCAGCCCCTCGCCCCCTGCAGCAGGACACGAGTGGAAATCGCAGGGTGGGGACACGGGGGGGGTGCAAAGGGGCACAGAGGGGTGCAAAGGGGTACGGGGGGGTGTGAAGGGGCACGGGGGGCACCTCCTGGGGGCTGCCATCCCGTGCCTGGCTCTCACCCCACCGGGGGGCTTTGGGGGGGCTTTGGGATGCCGGCTTTATTTCCCCACAATATCTAACAAAGCGCCCCCCTCCCCGGGTGGTGGTGGTGGTGGGGGCGTCCCCTCGGCCCTGTAGCCCCCTTATTCCTCCTCCTCCTCCTCCTCCTGCTCCGGGGCGGTGGTGGCAGCGAGGGGGGAGGTAGGGGGGGGGGTCCGTGCAGGGGCCGGGCCGGGGGCGGGGGGTGCGCGGAGCTCGGCGGGTCCCAGCCCGGGCGCGGAGCCCGCCCCTTCCCCGCCCGCCGCCGCCGCTCCGCCATGGGGCTGCTGCGAGCCCTGCTGCTGCTGCTGGCCACCGGCACCTCCAGCGGGACCCCCCCCGGCACCGGGACCCCCCCGGACCCCGAACCCCCCCGGGTGGTGCTCGCCCTGCTGGCGCGCAACGCGCAGCACTCGCTGCCGCACTGCCTGGGCGCACTGGAGCGCTTGGATTTCCCCCCGGCGAGCATCGCGCTGTGGTGAGGGGGGGGGCGCCGGGACCCCCCCCCGGGGAGTTTGGGGTCTGGGGAGCAATGAGGGGTTTGGGGGGAAATGGGGGTGTTGGGGGGAAGGGGGTGGGGTGGGTGTGGGGGGTCTACGGGGAGGGGGAGGGGGGTGGGATGGGGGGGTATGGGGGAGTTGGGGGGGCTCTAGGGGATTGGGGGGGCTCTGGGGGGTGTGGGGGTGAAGGGGGGGGAATGGGGTGCGTGGGGAATATGGGGTGAGTGGGGAGAATGGAGGCCCTGGGGGGGATAAGGGACAGGGTAATGGGGTCCTGGAGGAGTGGGAGCCCCTGGGAAGGGGGGGGGACGACGACAGAGATTTGGGGAGTGGGAACCTGGGGAGTGACCCCTCCCCCGTTTGTGGCAGGCAGCAGGGACCCTGCGGGTAACCAGAGGGGCTGGGGCTGTGCGGGGGGCTCTGCCCTGGCTGGGGTACCAGGGGCTGGGGGGGGGCACAGCCCACAGCGAGGGGCAGAGACCCCCACTGCCCCCCTCCCGGAGCTGTGGGGCTGCCGAGGGAGGGGCACCCTGGGTTTGGGGGGGGCTCTCCACATCCCCAGGGACAGACGCTGCCTCCCCCTCCCCACTGAGCCTGTTCCTGTCCCCCCACCCCCATCCACAGCCCCCCCAAACCCCTTTTACCGTGCCGGTGGGGTGGGAGAGGCGCCCCCGTCCCTTCCCTTCCCCGCTCTGTCGCAGCCGCCGCTTGCCTGAGCTCGCTGGAAACTTTCCCCCTGCTGCTTTTATGGGCGATGAGGCAGGGAGGGTTTTTTTGGGGGGAGGCTGTGCTGGGGGGGAGCTGGGGGGCTGTCACCTTCGCTGTGCCACCCCCTGGAGCCTCCCCGGACCCGATGTCTGTGGCAGGCGCTGCCGGAGCTGTGTGGGGCCAGGCCCTGCCTTCCCACCGTGTCCTCGGGGTCCCTGCGGTGCCAGGGCCTGGGGGGCAGCTCGGGGGCTCTGCAGTGGGGTGAGGGGGGTGAGGAGCATGGGGGTGGCACCGCTGCGATGTGGGGCTCGGCCCCGTCCCAGCGGGTTGCCCCCGGGCATCGTTTTGGGGACGGGGTCTGTGTGTGGCGGGGGGGAAGCTTTGGGGAGGGGGTGCAGAGGGGCGCAGCAGGGTGCAGAGGGGAAGGAGCCACAGCTACGGGGCCAGGAAAGGCAAAGCTGATTTCGGGCTGCAAGAGCGGGTCTGGAGGGCAAGCGAGAGCCGTGGGACAGCCCGTGCTGGCGGGGCAGAGTCAGGGAAGAAATTACCCGTTTGCCTTCCTGCTGCGAGCGCAGCTTTGGTTCCTTCAAATTACACCGTGCCTCTCCGAGCGAGCCCCGCTCCCCTCCTTCTCTGCCCTGGCCTCGTGGGGCTGGAGGTTTTTATAGCACAGGGAAGGTTTTTTTTTTTTTTTTTTTTTTTTTTTTCCCCGCGGGGCTGATGTTCCCCCCTCCAGGTGCGCGACGGACCACAACTCGGACAACACCACGGCGATGCTGCGCGAGTGGCTGGTGGCGGTGGGCAGGGATTATCACTCGGTGGTGTGGAAGGAGGTGGAGGGGCCCAGGTGAGGCTGGGAGGCACGGGGCCAGGCTAGGAGCGATCCCACAGCCTCTCCTTGGGGTTTGAACCCCCTTTTCCTTCCAGCTCCCCCTTGGATGCGGGGTGCTGGCAGGGCTCTGTGCAGAGGGGTTGCTCCATCGGCTGGGTTTGGGGCAGCTCCGAGCGTCGGCACAGCCCTGTCCCGTGCTTGTGGGGCTCCACGGCCCCGCCGGCCCCATGGGGATCCCGCTGCAGACCTGGGGCGGCTGCCAGCAGCAGCCGTGGGCTGACTCAGCCGGCCGGCACGCGGAGCCTGCACCGAGTCTGTGCGTCCCCGTTAACCCCCGCCTTCCTCCCCCCTCGCTCAGCGCCTACCCCGACGAGCTCGGCCCCAAGCACTGGAGCGACAAACGCTACGAGAACCTCATGAGGCTCAAGCAGGAGGCTCTGAGCTACGCCCGGGAGCAGCGGGCGCATTACATCCTGGTAGGGCAGGAGGGGCACGGGGGGCACCGTGCATATAGGGTGCAGGAGGAGTCGTGGCCGGGTGGGCATCCCCGCGCCTCCAGCCCCTGCACTGTGCCCCCGCAGTACGTGGACACGGACAGCATCCTGACCAACAACCAGACCCTCAAATTCCTCGTGGCGCAGAACAAATCGGTGGTGGCCCCCATGCTGGACTCGCAGACCTTCTACTCCAACTTCTGGTGCGGGATAACGCCCCAGGTATGCCCCTGACACCCCCGGGGGGCCGCCCCGCTGCGTGCCCCGCGTCCCTTCGCCATCAGCGCGCTGTGCCGCAGGGCTACTACCGCCGGACGGCCGACTACTTCCCCACCAAGAACCGGCAGCGCCGGGGCTGCTTCGCCGTGCCCATGGTGTACGGCACCTTCCTGATCGACCTGCGCAAGGAGGAGGCGGCGCGGCTCGCCTTCTACCCGCCTCACCCCAACTACACCTGGGCCTTCGACGATATCATCGTCTTCGCCTACTCCTGCCAGGAGGCGGGTGAGGGATTGGGGAGGGTGAGAGGTGGGGGGGTTTGGGGGCTGGATTCTGTGGTGTTCACCCCCCTCTGCTGTGGTCCTGCAGGGGCTGAGGTCCACGTGTGCAACCAGCAGCGTTTTGGTTACATCAACGTCCCGGTGAAGGCTCACCAGACGCTGGAGGACGAGCGGGTCAACTTCGTGCATCTCACGCTGGAGGCCATGGGTGAGCGCTGGGGGGGTCCCGGTGGCGCAGGGTGAGGGGTCCTGGTGCTGTCCCCATGTGGGGCCGTCAGCCCTGGGTCCCTGCTGGAGGGGTCCGGGCTCCATCAAAGGGATTTCCCACCTCTTGGCAGTGGACGGCCCCCCCATGCAGCGCTCCAGGCACATTTCGGTCCCCCCCAAGCCTCTCACCAAAATGGGTTTTGACGAGGTAAGTGCCCAGCGGCCCCCCCCCTGTGCCTCCCCTCCATCCCTCCTTCACCGTGTGCTGCTCCCTGCCACCACGGCGTTCAGCCGAGCCCCTGTCCCCACAGTGATGTCCCCCCCACCCCACGGGGCTCTCCTCTTCCTCCCCAGATCTTCCTCATCAACCTGGTGCGGCGGCCGGACCGGCGGCAGCGGATGCTGGCGTCCCTGCAAGAGCTGGAGATCGCCGTGCACGTGGTGGATGCCGTGGATGGGAGGTGACCGTGCGGGGCCACTTCTGTCACCCCGGGGAGGGGGCTGCGTTTTGGGGGGCTGGGACACCTCGGTAATGCGACCCCTCGCCTCGCAGCACCCTCAACAGCAGCGACATCAAGGTGCTGGGTGTGGACATGCTCCCGGAGTACTACGACCCCTTCTCCGGCCGCACGCTGACCAAGGGTGAAGTCGGCTGCTTCCTCAGCCATTACAGCATCTGGAAGGAGGTATGGGACCGGGGAGGGACACCAGGACTGGGTGGGGACCCCATGTGCGGCACCGGCTCTCCGGAGCCACAGGGAGAGGGTTTTTCCTGCAGGGTGAGCGGGCCCAGTATGGCCCAGTACAGCCCAGTGCGGTGCTGGGGCGTGCTCACAGTGCTGTGCCCTCCCTGCAGATCGTGTCCCGGGGGCTGGAGCGCTCGGTGGTGTTCGAGGACGACGTGCGCTTCGAGGTCTCCTTCCCGGCACGGCTGCGGCGCCTGATGGAGGAGCTGGAGGGGGCGCAGCAGGACTGGGACCTCATGTAGGTGCTTGGAGGGGATGACAAGGGGGGGGACACACGGGGCTGGCTCTGACCGCTCGCCCCCCAGCTACCTGGGGAGGAAGCAGGTGAACGCGGAGGACGAGGCGCCTGTGGAGGGTGTGCGGAACCTGGTGGTGGCCGGGTACTCGTACTGGACGCTGGCCTACGCCATCTCCCAGCGCGGGGCGCAGAAGCTGCTGGCTGCCGAGCCCCTCTCCAAAATGCTGCCGGTGGACGAGTTCCTGCCCATCATGTACGACAAGCACCCCAAGTAAGGAGCGGGGGGGATTTTGGGGGGGGTTGTGGGGCTGTGCCGCTGTGGGAACATGTGTTTCTTCTCTGTCGTCACCGTCCCCCCCCTCCCTGTCCTCCCCCTGGCGTTGCTCATGCTGGAGGAAAACATCTGCAGCATGAGCTCATTCCCCCCCCCAGCCGCCGCCTGGCTGCCGGCCGCTGGAAAATGGCCCTCGGCCAGAGTGGGGGGGTGGCGGGGACGGAGCTGGGGCACGGTGCTGGCCCCGCACGGGGGTCTCGGCCCCGTTGGGGGAACCTCCCTGCCCCGCATCCCGGGTTGGGGGCAGCGGTGGGGCTGTAGATGGATGGGGGGAGGTAGATGGGGGTTAAGGGGAGCACCGGGGGTGTCCCTGGGGAAACAGGGTGGGAAAAGCAGAGAGCAGGACATCAAAGTGGAGAGATGTGAGGGTGAAAGGTGGACGGTGCTCTGGATGTGGACGGGGAGCTGCGAGGAGCCCCCCAGAACCCAGAGCTCTCTGAGCACGCAGTGTCTGTGCCCATCCCCGCTACCCGCTGGCCCTCCCCACGCGGTGGCTTCCCCAGCACGGATTTTCCAGCCCCGCTCTGTGTGTCAGCCTCTCTCCTCCTGCTCTCCCCAGCGAGGACTACAAGCGGCACTTCTCCCCGCGGGACCTGCTGGTGTTCTCGGCTCACCCCCTCCTGGTTTATCCCACCCACTACGCCGGGGACAGCAACTGGCTGAGCGACACCGAGACCTCCACCATCTGGGACGACGACTCCAAGCAGACGGGCTGGACGGGCTCACGGAAGACCCTGAGGGACCCGCGGGGCGGCGGGGGCTACCTGCGCTCCTCTGCCCGTGATGAGCTCTGAGGTTGCTGGATGAGCCTCCCCGGGGGCAGCCCGACCCCCTGCCAGCCCGGCGTGAAAGCATCAGGATGCTCACGGTTGCTCCTGCCTGGACCTGCAGGGATGCTCGCTGCCTTTCCCCCGAGGGACCAGGCGTTGGGACTCCGTGGGGAGCATCGCTGGTGCCCCAAGGTGGGATTTATCCCCAGGGCTCTTGGAGAGCCGGTGCCCAGCTGGGCAGAGGGGCTGCTGGACCGCTCTGCTGGGGATGTATTTTCCTGGTGTGCCAGCGCTGTCCCAAATGGTGCAAACTTCTGTTTTTTTGGACATCTCACGTGGATTTGCAGGTGTGGGAGGAAGGGGGAAGGCCTCCTGCCACCCACCGGGCCTGTCCCTCACTTGTGCCACATCTGGGGTGAAGCCCAGGGAGGATTAAACCAGACTGTTTGGAGCTGACGTGCCCGGCTGCTGGCTGTGCTGGGCAGCACTGCCCCGCATTGCATCCCGGAGCCTGACCTGCCTGTGCTTTCGGGGTGATCACTTTTGGAAACAGGGGAAAAAGGAGAAATGGGGAAAAGGGGGGGTGAGAGATAGGGAATGGAGCTGTGTGCTCCTGGGGTGAGGGCTGGACCTGGTGGAGGACATGGTTTGTTCTGGTGCAGTGTGCTGATTGGGGTGTTTCTGTGGGGCAGGGGCATGGGGAAAAGCCCCTTCTAGCAAACCAGAGCTGCAGGGGAGAGCCCCATCCCTCCTTGGCAGCCATCGGTGTGCTCCAACCCTTGGTGGGTACCGGTCAGTGATGCTGGTGGCCCCGTGCATCGCTGTCCCCCTGGGGCTGGCGCTGGGAGGCAGCCAGGAGGACCCATTCCTGCAGAGCTCTGCTCTCCCCAGGAATCGCCGATGAAAATGACTTCCCTCGTTTGCGCTGATGCTCTCAGTGGAGGTTTTGACCTTTGGACTGAAGACCTGACACCAGCTTGAGCACCGGGATGTGCAGCTGAGTCCTGCTGGGCTCTGGCATTTGTCAAGTTTGTGGCCAGCTTTGGAGGAGGGTGTTTGCTTTTCAAGAGCCTGAGCTTGTTTGGTGTGAAACCTCAGCTCCCTGGAGCGGGTAAATGCTCTGCAGGGCAATGCTTGGTTGAAAACTGAGGTGGAGGAGCAAGTTCCTTGAAAATGCTTCAACTAACTGTAGTCTGGGTGAGTGAGGGGAGACGTGAGCTCCCTGTCAGCCCCTCAGCCTGATGGAGGTGGTGGGGAGGTGGCAAGTGAGCCCGGCAGCAGGATGTCTGAAGCCACCAAAATAATGATCCAGGAAAGTGTGATTCAGGGCTGGGTGAACAGCTACACCAGGGGCCTCCTGCAGGAGAACCACCAGCTCCAGGAGGTCACAGAGGGCCTGAAGATCCCAGGGGATCCCCTGGAGAACAGGGAGCAGGACGTGGCCACGTGCAGCCTGCAGTCACAGGGTCCCAGACAGTATGTGCACGGGTACTGTGGCAGGATGGAGAGCTGATGGGAGGCTGGGGACATCTTTGCCACATTGCCTGTCCCTTGGCTGCAGGTAACCTCGCTGCAGACCTTGCAGCTTGAGGAGCTCTTGGCTGGGAGCTGCAGATGGAGAGGGTGAAGGTCTTTTGCCAGCTGGAGCAGATGAAGGAAGCAGCAGCAGTGCTGTGGTACACGTGGCACAGCAAGGGTCCTGGGACATGTTCCAGTGCCCACTGGGATGCAGGCAAGGAGCCACCGTGCTCTCAGGGCTTGTAGGGCAGGCAGGACGTGCCAAGGAGAGCCCAGGGCCTTTGGGATGCTGGAGTGGTGGTGGGGAGAAGCCATTCCCTGGGCTGCCCGCTCTGGCAAGGGACCTGTAACGGGGCTGGCCAGGAGGAGCCAGAGTTCCTCCAGCTTTCAAAAACTCCAGTGTTCTGGCACAAAAACCCTAACTCAGAACTATGACGGCCCCACAACCTCCCCACTACTTGCTCCAGCTCAGTGGGAGCAGACCTCATGAGCTGGTGAGCTAGGAAATTCCAGGCAGCTCTGGCTTTCCATGACACACGGCGCTGGGACACTGCTGCAGTGCATCCACACATCCACGAAGCAGGGAACATGCAGGTGAGGACGGGAAGGTGATGTTTGGAAAGTGCTGAGTGAGGCTAAAGCCACCAGCAGGGACCTCAGGGAGGGACCCAGGAGGCAGCAGCCCCTGCCCAGCCACCCTGCAGTCATGATGGTGCAGAAGGTGGTGATATCTTGGCCCTGTCAGAAGGGCTGGCTGGCCAAACAGCCAAAAAGGGTCTCCTGCCTTCCTCCTATTCATGTCCCTGCTCGGATCCCTTCTGTATGTTGTCCCTATTGTCCCTGCCCTGCGCTCCAGTTTGGCCCTGCAGCTCTCCAGGTGCACCCAATTTCCCCCAGAACCTCCCTAAGGGCTTCCAACAAGAAACCCTTAGAGCTGCAGCCACCTTCATGGGCCACTCCTTGCAGCACTGGGACTGCCATCGTGGGGACAAACTCGGATGGCACCCGGCTACCAGGGTGCCTGGCAGATATGGAGCTGCCAGCGCTGGTCCCCAACAGGCAACTGAAGGGCGAGGGGATGGTGCTGGGTCATGAGGAGTGGCCCCCACGCCTTCCCCGGGCATGTGGGGCCCAGCTCCAAGAAACATGAGGCTGGCCGAGGTTTGTGCTGGGCTGCGCCAGGACGCCGGGCTCCTGCCAAGCCTGGCGGGGCCGCGAGAGCTGCTTGTTTCCATGTCTGCTGCCCTGCCAAAACGGCGTCTGCCTTGGGGAGGCGGGGGGAAAAGGGCAAAGGAGAAAAGAGGGAGAGAAAAAGGGGAGAGAGGGGAGCAGGGACTTGTCAGCAGCAGAGGGGGGAATGGGAGCTGGGGATGACAAGCCTTGCACTGAGGAGGGGACAGCACCTGTCCTGCCAGGACCCCCTCCCACTGCACAGCACTAATGCAGGGCTAAACCCCATCATCTCCCCGTGGGGTAAAAGGACAAAACCCCCACGTTATGCTGCAAGCACCCCGCCATGGGTGGAAGCTGAGCCCCTCTCCACAGGGACGTGCCCTGAGGCCAGCCGCCCCCTCACAGGGCACCTCCCCGGCGCCATCTTGTTGGGGGGGGGGGGGGGGGGGGGCGTAGGGGCAGCCATCTTGCTCCCGGGCACCGCCGCCATCGTGGTTGCGGGCGGGGGGCGGCATCGTGGGGCCGGGCTGGGCTCCTCCGTGCTGCCTCGTCCACTCCCCTGGGGGTACAGGGAGACCCTTCCCTGTCCCTTCTCCCTTCCTCCTTCCTCCCAGCTTTGGCCGTGGCTGGGGTGCCCCCCAGGATGCTGGCTGTTAGGGGGATGCTCAGGAGGGGTTGTGGGGCAGAGGAGGGCTGCAGGGAGCTGTGTGCCGCTGCAGGGGGGCGCGGAGATGGCTGCCGAGGAGCTGTTTGCGACGGCAGTGCCTGAGGAGCAGCTGGAGGCCGGCAGGGAGAGGGCTCTGCAGAGGATCTTCGGATCCAGCTGCTGCCTGCGCAGCATCGAGTGCCCCAGGGAAGCGGGGCCCTTCGGTGCGGTTGTGCAGGGCAGGATGCAGGAGCAGTAAGTGCTGGGGCTGCTCTGCCTCCGAACATGGTCACAGCTGGGGCACCCGGTACCCGTTACCTGCTCTAACTGCCTTCAGCAGCACTCTGCGTGGGCAGGAGCATGTGGGGTACATGGTCCTCAATATCCCCCCAGCCGCCCTCCAGCCCTGTGTGTGTCTCGGCTCTGCCTTTGGAGCTCCCTTCGGACCCTGACGGGCTCCACAAGCTCCCACGTTTGGCAGCGAGAGCCTGGGCCCGGCTCATGGCTCTTTTCCTCCCCGCAGCTGGCAGAAAGGGCTGGAGTTCTCCTCCTGCGGCCAGTGGGAGGAAGCCATCATCTGCTACACGAAAGCCATCGGCCTGGATCCGCAGCGGGTAGTGGGTCCCAGGGGTCTGGGGACATGCCGGGGAAAGGGAGGCAGCGTTGTGAAGGCTGGCTGTAACACCAGTAACACCAGCAACACCAGCATCTGGTTTCAGGACGCACTTTCTGTGGCATTAGCCTCTCGCCAGGCTGATCCTGGGGAGCTTGAGTATTGCTGGGTGGCGGGCAGCAAGGGCTGAGGGTGTCTGTGGTGCAGGCAGAGCTGTACGAGCAGCGGGCAGAGGCTTTCCTCCAGCTCTGCGACTTCCAGTCGGCCGCTCTGAACTTCAGGAAGGTGCTCACATTGGGACCTGCACGGGAGCAGCACTGCCTGGCTCGCTTAGCCCTCGTCCTTGACCTGCAGGTGAGCTACCACGCCGTCCTCCCTGCCTGCAGCCCTGCCCCGTGGCCACGCTGACAGGTTATCCCTGCAGGGACGATGTCTGCTGGACCAGGAGCTCTACAGCGAGGCCCTGGAGGCCTTTACGCGAGCAGCTGAGCTGCAGCCCCACCGCAGGGTGTTCCGCAGGAGGAGGTGAAGCAGCACGAGGCTGTTCAGCCGCGCTGGTCCTGCCGTGGGCTCCCCACCAGCTGTGCCCCTTTCCTCTTGCAGCATCTTGTGCCTCGCTGCCCTCAACAAGTTCCCTGAGTGCCTCCGGGTGCTCAACAGAGACCTGGCGGAGGATGCGAGGAACCCTGACTTGTACGTGCTGCGTGCCTCCTTCTATGAGCACTTCGGGCAGGTACGGCTGCTCCGGTCCCCGAGGGATCCTGGCTGCTCCTCCTGGAGGTGGGGGACGCAGATGGAAGCTCCGGGTCCTGAGGGATCCCGGCCTCCCGGGCAGCTGTCCCTGTGCCACCAGGACATCCAGCGGGCCCTGGAGCTGGACCCGCAGCACGGAGCCGCCCAGGCGCTGCGGCAGAGGCTGCGGAGGCGAGGCCTGGAGGCCAAGGCTGAGGCAGTGTCGAAGGCTCTGTGCGGGGACCTGCGTGGGGCCCTGCTCAGGATCAGCTTTGCCATTGAGACCAACCCCTTGGCTGCCGAATTCTTCACCCTCAGGTGGCGGACGTGTTACTGCCGCCAGTTGGCCCCACTGGTGTCCGAGTCTTCATTTCTCTGTCCCTGTGTCGCAGGGGGGCCCTCCTCCGACGGCTGAAGGACTTCGGTGCAGCCTTAAAGGACTTGGCCAAGGCGAGGCAGCTGTGTGCCAACGAGGGCCCAGAGGCTCAGGAGGCTCGGCGGCAGCTGGTGCTCACCTACAACGACCGTGCCGTGCTCTGCTACGCCCAGGGTCGGCTCGATGAGGCTGTGATGCTCCTTGGCGAGGCTCTGCGAGATGAGAGGACAGAGGAGGGGCTCTATGTCAACAGAGGAGGCAAGTGGGGGTCAAAGCAGGGTCCCCAGGGCAAGAACGGGGGCTCAGGGATAGGGCTGGGGTGTCAAAGAGCAGCAGCTTGTACCTACACAGTGGATGCAGGGAAAGGCCCTGCTCTGGGGTCCTGTGTTAGGGACTGGTGGCTGAAGGTGGTAGTAGGGCTCCTGGGTTCTCTCTTGATCCTGATCCCAGTTCCCAGTCTAAGTTCTGTGCCCCCCAGAGATGCCTTTCCTGTTTCAGCAGTGAGGAGAGGACCAGGAGTGAGGATTTACCACTGGCTGTGCTGCTCCCTCCCCACAAGATCTATTCAGGGGCAGGGCTGGGATCTGCTGCCCTCTCCCATACCGGGCTGCATCTCCTGGTGGTCGCAGAGCTTTTGCCTAACGATGCTGAAACCCGGGGTGGGCTGAACACGAGGCGTGTGCTTCCCACCGGCACGGAGAGCTCCAGGCAAAGGCCCAGGGCAGCAGCCAGCCCCCAGCTGCTCCTGGTCACTGAGACGCCGGCACGGCTTCGTTGCAGACTGCTTCCTTCGCCTGGGGGAGCTGGCCCACGCGCTGGCGGATTACCAGCAGGCGCTGGAGCTGAGCCCAGGGAACCTCGGTGTGCAGCGACGTGTTGCGGCGGCGCTGCACGAGCTGGGTCATCGGGACGTGGCGGCGAGGTGAGCAGGAGGTTGGTGCAGCTTCCAGAGGGTCTGCGGAGAGCCCTGTGTGTGCTCCTGTCCCCTCGCAGGTGGTACCAGCAGGCAGAGGCTCGTTTCTCTGCTACCATTGAGCACGACCCCCAGGAAGCTCTGCACCACTTGTACCAGGCCTGCCTGTGCCCACAGAAGGTGCAGAGTACGAGGGAGGACACCTTGCAGAGCCTGCGGCTGGACCCCACGGACAGTGAGGTACGGCCCTGCTGCTTCTCTCCGCTGCCCTGCTCGGGGACCAGGCAGTTACTGGCTTGCTGCCTCAGCTGCAGTGCCTGTGCCTGGTGGTTGCGTGGTTTGGGACAAGCCTGGTGTCTGTGTTCTGTGTCAGGGCCAGCAGCTGGCACCAAGAAACAGGAGTTGGGGGTCAGGGGTCCTGCTGGGGTACAGGTCCAAGCCAAGCAGCAGTGGTTACAGCCTGGCTGTTACAGCAGTTCTGTGGTAGAGCCATCAGGCAGGGCTCTTTCCTCCTGTTCATTCTTATTTTCCTGTTTCTTTGAACTTAATGCAAGGCAGGAGCCCTCCTGCAGCTGGCTGCAATGAGGGGAGCGTGTCCCCACACTGCTGTTGCCAAGCATGGCACTTAGTGGGGCAGCAGCACGGCTCAATAGGTCAGGGGCTTCTTTATGGAAAAACAAAAACGGGCTCCCTGTTGGGGCAGGTCTCGGGGAGGCTGCCAGGTCCCTCGCTGGTGGCACGAGGCAGGTGTTTGGCTGCAGGGGAAAGCTTTTCCGTGCGTGCTGGTACATCAGGAGGACACCCAGGTCTTGTCTTGTTGCCGCTGCAGATCCTTTCCCTCACACACCACCTCTTTCCAAGAACGACTGTGCAGCCTATCCTGAGGAGTGAGACCGGACGCCTCACCCAAGAAACCTTGGAGAAAACGCTTCAGAGCCCTCCAGAACCCACAATTTTGGCCGATGACACCTGGTGTGACAGCAGCAGGTGAGCACTTGCAGGTTTGTCTCGGGTGCCAGCCTGCTGGCACTGCCTGCTCCCAGAGGGGTTTGCTCAGCCCTGAGCATGGCAGTTCTGTTTGCTGTGGAGCACTGGGGCCCATTTCAGCTGCCTTCAGAGTTAACTGCTGAATTACTCATGGTGCCAGAGCGGTGACAAGTTGTGTGTGCTGCCAGGGCACAGGGGGTCAGCCTTAACCGAGCTTGTGGGCTTGGACACCACAGCACCCACCCAGCACCTTGCCTTGGCTGTGTGCTTGCACGGCCACCCAGCAGCTTCTGCTGTGACCCCCCCTGGGAAGCAAGGTGCTGTGTGCCTTCTGCCTCCTGCTCTGGCACAAGTCCTGGCCTTGTACACAGAGCTGTGCTCTGCACAGGTGAAAAAGGGCTGCCCGTAGCTGTGGCACAGGCCCCGTGGCTTTCCTGTACCTCTGCTGGCTCCTTTGCAGAGACCGCCTGGGCCAGCCACTGCCACTTCTCCTTCTCCCCTGGGAAAGGCCACTGTCTTGTTTCCAGTCACCTAATTAGAGACCATCATCTCTGGGCCACCAAATCCCCAAAGTGCTGTTGCATCAGGCGGCTGTGCCCATGCAACTGCAAGTCTCCCAAGTCCTCCTGCGATAGCTGCAATTAGGAACCCAAGTAAACGACTCTTCCCCAACTATTTATTTCATAAAAGATTTATTTTAAAATTAGAAACCTCTAACGTTTCTGAGAGAGGCAGAATGTTTGAGCCTGTCTGTGGGCCAGCTCCCAGGCCACAGCTGGGTGGTGCCTGCAGTCGCTGTCCCACAAGCTCTGGCTCTGGAGGCAGGCTGGAATGGTCCCAAGCACTGGCAGTTTCAGCACAGGGCCTGAGGGGAGCATCAGAACATCCCCGTTCACCCACCCCTCGAGAATTTTGTTCCCAGAGACTGAATGGTTCTGGTTCCTCTGACCTGTGCTCCAGTAACTGCAGAGATTAACACAGGACAAAGGCCAGCAGTGCCACGCACCCCATGCCTGACAGCTCGGAGTGCTGCTCTTCTCTCGCTTGTCCTCAGGTTCCCACGTAAGTGGCGCCCCCAGGAAGCTCAGCAGAGCTGGCCCAGCCAAAGTTTGCGAGGTCTGACCAGCAGAAAGATGTAAAAGAGGCTCAGCAGCTGATAGCACCAACTCCTCAGTCTGCTGTAGAAATCAATATTGAATAAAAGGAATTTTAAAAACCATTTGTAGCACCACAGTCTCCCCTGGAGGTAGGCACAAACTTTTTTTTTTTTTTTTTTGTAGCTAGTAAAACAACAGCGAGGTCTGGTGTTTTGTTTTGTTTTCCTGGTTTGCTGTAGGACCTCAGGGGAAAGATGGACGGGGAGACGAGGAAGAGCTGGGCTCTTGGTGGGTTGGGCATTGACTTTTCCCTCATTGTGACCCCGTGCTTCTTGATGGTGAAGCTGGTCCCTACCAGCACCTATTCACAGTGAAAGGAAACTGGAAAGAAGTTGGCTCTAAAAATCCCTTGAGAAGAAAACTTCGTTGCAATGTTGAAGGTGTTCACCAGCCGGCGGTGCAGAAGTCAATGCCAACGCTGTCACATTGTACCAAGGAACTGAGGTACTGCCACGCTTAAAAAGTTAAAAGAAAAAAAGCTAAAATGCTGTATTAAAAAAATATTTTTGGGGCTCAGAATCTTGATGCAGTGGATCAGTAGCTGCCAGAAGAGGGGAGAGCTGCAGATTGGTGCTGCCGGCAGGGTGAGAAACCTCCCTGACGCTGTGGTCCCTCTTGGCATCTTCCCCTTTTCATCACAGATGTTTGGGCAGTGCACCAGGCTGGTCGTATCCACCCTCACCTGGCACAGGATAAATCCATAAAGTGCTTTAAGTCACATCACTTGCACTGGCTCCCACAGCTGCATCCTGCAGTGGCATCCTTGGGGCTGGAGAGAGGAGATCAGCAGGAGGGCACTTGTGCTACCTGGGCCTCATCCTGCCAGCCCTGGGCTCTGCAGCGCCACAGCTCCGTATTCGTTCCCCGTGGAGCCGAGCAAGGCCCCTGACAGTGGCTAGAAGAAAAAACTGATCCGAGAGGCCACTGTTTTGCAGCCTGTTGATGAAAATAACTTCTCTTCTTCTGGGAAGTAGGGGATGCTGTCAGCCACCTCCTGGACCACGTCCTGACGTACTTCCAGGCCCTGCTGGATGAGTTCGTTGACGACGCACTGCTTCACGTGGTGGCGCTTCAGGGGGAGGAAGGGCACGACGAAATCAATGAGATGTTCATTAATAATCCCAGATTTCCAGAACCCACCTGCAAAAGCAAAAGAGGAGACAGGTTTTACCTTCAGAGTGTCAGCGGTCCTTGGAATTCAAAGAACAGCTTGGTGTGAAGCCAAAGTACTCAGCTGCAGACAGATCTGCTCTGGTTTGGTACAAGGAGTGGAACCGACCAGTTGTTAAACCCTCCTCCCCCAAACAGATCTGTTTTTCTCCAGGAATGGGTAGGATTTAGCAGCCAGCCTTACATTCTGCTCCCTGGGGCAAGTTCAAAGCAAGGAGATGCAGGCAGGCAGGGGGGACTGGCACTTGTCAGTGAGCGTGCTGTGCTGGCTGCCATCCCTCAGCTGTGAACACACATCTTCTCCAAACAATTTTGCTAAGTGTGTTAACAGGTCTGCTGGCCTGGGGAGCTGGGGTATCCCTTCCCTCTGCCAGGACACCTTGAGGGGACTGCAGTTCCCTTCCCTCCAAATCCCCATCCCTTTCTGTCTGCCTGGGAGGTGCCAGGCAGCTCGGCGGCTGTGCGGCATGGGCCTGGCTCCCTCTGCTGGGCTCTGCTCCCCGCCAGCAACACTTCCAGGGACTCACTCTGAGGGTTTTCAAACACGGCCTTGGAGATGGCTGACTCCGCGTCCTGCAGGCTGATCTCCTCCCGGTCCCTGTGGGCCCGCCACAGATCCAGCGTCATCTCGTTGATCTGCTCCCCTCCTGCGTTGCTGCACAAGAACAAGGTGCTGGCTTACCCGGTGTCCAGGAAAGCGGTGCTGCAGGACAGAGGAGGCAGCCGACAGCCTCCAGCCTGCAGGAGCTCAATCCAGCTTTGCCCCCTGCCTGCCCTGAAATGACTCCTGTAACGGCAGCCAAATAACAGGGACGGGAAAGCTTTTTCAGGCTCTCCAATTTCGCCTGTTCAGAAGGAAATAATGTCTCTGTTTTTGCAGAGGATGAGTGCTGGGAGAAGGAAAAGCAAAATGAAAGCAGGCTGTGAGGCAGGTAGCGACCCCTGCCCAACTGAGGAGCACGCTGCTGAACGCCCCGCGCTGTCCCACGCGCTGCAGAGGCGCCTCTCACCTGATGAAGATGAAGATCGCTTTGCGGTAGTTGGTGCCATACACGACCCAGGAGGGGCCCAGGAAGGGCATGATCACGTCGATCAGGCCCGGGTGCATCTTGTCCATCTCGTCGAAAAGGAAGGCCGACCGGCCGCAGCTCGTCAAGTTGCCCTGGATCCAGCGCTTCAGGTTCTCCTAGGAAAAACGTCCACCAAGCCGTCAGGGGGTGAGATACAGAGGGAGGAACAAGCAACGCCCGAACAAGGGCTGAGGTGAGGGTGCTGAAAGCAGCTTGTCCCTGCACTGCACCACCTCCTCACAGCAGGAACAGCAGCACTGAGGGGGCCTCCTTTGTTCTGGAGCTGGCACAGCGACGTATCGGCGGTGTTAGCCCACTGTAGAGCTTGTGTTGCAGAGTTAAAGCAGCAGTGTGAAGGAGGCAGCGAACCAAAGCTGGGCGTTCAGCCTCCTACACTTCCCCACGTTCTCTTTCACTCTATCCACAGAGTTCCCAGAGCACCAGAAGGGAGATGTGCTTTTTGCCAGCTCCTTTCCTGGTGCAAAAACAGTGTGCCTGCACTGAGGGAGAAGAGCCCAGCATGAGCTTTTACCTTACTGAGCATATTTCTTCTGAGGACACAAAAGAACCCGTAACTTCTCCAAACACCCAGAAAGGAAATGTTCGGGTGCGCTGATTCCCCTGCTCTGCTGAGGTTTCATTAGCAAAGCTTCATGTTTTGGTTTCCTGCCTTCCTCAGCTTTAAGAGGCACAGGTTCAGCTGGTGTTCGGGACCTGCTTGCTGTGCGAGGAGGAATTACACACCCTAGCAGCACAGGGGCTTTCACAGCTCTTCAGCTGTTTGCAAAGCAAGGGGAGAACTTTAGGTGGAAGGCACTAACGTGAGGCCCTTCTGTGTGCGCAGAGGGCTGTGTAAATATTTAAAGAATAAGAACGCAATCACAGCAAGGACGGCTGTGGGGAAAACGAAAGTGGTAACAGACAGAGGACATCCCAGCTGCTGGGGGATCCTTCAGGAGGTTCATGGAGCTGCTTGGCAAAGGGCTGTATCATACAGCTCACTATAAAACAGCCTGGGTACGTGCTGGGGATCAGGAGGATGTAACCAAAGCCCAAAGGAGAAGTGAGCAGCGCTGAGAGGCCTTACCTTGTACTGCTCGATGTGCTCGGCGTGGGGGAAGTGCACGATGGGGGAGAAGTGGTGGACGTAGGGGCTGCCCAGCCCGCCCTGGAAGAGGTGGCGGACGAGCATGGAGCTGACGTAGGTTTTGCCCGTCCCCGTGGAGCCGTGGAAGGACAGCACCAGGGGCTTGGCGGGGCTCGGGCCGTGCAGGAACTGCTGCAGCCCCTTCATCAGCTGCTGCCGCACCAGGGGCTGCCCCACCAGGCTGAGGGCCAGGTCGCACTCCAGACCTGGAGCGAGTTCCACGTGGCGGTGAGAGAAAACCCAGAAATTGAGGAAACCCAGACATTGAGAGAACGCAGTCATTGAGGAAACGAATTTTCAGAAAATTCATTTTTACAGAAAACCCGGAAATTCAGAAAATGGAGATTTTAACAGATCCGTGCCAGGCACAAGCAGCGGGGCCGTGCCCCAGCCCCACCCCGGGCTCCAGCCCCGACCTCCCCCTGCCCCGCGTCCCCCCCGGGTCCCCCCGATCCCCGCTCCGGGCCCCCCCAGAACCCCCCGAGCCCCCTCCCTGTCCCCTCCCGGTCCCCCCCCCGGTGCCCCCGTCCCCCCTGACCGCGCAGGTTGGTCCCGAAGCCGCACTCGCAGTCCGCGGAGAGGCCGCAGCGCAGCGCCCGCAGGTCCCAGGCGGCGGCGGCGCCGGGGGGGGCGGCCCCCAGCAGGGCCACGGCCAGCGCCAGAGCGGCGGGGGCCATGGCGGCGGCGGCACCGCCCGAACTACAACTCCCGGCGTGCCCCGCGCGGTGGGCGGGGCCTCACCCACATCGCCCCGCCCACTGGGCGTGGTCTGGCAGCTTGGCCACGCCCCCTCCCAACAGGCCCCGCCCCCCAGGGGGGCGTTTGGGGACCCCAAGCAGGAGCAGAGGCAGGAGGGGGGCACCAAAGGTTTATTGTGTGTGGGGCCGGGCTATGTACACCTATGTACAGGGCGGCGGTGGCCACGGGGACGTATGTACAGAGGGCAGCAAGGGGTGGGAGCAGAGGAAAATATGGGGCGAGGCGATGGGCACCGCATGGGCGCTGTCCCCGTCCCTATAACAGCACCGCGGGACCCCCGGCTGGTGCTGAGCCACGTGGGGTCGTGGTGGTTGCGGTCCTCTCTCTGTCCCCAAATTGCCAACCCGTCCCTAATGCGGAGGGGTTCGGCAGTGCGGGTGGGTTACAGCTCGCTGAAGCGCACCGCTGGTTCCAGCTTGTGGGACAGGGCGGTGAGGACTTTGTCGAATTTCTCGTAGCGCTCCGCCTGGCTGCTCTCAGCCCCGCGGCTGCCCCACAGCAGCCGCAGCTGGAACTCGGTGCTGAAGACCTCCAGCAGCTCCGCTCGGCCCTGGAAACCTGTGGGGAAGGGAGAGTCAGCGCCGCGGGTCTGGGACGGGGACCCCGTGCCCGCAGGGCGCATGGGATGGCACCGGAGGTTGAGGGGCCGTCCCCGTTCCCCTCCTCGCTTACCCTGCAGCTTCACCTCGGCGTTGGTGTGGTACAGCCCCCCGTGGTGGGCCACCATCCGCGCCGCCTCCAGGTGGGCCATCACCACCTCCACGCCGTCGTCCGTGCTCTCCCAGGGCTCGGGGTTGTCCACCAGAGCGTCGTCCCGCTCCAGGAGGGTCACCAGGGGCATGACGTGGGGGAAGGTGGTGTTGGTCAGCGGGGGGCCTTCTGCGGAGAGAAGCGCCCTGAGGCTCTCTGGCGGGCTCGGTGTCCCCGCGTCCCCCTCCCCACCCGCCTTGGCCCCGTGCAGCGCTCCCACGACCACCCAGCCCTACAAAGCCGGGCTGCCACCGTGCCCCTGGGAGAGGTTTTCTGGCTCAGCTGCAGCACAGATGCGGTTGTGGCTCTGAGGATGGCTCTGCCCGCGTCCACCGCCTCCTCCAGCACCAGCCAGGCTCTTTCTGCCGCTCCCAGGGCTGCAGCGAGGAGCGGGTGTGCAGGCCTGGGGCTCTGCGTGTTGGAGAGATGAAGCTTTTCATCCTCCCTGCCTCAGACCGGCTGGTGTCCCCTTGCCTTGGCACGCACTGCCATGCGAGCGCATGGGTTTGGCTCGGCCCAGCCGTGTTTGTGCCCAGCCACTGGTTTTATTTAGTTATGAAATGCTTCCTTGGGAAGGAAGGGGCAGCTGAGGCCAAGCGGGCCTGGCCGGGTGCTGGGGCTGCGCAGCGGGCAGGAGGGAAGCGTCTGGCGCTGCTGGGGGAGGGACGCAGCTCTCAAACACATCCCCATTACAAGGCTGTGCCCGGCTGAGCCTGGAAGGAGCAGGCAGCGGGGCTGGGAGCCGCTCTCGTTACCTTTGCCTTCGTTCAGGCTCTTCAGGAACGGCTTCAGCTTCTTTTCGTAGAGGATCGCGCCCTCCGTGTGCCGCTGCCGCAGCACCATCCAGGTCTGCTCCAGCCGCGCAATCTGCAAGGGGACGGACGTGCTGGGGGTGGATGTGCTGGGGGAGCGCAGCCCCAGCACCGAGCCCCAGCCCATGGGATGCTCCCGAAGTCAACCTGGCCCTGGCACGACACCACCAGCAGCGCCTGCTGCTCCCCAAAACTGCCTCTGCTGCTGGCACTCACCGCCAGAGGCTGCAGGGCCCTGCCCCGGCACTGGGCTCGGCGTTTCTTCCCCTGCCGTGCCCCAGGACAGCAGCTTCCCCGCGCTGCAGCGGCCTTGAAGATGAGCTGCAGGGAGGGGGCAGCCCTTCCACCTCCTTTGTGCAGGCAGGAAGCAAGGCTTCCCAGCTGGGCTTGATTTAAAATTGAATTTTAATCTCCTTTCATCTTCCAAAGGGAGCAGCGCGGCCGGGAGACGCTGCTGCCACGGCCTTGAGACTGATTTGTATTGTACCGGAGGGCAGATTCATTTCCTCTCAGGAACAGAGCCCAGCGCAAAAACAAAAAGCCCAACCACCGAAAAAAACAATCGCATCCCGGTGGGGCTGGGCTGTCTGCTCGGAGGGGGTGGCTCCGTCCCTTCCCTGCTTCCACCCCGGTGCCTCTGCTGGGGCGTTGTCCCCGTTGTCCCCAAGGGCTGAGCCACCAGGGGGGAGGCTGCGTCCCCGTACCTGTGTCATTTCCAGGGCGTTCATCACGGCGGCGAAGCTGAACATGTTGCCCATGGTGCTCTTCAGCTCGGCCGCCAGCTGGATGGTTTTGTGCAGCAGGGCCGCCCGCTCCTCCGTGCTGCCCGTGCAGCCCAGGATGTCCACGGCGATCATGATGGACATGGTGTGGAACCTGCCGCGGGGCGAGAGGCTCAGCGTGGAGCTCAGCACGGGGACGCTCCCAACGCTGTCCCCGCAGAGCCCAGCACCCCCTAAAGGTCCCATGTCCCCCCCCGTGCCACCCCCAGCGCTGTGGCCCCGTGCCGTACCGTTCCAGCAGGTCGAGCCGCAGCTGGTGGCCGTGGGGCAGGGTGAGCAGCTCCATGCCAGAGCTCACCCCCATGAGCCGTTGCATCTCCGCCGTTACGCCCAGTATCCGAGCGACCTGGGGAGAAAAGGCAAAGAGGTGATTAGAGCTTTGTTAATTGAGGAGAGGCCGGGTGGCCCTGGCCTGCCCCAGGCGGTGCGGGGAGGCAGAGCCCAGCTGGGACGCTCTGATTTTTGGGGGTGGTGCTGGGGGATGCTCCGCTCCCCTGGAGGGGGGCAGTGCCCGGCCCTCCCGCCCGGCCCCGGCCGTACCACGCAGTCCACTTTGGTGATGTGCTTGGCCAACGTCTTCGCGTCCACCTCCGCCAGCAGCTCCTTGACCTTCTTGAGCACGGCCATCTCCAGGGGCTTGTTCTCCAGGGGGATGAGCAGGGACTGGAAGGCGGCAGGGTTAAAGGAGGAGCACGTCTCCATGGCGGGGGGCACGAAGCCCCCCAAGTCCCGCTCTCCTTTCAGCCTCTGCCCTGCCTCTGCTTCCCCGGAGCCGTTCTCCACAGTCCCTCTCTGTCCTTCCTCCACCTTTAGCCTCTCCACGTAGCTCTTTGCTGGCTTGGTGTCGTGGGACGGCCGCTCCCTGCCGACAGGGGAGGTGGGGTGCAGCTGGCAGTAGTGCCCCGTGTCCGGGTCGCTGTAGCTGTTCACGGAGGGCGAGGGGGAGGCGCGAGCGTAGCCGTGGCAGGGAGTGGAGTGGGTGCTGTGGGCAGGGTCCGGGAGAGGTTTGCTGGTGCTCCCCGGGCACAGCTGGGGCTCGCTGGACCTTCTGATGACCGGGGAGGCCGGGGCGATGCCGGGTGCTTGGCAGGCGTGTGGCTTTAGCCGTGTAACTGCGGGGAGCAGGAGAGAGGCCGTTAGCACAGCTGGGAGGGGTGCACGCCCCGAGAATCGCAGAATTGGAGGGGTTGGAAGGGAGCTCGAGAGCCCATCGGATCCAACCCCTGGGAAGAACACCACAGCCGGGGTTTGGGGAGCTCAGGGAAAGCCCCAGTGGTGCCACGACAGGACCCAGCCAGCCCCAGGAGAGCTGCGTGGCCGCACTGTGGTCAGCTGGCATCGCCCCCAGCTCAGACCCTCTTTCGGGACATTTTTTTTTGCTGTGCAGAGCCAGGCAGGGCCTTGCCAGCAGGGAGGAGTAGCACAGAGCATTTAGGGCAACACGGAGCATTTAGGGGCTTGTTTTAAAGCCAGCTCCGTCCCCCTCCCCACGTCCCTGTGGTGCTGAGCTCAGCCCGAGCCGTGTCCCCGCCGTCCCCAGGCTGTGCCTACCCGTGCTGTAGGCGGGCGACGTGGGGTTCTCCGAGATGGGGGACATCGGGGCGTGCAGCTCCTGGATCTGGTCCACGCTGACGGCACAGTTGCGGATGATGTCCCTGTGGTGCGGCAGGGACACGCTGGGGAGGGGGCAGGAGCGTTAGTCTGGCACTCGGGCAAGGGCAGAGGGGCTGGGATGAGGATTCTCCACCCCCCCCCCAGGCACTGCCCCCTTCCACTACCAACAAGAGGAGCCCTGACGAGCTCAGCTGGAGCCCTGAGCTGGGGAACCTACATAAAGCAGAGGCAGCCCTGCTGCAAGGAGCCTGGTCCTGGGGGAATGGAGCAGGGTTTGGCTCTGCTGCACCCCGGGGTGCTGGGGAAGGGGTCTGGTGAGAAGCAGTGGGGCTGTTTTCTAGTGCTGTGGTGCCTGGCTGCGAGGTGGGAGGTTTTTATGAAGCTCTGTGTGGTTTTTCTGCCCGAGAGCTGCGTGGCGGTGAGGCGAGCTCCTTCTCTCACAGTGCTCAGGAGAGGTGGAAGTGCCTGGAGGCTGCACTGGGGGCCCAGCTGTGTCCCAGAAGAGCAGGGAGGTGCTGCAGCCTGGGAGCTGTGGCTACAGCCTGAGGCGTGCCGTGAGTCAGAGGCGTTGCAAGAGGTGCTGCGGCTGCGGTGGGATGAGCGAGGGGAGTGCTGCAAGGACAGGTGAGCAGCGGCGGGGTGAGATGTTTGAGGAAATGTGAGTAGAGAGGAAAAGTGTTTCCAGAGGAGCCCAGACCTATCAGCATGTGCTCTCCTGGAAGCCTGGCTGCTTCCCTCTTCCCCGCAGTAGCAGTTGGTTGTCTGCTTATTGCTGGTGAGCTCCCACCCTGCCCTCGGGCTCAGAAGGTCGGGGTGTGAGAAGGCAGCGTGGCTCTAAGGCCTGCTGGGGGACGGGCTGTGCCTGCTGGGGGTGCAGGAGTGGATGCAGGTCCCTTGGCCCCTCTGTGTGTGTGCCCTGCCTTCCTGCACAGGGTCTGGGCACCCTGAGGCTGCCAAAAGAAAGCCAGGAGCCAGAAAGCCACATGAAGGAAATCTCCACCCCTCCTGAGAAGCCCAGGTGCTGCAAGGTTTTGTGTGAGCAGGGCAGCCCTGCAGGGCTTTGCAGGCCCCTGCCAGTGCAGCTTCATCAGCTCCTCTTGGCAACTCCTTGCAAATGCCCTTGTGGTGGCTGTGGCAGCACAGCTGGCAGCTGGCTCCTCTCCTGTGCCTCCGCTGGTCCCTGCCTGCGTTGGGGCAGTCCCCAAACCCTGCCGTGTCCCTGGGGGCTGATCCCAATCCCCTGCCCAGGCAGCACCAGGCCCCACACTCACCTGGTGGGACACCCCTCGGCCCTGGTGATCTTGTCGGCCGTCAGGCCGTCCGTCATGGTGATGCTCCTCCTCTTGATGTGCCCCCCTTTCTGGGCAGCAGGGCTGTGGGGCGCCCCGTGCTTGCCGTTGGCGAGCCCATAGCTGGCCTCCAGGTAGCGCAGGGGGAAGGTGCGGTTGATGGGGCAGTAGACGATGGCACCGCTCTGCTCGGAGATGGCCTTGCGGTTGCCCACGTAGAAGCGGACGAGGGCGGGCACGTTGTCGAAGCTCTCCTGCTCGAAGAGGTACTGCACGCGGCTGTGGCCGTCGCTGGATTTGACCGTCGCCTTGTTGATCTTGAAGTGCAGGGGCTCGTTGCGCCAGCGGCACGTCAGCACGTAGTCGCCCAGGCTGGTGAGCGAGTCGCGGATGAGGAAGTCGCCGTTCCTCTGCACGAGGCTCTCCGACACCTGGCAGGGGATGGGGCAAAGGCTCAGGCACAACCCCACCGGGTGAACCCAGGGGGGCAGGCGTGGGTGCTCCACCTCGGCTGTTTTACCCCCTGGGTACCCCCTGCTCTGGGTTTCAGGAGGGTATTGCCCACAAAACCAGGCAGTTTGGGGCTGGAGAAGCCTTGGCCTGGTGGCTCTGCGTGGGCTGGGAGCTGCCCACCCTCCCCTCCCCATCCTCACCTCCCGGGGGATGCGGCCGTGGTACCAGGCGTGGCTGCGCAGGTCGGTGCTGCTCAGCTTCAGCTCCTCTTCCAGCTCCTTGTGAAGCTTCTCCGGTGATGAGTCGAGGATGTATTTCTCCTTGGAGAACTGTAAGGGGTGAGAGGGAGAGAGAGAGAGAGAATGTCAGCCAGGGCCCTGGTGTGTGTGTGCATGGGGTGGGGTGATCAGGTCCTGCCACCGGGAGCACTTTGGGGATCTCCTGGTGGCGTGTCCCCGTTGTGCCTGCCCCAGCTCCCCGCTGGCACATCTCCAGGGCTGAACCACCGTGGGAAATGCTTCTCCAGGAGGAAACCCACATCGCTGTTCCTCCTGCAGGCAGCCGCCGCGATCTCCCCTCCCCAAAGGGTTAACTCGGCTGCGCTCAGCCTGACGGTGGCATGAATAGTAATGACAAATGTAAAGGGAACCTTCTGCATCGAAATGAGCTTTCACCAGCGCTGGTGCACCTGAGCCTGCAGGATGCAATTCGCATCCTCCCTTCCCCGGGGAGATCAGGCTGGCGGCACCTCTCCCCCGGCTGCCCCGCTCCATGGCAGGAGCATCCCCGAGGGCACCACCAGCGGGGCTGGTGCTTGCTTGGGGTCCTTGGGATCCCTGTATCGTGGACAGGAAAAAGAAGGAGATGTGCGTGCCACCAGACCCTTTGCCAGCACCAGGTTCTGCTCCCCGAGCTGCCTCCCCCTGTGGCTGTGAGGAAGGCTCAGGGTGCTGCACCGCGCTCCCACCCTGTGCCCTCTGTCCCAGGACTCCGCCGAGTCCCTCAGCAGGTTTTGTCCCTTCTGTCCCGCACCTTAGGGCAGCCCGACCCCATCCTGGGGCAGCTGCTCCCTTCCCTGGTGTAGCTGCACGTATCAGCCAAACCGGGGGCAGCAATCCTGCCCCAGGGATGTGGCTGCAGCCTGGGGAGGTGGGAGGAGGCTGGGAAGAAGCCATGCGATGGCCTGAGCTCTTCAGGGCTTGCCCTCACCAGCCTGGACCTGCCTCTGTTCCTCCCGTTCCAGCTCCAAACAATTAAAAAAGTGCTGGGGTGGTGGAAGCAGCCCCGGGAGGTGTCAGGGGCCAACTTGTGCGTGCTCCTCTGCCCTCTGCTCCCATCTCCAGGGAGCGTCCTGCTCGTTGGAGCCGCAGGGACCCGACCAGGAGATGTTCTGGGGTCACATCCCCCTCAACGAGCATCGCGGGGTGCTGAGCACCTCTGCTGCCCCGGGGCCCTCATGGAGACAAAGCTGCTCAGTGCTGCTGAGCCCTATTAAAAATAAATGGTAGCCACGGGGCTGCCGAGGTCCAGCTGCCTCCCGGGGGACCGAGGCCGAAGCAGATGCTGTTCCTATGACAACTCCTCTGCTGCCCAGCACCCGTGGCCGGGGCTGCCCCTGTGCTCAGCACCTCCCCGCAGCGCTTGGGGCTGAGCTGGGAGCGATTTGGGGCTGCAGCTTTTCCCCCAGCTGCCCCCAGAGAGGGGATTGGGGATTAGCAGCTCTCCGCTCTGTCCTACAGCTGGGTTTTCCCCCAAATCCTCCCCATGCAAATGCGTGGGATAAGGGACTCAAACCCAGCTGAGCAGCACCCGGCGTCTCCAAGCCTGGATTTGGGCAGCAGCTGGCTGGCATCCGTGCCAGGAGCCAGGTGCTGAGCTAGCACGGAGGCTCGGGGGGCTCTGCGTCTTGCAGATGGGGGAGCGAGGGCGGCTGTGAGCACAGGGAGCCACGAGCCACCTCTGTCCTCCTGGCTGGGTGTCACGGTCCCACCCGGCTTGCACGGCCACCAAAAAGCCACCGCCTGCAGCCAGGGTGGCGGCAGGAGCCCGATGCATGGGGAGGAATCCTTTTCCTTTGGTGCTCTGCGGCTCCGGGGACCGGTCCTCGTGCTTTGACTGGGCTTCCTTCTGCTCTGTGGCGTGTCTCGGAGGAGGCGGCGGGGCTGCCAGCTGGCTGGGTGCCGGCGAGGCACAGCAAGGCAGCCCCGGCCGGCCAGGAGCTGTCGGGAGCGTGTAAGCGGATGTCTGAGTGCCGAGCTGAAAAGGGCACCGCTTGGCGCTCTCAGCTGTGCCAAAAGGACATCAAAAGATGCTCGGGCCCGATGCGAGGCCTCGCAGGCGAGAGGGCTGGCTGCGGAGAGGAGCCTGGACTGCTCGGGTGCCTGGTGCCAGCCTCCTGCACCTCTTCCCACAGAAGGGGGAGAAACGGGGCTGAGAGCGGTTCCCCAAACCAGCCCCACCAGACAAACCAGCTCAGGAGCTGCCAGAGATGATGCCAAGCTCTGCCTGAGGAATCCCAAGCCGCAGCCAACGTGGTTTGGCTGGAGAAAGGAGAGCTCCTTGGTCACGTTCAGCACCCAGACAGGCTGCTTCACGGTCCCGGGGCTGCGGGATCCCTCCGGAGCTGCGGTGCAGTGGGGGCAGTGCTCACCGCGAGGGGATTCCCTGGGCTCTCCATCCCTGCTCGTTTCCTTGCCTCTACCTGCTGCTTTCTTGGCAGAGGGAGGCATCTTTGGTCCCAGCTGCAGGGCAGGGATGGGAATTAGCAGCCAAAGGGCGAGATCTGGGGGGATGGAGGGTGCTGGCAGCTGTGGGCTGTGTAAAGCAGCGGCTGTTGCTCTGCCTGGTGCGAGGAGAGCTTCAAAGGCTGGCATTTGGCTTTCTCTCCTCGCAGAGGTACTCTTACGAAACGGGAGTGACTTGCAGCCTGCTTTCCAGCTCCCCCCTCCCAGACCTGAACATGAAGTCAGCCTGGAAAGCGAGGTGTGCGGCACCCACCCCGCCCCGCGATAGCATCTCCTGGCTAACCTCAGGGCACAAAGCACAGCTGCTCTCCTACTCCTGCTCCTGCTGCCTGCCCCACGTTGGGACCCTCACCGGGGAAATCCCAGCCCCTGCTGCAAGCTCTTTCACCCCGGCTGGAGCAGCTGTGGGGCCCGGGAAGCACAAGTGGGAGAGAAGGGAGTACGGAGCCACTTGGAGCAGGTGCATGGGGAAAGCCCCAGGATCACCAGAATCTCTCTGTTCTCCACTTAGCTCCCTACCTGCCCACGGGCTGCTTCACGGCGGAGTATTTCAGAGCAAACATCCTTGCTGAGGCAGCCAACGCCATGGCGAACCCAAGAACTGCTCTGCTTGCCTGGTGCAGGGCTGCTGCGTGAGCTCCCTGCGTGCCTGAGAGCGGCCGGTCCACCCTGAGGGACTGCAACGGGGGAAAAATCCCACTGCAAACACCCCCGGGTTGTCATGGGCTTGCTCCACACCCACATTCCCTGGTGTGAACCAGTTGGTCTCACAGATCTTGATGCCCAGATGGGAAAGAACTGGTTTGTCTCTCTGCATCGTCTCGCCATGACTCCGGGCACCCAAAGGGCCTCTCGGGATCTTTGTCCTGGCACTCCCAGCCTTTCCTAGGAGTGCTCCTGGCCACCCAAAGGTTCTCCTCTCCTGTCTGTGCTCCTTTGTGGCAGCTCTGGAGCAATTCCACCTGGCTGGCAGGGGTGGGGAGCAGCTGAGGTGTGCTGCCTGGGAACATCTGGGTGCCTTAAGATGGGACAGGTGCCCCGGGTTGCGCTGTGGGGTGGCGGAGCGCGCCGCTGCCCTGGGGGAGCGGGTCTCCAGCACGGCATTGGGGCGTGCGTGTACACACATCTCCATCCATCTATATATTACTTATCTCACTCCGAGACGGCGGCGGCCGCTGCTGCTGCATCCCTTTTCGGAGCTGCTATTGGCCAGAAATGATGTCAGTGCTTCCCAGGCTGGGTGCACTGCCATTGGCGGTGAGCAGGGATGCGGCTGTCAGCTGGAAGCGCTCCAGTCATTCATGGGGACTTCAGTGTGTGTTTGCTGGGCACACTTGGACACAAATAGACGGTGAAAGATCTGGCAGGGCCAGGTGAGCACTCGGGGCTTCGCTTTTAACTCTTTTTCCCGGCGCCGGGATGGAGTGCCCTTCATCCCCTCCCGCATCTCCTGTGCCCACCTGTCTCCCCCTTGTTCTGGCAGCAGCTCGCTGCGATGCTCAGCCCCAGGACTGCTGCGTTAGGGCACGTCCCCCGGTGCTGCTCGGTGGCTTTTGGACAGCCAGGAGCACCTCCTCTGCGTTCTCCCTCCTCGCCCCCACTAGCGATCAAAATCCCCGGCTTTGCACTGAGATCAGCAGCAATCATGACAAGACTTGAAACGCTTCCTCTGGGCTCCGTCTTACCCAGCATAATCTCTACAGCTCGGCACCTACCTCCCCGAGCAGCGCTGGCTGAGGCTGCCAGCTCTCTTGGCTGCCAGCTCCGGGCGCTTCTCACCCTTTTTAACTTGCAGCCTGCCGGGAGCTCTTGCTTCAGATCAGAGCCTGCTCGGCTCTTGCGATCCTCAGCACTTGGCGCTCTCCCTAAGCAGGTAAACGAAGGAACCGGTTTCTGGGGCTTTGCCCTTCCTCAGCCAGAGCCCCAAACAGGACACCTCACCTTGTGGCAGCGCTGGAGGTGCCACAGGCCGGGTGCCGGCACCGCGGCCGAGCCGTGCAGCTCACACACACAGCCCCAGGCCGTGGTGCTGCGGGTCCCTCTGGGCTCCGTCTCTCCTCAGAGTGTAGCAGACGCTCCCGGAGCACCTTTGGAGATGTGCTGCCTCTTGCAGGGAGCCGAATGCTCCCCTCCGTGAGGTCTCCTGCCCTCAGGGCTGCCTTTGGGGCCGCTGCTCGCAGCCCCTGACCCGAGTGCTGCTCCGGGGCTCCGGCTCCAGCTCCGACCCACACCCGGCATCCAGAGGGGATGCAGGGGGCAATGCTGGAGCCCAAACCAAGCACCTGAGCAGGGCAGCGCTGCAGGCTGAGGACACTGAGGCACGAAACCTCACGTCAGCCCCGCAGAGCCCCGGCCAGCGGCCGCAAGGTCAACGCCATCCCCACGAAGCCCCCCTCAACACCACCACCACCACCACCACCCCCGGGGGCACCCAGCCGAGGGGCTCCCGGCCACCCTCCGCTTTCCCCATCCTCGCTGCCGGCCCGGCTCACCTGGACCTGCATGAAGGAGCCTCGGTAGAAGCAGCAGGCGGCCGCCGACAGGGCGCTCCACAGGCTGCAGCGCTCCGTCATGGCGCGGCGCCCTCAGCCCCCCTCCGGGCTGCCCCCGGCCCGGCTCGGCTCGGCTCGGCTGGGCTCGGCTCGGCCCCGGGTTGCCCCTCACGCTGCCTCCGCCACCACCGCCACCACCGCCGGGCTTCAATTTCAGCCGCTTCCCCGATTACCTCATCCCTTGTCGGCAACGGGAGGCGGCACCGAAGCGGCTGCTCCGCCCCGGCCCGCCCCGCAGGGACCCGCGGCAGCCGCCACAGCGCGGCCCTGAGGGGAGCCGGCCCCGGGCTGCCACGGCCTGAGGGGGCTGGTGGCCATGAGGGGGACCTGGTGGCCCTGAGGGGGACCTGGTGGACCCGAGGGGATCCAGCCCCACCACGTCCTGAGGGGAGCAGGGTCTTCTGAGGAAACCGGGCAGCCCCCATCAGCCACGTCCTGAGGGGAGCCGGTGTTCCTGAGGGGATCCAGCCCCACCACGTCCTGAGGGGAGCGGGGTTTTCTGAGGGGAATTGGTGTCCCTGAGGGGATCCAGCCTCACTATGTCCCAAGAACTGGGTTTTCTGAAGGGAACCGGTGTCCCTGAAGGCAGCTGGCACCCCTCATCGCCTTCATACCCCGAGGGGTTCCCCCAAAGGAGCTGGCACCCCTCATCTCCTCACCCTAATCTGCCCTCCGCAGTGACACACGGGGTCAGGGACAGGCTCGGTCCCTGCTCCCCCTCACCCCATCCCTCCTCGCCCTGCCCGTCCTCCTGCCGTCCTTTTCTGGGGAAGACGCCGGCTCCTGCCCCACGTGGAGGCAGCCGGCTGCCTGCTTCCCACGTAGGCTGTCTCCGAGTCGCGTTTAATTAAGGCTCCGCTCCGGTTTAATTAAGGCTGCGGTTTCGCGGAACGGGATGCACGAGGCGGCACTGCTGGCTCCGAGCCGCCTGCCAGCCCCGCAGCCCCCTGCTGCTCCACAAACCAAGCCCAGGGACCGCGTCCCGTGTCCCCGCTGTCCTCGTTTTGCCTCTCTCAGCGGGGACCGGGGCACTGGGAGCCCTTGTGGGAGCAGTCCTGGGGGACACAGGACTTGGGGTGCTGGCACAGTGCTCCCCTCCCGTTATACCACTCCATCGGGGATGTCCCTGCCATGAAGCTTTGCTGCCCGGCTTTCCCTGAGCAGCTGCGGTCCCACTAAGGACAGAAACGGACAGAGATTTAGGAGGCTGTGCACAGGGCAGGGAACCTGCACCAGGGGACGTGACAGTAAATCCTGCGCTGCTGCTCTCCCGGCCGTGCTGCCGAAGGAAGGAAGGAAGGAAGGAAGGAAGGAGGAATAAGCCCTGCTCCCAGCGGGGACCAGCTCCAGTTAGCGAGAGCCGTCCTCAACGCGCGTCCCCGGCCGAAGATGCCTCCTGGTGCGCCTCTGCCCTGCCACGCCGCGAGCTCAGAGGTGTTCCTGCTGCCACCCACGCGGCCTCTCTGCTAATTAATTCAGACGAGCCCCTCGCGTCCCCCGGCGAGGAGGAAGCAGGCAGGGCTGATGAGATACAGGTCTCCAGAGCGGCTCCTCCACGCAGAACAAAGAGCTCGACCGCGCTCGCTGGGCCCGTGCTCTGCCCCTTCCATTGCAGGGGAGAGGGGAGCAGGAGGGTAGCGCCTGGATTTAGGATGGGGCCAAGCAGCAGGAGGAGGAGGGCAGAGCACAGGGTGCAGGGCAGCGGGTGGCCCCGCACCCAGAGGTGCCTGCAGCCCTAGCGGGAGCGTGGCTGCTCCTCTCCCCTCGCGAGGGGCCGAGGGACAGAGCAGATGGCAGCACGTGGGGAGACGCCGCTCTGCGAGGATCCGAGGGTGAATCACTCGCCGGCAGAGGCTTCTCCTCCGCAAAGGGCTCAGCTGCTTCCCTCCTGCAGCGGATCCGAGGCTCTCCGCCGACGGAGCGAGCTGGAGCTGTGCCTGTGCTGCCCCTTCGCAGGCACAAAGGGAAGCTGAAGCCCCCGGTGCTCACTGGGACACATCAGCTTTATTGGCAGCAGCTCCCCCGGGGCGTAATGGGGTTTTGCAGCTCCCTGCCTTCCCCTACAAGAGGGACAAACCTACGCTGGCAAACCCCGCTGGGAGGTGAGCAAACGGAGCCGGAGTGCAGATCCCCCAGGCAGTTTGGGAACACCAGCCCTTAGGCTATTATTAAAGTGCGTTAATTACCAAGAGCTTATTGATCCTGGCTGCCTACCCCACACACCACAGAGCAGGGAGCGCTTTGGGTGCCAGGTCCCAGCCTTGCTCCCAAGCGATGCCAGCAGGCACCCAGCCACCCCGATCCCCTCAGGCTATGGGGCCGGGCACTGCTGGGTGCTGAGCACCCCGTCCAGGCAGGGCTGTGGGCTCCCCGCCAGGCACGGTGCCTGCAGTCAGCCGGCGTGCCCCCAGCATCTTGGCCACGCGCACTCCAGCTAATTACTTCTTTGCCTAAAATAGCTGCTGTCGCCGCAGCCATCGGTTGCTTCCGTAGCTCACGGGAAGCGGGGTGTAAATCACACACACTGCCCATGGGCTGCATCTGGACACCACGGGGATGAGTAAGGAATAAAGGCCAAACAGATCGGGTTTGGCATCCGCCTGGACAGTGGGGAATTCTGGCTGACCGAAAACAGCTCGGATTCTACAGGCAAAGCCATGCCCATCGCTCCATGCCCGCGCTGTCTCAATCCATTCACCCACGAGCCATAAAATTTGCCCACCTCCAGGTGCACAGACTGATAGAGCAAGGGAAAACACAGCACGGCACCCGCTCCACCCTGCCCTGGCAGGACTGGTGTGTGCGGGCAGGAGCCTCGCCGCTCCGTGCACATCACACCGCCAGCACGTTGAGCTCCCACCAGCAGCCAGGCTGCTCGTCCCGCGTTGCCAAAGGGAAATAAGAGAGGAGAGAAGTCCCACCGGGGTGGTCGCAGTGCTGGGGGTCACCAAGCCACGTCTGGCCCCGCTGCCCCATTTTGCACGTCCCCATCAAGCAACTGGACTCAGGACGCTCTATCCCTTCTCTAACAAACTCCCTTTTGCCATCGTGTGGCAGCAACTCGCCCTCTGGGCAGGTTTTCAGTGCCCCGACCCCAAAAGAGCCGGCACCCTGTGGCCATCACCCTGCTCCTGCCCGGCGTGCCAGCAGCCTCCTGCAGCAGGGCCGGCTCTCCTCCAGAGCCAGGCGCCTCGCTAATGAATTTCTGGCCAGACATGAAGAGTCCTCAGGAATGTTAATAGTTTGCTGGAGGATAAGCAAGAGATTTGGAGAGATTTACACCGACTTTCATGTGACAGCCACGGAAAGTGGCTCAAACCCTTCCTCTGCTACGTGGGGGCGGAGGGAGGAGGTGGCCCCCGCGCCGCGAGTGATGGGGAGTGCGAAGCGCAGGCAGCGGCGGGGGGACCGTGCACGGCTTGTGCCTCGCCTGCCCGGCTGTTTCTGGCAGCAAATGTCCTCCGAGGACAAAGAGAGGAGGTGCTGGGATGGGGACGTGGAGCTGAGCACAGGGCATGGCCAGCCCCGGGGTCGCTGTCCCCCTGCTGTCCCTGTCCCCCAGCCGGGACGGGCTGCGCCCGCGCTCGGTGTCTTACCTTGACGTATTCGCTGCCGGACTCCAGGCCATTGTGGTGGCTGGAAGGAAAGGAGAAAAATAAATTTGTGTGGGTAACGGGCAGCAAGTCGCAGTGGTCGGGCGAAGGTGGTGGTGGCACAGCGGGGGGGCTGTGCTCCGCGAGGCAGTGGGTTTGGGAATGCTCCAAGGGCCCCCGTGCCCGCTCCCGACGCAGAGCTGAGCCTCCCTAATGCGATCAGGGAAGAATGGGGCTTTTTTGAAAGGATCTTGCCCCAAATCGGCTTGGGACCGTGTGAGCAGAGCTGGGGACAGCCTGGCTGAGGTCCCCTTGGGTCATGGTGCCGGGGCTGCGTGCCAAAGCAGGGTCCCGTGCCCCGTGCCCTGGCAGAGCTCAGTCCCACCGGGCGGTTTTTGGGACACGCCGCCCGGGGGGGGTCTGATTGTTTCTCTGCAGCTTTTTGCGAACCCACAGAATCAAACCCAGGGTGGTGTCGGGTCTGAGACTGCAGTAGAAGCTCCCAGTCTCAGCGATGTGTTCACTCTTGGCCCTACTGACAACCAACCCAACAGCTGGGCTGGCCACTTCTTTCCTGGGGGGTGCTGAATGCCCTTCTCCTTCCTGAGCACGCAGCAACTCTGCTTTTTGTGCCCTTGTGGGGTGAGGTGTTTGTCTGTAGGGGTAACTCCTGATGGAATTGAGAGAGTTTGGGGTAGAGAGGCCATAACAACTGAGCTGGGATGTGCGACCCTGAGGTCTCGTCTTTCTGAATAAAACACAAAAATCCAGACTTCTTTAAGCAGAACCCAGCACCCATCGCCTCCCAAACGCCAAGCTTCAGCACGGACACCCCACTGCCTGCCGAGATCACCCTCCTGGCACAGGGCTGTGGCCCGGGCAGGCGGCTGCAGCCAAGAAATAACCAAACCCAACGGTGTCACAGCCCCGGGACGTCACTTTCCATCCGGGAGCCGCCTCGCTCCACCGAGCACCCGCAGCCACCCGCACTGCCACGGCCAGAGCCCCCCTGGCACTGCACAGACCCCATCCCAGGGGCCAAATCCCTCCTCTGGGAGCTCCCTCCTGGCTGGGGCTGGCTCAAAAATCAATCGGTCCAAAAATTAATCCATCAATCAAGCCCTCTGGGAGCTGCGGTGCGCGGCACCACGCGAATCCTGCTCCATCCCCAAGCCCACCGGGCTGCAGTGGCTCGGAAGAGGAGAAGCAGAGTTGGAAACCAAGTGGGGGAAAAGCTAGAAGAGGATTTTATTTTTTTTTTGGGGGTGGGGGGGCGCACAGCTGCTTCGGGCAGCTGCGGGCTGCCTGCCCACCCTGGCGCTGCCTCTCCAGCCCGTTTGCCTTTCACACGGCCGCAGAGAGCGCCTGGTGCTGCGAGAGCCGTGAGAAAAACCGGCAGGAGGACGGGGGCCTCCGGGCAGGAAATCGGGAGCATGAGAGCAGCTGGGAGACGCGGCGAGGGCTGGCGGCGAGGGGGGGGCCTCGTGCTGGGGACGGGCAGCAGCTGCGGCTGGGGAGGGTGAGAGGAGGGGGCCGGGGGCCGCAGCCCCCCCTTGGCTCCACGCATTCCTGGAGGAAACGGCATTTTTGGGGGCAGCCGAGCGCCTGGGAGAAATTCCTGGGCTGCCTTTGGAGCGCGGCCGCAGCCGGGCCGCTGGGATTCGGAGCTGCTGCTGGGCTTCCCGCGGGGTGGGGGAGATTTTGGGGACAGCGCAGACATTGCCAGGCTCTGTGCTGGGGACCGCCAGGGCTGGTGGGGTGGGTCCAGCCCCAGTTTGGAGCCCAGGCTCTGCTCACCTGGGTACACCAGGGGCTGCGTTTGGGCACACGGTGCCTCAGTTTCCCCTCCTTGGAGCCCCTCGGTGCCGGCAGTGCCCAACCCATGCCCCATGGGAAGCAAAATTTCCCCTGTGGGTCACCTCCTGTGGGTCACCGTGTCCCTGCCGCTGTCCCCGCTGCTCCTGTGGGGTCACAGCAGCCCCGGGGCTGGGCGCTGCACACCCTGTCCCCGCTGAGCGTGGTTCCCAAGGGTCCCTGATCCTGCACGGAGCTTCTGGGGTGCGTGGGCACCCTCAGCCCGCCCTGCCCTGGGGGCCTGCGCTCAAGCAGGAGGCGTTGGAGATTCTCCAGGGCTGGAAAACATGACCAAGGGCCACGCTTGTCCCCTCCGCGGTCCCTTAGCGCGGGCACTCCCTGTTCTGGGCAGCTGTCCCCAGCCCCCCCTCATGTCCTGGCGGGGAAGGATTGTCCCTGTCCCAAGGACGTGCGCAGGAGGAAGGGCTGGGGAGCGGCACAGCCCCGGTCCTGCTTCCGCCGCCTGTCCCACAGCACAGCCCGGCCGCGGGGATGGCTCCGGGGCTGCCTGGGGCACACGGCCACTCCCCGAGCCCCCAGCAGGGCTCCCCAAACCCCAAACGGGGCCCAGAGGGGCAGAAACACCCCTGATGCTTGGGTCACGCGCGTGCCTCAGTTTCCCCAGCAAACAGCACGGCCACGCTCATCATCGGGGCAGCCCCAGGTGATGCACAAAGGAGTTCGGTGCTCAAGTTTTGGGGATCCAAATCCCCCCTCCAGCACTCCCCAGATCCCAGACACCCGGGTGCCCACCACTCGTCCCCACTCTGCTTGGCTCCTGCCCGCCCTGGTCTGGGGGCTAATTAATTTTGGGGGCAAAAGGGGTGCCCTCCGCGGGGGCTCTGCGCCCACCCGGGGGTGCAGCAGCGCTGCCCAGGTGCTTTCCATCAGCAAACGCCGGGGCCTCGGCATCTCCCACAGCCCTACATCGAGGCTTTGTGCGCCCCGAGCGAAGCCCCTTTCCCAGCCTCCCCCTCCCCGTGCCCTGAACCGTGCCGGGGAGAGTGGTGGCGATCCCAAATCCTTACCTGCCCTGCCCCAAGGTGGGAAACCTCCTGCCCACCGCTGTCATCGGCCCTGCGTGGCTGGGCGAGAACCTCTGCTCCGGGACGGGGAGAAGCTCTGGAGGGTGCTCGCTGCGAGCCGGGACGTGGGGCGCGGCGGCAGACCCTCCTCCTTCCCGTCCCAGCCCTCCTCTGGCCCTCCCTTCGCGGCCGGCAGGAATGTGCAGCCGGTTCCCAGCACCGATTCCTCTTCCTCGCCCCGCTCCTGGCACCACGCAACCCCCCCTTCCCTCTCCCTTCCCTCTCCAGGATGAGCCCTGCAGTGGTTCTGGGGGAAAAGGGGATTTGGGGGTGCAAGGGGGGGGTTATGGGGTCCTGGGTTGGGGCTGGCACAACGGGACGTCATTACGGGGGGAAATCTGGAGTCCTCTGCCCGTGCCCCCAGTCCCTCAGTAGGGATGTGTTTGACCCCGGTGCCCAGACGCCCAGGTGATGGGCAAGGCTAAAAATCCCTCATTCATTTTGAGGTGAAAACCCTCTGAACAAGCCGATTCAGGAGGGCTGAGGCCCCCAAAACCTTGAAGAGGGGTTTAACAGGCAGAAAGGATTGGGGCTGGGGGGGTTTTGGGGATTACCCCTGTACCTGGACAGAGGCTGGGCTGTTTGGGGGGGTGAAGGACGTCAGGGCTGGAAGGGGAAGGAGGGCCAGCCAGGTCAGGGGAGGCCGCGGGGTGTTTCCACCCCCTGCGGAAACAGGAGGGAGCAGAAATCCCACAGGAAACCTCGCTCAGCCTCCGAGCCAGGCCGTGCCGTGCCGCCAGCCAGGTGCATCCCGTGGGGACCCTGCTGCGTCCCAGCCCCTCGGCCCCCCCCGGGGAGCACAAAGCGAGCCCGGCACAGGGAATGGGGCCCTACCTGTCCGGGGAGCCCTCGCTGGGGTGCTCTTGCCCCTTTCCCAGCAGATCCCTGCTGGTGGTCTCCGTTCCTGGTGCGGGGCCGGGGGCTGCTCTAGGGCTCGGTGCCTCCATCCTGGGGCAGGAGATGATCCCTGCAGGCTCCTGCTCCATCCTGGACATCGCTGCCGCTGGGGTGCCTGAGGGCAGAGCCTCTTCCTCCTCCTGCTCTGCTTTCCCAAAGGCTGAGGACGGGTCTGTGCCGGCGTCTGGGGTGCCAGGAGTCTTGGGGCCGCTCATTGGGGTTGTGCCGGGCATCTTGTCCCTGGGGGTCCCTTTCTCCCGACAGCTCTGGGTGCCCCTGGCTTTGCCCGGGCTCTTCCCCACCTTGCCCGGGTTCTGCCTGGGCATTGTGCCCATGTGGCTGTACATGTCCGAGGAGCGGGCGTAGGGGCCGGGGCTCTTGGGCATGGTGTTGAGATCATCCTGAGTGCTGCCAAAGGGCTCCTCCAGGAAGCCGTGTGGGGGCAGCCCCCCTTCCCCCGCCTCGGAAGAGCTGGGGGCCACGGCCCCGCGCCGCAGCGTGAAGGAGCGGGGGATGCTGCTCAGGCTGCCGAAGCCTTTGAACTTGAAAAACTCTGGCGAGGAGAGAGGAGAGAAGGGGGGAGATGAGGGGTGGGCACGGGCACTGTGCTATGGTGCAGCCCGGTGTCAGCCCTGCTGCAGCACTGGTCCCAGCGCAGTGTTGTCACCGTGTGGCCTGGGGCACACACGATGCTGCCGGGGGCTCTTCGGGCTCTCCAGCTCTCCATGCTGAGCACCAGCCCACGCTCCGTTTACCCCAGAGCCCCCGGACTTGTGGACGTGCCCCGTGTGCACGTCGCCACCCTGCCCAGAGCAGGATCCGGCCACCGGCTGGGGCCGGCGCTGCGGTGCTGGCTGCGAGCAGGAGGCAGCCTCCTGCCTCCCCACTTCCTCGCTCAGCCCCTCGCAGCCTCGCTGCGGCTCCCCGGAGCCACCTGCAAGCGCCGAGCGCTCAGCGGTTGCCGGAGGAGTATTTATAACCCCGGCTGGGCGGCTCTGCCTTTCGCACCTCGGCGCTGCGTGCCGCTGCGCTGCCTCCCCGCCTGCGTTGGTGCAAGGGTGGCAGCAGAGCTGCGGTGCTGGAGCTTTGGTTTTCTGGGTGCTTTTGGGGTTTTGCAACTCTTACATTATGCAGCGGGGCCCTGCAAAGCCTCTTCCCCTCCGGGTGTGCCGAGGCAGGAAGCTGCACCCTGCACTGCGTAAGGAGCCTGGGTGCGGGGGGCTCAGCCCTCAGACACCACCTCCTGCATGGGCTGCAGGGTGCCCCCGCCACCAGACGGGGCAAAGGGGCTGCAGCAAGCCAGAATCGCTCCTGCAGAGCCAAAATCTCGTGGCCTGGACGCTGTCAGCAGCTGAAGTGCTTTGGGTTAAAGCCCCCCTCGGGGGCCGAGCATCCTTTACGCTCGGGGCTGCTGCGGGGTGGAAAAGCTGGGGACCTTCCCGATCGCCTCGCTTCCCACCCCGATGGAAAATCCCAGCTCAGCCGGGGCCGTGGGAGATGGGTTTTGCCCAGCCCCTCGCACAGCTCCCGGGGGAGCGGAGGGGCTGGCCTCCCACCGTGCCGGCAGCGGCACGTGGAGGCAGAGGAATGCGGAGAGCAGCAGCGAAGGCCAGCTCCTGCTCAGCGCGGGGCCTGGCGATGTGCAGTCCCAGGGCTTTGGGGAAAACCAGAAACTGTGAGAAAGAGCACGGCTCCCTCCCCGCGGGCACCACCGCTTCCTCTGCGCCCCGCTCCCAGCGCTTCATCCCCGAGTGCGGCTCCATCGGTGCGGATTCGCCCCCGGCCTCCATCCCAAATCGCTGCTGCAGGAGGACCTGGAGTGGTCCCGGACACCCCCAGCCCCGGCTTTCACCCCCAGGCACACACGGGGTGAATGCTCCTTGCAAGGTGTGATTTGGGGAGCTGAAATCCCCAGTGGGGTGAGCGTGGGGTTCACCCCCATTGGGTGCACGCTGGCACCCAGTGCATGCAGACCGGTCCCAGTCCCATTCCCAGCACCTGACCCATCAGCACCAGGGCTCGAGCGAGCCCAGGGGACGTAAAACCCCAGAGCCCCTCTCATCCCCAGCGAGTTTCCTGATGCAACCTCTCCCTTACAAGAGGTGACCATGCTCGTGCATCCCCCCCTTTGGGGCCAGGCTGCCCAGGTGAGCACCCGGCGCCCACCCTCGCCATCCCCCGCTGACTTACTGAATTTCTTGAAGCCCCCTCGTTTCTGGCCCTCAGCCATGGCCGTGCTGCGGGGACCGGGAGGGACAAGTTTATAAACTTGAAGGCTGTCCCTGCCCGCTCCTCCCTTCCTGTCCCCCCCCTCCGCCTCTCGCTCGCTCTCTTGATCACTCGCTTCCTCCCTGATGCTGTCATCTGCTCGTGTGGCAGCCCTCTGTCCCCTCTGTCCCCACTGTCCCTACTGTCCCCTGGTACCCGCTGACCATGCTCCTTGATGTCCCCCTGTCCCCACAGTCCTCTCATCCCCACCTGCCCGCTCAGGAGCCACCCGGGGACACAGCTTTGGGGCTGCCCCAAACCCTGGGTGCCATCCCGCTGACGGCGGTGCCAGCCCTACAGATGACGCCCCCCCTTTGGCTGCCGGTGGCTGCACCGGGTGATCCCGGAGCCGTTTCCCAGCCGCGGTGACCCCATAAATTTGGGCACCAGGCTCAGCCCCTGCCCTCACCCAGTCCCTGGGTGGTGGCCTTGTGCCCACCTCACGCCCCCAGACCCCGCTGGGCTGCGGGCCCTGGAGGAATGAGGTGAGGTGGGGGCAGCGGGGAGCCATGGGGCTGTGCCCAGCCATGCGCCCCCGTCCCTGCCCATTTGGGGTCCCCCCTTTGGGCACCCACGACCCCAAACAGAGCCTGGCACGGGCAGTGCTTGTGTTTCACATCCGTGTTTGCTGTGCTTCGTGTACACTGGGACAGGGGCTGGGGATCCCCACGGGTCTCCCCCCACCAGCACCGAGCCCCCGGGGGGCTGAGGGGCGGGCGGAGGCGGCTCCCCCCCCATGGGCTGAGCCCGCCTCAAGGCGAGGGCTGACAAGATGGCGGCGGGCGGCGGGACTACAACTCCCAGCGGGCAGCGCGGCGCGCCGGAAGCGGCGGGAAGCGGGAAACAGGAAGTGGGGAGGGGAGGGGGGGGAAGGGGGAAGCCGTGAGGAGAGGGGCCGGGGCCGGGGCCGGGGCTGTGGCGGCGGCGGGATGGCCAAGCAGTACGACATGGTGGAGTGCCCCTTCTGCGACGAGGTCTCCAAGTACGAGAAGCTCGCCAAGATCGGGCAGGGCACCTTCGGGTGAGAGCGCGGGCCGCGGGGACTCGGCTGCGGCCGGGAGGGGGGGCTGCGGCCTAGCCCTGGGCCCTACCCCTGGCCCCTACCCCCGCCCTGTCCCCTCACAGCCTTCTGCCCCTTCTCCCCCTCCTCACAGGGAGGTTTTCAAAGCCAAGCACCGCCAGACGGGCAAGAAGGTGGCGCTGAAGAAGGTGCTGATGGAGAACGAGAAGGAGGGGGTGAGCTGCGTGTGGCTGTGACTGGGGAGGTCGGGGTGGGAGCGTGCGGGGAGTGGAGTTGATCTCTGATAACAGAGGGTGTCTTCCCTCTCTGTGTGTTCCCTGATAATGGTCACAGCTGGGATGTGCCAGGTCTCGAGGAGCAGTGTTAACGGGTATCGGGGAGGCCGCTCTGCCAGGCAGGGCCATGCGGTGCCCTCGGGCAAACAAACAGGGGAGACCGGGCGTCAGGGTCACTTAAACTCCTCTGCCTGGTGGCAGAATCACCCCTACCAACGGTGGTGAATGAATTCTGACAGTCCCAGTGTCACGTTTTGAAGCTCTGATGGCACATAAATAAGCTGTTCTTTGCTGCTCCAGCAGCTCCCCTGCCGTGTTGTTGTGCTCACAACTTCCCTGTCCCCCAGGCGGCTGTGGGCTGCTCTCCTGCGCTCCTGACCCACACCTTCTGCTTCTCCTTTCAGTTCCCGATCACGGCCCTGCGAGAGATTAAAATCCTCCAGCTGCTCAAGCACGAGAACGTGGTGAACCTCATAGAGATCTGCAGGACCAAAGGTAGCTGCCGGGGGGCTGTGGGTTTTCCTTCAGCCCCATGTGGCGGCTGAGCAGGGCACTGTGCCCTGGGGGGGATGGCTCTACCAGGCCTTGGGGTGACAGCACCCGCGGTTTGGGAAGCTGCCTCTCAACGGGTTAGAGCCGTGCCACAGCTTGGCTGAAAAAAAAAAACCTCTTCAGAGCATGCTGCTGTCACTGTGCTGCCTGAGAGGCTTTAAATAAACCTGTGCTGAAGAGCACCCAAAGCTGAGGGGGTTCCTCCTGGCATGGATTTTGTGGCTGTGTTTTTTTTGGGGTCGTGCTGGGAGCTGTGTTCCAGCTGGAGGCTCACTCAGCCCCTCGCTGGGTGTGTTGCAGCCAGCACTCAGGCTCGGGGCAGGGTCAGATGTGCCACGGCCCCGTTTGGTGCCCAGCTGCCTGCTGCTCCACCTCCTTCCTGCAGGCTGCCCCCAGGGCAAGCAGCGTGCCTGCTGTGCTCAGTGCACCTGGCCTGGCTCGGTTCCCAGGGAAATGGGGTTAAAACGTGTCCTGCTTTATATCCATCAACCCCTTCTGTGGATTTTACCAGAAAAAGCAGTTCTGGAGGTGACAGATGATGTTAAAGCTTGCCATGCTCTAGCCAGTCACTTCGGTTAAATAAAACGCAAGTGGCAGCTGTCTGCTGCTGCTGGTCTGTAAAAACACCGGGTAGAAACCTCCAGCCCAGGACTGGGGACTGGAATTTACTCCGCAGCATCTATTGATTACTGTCAGTTTTTGGAACTGGCGGGTACAAGGAAAAACACCGCCACCGAGTTAATTTTTAATTCCTTGTGTGATTAAGCCAGTTGTGATGACTGCCTGTGTCTGGCACGCCGAAGGTAAATATTTTTGTGGACGTGTAAAATTGTTTGGTTTCTGTTTAAATTCCACTTTCCTTCCAAATCCGCTTTGACCTCAGTTTCACGTGAAAAATAGGAATGTGGCACTCACTGTTCCCAGACCTCCAGCTTCTGTCCTTTCACGTGGTGAGGGCTGTGCCTGTGTCAGGGACTCGCAGAGACCCACGGGCATCCTCCCAGCCAGGGGGGAGCTCAGCCCTCGTGTTCTGCCTGCTGATGGGCGGTTTTGCTGCGTACAGCTGATGGAAATCGGCCTCTCGTTTTAATGTTTTGCACGTGTGCCCTAGGAACGAGATTGAAATTGATTGCTTCATTTGAGGTTTCCTGCTATTGACTTTAAATGGCAATTGAAATTGGAGTTTTAAATCGTATTGATCTGGATCGGGCTGTTTTCGTAGATACCGTTTGAGGTTGCAGAACGCCTCGCTTTCTAATGTTATTTTAGAAAGATTTTCTCTGTTCCTGTGTTGTTTTTTTTTCTTCTGGGACTGTCCTTGCCCTTGCTGCTGTGCTGATCCTGCTTGGCTGGCGCTGTGTGCACCGATGGGTTTGTAGGGAGGAAGCCCCACAGCTGTTAGGCACACAAATGAAGCTTTCAAAGATTTTTGTCTCCTTCCCTTGCCTTTCTCATGACATCTGCTGCTCACCCCTTGTTTTTCCAATGCTTTTTTTTGCTGCCTTAGTGCCTCTGTCTAAAGGACCTTGAGGCCTGTGGGGTCTCTGTTTCTGTTTGTGTGCCCTGAGGTTTTACTCCGGGATGGCTGGAGGTCAGGAGGAGCTGTGGTGGCACCGGGGGTCCCTCTCTGACTGTCCCTGCTTGCCCCTCCTGCAGCCTCTCCGTACAACCGCTGCAAGGGCAGCATCTACCTGGTGTTTGACTTCTGCGAGCACGACCTGGCTGGCCTCCTCAGCAACGCCCACGTCAAGTTCACGCTCTCGGAGATCAAGAAAGTCATGCAGATGCTGCTGAACGGGCTGTACTACATCCACAGGAACAAGGTAACGGGCTGGATCCACACTGAGCTCCGAGCCCACCTTGCTCTCTGTGAGCGGGTGTCTCAGCACAGGCTGGGGGAAATCCTTCCTTGTCCTTCATCTCCGGGGCCGGGGTGCCAAGGAAGGGCTCCTGGGTGGCTCAATCTTTCCCCGTCCGTCCTCGTGCAGATCTTGCATCGGGACATGAAAGCCGCCAACGTCCTGATCACGCGGGACGGGGTCCTGAAGCTCGCGGACTTCGGGCTGGCTCGAGCTTTCAGCCTGGCTAAGAACAGCCAGCCCAACCGCTACACCAACCGCGTGGTCACCCTGTGGTACCGGCCGCCAGAGCTGCTCCTAGGTAGGCGCTGGGCTCTGTCCTCTCCTCCTCCCTCCTCGCTCCCCGGGTGATTAACGCGGCGCCTCTCCGTAGGGGAGCGGGACTACGGGCCCCCCATCGACCTGTGGGGTGGGGGCTGCATCATGGCCGAGATGTGGACCCGCAGCCCCATCATGCAGGGCAACACGGAGCAGCACCAGCTCACCCTCATCAGCCAGCTCTGCGGATCCATCACGCCGGAGGTGAGGGCAGGAGGAGGGAGCTGCAGGGGGGTGGTGAGGGCTGGGGCTGGGGCCAAACGCTCCCGCTCCTCTCCCTGCCCCACGTGCAGGCTGCTGTGCGTGCCCAGCATCGTTGTGCCTGCTGCTGGGGGCCGTGTCCTCTGACAATGAGCTTCTTTGCTGCTTCGTGTGAGCTCCAGATGTTTCCTTAGCCTTGTGCAGCCTCCGAAACACCCGAGGGTGAACGTGGCTCTTCTGAGATGAGGAGTGCTGTGCTCTCAGCCCTGCTGGGAGCGCTCAGCCCTTTCTCAGCTCCTTAAGGGCAGCCAGTCCTGCCCTCTGCTGGAAGGTGGAGCCGAAAGGGACCTTGGCCAGGGTTTTCATCAAACAGGGTGTGAGAGGAGGGCGGCTGTGCACGTGGCTGCAGGGACGCTGGTAGGTGCACTGGAGGTGTTCCCTTTTGTACCCACGGACTTGCTGCAGCCTGTCCCGGACTGGGGCTGAGGGTAGTACAAGTGATTGCAGCGGGCTGTGGTTCCTAAAGATAAAAGGTGCCACGAACATCCACGTTGTTATCAGTGAGGAGTTTTGTCCGTTGACCTTTCTGGATGTTGTAGTTGGCCTGAGCTGGTTCCCCAGTAGATTTTTTTTATTTATTTTTTTTTGGTGGGAGGACAGAAATCCTGTGGCATCCTCAGGAGCGCTGTGCTGTGTGCTGTTCCCGCTCCGGGAGGATTCTGTCCTGACTTGTCCACGTGTCTGTAGGCTTTGGTGTGCGCTTCAGTGTCTCCGTGCTGTGGGAACAAGGCCTGCTGGCTTGGAGCTTCTGAAGTAGCATTGTTCTTGCAGCACACCTCACGCCAGTTTGCCCGAGGGCGTTAGCTTCAATGGCTTCTGCTCTCTGGAACCATCTCCTCCCAACCCTCCCCTTCCTGCTCCCTCCCAGGTCTGGCCGAACGTGGATAAATACGAGCTGTTTGAGAAGCTGGAGCTCCCCAAGGGCCAGAAGCGCAAGGTGAAGGATCGCCTGAAAGCCTACGTCAAGGACCCCTACGCGCTCGACCTCATCGACAAGCTGCTGGTGCTGGATCCCGCCCAACGCATCGACAGCGACGACGCCCTGAACCACGACTTCTTCTGGTCGGACCCCATGCCCTCGGACCTCAAAAACATGCTGTCCACCCACAACCAGTCCATGTTCGAGTACCTGGCCCCGCCGCGCAGGCGGGGTGGCCACATGCCCCAGCAGCCAGCCAACCAGGGCAGGAACCCCGCGGCCACCAACCAGACCGAATTCGACAGGGTCTTTTGAGCGGGGTCCCGGCCGGGCTGCTCGGGGAGGTGCCGTGAGCAGGGGTGTGCTGGCGGGGTCTCTCTCTCTCTCTGTCTCTCTCTCTCTGGGCAGGGACTTCCTTCACGGCGAAGTGCCTGGTGGCTTTAACCGAGCTCTGCCGTCCCCTCTCCTAGCACAGCAGCTCTGCCACTAAGGAGCTGCGGCGTGCGAGCCGTGTGTGTGTGTGTGTGTGTGTGAGTGAATGAGTGGGGAGGTGACGCCTGCAAGCCCAGGGTTGTTTCCCTGCAGCTTTGGCCCACAGCCCGTGTCCCCTGGGGCAATCTGTATTGGTTAGGGTAATCTCGTGGATCAATTGTTAGGGACCTGGTGACGGAGGAGGTGGCTGTGTCAGTGCGGGGGCTCGCTGAGGCTCTCAGCAAACAGTGCAGGGAGCCGCAGGGCTGGGAGCAGCTGCCCTGGATCAGACTGGGCCCTGCTGGTGGCCGTCTCTGCCTCTCAGTTGCTCTTAGCTCCTACACAGCGTGTCCTCTGAGCACCCAGAAGCTGGTGTAGGATGAGGCAGGTGCCTCTGAGTAATTTGGACATGTCTCAGGGAAGGCGTCGTCATACTGCCTGGAGTGACTAACTCTCACTGGAGTTTTGGGCTGCAGCCTGGAAAGGGCCCTGCTGGGTGGCTGACACAGCTCCTTGCTCCATGCAGCCGGGATTTACGGTGGGAATCATTGGTCTCTGCCACAGTGCTCGGCGTCCGTGCTTCCTTGGTTCCAAGCTGCAATTAGGATTCCTGTGGGACACACCTAGCTGGCTGCCTGCTTTTCGCTTAGTGCTAACCACAGCAAGAATTTGGATTGGGAAGGGAGCTGGGGGTGCTTGCAGGCAGCCCCTGTCCCGCTGCTTGCAGAGCTTTCGGCGTGGCACAGCCGTGTTGGAGGAGCCAGGGCCACTCGTACAAACCCCCAAGCGTCCACTCCTGTGTCCTGGCCCTCCGTGGGTGACTCTGGAGCAGGACCACGGCCGTCCCCAGGCACAGAGATGAGGTACACGGTGCTGGTGTGCATCTGCCTCACTCTGCTGGAGCTCGGGGGCCTGGCTGGTGCGGAACAAGTGCTCCTTCAGGTCCTGCCCAGCACCTTGTCCCCACGGCTGCCGGCTGCACATGGCCGTATTCTCCTGAGCCACATGGATCCCAAGACTTTCGAACACGTAAATGCACACGAAAGGCGGCGGGTGATAACCTTTGGCCTTTCAGAGGTTGTGCATTAACCAGGCCCATGTAAAAGCCGCGGTGGTGGTGGCTCAGCTCGTGGTGGAGGAGGTGGGGAGCTCACCCCACGCGGAGCAGCCCCCGAGGATGATAAAGGACACCTATAAGGTAAATTTGCGGGGGGATCCCGAATCGTGCCTGGGTGCGAGGGGACTTGTGGGGAAAAAATGAGGGGGGAGGAAAAAAAATAATGAAGTTAGCTGCGAGTGATCAGCCCGATGCCTCGTGCCGGTTGTGAATAAAGGTGATCTCATTCCCCAGCGCCTTCCCCCTGCTGTGTGTGGCCCTGCTTCTTGTGCTAAACCTCCCAAAGTTTGGGGAGCTGCCTCAGAGGGCGGGCAGGGGCAGGCAGCGGGGCGCAGCGTGCCCTGACAGGGCTCTGCTGACAGGGCGCCATGCCCGCTGTGGTAACAACTAGCGGGCACCGAGCATCCTCGCTGAGGAGGCAGCGGGGCTGCTGTGCTGCCTTTTTGCCATCTTGGGGGGTTTTGTGAGGATTTTGGGGTGGTTTAAGGCTGTGCTCGCAGCCCCCACCCCGCGGTTGTGCTGTGGGGCTCCCCGAGCTCCCAGCCCTGCCTCAGCGCCCCTCACTATGAGGGGACCCTGCCCTTCTCCAACATGGCGCCCACCGGCGGGCTGCCGAGGGGAGGGGAGGGGGGTGTGCCCTCAACCAAGATGGCGGCGGCGGCGTCAAGGCTTATTAAAAAGGGGGGGGGGGGCCCGTTTAGCGGCGTGGCCGGGGGGGGGCGTGGCCTGAGAGGCGCGCGGCGGGGATGGTGGCGCGGGGGCTGCGCGCGCTGCGGGCCGCGGCGGCGGGGAGGGGGAGGGGGGGGAGGAGGGGGCTGAGCACGCGCCCCGCGCGTGCCCCCGCCGCGGATTATCAGGTACTGGGGGGGGGGGCAACAAATTGGGGGGGTTTGAGGTAAAAAGTGGGCTGCGGGACCCTCACTGGTACTGGAGGGGGTGCAGCGGGGTCCGCACTCGGTGGCTGGGGGGTGTTTGGGTGCTGGGGGGGTGTGGGGGGGGTGTTTTTGGGGGGGTGTTTTTGGGGTGGGGGGGCTGTGGGGGTGTCTGACAGCGGTGCCCCCTCAGGACGCCATCCGCACGCTGAACTCGCTGCAGACCAACGCCAGTTTCCTGGAGCAGCTCCGCAGGGAGCGCCCCGACCCCCGGGCACAGCTGGAGGCCATGAGGGGCTTCCTGGAGAGGAGCGGGCTGCAGGTGAGGGGGGGGCACCCCCACACACACACCCCCCAGCCCCTGAGTGTGGCCCCGCGGTCCTTGTCCCCTTGTCCCCCCCCTCCTGGGATGTGGCCGCAGGGGTCCCACGGGGTGGCTGACCTGCAGGTGGAGGACCTGGACGGGCTGAACATCATCCACGTCACCGGGACGAAGGGCAAGGTGAGGGGGGGGCATGGGGGGACACGGATGGGGACAGGGACAGGGATGGGGACAGATGGGACAAGGATAGGGACAGTAGGGACAGGGATGGGGATGGGGACGGAGATGGGGATGGGGACAGGACTTAGAGGATGGGGATGGAGATGGGAACAGAAATGGGGATGGGGACAGGGACAGAGAGGACAGGGATGGAGACAGAGGGGACAGGAACAAGAATGGGGACAGAGGGGCCAGGGACAGGGATGGAGATAGGGATGGGGACAGATGGGACAAGGATAGGGACAGTAGGGACAGGGATGGGGATGGGGACAGAGAGGACATGGTTGGGGACAGGGACGCAGATGGGGACAGGGACAGAGAGGACTTGGATGGGGACAGGGATGGGGATGGAGACAGAGGGGACAGGGATGGGGATAGGGATGGGGACAGAGGGGTCAGGGACAGAGAGGACAAGGATGGGGACAGAGGGGACATGGATGGGGACAGGAATGGGGATGGACATGGGGACAGAGGGGACATGGATGGGGATGTGGATGGAGATGGGGACAGGGACAGAGAGGACTTGGATGGGAACAGAAGGGATAGGGATGGAAATGGAGATGGAGATGGGAATGGGGACAGGGATGGGGACAGAAGGGACAGGGATAGGGATGGGGACGGAGATGGGGATGGGGACAGGGACAGGGAAGGGGACAGGGCTGACACTGCCTCACCCCCAGGGCTCAGCGTGCGCCTTCACTGAGCGCATCCTCCGCGGCTACGGGCTGAAGACCGGCTTCTACAGGTGGGCAGGAGCGGCCGGGGGGCTCGGGGGGACATGGGGACAGTGTTTGGGCCATACCTGAAGGGTGTCACCTGTGTCACCTCTCTCTCTTTTTTTTTTTTTTTGGTGTCCCCCCTCCCTCCCCAGCTCCCCGCACCTGGTGCAGGTGCGCGAGCGGATCCGCATCAACGGGCAGCCGCTCAGCAAGGAGCTCTTCAGCAAGTACTTCTGGCTGGTCTACAACCGCCTGGAGGAGACCAAGGTGGGGGCTTCCCGGGGCTCGTTGGGGCCGGGAGGGGGGGGCTTTGGGGGCTCAGTGGGGGACCGGGGAGCCCCTTGGGGTCGTCCCTAATCCTTATCCGTCCCGGCAGGACGCGGCGCAGGCCAGCATGCCGGCGTATTTCCGCTTCCTCACCATCATGGCCTTCCACGTCTTCCTGCAGGAAAAGGTAGGGGACAGCGCGGTGCTTCCGCGGATTTTGGGGGGGGGACAGGGGCTGACCCCTGTGGGGCTGTGCCCAGCTTGTGGTGCCGGTGGACCCCAAATCCCTGGGGACGCTCACCGCTGATGTCTCCCCGCGTGCCCTCGGTCCCCAGGTGGACCTGGCGGTGCTGGAGGTGGGCATCGGCGGCGCCTACGACTGCACCAACATCATCAGGTAGGGGGGGCGCCCGCGTCGTCCCCATACCGTCCCCGTGCCACCCCCCCCACCCCCACTGAGCCCCCCCAACGTGTCCCCAGGACCCCCGTGGTGTGCGGCGTCTCCTCGCTGGGCATCGACCACACCAGCATCCTGGGGGACACGGTGGAGAAGATCGCCTGGCAGAAGGGGGGCATTTTTAAGGTGAGGGACGAGCCCCCATGCCCCCGAGGGGGGGCTTCTTTGGGGCCATGCTCGGGGGGGGTCCCTAATGCCGTGTGTCCCCCCCACAGCCCGGCGTGCCGGCGTTCACCGTGCCGCAGCCCGAGCGGCCACTGGAGGTGCTGCGGGACCGAGCCCGGGAGATTGGGGTGAGCTCGGGGACGGGGTTGGGAGCGAGCAGGGGGGGCTCCGTGCGGTGTTTGGGGGGGGGGGCTCAGCCTCCTGTCCCCGCAGTGCCCCCTCTACGTCTGCCCGGAGCTGGACGCCTTCGAGGCCGGGAGCCAAGCGCTGGAGCTGGGGCTGGCGGGCGGCCACCAGCGCTCCAACGCCGCGCTGGCACTGCAGCTCGCCAGGACGTGGCTGCAGCGGCGGGGCTACGAGGGTAAGGCGGGGAAAGGGGGGGGCAGACGGGGTGGAAAATGGGGCTGGGGGGGGCGTGTGAACGACATTTTGGTGCCCGTCCCGCAGCAGGTCCCGAGGTCTTGCCGGAGGTGCCGCCCAGCACGGAGCCGTCGGTGCCGCTGGCGCCCGTGTTTCACCCCAGCGATGCCATGATCCAAGGTGAGGGGTGGGTACGGGGTGGGGGGGCCGCATGTGACCCCCCCCCGGTGCCACCAGCGCATTTGTAACAGGCTGGGGACATCCCGGGTGTCCCTGGCATGGCTGCGTGGCGATGCTCTGCCGCCGCCTGCTGTGCCACCGCTGTACCCCTGCTTGTGGGGGTGCCGGTGATGAAATGGGGGGGGTCCAGCTGTGTCCCCTGTGTCCCCCCCCCCAGGTTTGAGGGACACGGAGTGGCTGGGCCGCACGCAGGTGCTGCCCCACGGCGCCGTGACGTGGTACCTGGACGGGGCGCACACCACCAGCAGCATCCAGGCCTGCGTCCGCTGGTTCCGCCAGGCTGCCCTCAGCCACGACAAGCCCCAGGAGTAAGGAGGGGACACGGGGGGGGGGCGGGGGGGGCACACAAACACCCGGTGGCCGTGCCGGGGTCCTTGGGGTTGGGGGGGGCTATAGGGTGGCACCCACCCTTTTCCCCGTTGTCCCCACAGCGGCTCCGAGGTGCGCGTGCTGCTCTTCAACGCCACGGGGGACCGGGACACGGCCGCACTGCTCAAGCTGCTGCTGGTGAGGTTTTTTTTTTTGGGGGGGGGGCTGCGGGGGGGCAGTGGGTGCTGGCAGGGGGCTGAGCGCCCCCCCCGTGTGCCCCTGGGCCCCGCTGTGCCGTGGGTGCAGGAGCCACGAGGTGGAGCTGCTGTGTCTGTCTGTCCGTCCTGCCCCCCCCAGCTCTGTGCGCCCCCCCCCAGGAGCCCCACTGGGCTGGGACTGGTCCCAGTGGCACTGCGGTGCTGGGTGGGGGTCCCGGTGCCCCCCCCGCACGCTGAGCCCCCCTCTCCCTGCAGCCCTGCCACTTCGACTACGCCGTCTTCTGCCCCAACTTCACGGAGCTGTCGGTGACCGGCAGTGCTGGTGAGTGCCGGGGGGGGGCTTTGGGACCTCCCGGTGCACCCCCCCTCCATCCCAGACCCCCCCCTTTTTACTCGTTTCCCTCCCCCCCAGACCAACAAAACTTCACCGTGACCCTGGAGAACGCCCTGACCCGCTGCCTGGAGAACCAGAAGACGTGGGGGCGGCTGCTGGAGGAGAAGGGGGGGCAGGAGACCCCCTGGTTGTCCCCCCCCCGGCAAGTGGGGGGGCTGCTGGAGCCGGCCCCCTTACGGGGAGGGGGGGCAGCCCTGCTGCTGGTGCCCCCGGCCGAGCGCCCCCTCAACTCCCCCTCCCTCGTCTTCCCCTGCCTCTCCCACGCCCTGCAGTGGATCGCCCAGGGCCGGGACCCCCACCTCCCCGCGCCCCCCCCCAAGGGGGGGGCACACCCCCAGCCCGTGGCCAGCAGCGGGGCCGTGCTGCTGCAGGAGGCGGCCGCCATCCACGTCCTCGTCACCGGCAGCCTGCACCTGGTGGGGGGGGTCCTCAAGCTGCTGGACCCCTCCCTGTCCCAGTGAGCGGGGTTTGGGGTTCTGCGCCCTTTACTTGAACTGCTGGGGGGGGGGGGGCACGCATGGGATTCCCCCCCCCCATCCCGGCCCTTCTCACCCCAGTGCCTTCTGTCTGTGCCAGCCCCATGGGGGGGTGGCGGTGGCCGTGGCCACGCTGGGTGTCCCCATGAGGTGGGGGGGGGACACTCCTGGCCCCCCCTTGGGGTGTGTGTGTGTAGGGGGGGGTGAGATGGACGCAGGCTGCCCCCCCCCCACGGAGAGGTTTGGGGGTGCCCCGGGTATGACTCCGAGGCTCCTCGTTGCGGCGACTAATTTAACGTAGGATAGGTTTTTATTATTATTAAAAGTTTGTAACTTTGACCTGGAGCTGGCTGGGGGGGGGGTGTTTTTGGGGGGGTGGGGGGGCCGGGCTGCTCTCTGCGCATCGGTCACACTGTGCTGCCCGGCCCCGCAGCCCCCCCACCCCAATAAACCTCTCGCTGCTCCCAGCCCCGCTGCCTTTATGGGATGGGGACACAGAGTGGGGGGGTGCTGGGGGGGGGGGCAGTGACCCCATCGGGGCTGTGCTGGGCCCCCCCCATTGCTCAGGGAGCATTTGGGGGGGGTACATGGGGGCCATGCTGTCCCCACGCAGGATGGAGAGCACCGGGGCGCACCCCGGGGGCACCCACCCTTTGCCCCCAGCACCCCCCATCTGCTGGGGACCCCCGGGGGGGGTCACAGGGGGCCCCCACCTCCCTCCACGGGCTGCCGGGGGGGGGCCAAAGCATTCACTGAATGAGTAAGGGCGGCCCCGGGGACAGCGAGGGGCCGCGGCCCCCTCCGGGCTCAGCCTCAAATTATTTTTGGGGGGCTGGTGGGGGGGCAGAAAAAGGGTTTTTAAGGGGGCTGAGGTGGAGGCAGCGGCGAGGGGGGGTCCGGGGGGGTCAGGCCATGCTGCTGGTGGAGCAGGGGGTGCTCTGTGTGCTGCCGATGCTGTGGTTGGTGCTGCTGCTCTCCGAGGCCGGCGCCGTGGTGGAGACCGGCTGCAGTTTGGAGATGGGCCCTGCATTACCACCGGGGGGGTGTGGGGTTTGGGGTGGGGGGGGGGGAAATTGGAAAGGGGTAGGATAGGAAAGGGGAGGGGGGGGGGGGGAAGAAAAACATGAAGGGACAAAAAAACAAACCTCGGCGCCAGCAGGGCCGGCCGGGGATGGCTCATCCTGGACCTGACCTTTCCAGCCCGATAAGAGCCTCCAGGCCCTGGCGCAGGGCTCGCGCCCCCTCCCCGGCCCCCCCCAGCCCCCCCCCGGCCCCGATAAGGTGTGGGATGGGGATGGGCTTCACCGGGACCCCAGGGACCACGGCCTCGCCGGGCAGGCTCCTTCTCACACAGCCCCGGCCAGAAGGGATGCGCTGCTGAGAGCAGCAGGACCCCCCCGGGGACGTGCGGGAGGATTGGGACGGGGGAATAGGGTGGGATTCCCAGCCATGGGACGTGTGTAGGGCCCCCCCTCGCCACCCCCACACGCACACACAGAGGTACTCACGGGTGTGCGAGTAGATGTACCAGAGCCCGGCGGTGAGGAGCGCCCCGATGAGGAAGGCTCCGAAGGTGATGCCCAGCACGGCGCCCAGCCCCAGCCCTCGGTCTGCAGGGGGGGGACACACACACACGGGGCCGTCAGCACGGTGACACCGTCCCAAAACCTCCCTACGGCTCCTCCCAGCCCCAAACTCACTGTTGGGTGGCCTCCAGACGTCCTTCACGGTCACCTCCAAAACCTTCTCGAAGATGGTGTTGTTCTGCGCACGGGGAGGGTTGGGGTGAGCTCGGGGACAGCCCTGCCCCACCGCCACCGCCCCGGTGCCACCATCCCACGGGGACGGGGCTGGGGACCCCCATACCCAGGGGCTCTGGGGCCCCGGGGCGCTGTCCCCAGCTTGGCGCTGGAGACGGGTGGTTGGGGACACCCGCGGGGACCCGGGGACGGGGGTGTCACACCGACCTGCAGCCCGGCCTTGCACTTGAGGGCGGCGGAGAAGGGGACGTGGCCGCCCTCGGGGACGGCGTAGGTGAAGCGGAATCGCCAAATCTTCCTGGCCCTGCTGCCGGGGGGCTCCTCCAGCACGGCCACGCTGGAGCTCTGCGCCTTGTTGGCCTGCACCAGCAGCAGCGGCTCCCTCCCCGCTGCCACCAGCCAGCACTCCTTCAGCTGCAGGTCGGCCGGGTAGTCGTCCCAGCGCATGGAGGCCTGCGGGGACGGGGACACGGGGTCACCGTGAGGGATGTCACCCTCCCTGGCACGCTCCCCGTGGTGCCCGGGCGCTGCAGTACCTGCACGAAAGCCTCCTTGTTGACCTCCAGCTCCGTCTGCGGCACCTCGAAGGCGGCGGTGGGGAAGAGGCGCAGGAAGAGCTCCCGTGGGATCTGGCACTGGAAGGCCACCTAGGGACAGGGACAGGGACAGCGTGAGCCACCCCACGGCACCCCGTGACCCCCATGGCACCGGTACCGGCACTTACCCGCGCGCTCCTGAGCACCGAGCCCTTGGACAGGCTGAGGATGAGCTGCGAGGAGGGGAGGAAGGCTCCGTCAGCCTTGAGCTGTGGCCGTGAGCATCCCGCCGACGGGGTCCCTTATCCCTGGTGGGATGGGGACACCTCCTGCCCCCCCCGCCCCCCCCGTATCCCCTCACCTCGTTCTTGGCGTTGCCCTGGCTCTCCAGCGAGGTGCCGCAGTGGCTGAGGGGGGTGCGCAGCATGAAGTGCGTGGCGTTCTTCTCCGCCTGGCAGCTGATGTCCCGCAGGGTGATGTTCACCACGTCCTTGATGGGCTAAGAGAAAAGCCACCAGCCGTGCCCACAGCTCCCTCCGGGGTGCCCGGCCAGCCCCCCCTCCCCTGCATCCCCCCGGCACCCGGAGCAGGATGAGACCCCCCCCCGCCCCAGCACGCTGGCGGTGCCCTCACCTCCAGGTGGGACCTGGTGATGATGATCTCCATGGTGTCATCCGTGCACTTCCAGGGCCGGAGCATGAGGAGCAGGTCGTTGGGCAGCGTGTCCAAGGTGGGGGCCGGCGACGTGAGCATTGGGGGCGGCTTCCTCGGCACCTCTGCGGGGAGAGGACACGGGGAGCTGAGCGGGGACACCCCCAACCCAAAAACCCTGAGCCCAGGAGGGGCGCCGGGGACCCACCGCGCTCCTGGATCTCCAGGGTGATGCGGGGGCTGGCGGGGATGATGGAGTAGGAGGCGATGACGCTGCAGTTCTTCTCAAAGGCTTTGGCAACCAGGCCCTGCTCCGTGTCGGGCAGCGTCTCTCCGGATATGAGCTGCCATGGCATGGACGTGATCCTGTAGGGGCTGGAGACCTGTGGGGGTGGCACGGGGGGGGCTTAGCGGGGCCGGGGGCATCCAGATGTGAGCAGCCACCGCGGTCGGGGCCGCACCGAGGTGGGGACAGGCTCTGGGGGATCACGGCACGGTGAGGGGGCCGCCGCGTCCCCGCCGTACCAGGAAGCTGACGTGGCAGCCGGTGGGCGAGAGGATCCAGGTGAGGTTGGTGTGGCTCTGCAGGATGAGGATGTGGTTGCCCGTTGCCGGCTCGGAACAGCTCATGGACAGGTTCACCTCCGTGAGGGGCGAGCTGCAAGAGCACGAGACCCCCTCCAGCCTCAGCCCCTCACTCCGCCGGGTCCGGGGTCTCCAAGAGACCCCGACCCCTTCCCCAGGTTCCCCAAGCTGTGCCCCCCTCCCGGGGGGGGGGGAACACGCACGGTACCTGTGCTCGGGCTGCAGCTGGATGATGTGGGCAGTCCTGGAGCTGTGGGCGCTGCCGCTGGTGCAGCTCCTCATCCCTTGGGAGAACACCTCGGCGTCGAGGTGTGGCGCGGCGTTGAAGTGCTCCTGGGGGACGCAGTCCGGGGGGCTGCGGGCATCTGGGGGGGGCACAGGCAGAGCTGGGGTCACCGAAACCAAACTGTGCTTGGTGGGCACAGAGAGGGTGCCCAGGGGAACCACCACCCCGTGGACCCGGCGTGTGCTGGGAGCAGGGAGAGCCCTGCAGCCTCTTCCTCCCCACCCTGGTGCCACCCGCTGTGTCCCCCCTCCCCGCCACCCCCTGTCCCCCACGCACCTTCGCCCAGGCGGAGGTGGATGGCGCGTGGGTCCCACAGCTCGCTGTAGGACGTGATGCCCCCGTAGGTGCCCCGTGCCCAGTCCAGCAGCTGCCCCTTGCTGGCGGCCGCCGGCAGCTCCCTCTGCTGCACCTCGGGGCTGCCCTGGATCACGAAGGCGTCCTGAGGGCGAGAGGCAACGTGAGCCGGGGCAGGACGCATGGATCCCTCCCCAGCTCCGTCTGCAGCCAGGAAAATACCCTCCCAGCACGGAGGGCGCTGCTTTGAAGGCAGCTTGGTGGGCATCTCCAGGGGCCTGACCCCATCACGGCTCCGTGGAGGACCTGGGGGAGCGGCGCGGCCGGCCGGCGGCACGCGGGGAGCTCGGCCCGCTTTATTATTAGCCGCAAAACAAAGCCGGAGGTTTATTTTCCTAACAAAGCTCCCGGCCCTGGCTCAGCTCGCTGGAGCCAAACCCCATCGCTGACCTTCCTCCCGGCAGCCGGAGGAAACGGCAGCTTTTTCAAGCCCCGTGCGTCATTCGCCGCCCAGCCTGCCCCGCGCTCAGATCCGCCGCCGGGGGCCGGGCGCATCGGCCCTGGGGAGAGGGAGAGGGCACCGGCGTCCCCCGTGGGCACCCCAAGCACCCCGGGGATGTCCCCAGCCCCGCTGTGCCCCCCCCCCAGGAGTGCTCCCAGGGCTCTGTCCCCGCAGCACTCACGGTGAGGACGATGAGCTCCGGGCACGGGGAGGTGATGGAGGCTGAGCACTGGGAGCACTGCAGGACCAGCACCGCCGACCGGGTGCAGCCGCTGGCTGGAGCCGTGACCAACACATTGAGCGTGGTGGATGGGCCCTGGGGGAGCAAGGAGAGGGTCAGCACCGCGGCACGGCTGGGACAGAGCCCCCCCTGTGTCCCCAGTGATGGGGCAGCAGGGAGGGACATCAGGCTGGCCATGCTTGGGCTGTGGGGTTGGAGTTATGGCCTTGGGGCAGGTGAGGGATGCAGGGATGCCACCTGGATGCTCACGCACACCACAGAGGGACAAAACCCTCCGGCTGTCCCCAGATGAGGGCTCAGGGTGTCCCTGCACTAGGGACAGAGCACCCCATGATGGGGCCAGGGCGCCCACCGTGGGTGTCAGAGCACTGGGGACTGGGGCATCCCACACTGGGAACTGGAAATCCCCAAAGAGCAGCCAGGACATCCCCACACCGGGACTGGCCCATCCCCAACCCCACACACCGACGCATCCCCACCCCGCGTACCAGGACACCCCCCCCATGGCTCTCCCGGCCCCATCCTGACACCGCGGAGCCGCTCCAGTCCCGGTGCAGCCGCAGGGCTCGGCTCAGCCGGAAAACCGCGTCAGGAAGCCGGGGAGCCAGGCGCTAAGTTTGGAAACCACCGCCCGGCTCAGCGCTCCCGGCACAACAGCGGGCACGGCGAGCCGCCCGGGGCTGCGTGGGCACCGAGGCACGGCACAACCAGCGGTGCCAGCCTCATGCCCGGCACCACGGGGCCGAGGGCACCGCCTGGCCCGGCCGTGGCCCCGTGGGCGAGCTCGGCCGCGTGGGTGGCCGGGGACCCCGGGTGGCCCCGTGGCGGCGGGAGGAGCCGGCGCTGGTTTTCCTGCCGCGTGTTTTGCGGCGCTCCATTGTTTGGTGCCCGCCGAGCGCAGGGAGGCTCGGTTTGCGTCTCGCCTCGCTGCAGCCTTTTTTTAGGTTTTTCTTCTCGGTGTTTTTTTTTTTTTTTTTTTTTTTCTTCTTAGGGATCTGCTTATAGAAAGCGGCTTCCAGTAATTCTTCTGCGAGCGGAGCCGGGTCCCTGCCCCGCTCCCCCCCGCGCGCCCAGGGCTCGGTGCCGGCGAGCCGAGTGCCGCAGCCGTGACATCAGCGCGTGTCCCCTGCCGCCTCCGGTGACAAAGCCGGGGCACCCCCGGCCCTGACGCTCAGCCACAGGCGCCTGCCTGCGTCAGGGCCAGGTTTCCCGTCAGGGCGTGTGGGGTGAGGCCGTGCCGGGGGACGCGGGTGTGGGGCACTGCAGAAGCTGCCCCCAAAGCGGCTCCCCCTGCGCCGCCCCTGCTCAGCGCCCCAAAAAGCAGAACTGGGAGAGCTGGGAGGTGGCGGGGGGAACGTGGTGCTGGGCAGCTGGGGCTGGGCTAAAATGTGGTGCTGTGCTTGCTGGGACCCTGAGAGCTCAAGGGAAGCTCAGCATGGGCCCTACAGAGGGGTTTGCCCCCCCAGCTGCCTCCTCCTGCCCTGCCCGTGCTCTCAGGACCGCACCAGGTGGGGACACAGCCCCAGCTCGCTGCCCCGCTGTGCCCAGCGCCACCCCAAAGCCACCCGGAGCGCCCAGCTCGGTTATCGCCCCGAGGCAGCAGTGAAACTCTGGTGGCTGCGTTTCCGCTGCCAGTGATGTGAGCGCCTCGAGCCTCCCTGCATCCCTCCTGCCCTCCTCGGCACCGTCCCCGTGGGTGCTGGGCTCTGCCCCGCTGCTGCTCCCCGCAGAGCCACCTCCCCGCGGGACGTGCGGGTTGTGGGGACAGTCCCTGCGGTGCCAGAGAAGTGTCAGAATGGTGGCCTTTAAAAGGCTTTAAACTTCCCCTCTGGGGACACGGAGAAACTGCAGCTTCAGCTCAGAGGGGAAGCGCAGCCGTGCGGGGAAGTTGCACTGTGGAAAAGGTTAATCTGGTTCCTCTCCCCGCTCCTGATTTACAGGAAATGTTTTCGACAGCCCCGCGCTGAGCGCAGCGTGCCGGGGGCGAGGGGGCTGCATGTACCCAGGGGGGGCTGGAAAAGCACCAGGGAGGGGGCAGGACATGGAAAACCCCAACCTGAGCACCCCGATGTGCCCGGGGCCGATGTGTGGGGTGCTGCTGGCTCACCTTGGACCACTGGATGCTGAGGACGTGGACTTCATTGGCGCTGTGCAGGGAGCTGCTGCTGACGCAGCCCCACGGCACCGTGCTCGTGCTGTAGGACAGGGTGACCGGGTGCTCCGCCGCCACCGGCCGCAGGTCGCAGCCCTCGGCGGGGACGAGGTCTGGGTGGAAAACAAGAGAAATCAGTCACTGGCACGCAGACTGGGGACAGGGGACAGGCGGGAGGGGACCCGCACAGCGACGCCGGCCCCAGCCCTGGCTCTGTTCAGGGCCTGCCCGGCGCAGCGATCCCCTAATGGCCCTCGGATCCGGTCTGGAAAAACCCGCTGTCCCCGTGCGGCACCGCCGCGTGCCAGAGCTCCCGCGTGGCTTCCCCTAAAAGCGGCCCCCCCGCATCCCTCCCCCCGGTGCTGACGGAAATTGGGAAGCCCAGGTGTGGAAATGGCACCGAGGTGCGAGGCGGGCGGGCGGCGGTGACACCGAGAGCCCCACATGGGGCTGGTGAGCGAGCGGGGCCCCGCAGCTGCCAAGGGAAATCCTGACGGCAAAAAAAAGGTGTTTGAAGCCCCGAGCCTGCCTCGCCTGGAGGTTGCTGTGGCCATTTCCCCTGTCCTGGGCAGCGCTGCCACAGCCCAGCTGTCCCCAAGTCGTCCCCTGCACCCATGGGTGGCATGGCCGGGGGGGTCCCTGCCCTGCGGGGTGCTTTGCGCCGGGGCATCCCCGTGGGGCTGGGGGTTCCGTGCTTGCTTTGGATGTGGCCACCGAGCGCTGTCCCCTCCCTGGGGGCTCTCTGGCAGCTCCAACCACCATGCTGGGAGGTGACCGGGCCCTGTGCCAGCACCGGGGCACCCAACCTCCCCATGGGGACAGGCTGTGGGCACCAAGGCTGTGCCGGGCGGCAGCCTGGCAAGGGCCCCCCCGAGCCGTCCCTGGGCTGCGTCGGGGTGGCGAGGCCGCGGCGGCGGGGTCACGGCGCAGGCCCCGCGGTGACGCTGCCACGGGCCCACCTATTGTCCGGCGCTTCCTCCCCCCGGCGCGGCGGCCGCAGCATCGGGAGGAAGATAAACAGCCGCTTATCTGGGCGCCGCAGCCCGCGGCCCTCTTTCCTCCGCTCCTGCCCCGGCGGCACCGGGCACGGCCCCCGGCCCCCGGCATCGCGGGGCAGGGGACGGGCAGATTGTCACCTCTCCGGTGACATCCCGCGGGGTGGCATCCCATAGGGTGTGGGGATGTGGCTGGCTTCTCCCCAGCGTGGGGCAGGGATGCTGCGGAGGGGACGAGGGGCAGCGGTGCCACCCGGGCACCGTCCCCATCCCCGTCCCCGTCCCCGGGGGAAGGCAGCAGCGGCCTCCAGCATGATGTCAGCATCAGATAACGGCGCTCAGCTGGGCCCAGCCTGCACCCGCGGGGTCAATCAGATAAGGGCGCATTTATTTTTGTACTCCAGGAAATACAAAAAAAAAAAAAAAAAATTTAAAAGAAAGAAAGAAAGAAAATCCACTTTATGTTTTTCCAGCCTCCCACCCGCCCTCGGCCTCGCCGCGGCGCAGACGGAGCGGGGAGCGGGGACGGAGCTGCCGCGTCTCCCCGGCGCGTGGATGTCTGGGGGGGGGGGGAAATTCCTGTTTTGTTGCGAGCGGATCAAAGGCCCCGGGTGCAGAACAAAGCCCAGGGGGTGCCGGGGGTGCCGGGGGGGGGCACGGGGCCAGGGCAGGCGCCGGGACTGGCTCCAGCGGGGCAGGATCTCCCGGGCAGCACTGCTCTGATGTCCCCCCTGCGCCACTTTGGCACTTGTGCAATGAGCTGGCCGGGCTCAGCAGGGATGGAGCTGGCACCACAGGGCTGGGGGCTGTCACCCCCGGGCCACTGTTGTGCCTCGTGGAGGTGGCAGCGGGGTTTGGGATGGGGTAGATGTGCCCACACCACCCAGCACCGGGTTTTCTGGGTGCAGCACTGGGGGAGACGCTGTCCCACGTCAGCCTGTCCCATGCCAACCTGTCCCATATCAGCCTGTCCCCAAGTGGATGAAGGTGACAAGCCCTGCGTCCCCTCTATATGACCTTTCTGCCCCCAGGAGGGGCGCAGCCTCACCTGGGCTGGGAAGGGAAGAGCCAGCACCGCGCTCCCCCCGGGGCAGCAGCACCGGTCCCTGCTGGCGCTGCCATACGGGGGCTCAAAGCCCCCCAGCCCTGGAAGCCCCCCGGTGTCTGCACAGCCCCACGGTGCTGTGCCTGCCAGGGACACCCCAGCCCCAAGGGTCTGCACCAGACAGGGCAGGGACCGTATGGCACAGCTACACGGGATGGGGATGGCACAGCTACACGTGTTTGGGACGGTGTGGCACGGCCATACAGGACATGGGCTATATGGATAGCCCCACACTCAGAGTAGTCCCTCTCAGGGACCTCAGGGGCACTGTCACATGTAGCAGGGGCTGTATGGCTCAGATTTATAGGACAGGGACAGCATTGCGCAGTTCCTTAGGACGGGCACCACAGGGCAGGGAACATGCAGCGGGTAGGAGAGGGGCAGCACCACAGAGCTGTGTGGGACGGGACAGCATAACAGCTGTATGGGATGGGGGCCATACAGCGCGGCTAAAAGGCACAGGGACACACGGCTCAGTAGGATGGGGGACTGTATGGCACAGCTGTGTAGCACAGCCACGTTGAGGGGCTGTATGGCACAGCCACGTGGGACGGGGAGCGTATGGCACAAGGACGGAGGACACAGCCTGTATGGCACGGCTGCGTACAAGAGACTGCACTGTAGGACGGGGGATATAAGGCACAGATATGCAGGACAGGAATTATATGGCACACAGACAGGGCCTGTACAGCACAGCTTCACAGGATGCAGACCATATGGCACAGCTGTAGGATGGGGGCTGTACCACATGGCTACATAGGACACAGACCTTATCACACATCTATTTAGGATGGCGACCGTACCCCACAGCTAAACAGGACAAAGACCTTATTGCACATCTCTTTAGGATAGCGCCCATACACACAGCTCCACGGGACACAGACCTTGTTGCACATCTATTTGGGATGGTGACCGTATGGCACAGCCACACGAGCAGGCTGTATGGCACAGCTGCAGGGGGCACAGCCCTACAGCACAGCTACCTCGGATGGAGCCCATATGACAGCCACAGGACAGGGACCATATGGCACAGCTACGTCGGATGGGGACCGTACAGCACAGCCCCCGGGGCACGGCCCCAGCCCCTGGGGACAGGCCCTGTAGGGGGTGACAGCACCGGGGGTGACAGTGGGGACCCCCAGCAGTCCCCATGGGACCGACCCGTGTGGGACATGCTGAACCCACTGCCCCTGTGTTGTCGCTGCCCTCATGTTTCCCTGTCCCTGAGCACCCCGTCCCCATGTCCCCAGCTCCCTGCCCCACGCCTGCGCCCCCCAAAATCCTCCCCACGAAGCCGCTGCGCCTGCGGTCACGGGACGAGCGCTGCGGGGCCAACAGCTAAAGCAGCAAAAAAGTCCCTGGCCCTATTGCCACAGACACTGGGGGGGGCTTTGGGTTTTTTTCCTCATTCCCCAGCCCCCCCGGGTCGGTGCCCCCGTTGAGGGGGTCCCGCTGCCTGCCCCTTCCTGGGGAAAGGGCACTTGGACACCCCTGGGACCCTGGTGACGCAGCCTGGATTTGGGGCCGGCGGAGGGGGGGAGACAATATCCGAGCCGGGACCCAGCTGTATCGGCCCCCGCACCCCCAGCCCACCCCAGCAGCTCACCCCTCGCCCCCCACCCCCGTTCCCCTCCTCTCCCCCCGTTCCCCTCCGAGTTACCGGCGGCTCCTCCGCGCTCCCCCCCTGCGCGTTTCCCGTGCGCCAAGCCCGGTGCCGCCGTCGGGGAGCCCCGAGCCCGAAGCCCCCAACCCTCGGTGGTCCCCGGTGCCCCCCGACGGGCTCCCCACTCACCGGGCCGGGCGAGCAGCGGCAGCAGCAGCAGCAGCAGCAGCGAGGGGGGGCTCCGCAGGCACATCCCGGCCGCCGCCGCTGCCCGAAGCCGAGAGCGCAGTGAGCGGGCGCGGCGGCGGCAGGAAACCGACTCCCTTCGGGAGGAGGAGGAGGAGGAGAAGGAGGAGGAGGAGGAGGAGGAGGAGGGTCGGCGCCCGGAGGAAATGCCGCTCCGCAGCCCTGGAGCCGTGCCGGCCGGAGAGGGGGGAGTTTGGGTTTGGGGGGGGTCCGGGCTCGCCGTGCCTCAGTTTCCCCGCAGGGTGCGCGCACCGCCGCGGGGCGCCCTGGAGGCAGCCCGGGTGCTGGAGGGGGGGTAGGAGGGGGAGAAAGTGGGGTCCCCCCCACCCTGGGGTGGCAGCGGGGAGAAGGAGGGGGTGGCTGCAGTGCCTGCACTGAGGGTGGGCAGGGTGCCAAGGGTGCCAAGGCAGGGGTCGGGGTGCCAAGGCACGGTGCGCCCCCCTCCCTAAATATCCCCCCCACAAGTTTAGGGGACACACAGCAGCACAGCCTGCCCCGTGCGGTGCTGAAGGGGGGGCTGCCCCATGTACTGAGGGCAGGAGCTGCCCCACTGCGATGGGGACAAGGGCAGCCCCGAGGTGTCCCGGTGTGGGCAGGGTGCCCCATGGCACGGAGAGTCCCAGGGCTCTGGACACCGGCCCCGGGGCTGCTGGTGGCTGGGGGGACACCGTGTGACACTGCCGCCTGCCCCCTCTGCACCATGGCCAGGCCACAGCTGGGGACTGCCGGGATGTCCCCAATATTGGGATGTCCCCGCTGGGTGGGCAGGTTTGGGGTTTGGGGCCCCTCTAGGACAGCCCCGTCCTGGGTCCCAGCAAAGCGACACCGAGGCAGGAGCCGGAGGGGAGTGGGGTAGCTGCGGGGACAAGGGGACATCGGGGGGACAAGAGGGCCAAGGGGGACTCCTGCCCCGTCCCTCCTGCCTGTGCCAGGGCCAGGTCCCCGGGGTGGCCCCGCACCGCTCCGTGGCGATGCGCAGGGGGCCGGGGGGGTGACACCCGGCAGGGCAGGCGGCGAGGTCTGTCCCCAGCGGCCACCAGGTCCCCGGGGTGAGCAGCAGCCGCCTCCCACGACAGCGCACTGCCACCTCCTGGGGACCGCGGGGACGGGGACAGGGCCCGGAGCTGGCAGCCCTGCGCCCCTGTCCCCAGCAGGGCCCTCGGTGGTGGCCCCCAGGGCAGGGTGACAAAGCTGGGGGTGGCTGTGCGGGGTGGCCGCAGCCCCTGGCACCATCCCCCTGCAGCTTATGGGGAGTTCTGAGGCTCCCCAGCCAGGGCAAAGCCACCAAAAATCACCCAAAGTGACCAGCGGGGAGGCAGGGCCCCCCCCAGCCCCACCGCCCCGCTCACCACATGGGGAAACTGAGGCAGGGCTGACCCCACACCCCCATAGGGACAGGACAACGAGGGCAGGTGGCTCCCCCAGCTCCTCCAGCGTGGCTTTGGGACTCAGCATCCCAAATCTCCTGTCCCCTCGCCCCCAGCAGCACGAGGGGGGGGCTCAGCCGTGCTGGCAGTGCCCCAGCGCCGGCCGGATGGCCGCATCCTTCCCGCCCCGCCGCCCGCAGCGCCCCGGCCCCGCCGTGCTCGTGGCTGCTTCACCCCCGGGCACCCGGCTGACGTCCGAGCCTGGCGAGCTCGGGAGTTCTGTCGGGTTTGTTTTGTTTGCTTTCTTTTTTTTCTTTCTTTTTTTTTTTTTTTCTTGGGGGATTTTTGTCTCCCCCCCCCCTCGCCTTCCCCGCTCGCTTCCTTCCTCCACACCGTCCCGGCGGCCTCGCCTGCCCCCAAGCCGCTGCCCACCCCAAGGCCCCGCGGCTGAGTTGTGATTTATGATTTATGATTTATGATTTATGATTTATGGCAGCCCCAAAGCTCATGGCCACGGCTCTGCCGCCTCCTTCCTGCGCCACGGCCGGGAAAAACACGGCACTGCCACGGGGCTGGGCAAAGTGACACCGAGAACGGCCTGGGGGCAGCTTTGGGGAGCCCCCCTGTCCCCGTTCCACATCCCTGTGCCAGCATCCCAAATATTCAGGGCTGGGGGGCTGTGATTGAGCCCCCCCGAGGACCCCCACCCTGTCCCTACCCTGGTGGCCGGGCTCAGGGGGGTGTCCCCAGCGTGTCCTTTGGTCAGGGTGCACCCAGGGCATCGCAGTGGCACCGATATCCCCGGTGCCACCCCAACACCTTTGGCCACAGCTGCCCGCAGCCCCCACGTACCCCAAAACACACTGGGGGGCAGAAGCAGCGAGGAGACACCGAGGCTGGCACGTGCACGGGGTGAAAGTGATGGAAACCCCATCCCCAGGGCTGTGGGGCAGGACGTGGGCCAGACGCTGCCCCCTTCCCCAGGGGCTCGGCGGGCAGGACGGGGTCAAGGTGAGCGGGACTGGCCCCGGCACGGGGTCACGGGCCCCCCGCAGCCCGGCGGCAGCCGGGAAGCCGAGGCGAGCGGCCGGGATGCTCCCTCCCTTCCTCCGAGCATCCCACGTGTGGGATAAACACCCGCTTCCTGCCCTAATCAGCTCCAGAAGCGGGCGGGGGGCTCGGGGGGGGGGGGGGCTCGGAGAGGGAAAAAAAAAAAAAAACAACCAACAAACCAAAAATCTCTGGAAAGAAAAACTCATTTCCTCCGACAGAAGAAAAAGATAAAGTCTGGGCTCATTAAAGCGAACTTTACTGGGGAGAGACGGGAAAGAGCCAAACACAATGTCCTTGAAATTTCCTTCGCGCGGCTCTGTCCACGAAAACAGGATGAGGGCTCTTCCGCTGTCTCTGCCGGCGCGCGCGGAGGGGGGGGCGCGGGGCGGGGGGCGCGGGGTGGCCGGCACGGCTACAGGCTGTCGAGGTAGGAGCAGACCTGCTGGAAAACCTCGTCCACGCTGCCCTCGGCGTTGAGCTGCAGGGAGGGGTTAGGGGGGCGCCGGCTCCTCCAAGCCCCTTTTGGGGAACCCTAACCCTATATCAGCCCCCTACCCCCAAGGCGTTGATCCTTTCCCCCCCCCCGTGGGTCCTGCTCACCTGGCGGACGATGCCCCTGCTCTTGTAGAAGGTGATGACGGGCTCCGTGGCCTTGTAGTAGGTCTCCAGGCGCTTCTTGATGGTCTCCTCGTTGTCGTCCACCCGCCCGCTGGTCTCGCCCCGCTTCAGCAGGCGCTTCACCATCGTCTCCTTCCCCGCGTCCACGTAGAGCAGCAGCGTGGGGGCGGCGATCTGCGGGGACGGGGGGGGGCTGGCACTGTGCGGGCTTGGCACGAGGGTGTCCCCGTGCCACCCCGTGCCACCCTGTGCCACCCTCAACCCGGGTCTGGGCACCCCAGGGACACCAAACCCTGGCTCTGCACCACCACAGCCACCCCCCATCATCCCTGAGGATGCCCCGGAGCGATGTGTCCCCCCCCCCGATGGCAGCTCAGCCCCCCATCGGGATGGGATCTGGTCCCACCAGCGCCACGCAGCCCTCGGGGGCACCCCGCAGCCTCCCCAGCCCTCACCTTCTTCTCGAACTCCTCGCCCTGCTTCACCTCTCGGGGGTAGCCGTCGATGAGGAAACCCTTGGACACGTCGGCTTTGGCCACCATGGCGTCCCGCAGCATGTCCAGCACCGTGTCCTGGGGACGGGGCACGGACACCTCGTGGGGCCGCGCGCCCACCCCGTCCCCATGGCCACACGGGGAGGGGGGACAACCACCACGGCGGGCACGCGCGGACTCACCAGGGGCACCAGCTCGCCCTTCTCCATGATGGCCTGCAGCTTCTTGCCCCGCTCCGAGCCCGAGCTGACCTCAGCCCGGAGCAGGTCCCCGGTGGAGAGGTGGGTGTACCCGTACTTCTGCACGATCTTCTCGCATTGCGTCCCCTTCCCCGAGCCGGGGCCACCTGCAAGCGGTGGCAGTGCCCCAGCGCACAGCAGGGAGCTGGGGGGCAGGCGGGGGAAGGGGCACGGAAGCCACCAGAGTCCCCAGAGCCTGGGGAGAAAGGGGACGGGGTCCCCGAGCCCAGCACCAGGTGGATGGAGAGAGCTGCTCCTGGTGGGAGCTGGGGGTGCTTGGGGTGGCACGGGCTGCTGGTGTGGGTAATTGGTACCCGGGTATTGCCACCCTGATGGCACCCACGACACCAGGACCCCATCAGCACCTCTGCATTTCCACCCCGATGGCACCCAGGACATCACAACCCCATCAGCACCCAGGTATCGCCACCCCGATGGCACCCAGGACACCAGGACCCCGTCCCCACCCGTGGCATCGCCCCCAGGCGCATCCCATCGCGCCCCATCAGGTGCTGCCACCCTGCTGGTGGTCCCCAGCACCCCCCCGGTGGCCTCGAGGACCCCCTGCCCCACCTCGACCCCGCCAGCCGCGGGACCCGGCCGCCCACTTACCCACCACAAAGATGATCTTGTGGTGCTTGAGCTTTTCTGGGGGGGGGAAAAAAAAGAAAAATAATCAACCTAAAAGCCAATAGGGCACCATCGAACGAGCCGTCCCCAGCAGCAGGGCTGAGCCCCCCCAGCGGGGGGACCGACCCCTGCCCACCCCGGGGTGCGAAGCGGCCACGCGTGCCCCTTGTCCCCGTCACCTGAGGGGTCTGGGTCGTCGGAGCTGGCCGGGCTGGTGCACAGGGACCCCATGGAGCTCAGCCCCGGGGCTCAGCCTTGAGCCTGGAACCCCCCCCCGGCGCCCCGGAGACGCTCGTTGTCCTCGGTGTCTGGGTGGGGACCCGCGGGGCTCCCCGGGGGGGCCACATCCACCCCATGGCCGGATCCGGGTCCTGCCCTTGGCACGGGTGCCTCGAGTGCTTGGTGTGACCCCCAGGAGCCCCTAAACCGCCCCCCCAGGGACCGATTGTCCCCAAAAGCGGTGACTGGGGCATGCAGCTGGGGAGCAGGGGCTGGGTGCCGGCACCTCACGGAGCCCCCCCAGCCTGCGGGACATGGGGGGGTCCCTCAGGGTGCCCCCCACCTGCAGGATCCAGCTCCGAGGGGAGCTAAAAATACCGGTGAGCCCGGCACAGCCCCCCCCCAGCCCGGCCGTCTGAAATTTCAGCCCCTCCAGCAGCCGGGGAAGGAGCCAAGAGGGTGGGGAAGGGGGGGGCAGGAGATGGGGGGCGCATGGGGGGCAGAGGGATTGGGGTTGGGAAGAGGCCCCAAGGGGATCTGGGTGGACACAAGGGGGAGGCAGAGGGGAGGGACACGGGTGGAGGAGGCAGGGGATGGACGCAAGGGGGGGACAGAGGGGATGGAAGAGAAGTGGGGCAGGGAATCGGATACCGGGGGACGGGGGAAGGAGGGAAAGGGGACACGGGGGGGGCACGGGGAGGCACGGGGGGGGCACGGGGAGCGGGTGCGAGGGGGGCAGAGGGGGGTGGATACGAGGGCACAGGGGGCAGATGCAAAAGGGGCGTGCGTAAAGGGGACCCGGGGGATGGACACGGGGTGGGGACACTGGGGGTGGGCGCAAAGGGGGTGGGTAAAAGAGGGACGGGGGGACAGGGGTGGCACAAGGGGGCACTGGGGATGGGAACAAGGGGATGGGGACAAGGGGATGGGGACAAGGGGATGGCACAAGTGGGACGCAGAGGATGGGAACGAGGGGTTGGGAACAAGGGGATGGGAACAAGGGGGACACGGGATGGCAGAAAGGGAACACGGGATGGCACAAGGGGGACACAGGGGACAGGGGGACAGCTGCCAAGGGGCCAGAAGAAGAGGGGACGAGGAGCTGGCCGCAGGGACAGCCGAGCAGAGCACTCACCTGTCGACATGCTGCCGGCGGGGCGGAGGAGAAAATCGGGCTGTGGGGACGGAGAGAGGAGAGGAGAGGGGGGCAGTGAGCGGCTCGGCGGGGACGGGGGGGTCCCCAGGGCCGAGGGGTCCCCAGGGCCGGGGCTGTGGGGGTGTTGCTGGGACAACAGCTCTCCCTTCCCTCCCCTATGGGACGCAGCAGGTCTCCAGCCGAGCGCTGGGGGACTCGTGGTGGTGAGGTGGAAGCCGCCCTGCCCCTTAGTTTGGCCCTAAAACCTAAAATATATCCGACAGGCACGGCGCTGCCTGGATTTTGTGGCTTTAGGAGCTGGGGAGCTCGGCTCCCGCGGCCATCGCCTACCTGGCTGCCGGCGGTGACAGGGGGTGACACGGGGTGACGTGGGGTGTCACGGGGTGCTATGGGGTGGCATTACCTGCGCCTCCCTGCCCTGACCACATCCCCGTGCCCGCGGTGACACACGGCCCTGGGACGCCGGTGACGCCGGCGGCGCCTCCACTGCGCCAGCTCCCCATGTGCCGGAGGGGAGGTTTTAGGGGATGGTTTTGGGGGGCCAGCCTGCCCTCACACCCCAGGGGTGGGGGATTGCTGTGGGATTGCTGTAGGATTGCTGTAGGATTGCTGCACCCCCAGGTCCCCGCTGTGGGTTTGGGCTCCCTGCCCGCACCCCGCCGCCCCGCGTCACCCCGCGCTCCCCAAACCGGCCAGACCGGGGCCAGGGGCCCTGCGCCGCTGCCCCGCTCGTGTTACAGCCCCGAAAGGGCAGGGGCTAAGAATGGACGGGCTGAAACCTGCACCGGGACACGGCCCCCCCACCCCCCCACCCCGTGCCATGGGGCCGAACCCCGCCATGTCCCCACGGGGTGGCCGGGAGGGTGCGGGACCCCATGGGGGACACGGGTATGGGGGCATTGGGGTGCCCAGGAGAAGCTGTGGTGTGGTGTGATCCCGTTAGGAGCCCCCAGACCCCATCCCACCCCCTTTTTTCCCCCCCACCTCAACTCAGCACCCAGCACCCCTGCGGTAACCCAGCCCCCCCAGCAGCGCCCCGTGCAATGCCCCTTGGTGGCACAGCCAAGGAGCAGCAGCGAGACCCCCAAACCCCCCATGGGATGTCCCCCCCCCAGCACCCCATAAAATGCCCCCCCAGCACCCTGTGCAATAGTGTTACCCCCTGCCATGCCCCCCCAGCACCCCGTGCAATGTCCCAATGCCTGTGCAATGCCCCCAGCACCCCATACAGCACCCCACAAACACCCCACACAATGCCCCCCCCAAGCACCCCATGCAATAGTGCAGCACCTGCCATAGCCCCCCAGCACCCCATGCAGTGCCCCCAAAAGCACCCCACAAAGCGCCCCCCAAGCACCCCATAAAACGTCCCCCCCAGCACCTTGTGCAGTGTACCCCCACCAAGCACCCCATGCAATAGTGCAGCAGCCCCTGCCATGCCCCCCCAGCACCCCATATAACCCCCCCAGCACCCCATATAACACCCCCCCACCCCATACAACCCCCCCAGCCCCTCTATCTCCCCCCTTGTTGCACCCAGCGCTGCCCCGCTCCCACCCCCCCAGCACTACCCCCCAACCCCACTCCCCCCATCCCCATCCCACCCCCTTTAAATCCCTTACAGTGCGGGGGGGCTCACCCCAAACCCCCCCCCAGGAGCCCCCCGCGCAGCGCCTGCCCGAACGCCCTCCCCAAGGTCACCGTGGGGAGGGGGAGCAGAGGGGAGGGGCACCCAGGGGTGGGTGAGGGCCGGGGTGGTGAAGGCCTGCAGGGCTTGGGGGGGGGTTTAGGATGCTGGGGGGGGGCTGGGGGGGCTGGCACTGACCTGTGGGGCCGGGAGCTGTGGGGCGGGCAGCTGCCTGCTCGGGTACCGCTAGCTGGATATAATGCAGCGAGGAGCATGCCGGGAGCGGGCAGCGAGGGGGGGGCACACACAGGCTGGGGGGGGGGGGGGGGAAACCACTGCTGCCTGCCCGCAGCCCCCCCCCAGCACAGCGCAGGGGGTTGCGGGGGCCTCCATAGGGTCCCAAGGGGCTGGGGGCCCTGCGCACTGCTGGGTGTCCTGGGGGGGACCCCCCCGCTCCCCCCCAAAATAAATAAATAAATAATTTTTTTTTTTTTTGCCCCCTCAGGATCAGCCCCAAAACGTGGAGGGGGAGCTCCCGAAGGTCCCCGTTCTCACCCCGCCCCCCCTCTCAAATTTCCCACCCCAAAAGCAGCGCCCGGCCCCCCAAAAAACGCAGCCCAGAGTCAGGGCCCAAGGCAACAGACTGCAGCAAGGTTTATTCTGTACAAATCACTACAAAACGCGGGGTGACCCCCCCATGGGGCTGAGTCCCCCCCCCCGGGGGTAACCCTGACAGCACAGGGGGTGTGCATCCCCCCTCCGCCCCCCCCTGCTGCCACGGCCCCAGGGAAACTGAGGCATGGCGCCGCGCTCTGCTGGGGCTCAGCACCCAAACACGCCACTTGGAGGGATTTTCCCCAAATTTTCCACCACCGGGAGACAAATAACAGCCCCCCCTAAGCGTGTGGGGGGGTACATGGCCCCCCCACCACCACGTACTCAGTTTGGGGAGGAAAAACGAGTACAGACAGCGGGACAAGGAGGTGTGGGGGGAGAAAAAAAGAGAAAAACCCAAGCCCCAAATTCCCATTGTGCCGATAGAAAAGGTTTTGGCAGTGTGCCCCCCCCCGCAGCGAGCACGGGGCCAGGGGTTTTTGGGGTGGGCACCCCATGGGTGGATCCTTACCTGGGTGGCAGGGCAGGGCCCCCCCTCTGGGGGCGACGCCACCGAAAACGTCAGGATTTGTGCCAGGGGGGCTGGGGCTGGCAGTGCAGGGGGTGGCAGAGGGGAGTAAAACGGGGAGGGGGTCCCCAAAATTTTGCCGTGAAAGCAATGCAGCCCCTACGGTGCCCCCGGGTGTGCTTGCGGGGCGGTGGGCTGCGAGGCAGCCGGCGAGGTTTGGAGCTGGATTAAATCTGTGCAGGATTTAACCCCCGTGCGGTGTCCCCACGGTTCCCCTGCCCGCTGTCCCACGGGAGGGGACACGCCACCCCAAAACCCTTCACACCACGGGCACGCGGAGCCCTTGGGCACAGCGGTGGCAGGCGGTCCTCGACGGCTCCATCAGCCCCAGAGCGCACAGCGTGGCCTGGACCCCATCCCATGGAGACCCCAACCCATGGAGACCCCACCCCAAAGGGACCCCGTTCCCGTCCCCGAGGGTCCCCGCTCGGCGCGGCCGCCCTAAGGCCAGGCGGGGTGGGAGAAAGTGATGTTGTAGAGGCCGGCCCAGCTGGCGAAGACGCGCTTCTCGGTGATGAAGCGGTGGTGGTTGCCCCGGCGGCTGCGCTCGTTGTGGATGTAGGTGGTGCACTCGTCGGGGCCCTTGGGCTCGTAGTAGTGGTAGGCCATGCGGCGGGGCTGCGGCCTCCGGCTGCGGGCAGAGAGCGGGCTGAGCCCCCCAGGGATGAGGATTTGGGGTTTTTGGGGTTTGTGGGGTGGGGACGGGGTGGGGGGGTGACGGGGGGCGCCGTACCTGCAGTAGTTGGGGGGCACCATGCCGTAGACGTGGATGGTGTCGCACAGCTCCACCGCGATCACCATGGTGAACCAGCCCGTGCTGAGCCACGAGCGCGACTTCTCCCTGGGGCACGGCACGGGGGGGAAACGGGGCCACGATGTAAACACAGCAACCCCCCCAAATCCCCCTGAATCCCCTCAAAAACCCCCAAATCCCCCCAGCCTGACACCGCAGCCAACCCCATGGAGCAGCCCCGGGAGCCGGCCCTGCCTTTTGTCCCCACCACCATTGGGGACGAGGTGCCGGGGGAGGCCCCGAGGTACCTGTCCTTCCCCGTCTCCCCCCGGAACAGCTCATCCAGCTGCCTCATGCGGCGGGGGGACACGACGTAGGCCGTCATGTTGGGGAAGGAGGCCCCGACGCGCTGGATGATCTTCAGCAGGCTCTTCTGCATCTTGGCGGGCGGCCCCCAGAAGATGAGGACGGTCTCCGGGGTCTTGTTGACGAACTCCTGGGGCCGCTTCAGCACGCGGTAGACGCTGGAGTGGGCCACCACGCGGAACGTCGTCTTGTTGCCCACGTCCGCCTCGTAGCCTGTGGTGGGGGCGTCGTTCATGCGGATGGCGCACTCGGCCTGGTCGATCTCAGCCCCCAGGCGGGTGCCCAGGAGGTGGCTGGAGCTGGTGACAATGACGCACTGGTGGCAGTGGGCGCTCAGGCTCTGCGGATGACCAACGGGGTCAGAGGGGGAATTTTTTGGTGTCCCACCGACGGGGACGGTGCTGCTGGGTGTCACCACGGGGCAGTGAGTGCCCACCGTGATGTCCCAACCCCGCCGTACCTTGTTCCCGGAGACGGGCAGGTACCCGCTGCTCACCCCCCATCGCCGCAGGTCGGGGGGCCGGCGGGCTCGGCCCCGCAGGGCGCCGTAGGGGAAGACCTCGGTCCCGTTGCTGGAGCTGTAGATGATCAGCAGCATGAGCAGGGCAAAGAGGACCACGAAGACGGCGGCGCGCTGGCTCTGCGGGTGGGGGGACAGCGTCAGGTGCCGGCTCCCAGAGGGGATGGAGATGGGAGAACCCCCGGGGTGCCGGCGCCCCGACACGCTCCCCCCTCGCCGGCTGTGGGTTTAGCAGGAGCTGCCCCCACGCAGTGCTGCAGAGCCCTCCCCCGGCCACGCTCAGCTGCTTCCAGATATTAAAGAACAACACCCGAGGCCGTGGGGAGGCACCGAGCGGCACGGTGCTGCGAGGGGGGCAGTGAGGAGACAAGGGGATGGGGATGGGGACGGTGATGGGGACATCTCTCCCCTTCCCCTCTCGGCCACGTGCCACTGCCCCAGCCCCCTCCGGATAACAGAACGGCCCCGGAGCTGGGAGGAGGATGGAGGAGGAGTGTTTGCTGCTGTGAATAATGCTCCAAGAGGCAGGAGGAGCTGCCAGGAAGGTCCCAGGCTGGGGCAGCCCCTGCTTGGCACTGGCACGGCCGCCCCAATCCCAGCCCCGCAGGCTGATTTTTTTAGGGGGGCTCCACAGACCCCCATGGGATGCCCAGCACCGTGCCCGGCTCTCACCGTGCTGCCGCTCATGTCTCCTGGCCGGCCTCAGTGCGCAGCGATCGCTGGCGTCCTGCGAGCACCTGCAAGGCACGCGGTCACCCCAAAAAGCACCACAACGGGGGGCCCGTCCCCAAAACAAGCCGCACGTGATGGGCTGATCCCCAAACCGGGCTGAGCTCCAGGCAGGATGGATTATCCCAGCGCCGCTGGGGCGAAAGCCACGCAATTCAACACCGGATCAGCCCCCCCGCCTAAGGTGAGCGGGATCTCCCAGCGGAATCCCATTAAAACATCCACGGGGTGGGTGCACCCAGGGATGCCCGCCCTGCGGGGGACCCGCTTTTCTCCCCCCTCGCCCTGCCCTGATTAATATTTGGAAGTCCTCCACCGTGAGTCACCGCCTAGTACTCAAGAGCAATTAGAAATAGAAAAAAAAAAACACAAAAAAACACGAAGCCTCTTTACTGACTGCCTTGGGAGGAGCCGGGATGGAAAATTACACAGCAGCTGGTGTTTAACCCTCCCGGGGGGCCTCGAAGGGCTTTCAGGGCTGGTGTCGCTGCCCAGGAAGGTGCCAACAGCTGGGGAATGGCCGCGTTTTACGGTGCCCCCCCCCCCATGGAGAAAGGTCGGTGCCAGGAGGTCCCATCCCCGCACGGGGCAGGGCACGGCACAGCGCGGGACGCAGGTGCCAGGGGTGGGGGTGCCAGCTCCGGGCCCCCCTTTTGGGTTTTGCTGCGGGTGACCCCAGCACAGGGGTCCCTTACCTGGCCCAGGGCGTTCATCTGCAGCGGGTGGGGAGCGGTGCCGGGGGGGCCTCGTCCGCCTCCTCCTCCCCGCGCGCCCCCCGAGCTGCGGGGTGCTGCCGGGCCCCTCCAGCCGGCGCCAGGGCCATGGTGGCACCGGGGGTCACATCGCTGCCGTGCCGGGGAAGCGCTGAGCCAGCCCGGCTCCCCACGCTGCCAGCCGCCCCCAAATCCACCCCCACACCCCCCCCCCCCCCGGTGCAAACCCGCGCACAGCTCCGGCGCGAGCCCCCCCCGTGTCACCCCGCTATGCCAGCCCTGCCTGCGCCCCCGCATTTTTGTGCTCTGCCAGGCAAATCCTCCCCCAGCCCAGGATGCAGCTCCCCCCGGTACCCGGGATGCAGCCCCCCTCTTCCTGGGATGCAATCCCCCCAGTTCCCATAAAACAGCCCCCCCAGTACCCGGGAAGCAGCTCTCCTAGCTCCCAGGATGCAACCCCCCCGTTCCTGGGGTGCAATCCCCCGGTTCCCAGGTTGCAACCCCCCTGTTCCCAGAACGCAGCCCCCCTGTTCCCAGGATGCAACCCCCCCAGATTCCCTGGGTGCAGCCCCCCCGGTACCCGCGATGCAACCCCCCAGATTCCCAGCACGCAGCCCCCCATTCTCCCGGGATGCAGCCCCCCGGTTCCCAGGATGCAGCCCCAATTCTCGGGACGCCCCCCCCCTGTTCCCAGAACGCAGCCCCCCCTTTCCGTCATGCAACCCCCCCGGTGCCCGGGAATCCCCTATAACCCCCCCTTCCCACCCACCCCCCCGGCAGCCCCCGTTGCATTTCCCATGCAGGCCGGGGCCCGGAGCCACCCGAGCCCGGTGCGCGCTGCCCCCCGCCATGGCCGTGCCCATGCAGCGCCCCCTTTTTCCCCCCCCCGGTCCCGGTGCCAGCCCCGCACCCACCGACCGACGGACAGCCCCACAGCCCCACGGACAGCCCCACGGACAGCCCGACCCACGGACCACCCGCTCCGCTGCGCACTGCGCCGCCGCCGCCGCTGCTGCTGCGCGCACCCGGGGCTCGCCGGCCGCGCGCGCGCGCGCACACGCTGCCCGGGGCGGGGACGCGCTGGGGGGGATCCAAGCACCGCCCGCCCCGATGGGGCGCGCATGGGGTGCACCGGGGGGGCGTGGGTGGCTGGGGGTGCCCCTGGGTGCGCGGGTGCCCGTGGGTGCGCGGCATTTATGGGGTGGTGCAGTGCCGTGCCCCCTCGGCACCCCACTGATTTTGTGGGGGCTGTGAGGTCCCGATGCGATACGGAGCCCACGGACCCACTCGGGGCCATCCCCGGGGTTTTTGGCTCCGCTGTGGAGCGGGGCCGAGGAGCTCTCCGGCTTCTCCTGCAAGCACCGTGTGTGGGGAGCGGCGCTACCAAAACCCCCCGGAACAGCCCCAAAGCGGCAGGTGCTGGCTGAAACGGGAGTGAACGCGACCCCAGCCCAGCACCCCACAGCTCTGCCGCCCCGCTCACCGCTCCGGCCGTCCCAGGAGCCGTTCATCAGCGCCCTGCACGCCGTGCCCACGGCTCGCCCCCTCTCTCTGGGCACACAGCCACATCAGGGCCAGCTCCTGTCCCATAGCACCACCACCCCCGCATCCCAAATAACCCCTTCCAGTGCCCTGCTCCGTGTTGGGCCCTGCTCTAACCCCGAGCATCAAATCCCCGCTGTATTTATAGCCCGGCAGCGCACGAGGTGCTGGCAGCCCCCAGCTGCCCCCCTAGTCCCCCCCTGCTCCCATCCCCACGCGCCCGCCACCCGCGCACCTCCGGCTCCTGTCACCGCCGCGGCCGCAGCGCGGGGCCCGTGGAATTAGGAAGGCTTTAATGGAGTTTGCTTTGGTCTCGGTCCAAGGGCACTTGTGACAAGGCAACTCAGAGCTCCCAGGGCACGTGGCCCTGGGCTGGGGGGCAGGGGGCTCGCGGAGCCCTGCCCCGGGGGCAGTTTGGGGACAGTCCAGGGGGACAGCCTGGCCCCATTCCCTGTGCCCCAAATGTGGCACCAGGTCCCGCGGCACTGGGGCTCCATCCTGGGCCAAGGCAGTGGCTGGAGGGGGCTGAGTTTCCCCTCCTCACGTCACCAAACGCTGAATCCCACAGCAAGCATCCATCTGGTGGTGCCGGCGAGGTCCCCTTGTGTCCAAGGCAGCTTGGTGCCTGCAGCTGGGGGGGGGCTCAGTGGGTCCAGCCCCGTCCCCAATGTGCTTGTATGGGGTGGGGGTCCCCCCGCTGCCACCCACACACCCACCAGACCTGGGGGTACAGCAAAGAGGCCTCCAACCACGGCACGGGCAGGGCTGAGGCAGCCACGGTGCCGCTCCTAGCCGCCTGCCCACGACGGGTGGGTGAAGACGATGTCCCTCCTCTTGGCCCAGCGGGAGAAGATGGCTTTCTCGGTGATGAAGCGGTGCCCGGCACGGGGTGCCCGCTCGTGCACCAGGTACATCCTGCACTCATCCAGCCGGCCCTTCTCGAAGTAGTGGTAAGGCACGCTCGTGTGGTTCTTCTCCCTGGTGGCGCAGGGAGGAAGCTGAGCGGGATGCGGCCCCCCCGCTGCCCGGTGCCACCAGCAGCCCCCCGGCCCCGCACCTGCAGTAGCTGTCGCTGACCATGCCGAAGACGCGGATGCGCTCGCACAGCTCCATGGCCAGGATCATGGTGAACCAGCCCGTGCTCAGGAAGGAGCCCGACTTCACCCTGCAACGCACAGGCGGCCGCGCTGGAGAACGGACGGGCGGACGGGCGGGCAGACAGACGGACACCCAGCAGGGGCTCGGCCAGAGCAGGGGGCTCAGCGCCCCCGGGGGGGTCCGCGGTACCTGTTCTTCCCCGTCTCGTTCTGGAAGACGTCGTCGCAGTAGGCCATCTTCTCCTCGGTCAGGGTGTAGATCTGCAGGCGCGGGTACGTCTCCATCACCTTCAGCAGCGCCCGGTAGGTGGGGCCCCCCTTCTCCCGGCTCATCTTTTTGGAGGGCCCCCAGATGACGTAGACAGTCTCCTGGGACTGCTGGAAGAAGTAGGGCTGGTTCCTCAGCAGCAGCGGGACGCTGGTGTGCGACACCACGCGGACGGTGCTCCGCGCCCCCACGTCCTCCTCGTAGCCGGCGGTGGGCGCGTGGTTCATGCGCAGGACGCACTCCTGCCCGTCGATGGCCTGCCCCAGGCGCGAGCCCAGCATCTGCCCCGAGCTGGAGACGACGGCGCAGCGGTGGCACGGCGCTCGCCGCAGCGGCTGCGGGGACACGCGCCGTCAGCACGGCCCCCTCTGAGTGCCAGCGCTTCCCCCGAGGAAGGGGGAAACTGAGGCATTGGGGGAACAGTGGTCGGGCTGTCCCCTCCCCGTCCCCACGCACCTGCCCGTCGGGGACACGGCTGTACCCCTGGAAGCTGAGCACGGCGGGCGCAGCGTACGCGGGGCCATCCCAGCGCTGCGCCGCCCGGCAGCAGGGCCGCAGGCAGGCGAGGGAGCAGAGCAGGACGTAGAGCACGGAGACGGCGGCCACGCACACCAGGGCGAGGAAGAAGCGGAGCTGGAAGCAGAGCGGGGATGGTTCTCCAGGCCCAGGCTACGTGCGCCGGCCCCGTGTGGGGTGCCCGGGGAGGCAGCGGGACGCCTGGCGGCAAAACCAGGCTCTCGGGGGGAGGACGCACGGGCTCGGGCGCTCGCTGGGGTGGGGACGAGGAGCCGCCGGTGCCTGCGCGTGACTCACTTCCTGCACGCAGCCAGACCCACGCGCTGCATGGCTGCGAGCCGTGGGGCTGAGCTCCCCAAATCGTGCCAGGCTCGGGCCCCTGCTCCCACTCCAGGGTCCAGGGGGGTGCCGAGAGCCCAGCGGGGTGGCCGGGCAGGGCCCTGCCCCAGTGCCCCAGTGTGGGGTTTGGGGTGAGCAGCCCCGTGATGCCCGCGGGCTCGCCCCGGCCCCGTAGCCCCCCGCTCCCGGCACCCCGGGTACTCACCAGCGTCTTCATCCTGCGGGGTGAGGGCGGCCGGCGGGGGTCCCGCGGGGGCAGCCGGCGTTACCTGGGGGGTCGCGGCGCGCAGCCTGCATGCAGGCTGGGGTCAGTGGGGTGGGGAGGGGGGAAAGGAAGGGGGCTGGTGCCTGGTTGCCCCCCATCACGGCTGGAGACCCCACTGGGACCCCCCGGTACCCCAACACCCCCCTCCCCGCGCTCATGCCTCACCCCCCCCATGCCCAGAACCTCCCCCATCCCCGGGACGTTCCCTTTGAACCGTGTCCCCCACCGACCCCCCAGGACCCCCCCTTCTACTATCACCTCCCCAAACCCAGCTCCCACCCCCCCATCCTATAACCGCTTCCTCCTCCCCCCCCCTCCCCGGGGCCGGGAGCGCAGCCGAGGCCCCGGCCCCCCCCTCACCGAGCCGGGAGCCCCCGCGGGGGCTGCAGCGGGAGCGGGGGTGCCGCTGCCCGGCCCCCGGGACCACCGCCGGGCCCCGCATCCCCGCTGCACCGGGCTGCGCTGCCCCGAGCCGGGCTGGCGGCGCCGCGCCGGGGCGGAGCGGAGCCGAGCGGGCACTGCCGGGACCGCCCCCGCGGGGGGAGCCTCGGCATCGCGCCCCACCGCCCGGCTCCCGGGACCGGCCCCTGCACCAGCCCCGGGATCGTCGTGGTGCGCCCTGGTACCAGCCCCGGGACAGGATCCGGGATCAGCCCCGGGACCCTCCCGGTGCGCCCTGTTGCCAGCCCCGGGACCGTCCTGGTGCCTTGGTTCGAGCCCCGGGACCGGTCCCGGTATCAGCCCCGGTGCGCCCTGGTACCGGCTCCGGTCCCCTCCCGGTGCGCCCCAGCCCCGGTCCCGGCCCCGTCCCCGTGTGCCCCGGCCCCGAGCCGCCCCCCGCAGCCCCCGGAGCCGCCCCCGGCCCCCGGCAGCGCTCCCGTGCGCCCCCCGAGCGTTCGCCCATGCACCAGCCCCCGGGGCAGAGCCGGGACCGGCCCCGGTCCCCGTCCATCCCCTGCGCCCCTGTCCCCAGTCTGCGTCCCCCAGGTCCGACAGAGCCAGGACAGGCCCCGTCCCCCGTCCCCCGTCCCCACTCCTCTGCCCCCTCCTATGGTGCCCTCCCAGCCCTCTCCCCAGCCTGGGGGTCCCTGCAGCCCCCCCCCGCCGGTCCCTCCACGTCCCCAAGCCCCGCTCTCACCCCCGCGCCCCCCAGCCCGGAGCAGCTCACCGCACGCAGGGGCAGCAGCACTGCCCCGGGGGGTATTTGGGGAGTGGAGCTGGGGCATGTTGGCCTCCTGGTGCCCCTGTCCTGGCCGATGGCTTCAGGGGGCCACCCGCCACCCACCTGCCCGTCCCTGCAGCCCCTGGCACCGGGGCCAAGGCGCAGAGCACGTGTAGGAACCGCCTGCTCCCGGCTGCGAGATGCACCTTGCATTTGTTTTTCCAAGGAGAAGACACGGAAATAAGAGAAACAACCTCTGTACTGGGGCTGCGTGGCGGGGGTGGGAGCTGGGGAGCTGCAGGGGGGGCTCTGGGAGCAGAGCCCAGCAGCTCCCCAGTGCCAGCGGGAAGCCAGTGCCGGGCACCCCAAAAGGGACCTGCTGCTGGTGGTCGGAGCTGGGCTGTGAGCGGTGCTGGGTGGGCCTTGGGGAGAGCAGAGTGAAGGAAAAAAGTGCTGCGCCCCTGCAGCTGGGGGAGAGAGGGCTGGGATGCAAGGAACAGCCCTGCAGCCGGTGTGTCAGCACAGGAGGAGGGCAGCAGCTGCCCCGCAGCCCACGGAGGAGCCCACACAGGAGCTGGAAGCCTGCGGGGCCCCGTGCTGGAGCCGTCGCTGTCCTTAGCGCAGCCCCTGAGCTCCGTCCTTGTATCTTCTCCCCCAATTTGAGGTGTTGGGCTGAACACACCACCTCGAAGCTGGTTCCCCCATCCCAGCAGGCTTCAGCAGGGATGGAAGAGGCAGTGATGGTGGCACAGGGGACCCCGTCCACCAGCCCTCCCATGATGGACTAGAGCACCCACCTACCCTTGGATATCCCGCACCAGCCAAGAATGGCTCCTGAATTGCCGGCCATGGATTTTCTTCAATCCTTCAGCTCGCTCGGAGGTGGCTGCATCCCTCAGGGCCGCAGTTTGGGCTGCCCAGCCTCACGGCAGCAGCGCCGCGGGGAGGGTTTGGTTTTTCTCCACCGTGTTTCCGCCTTCTTCTCGTACCCACGCCAATTTTGGGTGTGCTGGGGGGGGAGCACGGTGTGAGTGGGGCCGGATCCTGCACAGGGACAGGGACATTGGCCCACAGTGGGGGTCCTGAAATGGGAAGGGCACAATGGGGCATGGGGCTGCACCCAGAAACAGCCCCCTGGGGTGGGGACACCCTGCTGCCCCCCGAGGGAGGCTGCGAGGGGGGAAACTGAGGCACAAAGCGTGGTGCTGAGGGTACCTAGAGCCGCACGGGGCACACCCAGCGCCCTGACCTTCAGCCTGGGCTGGAGCACGGCCACCTCGTGGTGCCGCCGGCTGCTCCCCAGGGTTATTTTTAGGGCCGCTGCCCTTTGCAGCCCGGCATTCCCCGCTTATCCCACGGGGAGCCGAACGCCCCGAGGTGGGCACAGAGCCCCACGAGGCTCAGCCGGGGACAGGGACAGGGCAGCATTTCTGGGGACACTTCTGGGCGGGCGAGGGGGTGGTGTCCACATCCCAAATAACAAATCTCCGCTCAGCTTCTGGCACAGGAATGTTTTTTTTTAGGTGATCCCCGAGCGCGGCCGTCACTCGCTGTGCGCTTCCACCCACCGGCACAGCCGCCGGGCATAGGCAGCGGGGGGCACGGTGGAGAAGGACCCGTCCCGGTAGCGGATCCTCTTCCAGAGGTGCTCGAGGCGCCGGCGGAAGGTGTAGGAGCTGAAGAGATCCACCAGCCCCACCGAGTAGCGCCGCTGCGGCCCGTCGATGCAGTGCAGGGGGTTGCTGCCTCCGGGCAGGTTCTGGCTCAGCCCCGAGCCCTGCAGGACGTGGCACGGCACCGGGGACCTGCGGGGAAGCAAGCAGGGGGCTCAGCACCCCCAAAAAACGAAGCAGGGGGTCCCCACGCCGGGCAGCACTCACCATGCCGTGAGCCCGTCGGGGAGCGGGGGCCGCACGGCCAGCAGCAGGCTGTAGTCCAGCACCCGCAGCTCCTCCAGGAAGCGGCTGTCCAGCTCCAGCTGCCGCAGCAGCCACGGCCGCTGGGAGCCTGCGGCACGCGGGGCAGCCTCAGCCCCCCCCCGTGCCTCGCCGTGTCCCCCCCCCGTGTCCCCCACGCCTTACCCAGCACCAGGGACTTGCCCTCGAAGTTGAGGTCCTTCAGCACCACGGCGCTCGCGGGCTCGGCCCAGCGGTCCACGCTGCAGCCCTTGATGTCGTACCTGGGGGGGGGCAGCGGCTCCGTGCCCACAGACAGCCTGGCACGGGGGGGATGGCCCCGGACAGACGGACACCAGGCACCAAGGACAGACGGACAGCACGTTCCCCAGGACACACGGACACCACGCACCAAGGGCAGGCGCCAAACAGAACCTGGCTTTGCCAGGACAGACGGACATCGCACGCCCCGGGACAACAGGACGCGGCCACCCCCAGGACGGACAGACAGACACGGGCAGCGCGCAGCAGACGGACCCCAGGCCCGGCAGGACAGACAGACGGACGCCCCAGCCCTGCCCTTCCCCGACTCACCTCTCAAGGATCCCCTCGTCGGGGAAGAAGACGCTCAGCGTGACGGTGAAGTAGCGCTGGGGACAGGGCAGGGCTGCGGCGGGGGCACCTGCCCTGCTCCGGCGGGGCACGACGATGCTGTGGGCACCTGGGGCGAGCGCCGTGAGGCCGTGGGCACCCCCAAATCCCCCCCAGCTCCCCCCAATTCCCCCCCGGCCGCCCTCACCCAGCAGGCGGACGAGCAGCGAGCGCGGGAACGCCTCGAGGTGCCGCAGGTAGCGGGGCAGGTTGGCGAGCAGGAGGCGCATCTCCTGCTTGGTCTGCGTCTTCAGGAAGAAGCGTTTGTCCTGCCTGGGGCGGGCGAGACGTGCCTGGGGGGCACCGGGGGCGGCCGGGAACCCCGGGGGCACCCGCAGCACCCCGCACCCCGCTGCAGGGGGATTCCCCGGCGCCGCTCACGTCAGGAAGAAGCGGGCTTTGCTCTTGGAGTTGCTGACGAACTGGAAGTACCGCGAGCTCAGCGCCGCCTGGTACAGCTCCTCCGGCAGCCCCAGCGCGCGCCGCAGGCGGGCAAAGGCCGGCCCCGCGTAGGTGAGCAGCTCGAAGCCCTGCGGTGGCACGCGGTGAGACACGGCACGGCCACGGGGGCACGGGGGCAACCCCACAGCTCCTACCTCGTGCGGCTGCCTCAGCACCGCCACGAAGTCACTGTCGCAGGGGGTGTCCTAGGGGGGGACGCACAGGGTGAGCGTGTCCCCAAAGGGGCAGTGTGGGACCCCCGGTGGGTGCAGGGGGGGTGCTCACCGCGGGCGGGTGGTCAATGGCAGCCTGGGTGGCGGCGCGGAGCCCCGTGCGCAGGCGGCAGGTGAGGAGGTGGAATTGGTGCTCGGGGCCGATCTCGAAGAGGCCGAATTTGTGCTGTTGGGGGGCCCGCGGGGATAGGCGGAGCCCCCCGGCACATGGGTGGCTCGCTGGGGTCCCTCCTGTCACAGCAGCCTGGGGGGGGAAACGGGGTGCCCGTGGTGGCTGTGGGGTGGGGTGAGGGGGACCCAGCCCCTTCCAGCTCACTCCTCACAACCCCAAGCCCCCCCGTGCTCCCACCCCGCTGCCCTCCCCAGCCCAGGGACCGCTCACCATGGCCCCCGGCAGCGTCACTGTCCCCTCACCGTCCCAGCAGCCGGCTCCCTGCCATCAGAGCCCCACAGCCGGGGGACCTGTGGGCAGCAGGACGAGGACATTCGGTGTGAGCAGTGCATGGGGTCTGCAGTAGGGCAGGGGCCACGTGGGGGTGATATTTTGGGGTAGATCCACACCCCTGGGGCACCCCAGCCCTCACCAGCACTGGCCACCCAGGCAGGGGTGGTTCAGGGGGCACCGCCCGGCACCGTGCGCGCACGTTCCGTGTCCCCAGAGCCCCTTCCAGGGGGCAGGGCCCCTGCGGAACAGCGCCCCGGGGAAGGAGCAGCACCAGCCCAGAGCTGCCAACACACACAGCCCGATGCTTTCCCCTTGTTGTCTCCAGCCCCCCGAGCCCAAATTCATCTCCCCGAGGCAGGAGAAGAGGCTGGAGCTGCAGCCCCACACGCAGCACAGGAGGAGGACAAAGGTGGAAACCCTGCAGACACCTTTAGTGGGTAGACGCGGTTCCCCCCACAGAGGTGCAGCCAAATGCTTCCTCTGTGAGCCAGGGCACGGCCACGGCCTCAGCTGGATGCTGCAGGAGGAGATGGGGACTGTCCCCGGGAGCCTGGCCTCACCAGGGGGCTCTTCTGAGACACCAGAGCCCACAGCAGCACCGTGAGCCCTTCCAGCAGGCAAAAGGAGAACACGAGACTGCCTCTTCCTAGCCCAAAATCTTGATTTCTTAATTCACAGTCTTGAATCCGATTAAAAAAAAAAAAACAAAAAAATCAGGGAACAAACTAGTGGACACAGCAGGAGCAGAGAGGAAGGGCTACCAAGCACCTGAGGGGTCTGGCTGGGCTGGCTGCACCCCGGCAGCTCCCGCACAGCCCAGCTGAAGCACAGGGGCTGCACGTAGCCCCCGCTGGGAGCAGCACCCTCAGAGCCAGAGCTCCGGGCCCACTCCTGGCGAGTCCTGTCGGCCAGTTTTGCTCCCTTTTGGTCAGTAAGTCGTAAACTCCAGGAGGCTGCTGCTTCTCAGGAAGGAATGTGGGGAGGGAGAGCGGCCAGCCCGGCGCTGTGGCTGTGAGCGAGCTGTGGAGGAGGCGGCCGCGCGGTGCTGCAGCCCCTTCTGGGCTGGGGGCCTCCCCCTCATGTCTCACAGCCCGCCCCTCACTCCGATTTCTTGGTGGGCTTCTTGCTCTTCCACGTCACCACCATTATAAAGACACCTGCCACGGGAGAGAACAAATTAGGTCAGAGAATTTCTAATTAGGGGCGCTTTAAAACACGCCGCGGCAAGGAACGGAATCTTAGCAGAGAGAGCAAGAAACAAACCCACGTGCAGAGGCTCAAGGAGCCAGCGCCACGTGTGTGTGTGCACGCACAGAGCCCACCGCCAGGGTCCCTGCCACACGGAGCTGCTGCAGGAGCCACGGGCAGCGCGTCACAGGCACCGTGCATTAGCCACCCCCCTAGCAACCCCCTTCTCTCTTCCTCATTTAGAAGGCTTTAATTAGAGCAACCGAAATAACGCTCACCTATAAATAGCAGCAGCAGCAGCCCGGCCACCACGGGGATGATAACGGCGTACTCCCTGGGCAGGAAGAAGCGGTGGATGGCGTGGGCGCTGTCGATGAAGGGCTGCAGAGAGAGAAAGGGGGAGGTCAGCGGGGGGGGCACCACCTGCAGGACACACACACACACACCTGCAGCCGGCTGGTTTCAAAAGCAGGACGGAAACACCCGGCTGGAGGGGGTTGCTAATTAAAGAGCGGCCGGGCCTACGTGGTGCAGCCCTCACACAGCAGCTGCAGAGCCCACGGGGATAGAGGGGAGGCTGAGGGCTCCAGCAGGGCTGGTGAGGGGCGGGCAGGGGCTGGGCACAGCAAGCCCCCAGCCCAAAGGGAACGGCCGGCACTGACCCTGTTTTATTGAGACGCTGTTGGGATTCGTTCCCTGAGGACACTGCAGCTTTTTGGGGCACTTTGGGGGCACTTTGGGGCACTTTGGGGCATTTTGGGGCAATTTGGGGCACTGGGGCCCGCACCACCAACCCTGGGGCAGCCGTGAGGGGAGCCCCGACCCCAGGGGCGATGCCCCCGGCCCCGTGCGTGGCTCTTACCCCCGGCACACCCCCGGGGCGGTTTCTCCTCACCGTGCCCCCTCCCCCGGCTCCCCCCCGAGCCCTCCCCGCCGCCCCCCCCCCGTACCAGCACCACGATCCACAGCGTGTAGTAGGCGAACAGCGCCAGGCTGAAGGCGACCAGGCCGAAGCCCACCGCGCGATCCGTCGCCGTGGCCTGCGAAGGGAGAGGGGAGAGGGGGGGAGAGCGTCAGGGGGGGCCCCGAGCCCCGGGCCCGGCCCCGCAGGCCCCGGTTCAGGCCCCGGCCCCGGCCCAGGCCCCGCTCACCATAGCGACGGGCGCCCCCTGCCCGCGCCGTCCTTCCGGGTTGCTGCCCGCCAATCAGCGCGCCGCCCCCTGGTCACGCTGCCTCCAAGCGGCCAATCAGAGAGGGAGAGCCCAAAAGCGGAGCGCGGGGCGTGGTGGGAAATGTAGGCGCGGCCCCGCCCGGAGTGTGGCGGGAGGCGGAGGGGCAGCGGGGGGGGGAGAGTGCCTCACACCTCAGCTGAACCTTGATGTATCACCCCATGCACTCATATCTCACCTGTACCCCCACATCTCACCTGCCTGAACCCTCACATCACACCCCGTACCCTCACACCTCACCTGAGCCCTCACAACTAACCCCATTCCCTCACATCTCATCTGTACGCTCATATCACACCTGCTTGAACCCTTGTATCACACCTGTGCCCTCACCCCTAACCCTCACATGACACCCTCACATTTCACCTGCCTGATCCCTCACATCACACCCCATACCCTCAGACCTCACCTGAGCCCTCATATCTAACCCCATTCCCTCACATCTCACCTACCTGAACCCTCATATCTCACCTGAACCCTCACACCTCACCTGTACCCTCATATCACACCTGTGTCCTCACCCCTAACCCCATACCCTCACATCTCACCTGTACCCTCATATCTCACCTACACCCTGATATCTCACCTGTACCCTTACATCTCACCTACTTGAACCCTCATACCTCACCTGGACCCTCATATCACACCCTGTGCCCTCACATCTCACCTGAACCCTAACATCATACCCTATACCCTCACCCCTAACCCCATACCCTCACATCTCACTTGCCTGAACCCTCATGTCTCACCCCATACCCTCACATCCCACCTGTAACCTCCTGTCTCACCCCTACCCCCATATCTCACCCCTACCCTCGCACCCCTCTTTGCCCCAGCTGCCTGCGCTTGGAGCCCTGCAGCCCCCAGCTCTTGTAAAGGGAACCCGCCAAGCCCTGGAGCGTGCCCACAGCAGGGCTGCGAAGCTGGTGAGGGGTCTGGAACAGAAGTCCTGTGAACTGGGGGGGTTTGGTCTGGACAAGGCTCAGGGCAGAGCTCATTGCTCCCTCCAACTGCCTGAAAGGAAGGGGTGGGGAGCTGGGGTCGGCCTCTGCTCACAGGTAACTGTGGTAGGAGCAGAGGGAATGGCCTCAAGCTGTGCCAGGGGAGGTTCAGGTTGGAAACGAGGAGACATTTCTGTCAGAACGAGCAGTGAGGCATTGGGATGGGTTGCACAGGGAGGTGGGGGAGTCACCGTCCCTGGGGGTGTTCAGGGAGAGGTTGGACATGGTGCTGAGGGACGTGGGTTAGTGGGTGACAGTGGTGGTAGGACCAGATGATCTTGGAGGGCTTTTCCAGCCTTACTGATTCTGTGATTCTAAGCCTAGGCCTGGTGCTCCTGTGACCCTGTAGTTCAGTGCTGAATTACAGTGGAGAAAACCCCCCAGTGCTGGGAGCAAATCCCTTGGTGAAGGCTTGCAGCTCCTGCAGCATCAGTTTCCCCCTCTCCTGCAGCAGCAGGTTTCCATTCCCACAGCCACCTGCTGCTCAGTTCCGAGGGAAGTGACTCATCTTGAGAGCAGCGCGCTCCAACAGCTCCAGCAGGCAGATCTAACATCCTGCCTTGCAGCCGGTTCACTCACAAGGCAGCTGGAGAAGGAAAAGGGAGCCCAAAGAGCCGAGGGATGCGGGGAGCCTCAGAGGAAGGGGAGGTTGGGGGGGGCTGGGACTGAAAGGTGTGGATGTTACAGCTTTGGGAGGCTGGGGAAGGTGAATCCAGCTCATGGAGGAAGAGGAGAGGCTGCCCTGCTCCCCAGGTGCTGCTGGAGCCACGTTTCTGCTGTGGCAGCGTCCCCACAGCGGGGCAGGATGCGGCCGCTGAGCACAGCCCTGGCAGGGACGCGGTGTTCGGGACCACGAGGCTGTGCCAGGGGCTGGCGGTGGTGCCAGGTCACCTTCCCCCTGGATTTTGGGCTCCTGCTTCTACTGGCCGCGTGCTGCGGCGCCTGCCCTGCTCCAGCCCCTCTCCTGCCCCCGGGAGGGCTGGCAGGGACCCGGTGCCCTGCTGGCTGCCAAGCTCTGCCTGCCAGCAGGCACCGTCTGACCTTTTTGCTTCCTCAGCCAGTACTTCTGAAGCAAACGTCTGTCTAGGACAAAAACACGAAGCCAGAAGAATCATTGTGAAGTACCAAAAACCTTTATTTTTCCCCCAAACCATAACAACATTTGACATTATATTGATTTCCTCATATATTTGTTATTTCTCTACGTTAGGAACCAGATACAGAAAATACAAACACGATCTGTTGAATCAAAGACGGCACAGCATTCCGTTAGAAAAAGAAACAAAAAACTAGAGGAGCGAGATAAAAATGGTGAAAAATAGTCATTCCCTCCAGCCCAAACTTTCCAAGAATCATCATCAAAATAGAGCAGTGGAAGTAGCTTCTCTTTCTAAACGCACTTCTGCTTTAAGAAAAAAAGTTAGAGATTTATCTTTAGATTTTCAAAGTAAAAAAATGTTAAACTATCTTTCAAGCAATTTTGGAAGTTTGCATAGACCCATTCCCTTTCCAAAAATATCAGCGATCTCTCTATAGAATCTGATATAAATCAAGTGCGCGCCTCATCCGAAGATCACCGAGCTCAATTGGCTTTCACGAAAATAAAACATAATCTCCCCTTCCCCTCCCTCCCCCCACAAAAATACGGGCTCTCCCATTATTCCTTACAGTCGAGGCAAGTTCGGAGGCTCAGCCACACCTCTAGCTCCAAGCTTCACCCCAATTCCTTTCTCTTTTTTCCCAGGTTTCCAGCTCCCTCCCTCCCGGACAGCCACGGATGGGGTCGGGACGGCGCGGGTGGGCTGATGGACGACTCGGCGCTCGAGAGGGAAGGGGGGGAGCTCATTTGGGAGCCCCCCCAAGCAAGGAAGTGGCTTTTCAGCGCAAACACGTGCTACCAGGCAGTGTCTGCAGCAACTCGCCCCTGGGGACTTGCCTTGTCCACAGGGCTAAGTCACCAGAGCGTCAATTCGTTCAGCTAGAGCCTAGGCTGGGGGTCAGGGCAGGGCAGGGGGGCAGAGGGGGGCTCGGCAGCCCCCAGGTAAGGCAGCGAGGGGGGGGGACAGGACGGGGCCCCTCTCCAGGAGGGGCGTTTCACCTAGGTGCTCTAGCGTACCTGGAGTGAGGTTTTCCCAGAGGTTCACAACAGCGCGTGCAGAGTCCAGCTGCACAGCCACCAGTTTAAAAAGAAAAAAAAACCAGCAATGACAAAATAAATTAAAAAAAAAAGTCACCCCCCTCCTATTAAGATTCGAATGAAAGACGTTTCTTCGGGTCTCGGCCCAGTTCAGAACCCTCTAAAAACCTGAAGCGAACACTCAAAAGGGCTTAGCTTTCTGCAGGGGGCAAAGGGATTTGGCAATACGGGGGGGGGAAGAGATCACCAGCCCGCTGCCCATCACACCGAGGGTGAGGACAGCACAAAGCCCCCCATTTAAAGTGCCAACCATACCAAAAAAATAGGGACAGAGGGGCAACATCCTTCTCCCCCCTTTTTCCATCACGATTTCCGATTGAAACCCACCTCCTTCAGCAAGTCACAACTAAGCCTACCATCCCGGGCATTCACTCCACTTATACCGTTGTTTTTTTTAAAAAAAAAGTTAGTAAAAAAAAATTACATTGAAATTTCCCATGCCTTTTGCAACGGGCTTCCACCAAGCAGGGGTCCGGAGACTGAGAGCAGGGCCCACAGCTTTTGCCTGGCCCCGAGCTGGGAGCAGAGAGCCAGCTCTGCTCTCCAGGGCCAGCCGGGCGTGCGCAGCCCTGCTCACCAGCACCCGAGAGCCAGGGGATGCAGGGGCTTGCCAATAAGGTCCTTTTACTCGCTTCAGTCACCTCTGAATCCCCCTGAGAAAGGGAACAATGTAGGGAAGAAAGTCGTCCCCCCTCGGCCCCCCCAGGAATAAAATATCAATGAAACAATAACGCAGTCAAAAAAAAAAAAAAGAAAGAAAAACAAACACCAGCCTGCTGGGTTTATAAAAAAAAAAAAATAAATCAATAAACTTCAAGACAAAAAAACAAAGAAACTAGCCAGCGGTTTGGGTCTGGAAACTGATTCACTTCTTCAATGTTCAAAGCCCACCAGGGAACAGACGGCAGCGATGCCAACAAGGAACTCAAATCGAGGTCTAGGGCTAGAAGCAGGCTGCTCCTGCCTCCCTCCCTCCCTCCACAGGGCCCTCCAGCCCTGGCTGTGCCGCACTAGGCTGAACGACTAGGGCTGCCTTCCTACTGAAAATGAGGGGTGGGAGAGCTAGAAAATAAAATGACCAGGATCTGTGGAGTCGATACTGATGCGGAGACAAGAGACAGACACCCTACGAGACACCGTTACCAAGAACCCGAGCAGTGACGTGCCGAGCAGCTGGAAGAGAAGCCAGAGATGGCCACAGTGACGCGACGGAGCAGGTTACAGCTCTGCCAGGCTGGGGAGGTGAGAGCAGCTCGCTGGAAAGCTCAACTGCTGCTCCCCTTGCTTTGCTGGAAGAGGAGATTCACAACGCCCGGCTGCCAGCATCTCGGAGCGACAGACTCGTGCCAACTGGAGCCCAGGAGAAAGCCCTTGGCTCCCAGTTGCTCTGACGGCAACCACCATTGTTTTTCATGGGAATAGAAGCAAAGCAGCAGAACTGAGCTGGGTTGGCCTCTTTCCTAGCTTATTTCTGCCCCTTTCAAGTCCTGGTTGCAACGTTGGACCCCATTTCCAGCAGGTGCCGTGCCGGGGAGCAGCCTGACCCCCAGCTCCTGCCACAGCCACCCGAGGGCACAGCAAGGACACCCGGTGCTGTCTGGTGCGCTTCTGCCCTCGCACTGACCTGAACAGAAGGTCAGGCCAGGCCGGGCTTTCTGGCAGCACCCCAGGGAGTGAAAAAAAGCAAGCAGCAGCTCTCCCTGTCCTGCGAGCACCCCCGGCACAGGGCACCTCTCACCCAGAGCAGGAAGCTCCCCAGCCTGCGGGCGAGTGCCAAACCTCCCCAGACTGAGCGGAGGAGAGATCACAGTTGAAAACACCAGGAAGCGTGAAAGAGCTTTTGTTTCAGACAGACTCAAAAGATCAATACCTTTTCCCTACAATAAACCAAACCGAAGCGGTGTCTGTAACCCTTTGAACCGTAACCCAAATTTTAACTCCCTTTGAAGCAAAAGGGGTGAGAAAGATCCCTGTCCTAGTGCGGTCTGTCCAAACACAGAAAAAAACTTCTTGACTTGAGGACAGGAACCATCAAAACAGAGCAAGCAGCTGTATAGCTTTGCCACACTGCCTAACACCCTCCCCATGCAGCCATCCTTAGTTAGCAGGGCAAAAAAAAAAAAAAACAAGAAAAATTAAAATCAAGGCCCTTTCATTCCTCATCTCTCGTTCTGCCAAATTCCCTTTTCCAGTAGCTCATCCGCATGCATTCTGGCCGCAGAGACCACTATTAATCCTTTTTTTTTTTTTCTTTTTAAGAAGGCTTTACAATAGCTAAGTTTGAACAACAAGGTGATCAGTCACAAGTCTTTCCTTGCTGAGCGGGGCAGGTGTGTGCCCGTGTGTGTGCACGCACACGTGTGTCAGAGGAGGGCACGCTCCCAGCAGGGCCAGGAGCGCGCCCTTGCTCAAAGTGCATGGCTGCTGAGTGCTACTACAGTACACCGGCAAAAAGAGGGAAGGGCACTACACAGAAATAGCTTACAGGCCAAGAGTCTCTGTACAGGAAGGGCTGAGTCTGCAGAGAGCCCCGTCTGCAACGCAGCTGCCCGGAGGATCTATCAGGGGGAGCTGGAAGGGCCTGCCGTCTCTGCCAAGGAGGCAGCTCGAGTGTCAGGCAACTGCAGAGAAATCCCAAAGAGGAACAATTGAAGGAGCAAGCAGAAAAAGAGTTTGAAGCCTTGTCAGAGCTGGCTCACCACGGAGCAGGTAGGACCGGCTGCTGTGGCTAACATGGCAGGAAACATCCGTCCTACCTCTGAGGGCACAGACGGGGGCTTCACCTTGCCCTACTGCTCCCCAGCCCCTAAAGGAACCAGCTCAGGCGCAGATCCCTGCTGACAGGTCAAGAGAGGCCACCCAACACCAGCTCCCGTACTGGCCCCGGCCCAGAGAGGCAATTGTTACCACCACCACCAGAGAGACCACTGCGGGTAACTGCACGGCCCGGGGAGGCCGTCAGATAACGAGAATCTTTTCACAGTCCAAGAAGGGCAGCTCCCTTCCTGAGCCAAAAAAAAAAAGAGAGAAAAAGAGGCTTTGAATTCCAAGCTCCAACAGTAACTATTTGCTGAATCAGTCCAGCAAATGTGGATTACAACCCTGGAAAAGCCAGTCTAAGCCTCCTCCAGGTAAAATCTGGAACCTGTAAAGTGCTCCTGGTAATGCTAATAGGTGAGCACTGCCCTTCCATGCCCAGCAGTGGAAGGGCACGATGCAGTTAGTGGTATAACAAGCATTTAACCATTTAATCAGCTCCCATCTGGACCGCAGTAATTTTCTGAAATGCACTTTCGGGAGATATTTCCTATGAGAAGCTGTCTGGGGATGTGAGGGCAGCCAGGTGAAGTGCACACCACAGCACCCCTCGGTCAGTAAAACTGTTGCCTTTTGGAAGGTGACGCTCCCGTGCGGAGCCGATGCATGAAGCACCCTGCAAGCGGCCCTTCCACCGTGTCACCAACAAGCAGCTCTTGGTTTGGTTGCAATGGTTTCCCCCTCCCCCAGTGGTTTGAAGAGTTCACAGTGGTATAACCCAACGTTTTGGGGAGACAAAAGCTGAGACGCCCCCTGTTGCGAATGGATGGGTGGAACGAGGGGTGCAGAAGAACAACGTCCTCTAGGACCAAGGATACGTCCAACAGACACCTGGTGTCTGCTCGGGAACAGGGGAGGGCAGGCACTGGAAGAACTGGGAAGCGAGGAGGGTACTGCCGACAGGGAAAGTGCACGGTCTGGAGTGGTCTCGGAGTGGTTCTGCAGTGCAAACGTACGGGGAGGGGCGTGGAGAAATCCCTTCTGGAATGCTGCATGAAGAGAGGTAAAGGTTGGCATCCATGTGGCAGCGGACCGGGTAGGGGGCCTGTTTCCAGCAGCTCTACCCTGTTCTTCACATTTAGTGGGTTTCAATCACCACTGGCTCGTAAACTCCAGATGAGACCCTGAGGAGGCAGAGGGGAAGAGGAGGAGAAAGCCAGGTTATTTTCCTCGGTCGCTCAGAGCAAACAAGCCTCTATTCAGAGCTCTCAGCTCATGAACATCGCCCTCTAACCTCACACAAAATACTGAAAATAACGAGTCAGGCTGGCGGGACGTCAACGCACATAACACAAAACAGACAGCTACGTGGCAAGCTAACACTAGAGCACTTGAAAGAGCTGGGTGTAGCACATAAATCCTTCTAGAAGGCAGAGGAAAGGGCTGGGGAGGGAGCACACTGTGCAGAGAGCCAGCGTTCCTGGCTCTGCTTCCAATTTTACCACCGACCTGACGCATCTCTGTGTTCACCATTACTGCTTTTCTTCCTACAAAGGTGCTACAAAGCTTGGCAAACGCAGCCAGTCAATGCACGACGTTAAGGGCTATTGCAGCGAGACAAAGTTTTATTTGTCCAGAAGTCTTTCACAAGAGAAAAAGCCCTTGACACAGACGGAGGGGGCAGGGAGAAGGGACAATGGAACAAGCTGCTGCAGTTTTGCTGTAGTCCAGCAGGAGGCAAAGCTCCCTGCCTTCGGTCGGGTGCGGAAGCAAACAGGAACCAACCTCTACCATTTTGTCCTTTTACTCCTCACTTACTTCTGCTCTTGGATCTACTAACCGGGATCAAATTATCCCTATGAGCTTCTACTGACAATTCACTTGCACTCCAGCGTGGCTGCAGCCTGTCAGCATGACACCTGGGGGCGTTAATGTGGGAATAAAGCCACCGGGCAGCACGTGATGTTCAGAAATCTCTCCCGTAACAAAGGTGAAAGTTTCCTGGGTACAAACAGCCAACTAATCTCTCTGGAGCCTCGCTGTCTGCAGGCTTGCAGGAAACCTACCTGTTTCCCAGCTGAATACCGCTCAGTGTCGTCGTTCCGTCTCTGCTCACGAACAACCTCAGGTTGCTATCTGCAGACAGAGAAGGAAGCAGGTATCAAAATCCAGAGCTCCTGCTGGTTGCCAGGTGCCCCTCTCCCAGGTGCGTTACACAATGTTCAGCACAGGAACAAGTGTATTTCTGTGAATCCATACGCACGCTTTCTGGTGTTCCCATAGTAATAGGGCCCTCGGGAACTCTTCTTGCTTTAAAAGGGAGCCTCACGTACAAATCAAGCACAACACTGAGTTTTGGAAGAGTAAAAGCAGGGAAATGAATGCGATGACATTCCTCCGGCTGCTTCTTTCGAGGCAATTCCACTGATGTAAGTTTTTGGGTCAGCTTTAACACATCTAAACAGGTAAACTGTGGGGCTCCCATGAGTCTTTTTTGTAGGCTCATCACTGGAAAAGAAATTCAGCCTGTTCTGCTGGCAAGAGGTGGCTGTACTCAGCCTAGTTTAAACCCATGCTGAGTGAGGTGGAGATCCCCATGTGATTTAATATCAAATCCAGTGATTTAAGGTGACTAACAGTAATCTGTAGAAGTACTAACAAGAAGTTAAGCTCAGGTTTAAAACTTATTGAAAAAACACACTAGATAAAGGATATGAGATTGATTTCTAGGCTAAACCGATTTCTAGGCTTGACCGTTTGCAAAAACCGCAGCACTCAAATCCACATGGTTTCTGTATCTACCACAGAAACACCTAGCAAGCACTGAAAGAAAATACTGTCAAGTGGGGAAGGGAGCCTACAACAGATCAGATGTGGCTCTGTAAAAGCTTGGCAGCCTTGCTAAAGGAAAAGCCAAGACCTCCCCTGTGAGGATCATCCTCTCACCTTCAGTATTGCTGACATCTGTGAAGTCCTGACTCTGCATTATCTTCTCCACTATATCGTCCGCATCGATCCTCGTGTCATCCACTCGGGTTGGATGACTCTCCACCGAATCCTTTTTCCTCCTGGGGAGAAAAAATAAAAGGAAAACTTACTCAGCCTGTCAAGACAGACTTTCAGATGCTCTCTTGCTTCTTTGAGCAACAGCCTGCCTCCCAGTGACTACTTCCACTTTACTGCTGCTTGAAGACCAAGGAGTAGGTTCTGTCTCTCCTTTCCAAAGGGGCTTTGCACCAGTTACCTACCGAGAGGGTCTGTCCAGCAGAAGAGCTGGTCTGGGGGGCCGGGGAGGCTTCTCTAGCTTGTGGTCACGCTCTCCCTCGGGGCACTCCACCGTCATGCTGAGCCCTCCGGACGCGCTGCTGCTGGTGGAGGTATTGCGGCGGTGGGTCAGGTCCGACATGCTGGAGGAACGGGAGTGCTCCGTGCTGTAACCTGCAAAGGCAGAGCGGTTACAAACCACGTTTTACCTCCTTCCTGGCAGCTCAGCTAACAGGCAGGGCAGCCTCAGACCAACGGTTCTGTTCCCAGATACTGAGGTTTATGCACGCATCAGTGAACTCATCTGTAGAGACTAAACAGGAAACTCTGCTATTACAGGGCTGGGTAAGAGAGATGGCTGCAAATTGCTCTCACAAGAGCTCGCAGCAGGAAAGAGAAAGGGATGGGGCCGCTGCCGGCAGAACCACACAGAGCAACACTTACCAGAGATCTTGGACTGCTGGCTGGCGTAGCTGGAGTTCCGCGAGTGCCCCGAGTGGAAGACTTCCTCGGGGCTGGACAGATTCTGATCGGGTTCTTCTGGGACACCTGCTGGGAAACAAGGCACTGGTTACACCACAACCAAGCCAGCATCTTGCCCGCTGCCTACGACTGACCACTGATCCTGGGACACCAGATTAAGGAAAGCGCAAGTCTGCTGGCAAAGCCTGTTGTACAGCCCAGCACAGCGCCTACAAGCACCTTGGAAATACAAAAGACAACGAAAAGGTTCTCTGTCAAGCTCTGATCACTAATTCTACCACCCAGTGCCTGAATTAACAGGCATCTCTAGGGCCCTGAAGGACCCAGAAGGACAGTTAGTGTCTGAAGTTTAATACCTATAACTATGAACAGCTAACACCATGGAAGCAAATGGCCACTATCAGTAAAGCATTATAACCTCCATTTGGGCACTCCTTCTGTTATTATTTTACTCCTGCTATTACTTGTCAGAGTCCATGGCATTTAGCATTTAAATCACACCCGAACTTGGCACTGAAACCTCAGGATAACCTCTGCTTCTTTGCCCTTGCCCCATCTTGCCTCTCTTGCAGCAAGTTGATCCAGAAGTGCCCCGGTGTAACATTTGCCAGCCTTTTAAGAGCAGCACTTGCACACCGTGCTAAGCGTGAGGCGATGTGACAGTGCTATTTTGGTGCAGTGTGCCTGCCTGCACGCTGGGAGTGTGCGGGGAAGGAAAAAAGGCAATGGGAGAATGCGGTGTCCTTGAAAATGGGCTCGCACAGAAGCCAAAGAACTCCACATCAGCAGCTGGAACAAGGCCATCAGACCTTAAACCAGCCTCTGAAACCTTCAGAGGAACTTTTCGAGAAGATAAGCTCGAGCACCAAAATAGCTGAGTGGAGAACAATGTTAAGTGGCACCGAACACAATGGAAGGCAGGGATGAGGGCGACACATGAATTATTAAATCCACAGCAAAAAGAACTAATTGCTTTATCTCCACCAACACAAGTAGGCACGCGGCAAAGATTGGTGCTTCCTCCTAACAGCTAGCTTCGTTTTTCTTAATTTTCTTAAACGAGTAAAGAGCTGAGGATTGGTTTGGGAAATCATGAAACTTTAAAAAAAAATCTGTGCTTGTAATTGGTGGGAAAAAGAAGGGAGTGTGCAGGCAGCCCCGGGCGCTGCGTGGCTCGGGGATGGGCATTCCTACCCGAGCTGAGGATGGTCGCTCGCGGCTTGCTCTGGCGCAGAGAGCCAATTGGGGCCGAAGTGCTGGTGCTGCTTGTGGTTCCCTCGCCCTTGCAGGTGAGCTGCAGGGTGGAGTCCTGCCCCGGGATGGTGATGGATTTGGCTGTGGAAGGCGGCCTGCGATCGGAAGAGAAGAGTGTTAGGATGTGCAGGGCAGGGATCAGGGCTTGTCCCATCCCACGGGGGGCTCTCACCGTGCCACGAGGCCTCCCCAGCTCCCCGAGGAAGGGCTGGCAGCCCCCCAGGCTACAGCACAGCGTGCCATTTGCTCCCTCCCCCCTAAAACTTGGGTCTTCCCTAATCCATAACACATCCGGACTGCAGAGCTGGCACTTTACAAACTGCTGATGACGAGGAAAAGCAAGGTTGAGGTAAACTAAGGCAGAAAGCGACCACTCAGTCATTCGTACAGGACAACCACACTCTCCTCCAGGAAATTATCCAGAGCTGCCCTTTTCCCCCAACACGTGTTCCAGCAGCCAGCCGGCCTCACAAACAGGAACCAGCTTGTTTTCAGCCAGCTTGAAATCCCAGCGCCATCCTGCTACACCTCTCTGACCCGGGTCAGAGAGAAGCCTTTTATCCCAGCACCCCTACGAGAGCTTTTTACAACCATCGAGTGACCTTTCCATTTTTTAACTGATGATCAAACTACTTTTCAGTGAGACTAAAGTATTTTTCCAGCTGTCAGAATCGTTTTTCTGGTTGTTCTGCGTGCTCCCGACATCCCTCTGTAAATGCTGACTCCAGGACAGAACTGCAAGCGCCTGAGCCCCCTCCCTTCCTGCAGGAGGGTTTTTGGGTCAAAGCCACGGCATGTGCAGCGTGGCAAAGTTAATATTCCTGCTGGAGCCCTAACTTCCCTCTAGCCTGAAGGCCGAGCTGTAACTAATGGCTTATACCACGCTTTTTAAGTGAGGAGCGAGAAAGCCAAACTTTTATTCGTCTCACTTGGAGCTCTGAGGTGAGCGAGGGAAGATGCTACACAAGGGGACCATCAAATAGCTTGGGAGAAAGAATAAAAAGCTAAAACCATTTCTTACAGCAGCCAGACAGCTACAAAGGTCACAGGAGACCCCCGGCACACCCTCCTGAGGCAGAGGGGAGCAACCACCAAAGAACTAGAGCACCTCCCTAACCGTGTTAGCGGTGATTTACACACAGCCAGGTACTTTGGGGACCTTGTTTCCCAGGCTAATAAGGCCCCTGCTGCCTCGATCAAGCCCACTGCTGCTGCAGCAGCTGTCGGGTCGGGCGAGCAGCCTGCTCTCCCCTCCTGCACGACACCCAGGAGGGGAAGGTTCCTCTGGGTGCTGCAGAAAGCAAGTGCTCGGCGAGCACATTCAGGAGTGACTTCCCAGCTCAGTTCCTGCCTAACCCTCTAACGAGTGTCATTTCTCAACAGCTCCCCTGATCAAGGACTATTCTACATGCAAAGTTTCCATTTTTAGACATTTGCACATCATCACCATATAAAGAAAAAATGGGGACGACTGCAAAAATCCTGCAAGAAAACGCGGAGGTTTGACTTTCCCTGACCCCACTTACATTACAGGGATATTTACGCTCGATGCTGTATAATTTCCAGGTACTAACAGTGGGGTTTGATTCCACAATGAAAAAGCAACAGGTATTTTTGTCAAATGTTGTCAGCCATCCCTTCAGTTTGTCATTGAAATTAATCCTAGTAACCTGGGCTGGAAACATCTGTTAAAGCATCTGTTACCATTACAAGGTTAGGACTGAAGATGCTCAGAGTTTAATTCTGAAGCAGATTTCTTTTTCTGAATCTGATGGCACTGCATTTACTGTTTGAAAGGCTCACAAATATTGCTGCACTGTGAAAAGGCATTCACAACATACAAATTAGGCAGCTTTTTATAACAACGCAAGCTCATTGATGTACTCGAAGCCAGCTCCTAAAATTAGACCATTTAGCCCAAAATGTCGCTGCTACGAGAGGTGACCTTAAGGTAAAGCTTTCTTCTCCCACACTGCTGGGAGTCAGCAGGAAATATTCCAGGAAATATTCCACCAGCCCAGGGCAGTCCTGCAGCACTTACACACCTTGCTGCACACCGGCTGGGATCACTGCAGGGTACAGGCACACGTCACTGCTGTATTTGTTAATTGATTCCCCAACAATTAGCAAAGCAACAGGACTGCTCTCCAGCTCTGCTGCATTTATTCTTCCTTGCTACAATGGATTTAAAAAAATAAAAGATGTGTATGACTGCAGTTTCTCTACTAATCAATACAAATTATGGTCCTAGGTTCCTGCAGAAGAAAAGGAGAATTAAAATTCTCCAGCCTCGCGTTGTTTTTGTTGCTATTTCAATTCAGCGTCTTTATTTTGAGTGCTATGTGCTGAAACATGGTAATTTCCAAGACTGTTTTCTTCATTGACCTTTCCCTTCTTGGAGGTCACCAAAACCAACCCCAGAGCTATGAGAAACTGTCCCCCGTGTAAAACACAAAGTTCATTATCAACGTCTGTTAGTTTCCAAAACTCAATGACACTAGGAGGGAAAAAAACAAACCACCACACACAAGAAGACTGTTTCTTCCCCCAGAAGGGAAAAGAGAGATGACCCCAGTCCTTCAGAAGAATACAAGAGATTTGGAAAATCAGGTTTGAGTTTAAATGGGAAATTTGAAAATACTCCCCCTGCCATCCCATCTCACAGAGCAGGAGTGAAAACTGCCACATGCTTCAGCAGCTCTCGCAGGTCACCCTTCACATCTCCTATCACCAGTCAACATTACCACTGGCCCCGAAATTCAGAATTTCCCCACCCTATAGCTGATTTTTTTTTGTTATTTTTTAAACTGGGAAACAACAGCAGAGAACAAACCAACCAAAAGCAGTCATGCTATACCACACCAGCTGATCCAACAGCCTAGGCCATCACTTTCGAGCTTTCCCCCATGCTTCCTTATCTCAAGGACGTCTTTTCCTCCACCCCAGAAATTTCAGTCTCCAACAGAAGACTGCAAAAGCACCAGGAGTCCCAGTCCCCCCAGAACAGGAGGAGTACCCAGAAACTCACGTTTTGAAGCAGGGATCCCCCGAGAGCAAGGACATCCCGATGGTGACCTGCAGAGAGGGAACAAGGCCCACAGTTAGCCATCCTGCAGTGAGCTCCTCACTTAGCAGCCAGGAGGTCAAGGGCTAAGCGTAAAGATTAATGAGACACCGTTCCTCCCTAAAGGAGATCAGCTCCAGGGATTTAGCCAGTTATCCCCTCCCTTCCCCAAGCAGACATCAGTGGCTCCGAGCTGTAGGGGCTCAGCAGGACACCAGCCTGGCAACCCTGACAGTGCACTTCAGACTTTTTTCCCCCCCCAAGCTCATGCTTTCTCTGATGATAAAAAAATGTTATCAAGGGTTATCGCTTGGCCAAACGGATGCCAAGACATCAAAGGGCAGCTGTGATAACAGCAAATGTCCCTGCTCAGACAGCAGCCTAAAAGCAGAACCCTCTCCGTACAGAACAGGATCTCTGAGGCTCAGCGCTGCACTCTGGCTGTGATCTTTTTTTACTCAATAGCAGGATTTCCACTGTGGCAGAACCAGCTGCCGTACCTTTAGGATGGAGTTGTCCTGCCGCGTGTTCTTGGTGTCGTATCCTTCCAGCAAGCAGCAACGGACAGTGGATCCAGAGCCCGCAAATTCTGCCAGATTTAGGTCAGCGAAGCCCAGCTGTAGCCACAAAAACAATGGAGGGGAAGGGGAGAGAACAAAGAAACAAAAAAAAACACTTCAATAAGGGGATATACAGTGTCACCCAGAGCAGAGGAGGACAGCACCGCTGTGAGTTCGGGCAGAAACACAAGCCACACACGCAGATATGGGGTGCAGACCCCTTAGAGCTGGGGGTGGGAGGTTGCCTGCCTCATCCCCAGCCAGGTGAACGCTCTGCGGGACATCAGCCCCATGCAAGGGAGGAAAAGAGCAGTGGTGCTGGCCAGGACAGCGTTAACCAGCCTGCAGCAGTTGCATAACCAAGGACATGGAAGGCACTAGGTCACCGATGTGGAAAAAACAGAATCACACACACACGAACATAATAAGGCACTCTTTGTGCCCGGCCATCCCGGAGTGCAGCGGAGCATGCGAACCGGGAGATGAAAGGATATTGTTACAGGGGAAAGTGACACTGTCCTGAAGCACAGGACGGGGCCTTGCAGCACCGCAAGCTGGGAACAGAGAGCCACAGGGCCATGTGAGTGCCCTACTGCCACAGATCAGCTGCTGCGCTGGGCATCCCCTGCAGCAAAGCTTCCTCAGCATCTCCAGGGTTTAAGTAGCCAGTGGTACGTTTGGCGGGCAGGAAGAAGAGAAATGTCTGCAGAGATTTAGCTATCAGCTCTCCAAACCTTCTTGAACAAAGAGAAAATAAATAGGAAAGGTGCTAAAGTTAAAGATTAGAGGCAAATTCAAAGAGGGGATGGATGCCTCTAGAGCACAAACACAATGAGGAGTAGTTTTGCTCTTCTGCTCTAGGAATACAGTGATTTCCCAAAAGAAAAAAAAATTACAGCTTCTTTTACTCAGAACTTTGGCAATAAGTCAGCTGTGTCTCACCTACCCTGCCCAGAAAGAGATGCTGTCCCTGAATTTGACCAACCAGCCCCAGCACAGGTCAGCATCACCTCAACGTACAGGTCAGCTTCCACAAGAACACTGAGAGAAGCTGGACAAGCAAATGCCCCTACCCAGCTGTTATTTTGTGAATTACCGGGCATTTCTCCTCCCCTGGTGTTGACACCTGGATGACAGAACCGAACCACGAGCCTCAGACTAGCAGCACGCTAAGGAAACGTGGTGCTCTCAGCTGATAGGGAGTTAGAGCCCAAACCAGTCCCTGTTGTATGAGCATTGTTCCGTATCAGTACTGCTCCCATTATTCCACATCAAAAGTCTAAACCACAGCCTGCACGAGATGGGATGACAGCAACAAGATTAAGGTACCTTTGTCCTCCGTCCCATTCTCAAAGGGGAACAAGCGCTGATGGCAAATAAGAAGTGGGACAGAACAGGAACCTTTCTTCAGCAAAAGGAAGGAAGAAAAACGACCTCAATTCACTCCCACTCTTCTCCCCCCGAAAGGGCTCCCATAACTCGTGCTCCTCCAGTTCCTGCTGCAGGTGTTCCTCTCTCTCGCAGTGCCGAGGGTTAGGTTTTTGCTGAATATTCAGCAATAATGCAAAAAAGTAGAGACTTTAGCTCTCAGAGAGAAACTGGGGAGGAGAAAGCCACGTGCAATGCAACGCATCAGAGCACCAGAACTGGAGGATGGAAGAGAGGTGGCACAGCCCCACCAGAAGGAGAAGGGGGCACCCGAGGGGTGCCCAGACCCCCCGGCCCACATCGAAGCACTAACAAGGGCCTTGCTGAGGAGCTGGGCATCAGAGGACAGATGTGGGACGGGACTGGCAGCACCCACGCTGAGTGCTGAGGTCAGAAGCCCTCCTCAGGAAGCAGACTCGCAGTATATAGAGGAAGGATCCCTTAGCAAGAGGATGTTTTCATATGTCACCTTTCCGAATAGTTTCCTCAGTTTTCCAACCAGCTGATGGCGTTTCTTCCAGCTCGGGGAAAGAGTTTCCGCTTTATCAGGCCTTCCTGGTGGTTTCCGCTCCATAACCCCTGACACTGAGGTGACATTAACGTCAAACCAAAGGTACACGAGTCTGTGGAAACTGTCCTGAGCACAAACAGCTCCGCTGCTGAAGGGGGAGCAGGTAGGGAGGGCACTCTGCACCTCCCACCATCAGGGGAGTTTCCAGCTGAGCGAAGGTAGTTTGAGAAGGTGAGGACTGGTTGTGTAGGAATGGGGAAGTAACTGCACGGACACAGACTGCTGCTACAAACATTGGGAGTACCAAGTAACTCGATTCTGTCACAACAATCTGTCTGGAAATGAGTCTGAACAGGCCTAGTCCACAGGCCAAGACTGCAAAGCCTATAACCACCGTCTGGTGCAGCACCCCTCACCTCCACACGGGTCCTTCCCCAATTCGAGGCATCCAGCCCGGCTGGGGAGAGCTGTGGGAAGGCAGTGAGGACCACGTGCATGCATGAGACTCCTTCCACTTCTTCACAGGAGACCGAGCAAGGCATCAGCTCAAGAGATGAGTACTTGGGCTTTGGTCTCTGATTTGGGGCTGGAGCAACTAAAGCTCTTAACACGCCTCTAAACGCAGCTGCAGACCGAGCGAAGGGGAAGTAGGTTACAGCACAACCTGAATAAGAGTCCAGGTTAACTCCACCACGGAGACTGCCTTCCAGCTTCCTTTAATTTTTCCCAAATACAGTGGGAAGCCTCAGGACGGGCATGGAGGAGGAAGAGGCCGGCGCGTTTACACCTCCCAGGCACACCTCTTCCTCCGGCTACGCTGCACTCCCCGGACAGGCAGCTCTGCAGGACGGAGGAATAAACCTCCCCCTCGGTGTAAATTAGTGAGAGAGAAACAGATGGCCCTCGAGACAGCGTCCTGACGTTAGCCACAAAAAAAGGAACAGCGTGGGCAGCACCGCTGCCCTCTGCCGCAGGGCACAGCGGTCCCCAGGTGTGAGTGCAGCTCTGCTCTCGAAGCTTTTTAGACCCACGGTCTCAGGAAGGATATTGATTAGGAGAAATTCTTACGAGGCTCTGCGTGACCTGAACATCTGTTTATTAGAAACTAGCACCAGTGACTCATTTTCAAACAAACATGGTTTGGGGCTCTGTGCGAACGCAGCTCCCAAGCCAACATTGTCTCTTGTTCCAGCACAAAGCGAAGGGGTGGCACCCAGCCCATTGTCTCCCACAGCCTGAGCGAGAAAACGAGTGGGGCGAGCGTGTGTGTAACGAAACGAAAAACTGATGTCCCTGATGATCAGCTTGTTTCTTGCCTTGGTGCCCCCCGTGCCCTGGAGGACAGGGATTTCTGCTGTAGGTTTCTGCCCGTCTCACAGCGCGGCGAGGTGCCTACCCCAGCCACAGATGGTTACTGTGTTCGGGAGAGCACAGTAACTCGAGTCTGTATTTCTTTATTAGCAAGACATTGCCAGAAGCCAGAAAGTTCACATCTGACTCAGAACTTCCCCAAAGTTTGAGGACATGCAGAACATCTTCCCAACCCCCTTCTCAAATCCACATCCAGTGCAATCTGGATCCTGTCCCAGTAACTAAGCTTTTTTTTTTTTTGGGAAATCACTTAATTCAGGCCGAAGAACTAACGAGTGCCTCTCCAGAGTGCCTCTCGCAGCAGCCATGCTGCGCTCTGACAGTTCAGCCACTGCTTTCTGCTGGGCACGGAGCACTAACAGCAGACAAAACCATCACCACTCTGACACATTTGCCCTTTCTTTACCCTTTCTTACCTTGGAGTAGGTTTTTCCGCCCTTCAGCTCCTATAATGGGAGACAAAACAAACAGGAAAAGAAGCTATTATCTGCGCTGGGGAAACATGGGGAAAGTCGTTACTCAATCCTGGAATTTGGTCTCAGGATTTCACAAACTCCTGTCCCAACACCCTGCTCCCTCCCACCCTCGGTCAAGCACCCTCGCTGCGGAGGCGAGCTCCGTTTGGTTTCTGTCTTAGCCCTACAAATCCTCCCTTCCCACTGCAGTTCTTGCTGCTAAAAAAGCAGCTCGGAACCAAATGAGACATGGGTGGTACCGGCCAGAAGCAGACGCTGGGCGCTCACCTTGCGCACAGATACGCGGCAGATGCAGGGGTCCAGGAGCCCCGTGGCGGGGTTGGCACTCATTTTGCACACGAAGGTGAATTTCTTTTTCCAGCGGACACAGTTTTCCTGCACTTCTTCTCTGTGAGAAAACAAAGAAATACAGTCTTCAAACACAGGTTCAAAGCCAAATCAGTCCCAGTTGTCACCTTTGACCGGGAAGACGGTCCGCAAAGCTCCTCTACAACCTAACTCGGCCCCCAGCACAGGTTAATCATCTCATCAGCATTCGCCTTAAATTCTCCCAAGCCCTTCACCGTTTCCTGCTCAGCTGGTTTAGCTCCTCATGGTCCAGCCTGGACAGACCCAGGCTCTAACTCAGCAGGGCTGAAGGTTTCCGAGCTTCTCTTCCTGCACCACCCACTGCGTGCAGCCTCCTGAGCAGTACAGGTGCTTTGTGTCCTTCCCACCCTGCTCTGTACACGGGGACTGAGCCTGTGAAAACAGCCAGCTCGAGGGAGGACACGAAGGGGTGGAAATGCCGGTGGGTGCAGGCAGACAGGACCAGGCCATGTGAGAAAAGCCCGAGGTGAAGAGGAGCGCGCGTCCCTCACACCGCTCGGCTCTGACCACCGGCTGTGGCTGCAACTCGGGCATAGAGTGAAGGAGGAGGAGGAGGAAGATGAGGTGGCTCCTCTCAGAGCACAGGAGCTGCTGCAGGTAGGGCTCAGGCTCCACAAGGCCCTCTGAGGAAGCCGAGCTTCATCTCTTGAAGACTGAGGGTTCGAAGGGGCAGGGGAAGGAGGTGCAGGGGGCCTTTCATGAGGCCCTGGGTACCAAGTGATCCCCCGCAGGCTGCACGGCGAGGCCTGATCCGGTTACCTGAGCCGCTCAGAGCTCAGCCCCTGGCCCCCAGCCAATTAAGCACTCAAAGTAACGAGGCTGAGGGGAGGCACGGCGCTCCTGGCAGCTCCGAGCTACCAAGTTTGCATACAGCCCTTCTCTCGGCATGGGACAAAGGAGCCAGGACACCAAAAACCTTGTCTGCTTCAGCAGGGAAAGGGAAGCTTCCCACCAACCGACCCAGGCACAGGAAAGCCAGAGAGACTGCAGGAAAGGGAAACGAGACCAGTCGTGGTGTGGCCTGCTGCTGGGAGGGACGGGGCAGACACCAGAGCACAGCCCTGCAGCCCCTGCCCCAGCCCTGAGGTGAAGGGAAGGTGACAGCATGCTGGGGAGTGGGTCCTGAGCCAGCAGCTCCCTGCCAGTCCTCCAAACTTCTCCGTGGGACTTCAGTAAGCCGGCTGAAGGGAACAGCAGGGACCAGAAACGGGACAGGTGACAGAACTAAACCCTATAACCCTCTGTGGTGTAGATACGGGCTGGTCTTCCCTGGGTAAAAGGAGGGAAAGCAGGAGGCCACGATCCCTTCAAGGCGGTGAACTCAGACTCCTTGGTGGCGATGGGAGGCACTGAAACACCGGGCATCTCAGTGCCGGGAGCACCTTTGAGTTTGGGATTAATTCAAGATGAGGCCTGGTTCTCACTGCTCCACTCAGCTCAGTCCAACTCCTTGGGGCAGGAGGAGAGGAGATGCATGTCCACAGGGATTAAAGGGGCTTTGCCCGTAGTAAAACATTCCCCGAGCTAGCCAAGGGAAGCTTCAGCCCTGAGGTGCCCAAAACCTGACACAGCATAACTCAAATGACCTAGAGGAAGGAGAATTCAGACACAGATGAGAAAAGCATTCAAGAGAGAAGGATAATGCTCTCAAACCCACATGCTTCAGATCTGCAAGGAGGGTGTGTGGGACATGAGGACCCCAGGCTCTTGTAGCAGCGTTATTCTTCTCCTGCCTGGGCACGGGCTCACAGCACAGACCCCAGATATGGCCAGACCATTCCCCGTGCCACAGGCACCTGAGCTTCATCACGGCACACCCCAGCTGGCAATGCCAGCAGCTCCCTGCTTCACCCTCCCGATGTGCCGGAGCCCCTGCAGCGTGCCAGTTTCCCTCCTCGTGACTTCTCCTTGCGCTACCAAGCGGCTCTGATTCAGCATCTGCTGGATGTGGCTAAGCCCAGCACAGGCTAACGAGTAAAAAATGTGGCAAAAAGTCCTGCCTGGGAATAAAGAGCTGCTTCACGAGCTCTGCTAACAGCCCTCCTGTTTCTTATTAACGATATACGTCTGCCTTTCCAAGCTGCTGTGGGCAGCACGGCCCAGGCGATGAGGGGACGAGCAGAGGATTTGGGGACGAGCAGCACCACGAGCGACGTGCCTACAGGTGTGCACGGAGCTCAGGGACCTGCATGGGGGCTGCACAGGATGGAACCGAGATAAAACTCAGAGCTGCTTTCCAGTCACAAGTTTCACAATCATTCAGCAAGGACTTTCAACTTTTTTTTGTCTTTTCAGAGTGGCTTTTCAGGGTGGGGGCTGGGGCCGTACCACCAGACAAGCAAGCAGCAGCATTGTTTCGAGCCAAACTGTAAAAAATTAGTTCCACATTTCCAAGAGCCAGCATGGGGTGAAGTAATGGGCTTTGTCTATCCGCCTCCCAGCAAGTTATCATCAGGATGGTAATTAGAGAAGACTAAAATAGGAAGAAAGAGTGGACTCGGATGAGGAGCGGTTTTGCATTTAGCTCCAGAACACCCGGAGCGCGGCGAGGGATGCACAGGGAGGTGTTTCTTTCCATCCTGATCACAGGGCACCTAAAAGCAAAGCAGAAGCTAACAGCTTTAAACCAAAAGTGTCTAATTTTAAGTCGTACTCTGTATTTGAAGCGCCAGAAATAGATGAGAGCAACGCCAAGCACTAGGTGCCAATTCAACGGGTCTTCAGAAGTTTTATTTTAAAAAAAGCTGGCCGTAGCATTTTGCAAAAAAAGCTTCTGAGAAGGCTGAATGCCTGCCAGGCTAAGCTTTGCCCTCTTCTGACTCGAGACTTACTCAAAGCTATGTAATTACTCTTGCAGACCTAAATATACCGCCGCAGAATAAACCAACGCAGCCCTGCGCTGGCTTCTGTGAACAGTGGGCTTCCGAGGGGAGCTTCGAGCTCCTCGCCTGCCTCTGGCCCTGCAGCGAGCCCAAAGGGACCTCAAGCCACGTCCCTGGGCACTGCCGTCCCCGTAGAGCAAAGGTGGGCTGTGCAAGGAGCAGCAGGAAGGTGTTTTGGTGTGGCAGGAACCTGACCCGTGGGAGCGATGCGCAAAGCAACCCGCTGGTTTATGGCTTTTACATCCCGTGCAGAGCTCACAGCGCGCTTGGTGAAACCCACAAACCTCCCCGGGCTCAGGTCTCACGCGCAGCCTTCCTGCAGCCCTGGAGGCAGGCGGAGGAAGGCACGACAAACAGATTTTACATTAGAGATGTTTACCAACTGCGATTTTAGTGCCACGGACAGAGCAGCACTGTTACAGAAAGCCACGATGCTGACCGGGAGCTTGCTAAAAGGAGCGCACAGGGAAAGGCTTCTAGAAAGAGGCCACGTGTAGGAGCCACGCTGCCCAGGACAAGCACGGGGTCTGTCCCACAGGGCAAGCCAGCTACCAAAGCACCACAACAGAGATTAAAACTTCTATTTACAGCCTCAAAGCCGAGCTGTGCCCAGCTGGGTGTGATGCTTCAAACACAACCCGCTGAACCAATTTGGCCTGACCCATTTACAAGAGCGGTTGCTTGGCTTGTGCTTTATGGCAGCAGCCATATGTAAGAGAGCTAAAAGCAAGAAACATCCTAAAAAGCCTACAGGCTCGCTGGGGGGGGGGGGGCAGAGACAACAAAAATAGCTTCCCAACGCCAAGCACTGCAGCAGAGCAGCGCGGCTCGGGCTGGTGTTGCGCACACAGCAGCAGATGTGGGCAAACCTCGGGCTAAACAAGAGGGTACAGAGATAAGTGTGCACAAAGAGCTGCTTATTTACGTCCCCTCCTCCTCATTTACACAAAGGCTGAGGGCAGCTCTCCTCTTTGTGACGCCCAGCCCGCACGCCCACGGCCCCCAGCCTCCGAGGGGTGGCTCTGGGTGAGCTCCCCGGGGCAGAGCTGATCCCTGAGGGCTCACGGCACGCAGCGCTCCCCTCGCCGGTTCACCTCTTCACATGGCAGCACGTCACTGAAGCCACATCTCAATACCATCAGGCACAAAAAAGATAACTGTTTTAAGGAGGCCAGCCCCAGCTCGGATCCATTTACGGTGCAGGTTGATAAGCTGCCTTCCGAGGGGTCCCGGCACTCCCGCAGGGAGTCTGCTGGGGAGGAAGGTGGTGCAGGTGCCAGGGCGTTCCCTCAGGCACAAGGGAAAGGAGAAAACGAAACAAAATCAGGTCACCAGATTGCGTCTAAATGGCAACACCATGCGTCTCCTCCAGCATTTCCTTCCACGCGTGTCTCGGCTCTGCTTCCAGCTGCAGACACACACTGTTAGAATCAGAACGGCCCCGGTAGGAAGGACCCTACAGCACACCCAGTCCCAACCCTGCCATGGCAGGGACACCACCCACCAGGCCAGGTTGGCCATGGCCTCATCTAACCTGGTCCTGAGCACCCACAGCCTCTCTGGGCAGCCCGTGCCAGGGCCTCACCATCCTCTGAGGGAAGAATTTCCTCCTAACGTCTTATCTTACATCTAACATCTTATCTAAATCTACTCTCTGTGAGTTAAACCATTCCTACTTGTCCTATCTGTGTTATTTGACTGAGCAAGAAGTCACTCTGCTTTTTTGTAACCCCCTTTAAGTACTAAAAAGCTGCCGTGGCAGCTCGCTGGATCCCAGCTCCCTGGACCAGTCCTGTGCTATGCCCCGGAGGATACAGCTCCTATTTTAACCAGGTTATCTACTGCAAAGCCCTAATGGAAGAGGCACCTTTGGTAGGGCCTAGGAAAAGCACCCAAAGATCCCCCTCCCAAAGGGATTTGCTGAGGTCTGTAGCCAGCAGCCACACCACCGGGCTCCCAGCACACCGAGGTTTGCACCATCCTCAGACACAGCTCCTGCTACACACACAGGGCCTAATTGCTGCTTTAAGCATGGAAAATACAAAAGGGAGGTGAAAATCCATATAACAGAGAGCAAGCCTTTACCTAGCCATTAGCTGGTTTAGGTTTACAATCCAGAAGCTGTAGGTGGCCCCAAATAACGGCTCAGGAGCGGGCACTCGAGTGCAGCACGTATTATTAAGGCAGGCTGCATCCCAGCCTCTACCTGCTGCCAAGCGCGGGTAGGAAGCAGAAGCAGGGAAGAGGCAGAGATCTGAGCCTGGTGCTGAGAGGTTCAGCCGAAACATATTCCATGCAGGAGGGGTGAGAGAGAGACCATCTTCCTCGGGGAGCACCTCACAGGACTGGGAAACGGCTGGATAAAAAAATCCTGCCAAGACCCAGGACAGCTTAGCCTGGCTCTGTGGATATAAAAATTCAGTGACATGGAGGGGTTTTTGTCTGGCACCAAAAGGACCTGCTGCCAGCCCCACACCTGCCCTGCATGGGCTCACCCGAGGGGCAGGAAGGTGCCAAAGGGCTCTCCAAAGGCCAGGTCTGAGCACCGATGCCTTTGGAGTGAAGTCCTCATGTGAGCCAGAGGCAAATACAGCAGAAAGGACACACAGCAACTGTATGGGGAGGACAAAGCTAAGGGAAGCAGCTTCGGGCACAGGTGAGAAGCCAGGGGAAGGCTGAGACCATCTCCAATTGGGGTGAAGACAGCACCACGATGTGTGAAGTGGGTAAGGAAAGAGCTGGAGCAAAACCCAGGTGAGCGTGAAATAACAGCAGGATACAACGAGCGATTTCCAAGTTCTCCATGAAAACGAGCCGCTATCGGGTCGGGGAACAATTGACTTTTTATGGCTTTAAGCTTATCTCCAGCGGGCTGCTTCCAAAGACACGCAGCTTTTTGAACCCTCCAAGAATAATCAATCGCGATGAAGGTGCACTGGGACGAGGCAGGGAGCAGCAATACCTGCTGCAGAGCGGGGCAGCAGCCAAGCACCAGCAGCAAACCCTCCAGCAGCATTCCTGCTGGGCATTACCAGCTTCAGCTCTGCCTGGCCTCCACACATCCCCACGTGAAACCCCATGCGGGGTGTCCCTGAGCTGAGAGCCCTCCGGTGCATCATCTCCTGGACTCACTGTCCAAGAGATCCAGGGCTCCCAAAATCTAGTAACGGGGCTTGTTTTAGAGGGAAAAAAGGAATTTCAACCATTTCTTGCATCTAAATCTTCAAACCTTTAAACTCTTCCTTTCCTTTAAACTCTTCCTTTCTGATGGTGGTTATCAAAAATCAGCACGCAGCCGGTGATGGAACGCCAGAGCACAAGTTGCTCAGGGAAATAAAAACTGGGCCAAACAGAGGAAAAAAGACACAGGATAATGAACCTTGAAGACAAGCTCTAGAACAAGTCAGATGAGTTTTGGAAGGGTGAGTGAGGGTGGAGCACGGTGAGGGCAGGAGAAATGCTCTGACAGACGGCCAGTGAGCGGCGAGGATGCACACGGGGCACAGGCTGCTTTGAGGGGTTTATGTTTTCTTTTTTTCTGCCCTCTTGAATTGAAGAACAAGCTGGCCATGAGGAAAGCAAGGACGAGAAGGGCCTGTAGCAGTGAATATCATGCAACACAGCTCCTGTTACACGCTGTGCTTTAGCCGGAGCAGCACGCATCCGAGGGCTGCTCACCACATCCCCAGCACACCAGCGCCTTCTGGGCAGCGGCCAGGGACCCGTGCCAGGAGCAAAAACATCCCAAGGACCCAAACTCTTCAGTGTAAAGGAAGGAATAGCTGGAGGGGTGACTCAGTTACCGAAATCCAGGTCTGTAACAGCGCGCGGATCGAAGGCTGGAAGACGCCTTGGCTTTTTATAAACCACCCGAGCGCACTGAGTCACTGCCCCGGCTCCCACCTGCATTGTTCTGAGGCTCATTTGGGGCTGGATGAGCTGAGCAGGAGTCAGGTGCCAGGCTGCCAAATCCAGCACCGGCGCTTCCTTATCGTAAGCAAACGCACAAGTATTTACAGAAAACACCAGGAACAGCTCCACCATGCTTGGTCAGCCCTCAGCTCTGACGCTCAGCTTACTGCCCAAGCCAGCTGGACTTAGGGGGACGAGACCTCCGTGGGACTGGAGGGGAGAAAAGAAAACCTCCCAGATCCCCCAGTACCTGCGTGCCCTTGGGACAAATCCCAACAGAAATCTGCCTTGCAGTTCTAACAGGTAGAGGAACCAAAGCTTCAGAAAACCCCATGGGTTTGCTCTGAACAGGCGCTCGCAGGTTAATTCAGGCTCCCCGGGACAGCACAAGGTTCTGTGACACCAAAGCTTGGGAAGCTTTTTGCTTGTGGCAGCCTGTAGATGGGAAATGAAGATTGGCCGATTATCCGCTGCTGATATATTTATAAACTTGCTTCATCCCCTAAGTGTTGGCTGTCAATTTGAGCGATTCCAGCTTTGCCTTTGGCTGCCTAAATTTGGGCTCCTACTAAAGACAGACAGCAACGTAAAATCCAGCAAGGAAAACTCTGGGGATGTCCCTGCTGTGAGGGGTACAAGAGACGGCCACAACTCCGTGCTGCAAGAAAGCCGTGCTTGTGAACAGATTGCTCTTAAGAAGAAAAAAGAAAGCCCCCTTCCCAAGCAAAAAAAACAAGCCCCAGCCACGCAGTGAGATGCCATGGGATTTGGGATGGGATATTCCAGGGCTTTGCTGGGACAGCGAGTCTGGAAAATGAGACCCGTGGAGGGAATCACCACAAGACGAAGAGCAAAATCCCCGACACAAGCAACACGTGCACTGAACAAATCTGTTGGCCTCCGAGGCAGATTTATGGCACAGGAAGCCATGCTGAAGCTCAACTATTCGAGCTCCATCCTGTGCCAGTATCGGCCCCGTTTCAGCCAGGAGAGCTCGCCGGCGCAGCCGTCCCCGAGAAGCCTTTGTAGTGTAAATTAACCTGTGCACGAGGCCAAGTTCGTTTCGGGAATAATTTCATTAATACCGCGTGATGTAACATCACTGCAATTTGGCTCGAGTGTGCTGAAGAGCTCTTCAGTAAATAAGCTGCCTGAAGTCAACCCCGGTGCTAAAAGTATGTTTGGTTACCCAAGAGGTACCACCCTGCTGTGCCCAGACATGCTCGGAGTGAATCACCTCCACACGGCACACAGCTCGTCAAAAACAATAAAATGGTCCAGGAAAACATCCCTTTGTGGGCTCAGACCAGCTTTGCCCTCCCATCACGGATGTTTTATGATGGTTTATAAAGGCGTTGTTCAGCAGCACGAACCAGGTCACTGCGCTTAAGGACAAGGCTTTAAGGACACGGCAGAGGCACGCTCACACTGCACCTCAGGCCCTTCCATCAATATTTGGTGCTGCTCATTGCAAAAAGGCTGCTCGAAGGTCTGCAGATGACAGAAAGCTGCTGGACAAAGCCAGCTGCATCCCCAGCTCGTCACCATCCCGGTGGCAGCAGGCTGGCAGTCCCAGCGCTGCCGGTCCCCGTTCTCCTTTCCCATCTTTTCCTCTTGCCTCGAGTCCGGCGTGCGTCAGCCCCGGTGTCACGCTGCTTCAAGACGCAGAGCTGGCAGAAAGGGACAAATTGCCTTTTGGCTAGATTTTATCAGTTTAACACCGCAACAGTAAGGTCAGAGGAGTGCCAGAGCCAGCAGGGGGGGAGAGGAGGGGGATGGAGACGCAGCGGTCGGATCGGCTTCAGATCCTCCAGACCCACAGCTCGATAAAGGCAGTTCTCTGGGACCGACAGCCCGTGACGTAACGGCACCCTAATCAGAGAGGTAATTACACAAATTACATCTCGGTTAGGAGCAGGAGGAGGGAAAGTGCTGCACTTGGTGACACACCAGCCCGTGCTGGCTGTGCCACCGGGAGATGCTTGGCTGGGCTCTCGCTGCTCGCCTGCCAGGAGCGGGTTTTGGAGGGTTGGAGCATTCACCTCCCCCGGGGCTGTCACCACTGGCAGCACTCGGACACATCTCTGTGATCCTCCTCTGCTGAGAGCCCCTGCAATCAGAGACGAGCAGGAATCCCTACGGGAGGGAAGGCAGTACGCAGGTTTGTTTTGAAAGAGCAGTCACGCTTGCACGGCGAGCGGAAAAAGCCATGGCCATAAACCTACAGCAGAAAGCAGCCTTAAAGAGAACAGCGGCCAAACGGGGCACCAACACCTACCCCCAGGACCAGCAAATAATTCGACAAAGCTGGAAGGCAGCAAATATAGAAACAGCTGTAGGAAACCCACTGCCCCTCAGCACAGTGCTTCCCCAGGGCAAGGAGCACTGCAGGCTACTGAGGGCACCGATGGGCAGCTCTGAGCAGCTCTGCACTCGAAAGGAATTCGGCATTTATGCAGATGTAACTGCCTGGTGTTAGCCAAGTATGAAATAAAACACAACAGGCCCCTGACAGGAGCCAGGGAAGGAGCTGCCACGCAGGGGGGCTGCAGCTTGTTTTTTTTCCAGCCAAGCCTTTCCTTCCCCTTCTCCTGGCCATCAGCGCGTTGCGATGAGCAATGTTATCCCCGAGAGATGGAAACAGAAGTGACGGGGCAGAGCAGAGGGTAAGCAACCCCCCGGCAGCACTCGTTCTGCAGTGCTCACACCCACAACTTGCACTTGAGGAGGAGTGGGACCTCCAGCCGCAGGGCCTCCAGCAGTCATACACCCCGGAGCCACGAGCGATCACCTCTCCGCAGCCACTTCCCACAAAGTTTTATTCTGGGTGCAAAACAGAGGTGGCTGCCCCAAACTGAAGCCCCAAGGCCACATCCCATTCATGGGATTTTCTCCTCCTGTGAGTTCCTCGTTCTGCTTTGCCATCGCAGAGCCAGGCTGGAGCACGATGCTTGGTGAAGGGCCCTAAACCAGACCTCAGCGTTTGCTTTCTGCACTGAAACTTGCCTCGTTTCAGCTAATGCACAGCTCTGGGAAGCTGTAATCCCACAAACGTTTTCTAGCTTTAATGGGTTTCTTATTATTATTTTAGAGAGCACATTTTGGAGCTGGTTGCCCACCACACGCAGGTTGATGCAGCTCTGTAAAGCTGCCTCACCGATCCGTGCTGCAGCTCCCTGCTCCTCCCAGCCTTACCCGCCTGCTCCCTCCCATGCAAGCAGCCCCGGTGCTTTCAGCCCCGACACGCAGCGCTCATTTCTTATTTAGCGTACAGCAAGGGAAGTATTTTTAGCTTCAGGCCCATCTCCTGCAGCAACATGGGACCTTCTAGCACCGGGCCTCCTCTCCGCAACCAGATTGGATGAATTGCAAGGAAAGGCGCGATGGGCGTGATGCTGCCGCCCCGCCGGCCCACTTGTCTGCAGGGAAAGCACCCGCTACAGAGACCAGACCCGTGCAGCGCCTTATCTGGAGCATCCTGTCTCTGCAGCACTTGCCTCCTCCCAAGCCTCTGTCTCCATGTGCTTCCTGTGCGTTTTCCTTCTCGTCCCCGTCCCCTTTTCCCCATCTCAGCCGGATCAATCGGGCTCCGTGGCAGACTCACGAGAAGCACGTGGAAGTGACACCCCTGACGCCCTCCAGCCCCTCCGAACAATTCCCTTTCTTGCTCATCGGATTACAAATCCCCCGAACAACACGGCCGTTCATCCGGCGAACACAGGCACAACTGTTCGCCGCTGGGAAGAGCCTTTCAGACGCGGGCTCGAGGACGGGCTGCTGGGTCCCGCTGCGTGGTACCAGAGCTCCCGGTGCCAAGCCAGGGTGCTGCCCTGCATCGTGTGTCCCAGCCAGTGCACAAAGGCATCACGAGGATAACCTGCAAGAAAAAAAACCCACCTCTCATCCTGCAGGCTGGGCAGCTGGTGCTGGGGTGGTGCAACATGAAATAAATTCAGCCACCTGAAATAACACGGCGCCGATCCCTGATACGAGCCCTCGTGCTGTTACAAAGGAAACAGCAGCTCCAAACTCTGCCCAGGATATTCCTAAAGGCCGCTGATGTCTACGTAAAGAGCCAGAGACTAATTCCTGACCCGCTTCAGCTCCGGCAGGGCAGGGCTGGCAGCGCAGAGGATGCGGGACACATCCTGCCTGAGCAGAGAGGCCACGCACAGCCACATCCGTCCGTCCTCGCACGGAAGGAGAGCTCAGAGAGCACGGGGCAGGTGATGGTGCAAGGGCTCACCGCGCTGCTCCTCGTGCTCCCGAGCAGACAGACGTGCCCTGCAGCAAAAAGGGGTTCACTGGGAGCGAGGAGCCGGAGATCTCTCCTGAAACGCTAGCAGGTGTAGCTTCCTGCAATGAAATAATAAGAAATAAATCTGTACCTGCCTCGTTTGTCTAGAAAGTAGCACCGGGACAACTTGCTGTTGGCAGCTTAGGGCCTATTAAAATACCAACAACCGTGCAGAGACCACAGGCTGCTGAAGGCATGCCCGAATTCCTCCCAGATACAGCCTCAAAGCTGGAGTCAACACTGACAGCAGCTAAAGAGCACCGAGAACAAACAGGCTGGAAGCCATTTAGGTTTCCCCCTGTATTCCAGAAACAAATACAGGGCCTGAAGGGAGAGGGGGGCACCCTCTGCTACCTGCCCTTGTCCTCGGCCAGAGCAGATTTTGTTGGCACCCCGTAAATCTGCAGGGCCCCAGCCCCGAGGAGCAGCTCTCGGAGCCGCGGGGTGCTCAGCTCACACAGGTGAGGCTGATCCCAAAAGTTCACTGTCGGGCACTGCCAGCCCCGAGGGGGAAGCCTGAAAGCAGCCTGCACCCAGACATTTACAGCTTACCAGTCACAGAGCCTGGGAGTCTGACTCTAAAACCCCTTCTTCTCCTCCCTGCTGCCTGGTTTCCCCACGTCAGCTTCAGAAACCGAGGGGTGCAGGTGTCAGGCCCTCGCTGTGCCCACCCAGGCTGTGTTACTGCCGGGTGTTTGCAGAGGCTGCACCCACGCCTCTCCTCCAGCACTGCCGGGCCCTTTCCTGAGGCTGCGGCCAGGAGCAGGAGGTGACCACGTGGAAGGCAAAGCTGCTCCGGAGCATTAACGCTCGCTCTCTCGACCCACATACCTGGGCTGTGTTTACACACAGGGAAGGCCTGCCTTTTGCCTGCCTTTTCGGACACGTTTGCAGCCAGAGCATTTTTGAAAAGCCAGCAACCGTCCTCTTTCTCCTCTGCTGGTTTTCTTCCCCTCCTGGCGAGGCTGACTCCAGGAGCAAGCAGTCACCTCGCCTTTGTTTTCAGGCAGGCAGTGGGGAAGATTTACACCTCCGCGGGGCTGAAGCAGTCCTGTAGCCTCTGGTGAGCCAAACTGAGGCTTTTCTGGCCAGAAGGAGCCAAAGAGGGTAAGCCTGAAGGATTTCTAGCATCAGGCATGACAGCTATTTACGGGAATTTGTTATTTCTAACTCGCACCACAGACAGCTGGGTTTCAGAGGCTTGCACCTGCCCTAAGAGAAGCTCCTGAAGTCGGCTGTTAGGGCACCGCTTCTGCCCTTTCCTGCTGTCCTGCAGAAAGGGACGAGGCCTTAATCCACGGGGAGCTGCCGGCACCAGGAGCCTACCCCAGCCCCGGCGTTTCCTGCGGCTCCACACGCACAGGCGGCAGGAAGCAGCCTCTCACCCCTACCCCGTTACAAGCTGTACGAACATCCTCGGTTCAGGCTGCAGCACCGAAATGCTCCGAGGCCAGACCACACAAACAGGCAGGGACGGCTCTTCCCAGATCACGACTGCTCCCCTGAATCCTGCCTGCAAGCCGCTGCTGGGCTGCGGGAGGCAAAATCCAGCCTCTGGGCTGACTGGGGCCGCAGTGCCAGGAGCAGAAACCAGGCTGAAATGCCAAATGTGCTCGAGAGAGCGTGCTCCCTAAGGAAATATGGCCTGAGGCGGACAGACAGAGCCTGGGTTGGAATTTGGGATTTTTTTTGCCTTCAGAAGATGACGTAGAAGGTGGGAAATGCCCTCAGTGCCGTTAAGCTCTTGCAAAAGCCTTTCCTCTGGAGTCAGCCAGGGGCTTTCAGAGCACAATCCCTTCCTTCAGGGCCAGGAATACCGGAGGGGAACTGCTGGCAAGCTAACGGAACGAGGCAGGAGGAGGTGGAGGAAGGCAGGAGGAGGTGCTGGACTACGTGGCTGACACCTGGCCTTCCCCCTTCACATCACACAGCAGCACTCCGGGCCAGCAGTCAGCCAGCAGCGGGATGAGGAGCAGCTGGCCGCCACTCGGCATTAATTGTGACCCCGTAAGCAAGGGGGGGGTTAAGCAACTCTTCCCCCGCTGTAATACCCAAAGACGTAAGCACACGAGCTCCGTGGGGCCGTGCCTTTAGGCTGTGCTGCTGGCCAGCCCCGCTCCCTCACCCCGCTGGATCCGAGCCCTCCCTGTGGGGCTGTTTCACCAGGATCTGTCCAGGAGCAGCGGTGCAGGCCCCCTCGGAGAGCTCGGACCCGGTGCAGGATGCAGCAGCCCAGCTGCTTTGCACAGACGGTTGCCATGAGCACAGCCCCGTGCCTGCTATTTTTAAAGCTACTCCCAGGCAGCTGAACTGTACCGGTACCGGGATTAAGGGGTACCGGGATTAAGGGCCTTCGAGGCACGGACCGGCACCTGCCAGGCTGCACCTGGCCCAGAAGCACTTTCAGAAGACCAACTTCTAAAACCCAGCAGCGGCAGAGCCCCAGACCATGGGCGGCTGTCAGGTGGGTTGCTGGAAGCTGCAGCTGGTCTTATCCTCAGAAGACCTGCCAGAACATCAGGAGACGATTTTACAAATGGAGGAGGAGGGTGAAAGGAAATTTATGGCTGCAGCTTGAGTCACTGCAATACCCGCGGTGTAACTGAGGCCTTAACACAGCACGCGTGGAAGGAGGGCACCTGACTGTACGAAAAAATGAATAAAAAACACAAAACCAAGAGGCAGATCCTCACGGCAATGCGCTGGCAGGACCTGGACCTCCTCCAGAGCACCCTCAATTCCTCAGAGGGCACTTTATCCAGGCTCCCCTCAGGGACCCCAGGGGGCCGAGGCTCTCTGCTCCCAGGTCACTTGAACCCGCTGCCACCCAGCAGCTCCACGGCCACTCCGGGCTCACCACAGACCTGCACCAGCTTTCGGGTCACCTGCTGTGAACGCCCTGAAAGGCATCAGTTCCTGGAGAACCTGATCTTCCCAGACAACCCTCTTTGTTCCTCGTCATAAGCCACTTAATTGAGGAAAAAGAAATCCCAACTTGGCACGTCCTATACCTACTCCTGCCCCCTCCATTCACAGACTGCGAATGATGTGGGACACCTCGTCCAGATCAGCTCTGGAAACACACGGACACCACGAGCTCCTGGTCTGCTCGCTCACAGCTGCACACTTCTTTTTCTTGCCGCAGCCCAAAGGGACTGCAGAGCACACCAACACTGACACGAGTGGTTCATGGTGGGATGACCCCACAGACCTCCCAGCTCCAAATGGGACCGTTTTGGGAAGCGGCTGATTTCAGGCAAACAATCACAGGCCCTAAGTAACCACACAGACTTCCCAAACGCCACGGATACAGCATCTGCTTCCCAATCCTTCCCCAGACCCACACCATCTCAGAAAGGTCACAGAACAGGACTGGAGCACAGTAACTTCTCCCTGCTCCTGGACATCCAGCCCTCTCCAAGTTTCTTTAACTGCCACAGCAGGAAAACATTTGGAAAAGGTCAAATGACTCAATACCACCGAGAGAACCATCATGTTTCCAGCAGAAACAGGTTTCCACGTGCTCCCGGTTCGAGCGCAGAGAGGTGAGGGGAAGGCAGCACGCCGAGCAGGGCACCGGGGCTCAGTGCCCGCGCTTGGTTTGAATCCCAGCTGGTGTGGGAGCTGGAAGGAGCGCTGCTGAACCCCAGCCAGCTCAGAAAACAGCCCCACGCAACCCGCAGCGTGCTCCCAAAGCCACCCGTGAGGGCAGCGAGGAGATGGATTCGGATGTTTCCTAGCACAGGCCCACCTGAGCCAGCCCCAGTTGGACTCGGTTGGTCGCAGCTCCGGGCAGCAGAGGGGTTAATTCCTTCCCAAGTTCACACACTGCCCGAATTCCTTAGATAAGCCGCTTCCACCAGGCAGCAAGGACCCAGCCTCAGGGGGGGAAGGCTGTAAGGAAAAGCTCTTTTGATAGATTTTCTTCAAAAGAGAAATTAATTCACGGCCCATTTTTGGCCGCGTTCCACACCCACAGTTTCTATAGACTTCAGCTGAGGTTGCACCATGCCTCCAAAGGGAAAAAAAAAGGCTTCGAGCAATGCTCTGCCACTTCTACTCCCAGACAAATGTTTTACACTCATCCAATAAAAGTCTTCTCTCCCAAAATAAGAAAGCTCAAGGCGCAGCACCACAAGGAAGAAAACCAGAGCAAAACAGGCTTTGGTGCTGCGATAGAACAGTTAGCAGCAAACCCACGCTGCACCTTTAAATGCAAGTACTCAGGAAAGCAAAAAAACAAGTTGGAAAGCCACCGAAGGCTTCCTTCACACAGCCAGGCAGAAAGCAAGCCCAGGCTGTTACGGAATTTGCGTTTACATTTACATACTGCTGGTGATAATCTACGCGCAGAGCTGGAAACAAAGCAAGTTTTTATTAGCAATTAGCAGCAGGAGCGGGGACGGAGCTGCCTGAAGAAGCCTGAGAAATGCCCATACACAAACAACCCTATAAAATGTGCAGCGGACCGATCCCGATACGAGAAATCACACGGAAAAGAAAGTATTATAAATACTTTCAGCTATATACAGCTATAAAGTGGGGAGACGCCATGGCGTTTGCTCAAGGAGATAAACTGTATCTTTAGCACTGACAACCCTGACTGCAGGCAGCAGTTTTCCCTTGCACAGCAATTTGCAATGCAAAGCGAGCTCCTTCCACCCTCACCACCAACAGCAACTCAGAACCCAACGGGGAGAGCAAAGTCAGAAGGGGCCGGTTTGGTCAGCTGGACGCGGTTTTCTTCACAGCTAAGTTTCAAATCAGGCATGAAAGCAATACGGCAAAACATCTGAAATAGTGTGAAAACTGGGGTAAGGGGGGGGGGAAAGAATAGAAGAGGACTTCATCCCTAAACCCCATCTCTCTTGGGGTGCAACCTCTCGTTCCCTTCCTCCCCACGGCTCTGAAAAACCCCGTCCGGCTCTGAGCAGCCACCAAAACCCAGCTGTGTTCTTCCCCGGCTCTGTAGGACGGTGTGGCCCTACAACAGAACTGCTGAAATCACAGCCAGGGGTTGCAAGAGGTAGCCAAACGCCAATCCACTCAATTAAAGACTAACCAGGAAAAGAAGGCCAGCCAGGAGGCAAGCCCGCAGGCGGCTGCTTACCTGGTAGACAAGCTCGCGAAGTCTCCTCCATCCAGCAGCCTGATCTTACAGAACAGAACCCCATTGACGAAGGGGACAGCAGTCAGCTCTTCCAGAGTAAAACTGGTCTGAAATTTGAATTTCTTCTTCTTCATCAGGAAAGCCATGGGCAAATTCAGCGTGGAAAGCCCGGGAACTCCAGACGAGACGGGGAGGAGCGGCTCAGCACACACAGGGCCGAGCAGGGGAACAGCTCTGGCTCCAGGGGCGTAAATTTAGGGGAGTAAATTCCAGTTCAGTTACAACGAGGGCCCGGCTTCAAACGCGCAATCCTCTTCTCTTTGGTGGTCGGATCGGGCTGCTGGATCATCGCCACGGCAGGCTGCAGGTGAGGAGGAGGAGGTCAGGTTAAACCTCTGCAACATCTCCGAGGGAAAAGGGAGGGAGGGAAGCAAGCCTCAGCTCCAGACCAGCAGGAGCTGTCCCCGTGGGAGGCTGCTGCGCTCCGCCTTCAGCAGAACCCCTCCAGGAAGCATCTCTCGTGGGGAGTCATCTTGGGTCTCCGAAGAAGCCTTCGCTCTGCGTGCAGCACATGCGGAGAGCTGCCAGCTGCTCTCTCCTCTTCCTGCGCAGCTCCTCGATGCAGGTCTGCAGGTCAGCCTTTGGGAGGGAAATGAGGAAATTAGTCCCAGGCAGCCTCGGGCTCCTCCTCCTCCTCTAAAACCTGTTTGGAGGGGTAATGTTCAGCCCAGGCTCATACCAATCTGAAGAGGTATGGCCCCAATTAGCCCGCTCCCCATATCCTCTGTCCCCTTTTTGCCTCGGGCAAGCTTCTCCGCTGTCATCATCCCCCTCCTAATTTCTGTTTGCAAAGCAGCTCACACAGATCTGCTCCATTTCCCCCCCATGGGCTCCAGGAGCACTTTGCAAACCAGATCAGCCGAACACGCAGGCGAGAATACACAGAAACGTCTCAAAACATGCCAGATCTGTTTGTTTTTTTCCCCCTTTTTTCTAGCAGCCCTACACACCAGCACCTGTATCTTACAAATGGAGCACCCAAGGCAGAGGGGAAGAAGGGCAGAAGCAGGCAGCCGGCTCCGGCTCGCACAGCACCACCAAACCAGGTCACCGCCAGCCCCAGACGCTCGGGTTTTGGGGCCGGAGGTGCTCGGGGCGCTGCGGGTTTCAGCAGCGCCGTGGCGGTGAGGCCGAGGGGTGCCAAGGGGCCGAGGCTGTGACCAGGGAGCAGCCCCCAGGGGATGGCAGCAATGAAATGGCAGCAGAGGGGCCAGCGGGGCTCTGCGCTCACAGCCCTGACCCAGCACCTGGGGGGCCGGGGGGGCTCCAGGAGGGACCCAAGGAGCTCCCGGGGGTCCCCAAAATGTACCTGGGGGACCCCAAAAGGACCCCGGGGGGATACAAGGGAGACCCAGGGGTCCCTAAGAGGATCCAGGGGGGCTCCAAAAGCACCCAGGGGACCCTAAAAGGATCCCAGGGGGGCTACAAGGGGGACCAGGGGATCTCTAAATGGATCCAGGGGGGCTCCAAAATCACCTGGGGGCCCCCAAAAGGCACTCGGGGGGCTCCAAGCGGAACCCGGGGGTCCCCAGAAGGCTCCTGGGGGTCCCCAACAGGCACCCGGGGGGCTCCAGGAGAGCCCCGGGGGTCTCCAAAAGACACCCGGGGGTCCCCCAAGCGGCTCCCGGGGTCCCCCAAAGGCTCCCGAGCCGCAGCCCCGAGCCCCGGCCGCCCCCCTCCCGCCGCCGCCCCCGGCCCCGCACCGACCTGGGCCCGGCCCCCGCCCGCAGCTCCTGCCCCGCCGCCGCTCCGCGCGCTACGCCAATGGCGGCCGCTACGCCAACGCTGCAAGCGGCCGCGAGGCAGGGCGAAGGGACGGCGCCGCTTCGTGAATAGCAGCGCTACGCCAGGCCCCTCCCCTCCGCCGCCTTCCTCTCCTCCCTGGGGCCGCGGGGAGGGAAGGGCGAGAGCGGCGCGGCCCCATTGGGTAGGAGGAAAGAGGCGGGGAGGGGAGGGAAGGGCGGTGATTGGTCGGTTTGGGAAAGGGGAGGGGAAAGGCGTGCGGGGATTGGAGGAGGGGGCTGTCTGTTTTGGGGAAGTCCCGCCCCTCCCGGCTGAGGGAGTGGGAAGGAGGCGGGCGGCTCTGTGGCGGCCCCGGGGGTCGCCGCGGTGGGAGGGGGGCTGCGTGCGGCCGGGGCGTCGTGGGGCCTTGGTGCCCCACAGCGGGGTGCTGGGAGTACCTCCTCGGGCTGAACAGCCCCGAGGTGGCTTTTAAAATAATTGTTTAATCACAGAATGGCCTAGGTTGGAAGGGAGCTCAGAAATTATCTCGTTCCAACCCCCTGCCGTGGCAGGGATGCCACCCACCAGACAGGGTTGGCCATGGCCTCATCCAACCTGCCCCTGAGCACCTCCAGGGATGGGGCCCCCACAGCCTCTCTGGGCAGCCCATGCCAGGACCTCACTGCCCTGAGTGAAGAATTTCCTCCTAACCACTAATCAACCCCCCCCCTCTTTTAGTTTACAACCATTCCTGTCATCCCATCATCATCAGATCGAGCAAGGAGTTGCACCCCATCTTTTTGTAAGCCCCCTTCAAGTCCTGAAAGGTTGCACTGAGGTCCCCCCTGTGGGCTCTGGGGTTTGCAGGGCTCGCTGAGGGGGTGTCAGGGCTCCCTGAGGCACACCTCAGCCCTGGGGCCAGCCACATGGCGCTGGGGGTGAGCTGAGGTGTCTGCACCTCCCTGCAGGCTGGGCTGAGGCCATGGGGGACGCAGCAATGAGGGTTTGGGCTTCGTGCCCGTCCCATCCTCAGCAGCCTCCAGGTGCCCAGCAGCGGGCCGTGGGGCAGGCTGACCCGCCTGGGATGGCTGCAGCAGGAGCCTGGCCCTCCGTGTGTGTGCGATGTGGCGACCGCTTCAAGGCAGCTCCTGGCCAAAATGGCTCCCTCCTGCTGAGGTGTCGCTGCCCTGGCCCCGGCTGGCGGCTGGGCTCCCTGGTTAGGCAGGATTCCATTGTTTAAGGGCAAGCAGAACAAAACGTCCCTCCTTGTCCCGGAGGAGGCTGCAATCAGCGGCATGATTTGCCTATTTTTTAAGGGTAGGGATGTGCCGAAGGAGCCGTGTTGCTGAGAAGTTGAGGCTGGTGTGGGAGGGAGTTTTCCCAAGGCTGATTTGCATGTCTGGCAAGGCCTGGATGAAAGGCTGGGAGTCCCGGCTCTTTTTGCCAAGCTTTGATGCTCAGACTCCTTGCCTTTAATCTTTGCCATCTATGCAGACGGTATCAGAGCTATCAAATCATTTTACCACAGAATAAGTCTTTTAAAAGTAAATCTGCTAGGAAAAGTGTACAGCAACATACTTGGCCAGCACGGGCTTAGACCAAATGCTTTGCTCCGATTCTTGTTTACCAGGTTAAACAGATCCACGGGCCTGGGACTGGGAAAACATTTATTGTGTTGGTGCAGTTAAACCATCACAGGAGATGTCAGCCTGCCCACGTAGCAGGGGTTGTGGAGGCTGTTTAAGGCTAGGGACTGAATCCATCCCATCAGCTGATATTCAGCGCTTTCAGTGCCTCGAGACATCAGTAGAAACAGGCTGTTTTTTTCACTTTGTTAATTTACTGGGTGGGAAGGAGCCCAGCCTGCTAAATATTTAATATTTGTAAGCTGGGATGCCTGAATGCGGGAAGCATCTGAGGAATCCAGCCCGGTCCCTCACACTTCTCATTCCCCGAGCATAGCACCGACAGACGTGTCAATCTTCCTCTTCCATCGCCACGTAAAGGCCAAATGATCACTGTTTGCAGTGTGGGAGGAGGCCTCGTGTTATCTGCTGTGATTCACTCTGATAAATAACCTCCTCGGAGGACTTCTCTTGTTTGTAGCAACAGCCTCACATGGTAAAGTTTGCAGGGCTTTAAATCCTCGCTGTTCTCACACATATTTACCCTGCAGTTTTAGCAGAAATTTCTCTTGAAAACCTCAGTGTTTTTTATAATTAATGGTATAATGTGACTGATGTTAAAAATAAACTGATTTGGAAAAGTGCCCAGAGAGCTGCTGAGCAGCGTGTAAGATAGCAACCGTAGCCGATTCTCAGGGGTATGTATATTTTCCTAACAAAGGCAGCCTCATGACTTCGAGATTACATCTCTATTAGTTCGAAATTCACCCTGTTGATTTTTCTGTGTTTATGCTGCATAATTACTTGTGGACAAAGCCACATTTTTTAAAGGAGCAGTGCTTCTCTGAGGGTCTCCGGTGAGCCCTGCTGGGAGGGATTTCGGAGCCCGTCGGTCGGTCTGGGCCCCGTGCAGGTAGCAGAGGGATGGGCAGTGTGTCTGCCCATCCACCATCCCACTGGCTTTGTATTATTTTCCGATCCAGGTCCAAATTGTTTGTTAAGGGGTCGTATACACGATCAGGGTGCTCTGATGTACGTTAATTCTGCTCAGCCCAGACCCCATTGCTCAGCTCTTTATGCCGGTGGTTGCTCTTCCCTGCCCCCGGCCCCGCTGTGCCCGTTTCACCTCCGCTCCACCAACCTCAGCCACGTCCTTACCCCGTGCTCTTCCTGCCCCGAGCCTTTCCTGATGACTCTCCCCGGCGCTGCCACCACTTCCTCAACTTTTGCTGGTTCAGGGCATTATTGTATCAGCCGGAGATAATAATTTATCGGTTTGGGTTCTGCTTAATGCTGGGCCTCACCTCTGCTGCCGCTGGAGAGGCGCCAGCCAGGGGCTGGGATCTGTGGGCTCTGCTTGTCTCGGGACCAAGGGGCAAGCAGGAACAGAGGTGGCTTTTCTTGCCTCCTCCCTCCCGACTTAGGGTACTGGGATAAAGAAGCAGGGAAGAAACGAGGCAAGATAAATTCAGAAGGGACACAGCTCAGCGAGGTGAAGTGAGATAATGCATTTGGTGAGCCATCAGATCCTGTCTCGTATCCCAGAGGAATCCCAGATACACGAGCAAATCAAGCCCTGTAATCTACATCATCAGCGTCTTCCTCTGGAAAACATCATCAGACTAATCCATTTGTCCCAGCAGCCAAATGATTAAAGTTTGAAAACTAAATTACACAGGGTTGCTGCAACAGCGTAAACACGTAATGGCTCTCCTCTCTTACATCTGGAAGCTCTGTTGTAATACCCTAATGGGCTGCCAGTGCTGTCATCCGCCCCCCAACCAACCAAACTACAAAAAAGATACCACACGATGCTCTCTGCTATAAATATTCTTCGTGCTGCCGGTGGCCAAGCACCTGCAAAGGCACCTGCTGCCTGGATCCATGCTGGGAGCTGCCTTCCCCAGAGCTCAGGGAGCCCCCAAAGCGGGGCAGAGGCTGCAGGACCCACGGTGGTGGTGTCAGCCCTGCCTGCAGCGTGCTGAACCCCCCCCTCCCCAATTCTGTAAGGTTTTCCTGGGGTACGGTTGTCCTAAGCTTGCATCTTCTCCGCTTAATTTAATATCCGGCTGCGAGCTCGACTTTGATCTGCTTGGGGTTTTCGCTAGTTCCATATTTAACTGGGCTTATCACCATAAAAGCCAGGAGCTGTTTCACTTTCTGCACCAGGCTGGGTTTCCTGTTGGCCACGCAGAGGACACACCTGCTGGGGGGGTTGTGACCCGCTGGGTCCGGGGATCCTGTTATCCTGTTATCTCCGGAGACAAAGGGAGCACAGGAATCTGGAGCCGGTGGATTCCTTTCCCCAGGCACGTGGCCAGACCTGAAAACCCAGCTGCCTGCCTTTGGTGTGTTTGCTGGTTCCCATATCTGCTCCCTGCTTCCTGGGAACATGCGGTGGGGCTCCCCGCTTCTCGCTGGGAGGCCACGGGGCTGCTTTGCCACTCCTAAAGCCTTCAGAGTGGAACCTGCTTTGCCTCGGGGCGTGCTGCAGTTACCGAGCCTTCCCCAGTGCTGGCATCCCCGCTGCCACCCTCGGCACCTCCACAACCCATCTGCTGATCCAGGCTTCTGCCTGCAGCCCCGGCAAGCACCGCTCTGACCCCAAACACAGCAGGAACAACCAGGGGACTGTGCTTTTCCCCTGCCACAGCAGCTTTTTGTGTGGGATCCCAGCCAGAAGCAGCTCACCCCGCTGGGGCCGGGCTTCTGCCCTGTGCAGGATGGCACCAGGGGCTCATGAACCCAGTTTACAGGCGGTGGGGGCTTTGGGCTGACTCGCCTGGAAGCTGTGCTGGTCATCTGTGTAAGCTGCTCATCAGAGGCTTTCAAGAACCCTAAGAACCTGAAACGCCTCAATTTTCATACTTAGCTAAGCAGGCCACGCTTCTGTTGACAATATCTGTTGGCGATAACTTCTCAGATGGCAACAGAAAAGAAAAACACAACCCGACGACCCAACTGCAGAGTGCTTTGCCAAAACAGCCTCGACAAACTAAGAACATGTCGGGGGAGGCAAGGCAGGTTCGGTGGATGTGCGGATGATATCAGCCTGTCTGCAGGATCGGCTCCCAGAGCTGGCAGGGAGCTATTTCAGCGCTGTGCCCGTGGGATGCTGACACATTCGTGTGTGGCCTCGGAAAGAAAATCTTCCAACCGGTTCCTTTGGTTATAATGAAGGAATTCATGCATTTTTCATCATGTGCCTGCCCACTCTCGGTGCTGCAGTGAACTCATCGCTGCGAGCCCCAGCATCACCGCCCGTGTCCCCGTTCCCAGACAGCCCGAATTTTCCATGGTGAGCGGCGTTCCTCCTCCCTGAGCTCTGCCCGTTGAATTTCTGCCTCCGTGGGCTCTCCGACCTGAGCAGACCCAGCGGTAGGAGGATGAAGCAGGCCCACCAGAGAGCTGGAGGACTCGGGGGATTTCTGAGACCATCCCTGCGGCGCCCAGAACCCTGCTGCAGGCTGCAGCTCGGCATCGCCGCGTTGCACAGTGCCATCTCCTGGAAGGCCGTGCCTGAGCTGCACACACCGCTCGCTGCCTGAGCCTCGCGACCAGGTTTTTGCTTCTGAAGCACCCGGTGGTGCCTCAAGCAGCTTGGCCACTGCCTGGACTCGCTGCTCAGCGGTCTCGTGCCCCACCAGAAGCGTTTCTTCCTCCAGCAGCGAGAGATCTGCAGGATGCTGCTCACCGCCGGCTGCTCATCCTCTCCTCCGAGGCACAGCACAGCCCTGTGCTGCTCTGGGTGCTGAACACAAATCTCTTGGTACAAAAAGATCAGCACAGGAGTACAAACAGCCCTCTGTGAGGTGCTGCCCCTTAGCTTTCGTTCTGCTTGGGGCACAAATTCCCCGTTCAGCGCCATGCCGTGCGTGTGTTTGCCCCGTAAGCACCCCGTGTGCCCGACCCCCCTGGTTTTGGCTGTAAGGGACACGTTTTCTCTCCCTCCCCGAGCCCGATGACCTTGAAATGAGCCAAGCCCCTAATGACGGTGCTCACCCTGTACTTAAAAACTTCCTACAACTCTTTAATGAGACAAAAATGCGCACGCGGAACTCGCTCCCGAACGCTGCCCGCCTGACTAAGCTCCGTGTTTATGCTGAAAACACCAGAAAAATGGGAGGTTCCGAGGGCAGCGCCTTCACTCCTCTGAACAGTGACACCTTGAGGGCTTCGCATCGCCAGGATGAGTGCTGATTTCGGTCGGGAGGCTGGCACCACATCCCTCCTTTTGGGCTGGAGCAGCTGGGAGGTTGGTATCTCTCGGGAGTCTGTCACACGCAGGGAGGTAAGGCTGTAAAAGCTGTGATTTGGGGGGAAAAAAAAGAGCACAATTATGCAAATACAAGGCCACAAAGTTCATAAATGAGGAAAAAAACCTACCGTGACACCTGGCTGTTTACAGCTGCCTTTGGTTGTTTCTCACTGAGCCCTCTGTGCTGCTGACTTGGTTTCACGAGCTCACCTTGCCCCGCAGCACGCCGACGGACTGCAAACTGTTTACCAAAAACGTGTTTTTTTTTTATTAAAATTTATATTTGCAAAGGAGAGATCGTTACACAAACGAGGTAAAACAACACACAGGGCAGAGCTTTTTGCTTTAAAAATAGCCTTCAGTTGAGCAATTGATTTGACTCCACCGCGTCTGAGAGGAGTCAGGCGAGCGTTACTCACGCGGCCGGTGCCAGGCAAGGTGGGAAGGCGCCGCTGATGCCGCCCTGACTCAGCGCAGAGCTGTCGGTGTCAGGGGGTCAGGAGTCCTCCCGGGCTGAAGCCTTGGGGCTGCGTTGTTCTTTTCTCCACCCTCAGACTTGAAGATGAGAGGAGATCACTACCGGGGCGGGCAGCGGGAGCCTGTTCGCCTCCTGCTTCAACCGGGGGACCCCAACCCGGGGGACCCTCTCGGCACCTCACCATAACACATGTAAAGGTTTCGTTTGGTTGTGCCAATTCACTCCCTCGGCAGTCTTTGTTCACCACTTCTCAGCCCCACAGGAGACGTAACAGCAAGCAAATACCAGCTCTGAAAAGGTTCGGTTTCAAAAGCAGCATCCGGCAAGCACCAAGCCTATTAAACGTGAAACGCTCTGCAAGGTATGGGGCAAAGAGCTCTGCTTCCTTCTCTTTAGTTTTGGAGTTTGTTTCCATGCATGTGCACATGGAGCTCTGTCTAAAATGTCATGAAGCTACCCTGGGTCCGTACAAATCTCATTTAGTGCCTTGTGACACTGAGCTCGCTCGGTGAGGACTGAACCCAGCAGCCTGAGCGCCTCACGAACAGCGGCTGCGAACGCTGCCCAACCCCGTGTAACTGTAGGAAGGGCTGAGCTGAGCCTTGCAGCCGTTTCTCAGCCTCCTGGTCAAAGCCAGGAAACTAACCTGGCTGAAATAACTGTTAGCAGGCTAACAAAGAGCTGCTGTACTGCCTCCAGCTCTGAGAAGGACGGAACCAACACCACTGCTAGACCCAATTCATGCTCCAAACCTTGCTAAAACGAGGGGCTGACAAACTCCTCAGGGTTGGGAGTCACTGCGTGGCTGAGGCCCTCTAGTCCGGGCCCTTCGATGGATGAACAGATCAGGGAGGTGACAGAGCTGGAGTTTCGCCTGCAGGCCCACCTGAGTGCAACCTGTGTGTGCTCCGACACGCAGCCCAGGGCAGCGCCTGCTAACCAAGGCACGGCCTTTTCATCTCTACCGACTTGAAAGTGCAATCTCCTGGCCGCACACAGGCAGAACACGAGGTGAACGCTCGCTTTTAACCCCATTTGTATCCTAAGGGGACGTGGGTGGGATTTAAACCGCATGTAGGCTCGATGCTGGCCTGCGTAGGCTGCATTTCGTGCTCCCAGAGCAGCATCCACCACTCGCAGTGCAGAGACAGGGCTGAACCGCCCCTGGTACCGCGTTTCCAGCAAATGCTTTCAGCAAGAGACAGGAAATCACCCACTGCCATGCACCAGTTACAGTAACTGTACCTTGGCAGCTTCAGCACTGTGATACAAGGAGGCTCTCCCTGTTACAAGGCAGCTAAAGGCGAGAGAAAGGGGGGGGGGGGGAGGAAGCGAGGTATCAGACTTAGGAGAGGTTTTCAAACAAATATAAAAATAATTATCGTCTTTTCTACGTTTTTTTAAACAAATCTATTGTTCTGAGGAACTAAAGCAACCAATGTTACATTCCTGCTTTATTACACATCCGGCTACCCCTCTGCACGGTGAGTCTGAAAAGGCAGCTTAGCATAAGATTAGGGGAGAAGAAAGCTGTCCGGGCTCGGCCAGCCTCCCAGGAGAGGCCGTTTCACACCGACAAGAGCTCGCAGCCCTCGCTCTGGGCCCAACGGCAGCAGAGGCAGTTTTGTTTTCCAAGAAAGACGTCCCAGTATCATATCTTTCACTGGATAATGCCATCTTGCTGCCCGGTCTGGCTGGGGTCAGCAGTCACCGAAGGGCTGGGCGTATTGCTCTGCAAAAACCGACGGAAGTCCTTAATCATGGGGCGGAGGACCTGGATGAGGGCACTGAGCGCGGCCTGCGTGCCTTCCATGGCCTGCGCCTGCCGCTCCTGCGCGCACGCCTGCACCTCCTGGGAGCGCCGGATCATCTGCAGCAAGTCATTCTGCTGCTCCAGGTGCTGGGCGATCTCCTTCACGTGCAAGTTGGTCACTCGCTGCTCCTGCAGGAGCTTGGCTGAGTTCAGGGCGATTCGGCTTTTCAGCTCCTGGGGTTTGGCCGACACCTCGTGCTGATGCGCCATCATCTCCAGGGGCGCCTCGGCCGTAACCGTCGCGGGGGCTTCCGTGGTGCAGTACTCCACGACGCCATCCTCCAGGCTGTGGTAGGTCGTCTCCGCAGGAACTGAGAACAAAGGACAGAAAGGGGTAAGGAGCAGCGGCAAAAGGAGTGGTTTTATCTACAGAACTATTCAATGAAGGTAACTGTAACACTGCCTGTTCGCCGAGATAACGTACAGCAAACAGTGAGCGCACAAAATGAGCTATTTAAGGCTGCTCCACCCTCATCTCGGCTTCCTTCTGGGGTGTACACGCTAAAGTCCAAGGGAACAGGGCACGCTACGTCTGTCTAGACAGAATCCCGCTTCACCCTGCAGTTCGGCGGGCTCCTTCCAAGCACCATTCACCAACTGACGGAAGGGCAAAGGCCCAGAACGGCGCTTATCAACCAGACAGCTCCTCTTTGGGGCACACCAGGGAGTCGGCCTGGGAGATATTTCTCCCTTTGCTTTTGTTTTGTGAGAAGGGGACTGCACAATTCCTGCTCTTAAGGCCGACCCCAGCTGTCAAAGCTGACTTCCAGTACACGACCACCTTGGAGCCGCTCCCCTACAGCACTTTGGGAACGGGCTTTTCGTTACGGAGTAACTTGGGGTGGGGGTTGGGGGGGGGGCTCCCCACAAGACCTCCAACCGCCCCTCGTGCGGGCGCCGCACTCACTCTGCGTCAGCGTGACGGTGGCGGCCGCGGCGGTGATGGGGATCTCGCCGCCGTCCCCCGCGCCGCACTCCCCGCCGGGCAGGCTGATGATGGTGGCCTCCCCCAGCAGGTTGCAGATGCGCTGCTGCATGGGCGTGAGGATGACGGGGGCGGCTGCCGCCCCTCCCGCCGCCTCCTCGCCCTCCGCCGTGCCTCCTCCTCCTCCTCCTCCTCCTCCTGCTCCACCGCCTTGTCCTTCACCGCCTTGTCCTTCCATGGCGGCCCGCACCTGGGCCACCTTGCGGCGCACCTCGGTCTTGAGGTCCGACCACTTCTTCTTCACCTCGGGCAGCTCTCGGCGGCAGGTGGCCACGGCGTTGACGCGCCGCAGGATGTCGTGCCAGGCGGCGGCCTTGGCGGCCAGGGGCACGCCGGCGTTGAAGTGGTTGACCAGCAGGTGCTTGCCGCGCTCCAGCTCCTCCACGATGATCTCCACCTCGCGCTCCGAGAAGTTCATCTTGCGCTTCTTGGCCGGGGGGGCGGGCGGCGACGCCATGGCCCCGAGGGGAGCCTCGTGAAAGGGTTTTGGGGAGGCCTCGAGGGGTCGCGGCCCCCCCCGGGTCGGGGAGGGGGGCGCGGGGCCCCTCAGGGCCCTGTGGAGGCCGCGCGCCCCCTTCCCGCTCCCCCCCCCCAACCGCGGCCCTTAGCAACCGCCAACGGTACGCAATTTGCGTACCGCCAGCAGCCGGCGGGCCCCGCTCAACGGCCTCCGCCCTGCGACACTGGCGTAATGGCTTCCAGAATCAGCCCCCCCGTCCCGCCGCGCCTGGTTGGGCCGCGCGGCTGCTCGTCACCCTCAGGGTCCCGCCCCCCCGTGGGAGAGGAGCGCGGCTATTGGTCGATCCGGCTGTCCGTCAAGGGGAGGGAGGGGAGGCCCCGCCTCCCCGCTTCCCTCATGGCACTGGGCCTCCGTGAGGCCGGGCCCGCCCCTAAATTTCCCCGCTCTAATCCTATTGGTTCCTTCCCTGCCAATCAACGCACAGCGCCCACCCCCCTCTGGAAGCTGCTGGGTGCGCGCCACGTCCGTCAAGATCAAACGGAGGCCGGGCTCGCGATCTGATTGGAGCAACCGCCGCTTTTCCCCGCCTCCCCCCCGGCGTTTTAACCAATAGGCGCTCGCTCAACCCTCCTATACCGGCTCGCGCGCGGCGCCGCGTTCCGATTGGCTGCGAGCCGGGAGGCAGCGCGTGCCGGCCTGACGTCAGCGCCGGGAACCTCTACCATTGGGCGGCGGGGGGGCGTCACGTGGGGGCGGCGGCGCGTGGCGCGAAGGCGGAAGCGTCCGGCGGCTGGCGGTGGCGGAAGTGCCGCCATTTGGCGGCGGGGCGGGCGGCGGGAGGATGCCGGGGGCGCGGCGCTCGCTGGCGTCCCCCGTGGTGAGCGGAGTGCTCTGCCCCTGCGGCTCCCCGCGGGCCGCCGCCGCTCCCGGCACCGCTTCCGTGACCGACGGTGCTGCCGGTGGTGCTGCTGGTGGTGGAGGTGGTGGCTCCGGTGCCGGTCCCGGTGCCGGTCCCTGCGGGCGGGCGCTGTGCGAGGCCTCGGAGCAGGAGCGGCGGCTCCGGGCCCTGTTCCAGAAGCTGGACGTGAACCGCGACGGCGCCCTCTGCATCCACGACCTGGCCGTGGGGCTGGGCCGCCTCGGGCTGCACCGCACCGAGCTGGACCTGCTGGTGAGCGGGGGGCACCGGGGGTACGGACAGGGCCCGGTTCGTGCTCGGTAATCCCATGTCAGGTTTTTTATTTTATTTTATTTTATTTTCCTTGAGGGACTCAGAGCGTAGGCAGGAAGGGTTCTGGGGCCGTGCCGTTGGCACACGAGCCCTATAAACCGCCCCGCTGGGTGCTGGGCATCGGGAGCTGCCCCCTGCTGCGGGCACACAGCTCCCGGGGCTGCTTATGGGGAGCCCCGGTGCCAGCCGTAGGGACACGGCCCCGTTTCATCGCACTCAGCGGGGTTGAGGTCCCTGTGAGTCAGGAAGCAGCTTATCGGGGCACACGCAGCTCGGCCCATGTTATGGGTGTAGGGCCATAAAAGTGCTGCGTGTCCCGGGATGACTCCAGGGAGGGGAAGGGCTGCAGCTGGGCTGTGACCGGCAGGGAGCTTCTGAGGCAGAGGAGAAAACTGAAACGATGGCTCCTGCGCCTTCCCTGATCCCTTCACTTGCTCTGACCGTGTGCATCCACTCTTCCCAAAGGTGCCGGCTCCCTTCTAACTAACCCCTTTTAGGTGTTACCGTTGCTTTTCAGTTGGCACCTTGCTGCTGCAGAGCATGATAACTCTTGGGCAGCACGAGGATCCTGGGGGTGATTTCCTGCTGCTGCTTCTAAATTTGCCATGCCGTGGCAATTTGCTTCGGTGCTGAAACTCAATCGCCCCCCCTCACACCCCATAAATCAGCTGTGCACACCCTGTGACATGCCGGCCTGCTGCCCGTGGGGCTGGAGTCCTGGGCGCTGGCAGGAGGCTGTGCCCCAGAATGTTCTGTGCCCGTGTGCCGCTCTTGGTTCGCATTCCCTTCTCCTGGGGACTTTACTCCGTCCAGCCTGACACTTTCCAAGCTGTGAGGATGTGCCACGAACCCAAATGCCTTTTCCTCATCTGCTTCCCCTCCTGCTCTGCAGGAAGCGGCTGGGTAGAGAAACGGAGCTGGTGGGGGCATCAGAGCCCCCCCTGCAGCAGTGTGAGAGCTCCGGGTAGGGGCTGAATGCAGGGTTTGGAGCTCTGGGTTCCACTTGGGCATGTGAGAGCCGGCTGGAAAGTTTCCGCCCTGTGGCTTTTTTTAAAAACTTCACAAACTTCCTGTTTCCCAGGGAGTTCTATTAAAAGCCGTTCCTTTGCCTTCCCCAGCCGGGCTCAGGGTGACACTGACACGTGGGTGCCTAACGCCACGTCGCAGTCAGGGCAGTGTAAGGTCGGGATGAAAACCTCCGATGGAGCAGCCGTGGTGTTGGAGATGGATTTGAGCACAAATCTCACGGGCTGCTTGTGCTCAGTAACTCGCTCAGGGCCTCGGGTACCTCTCACTGCTCCTCCCATGCAGGAGGACATTGGATAGGGGAGCTCCCTCCCTGTGCCTGAGGGACAGCAGGGACAAACACCAGCCCTGCGATGCCAGGGCAGTGCCAGCTGTGGGCGGCTGAGCTCTGTCAGCAGGCCACAAGTCCCGGTGGCAGCAGCGCCCGCTCTGGGCTGGCACTCAGAGCAAAGGAGCAATGTTTTGTCTCCTCCAGCCTCCCGGTTCTCACCCAGATGAAGCCCCGGGCTGCGTTCAGGAAGCTGCTGCCTTTTGTTCTGGGGTGGCCTTCGGCAGCGGGGAGAGAAGTCGGACCCAGATTGTCCTTTGGGGTGGAATTTGCTTATGTAAACCATGTTTTTTTTTAAGGCTGTGCTGTTATCTTTAAGCCATTTGACAAATACCGCGTGCCAGATCTGTGAGCCTTCCAGAGAAACGCTTGTTTGTGCTGGGGCCGGGAAGCAACGCGCACACCTCACTGCCCGAGTGGGAAGGGAACAGCCACGGGCAAGCTGCTGTGGAGGCTCATGTCCCCTGCAGGGAGCACGAACCTGCCTCGGGAGCAGTCAATGTTCTTGCTGCTCTCTGCCTCCCCTCCTGAAGATGTTTGTGTGGGTTTTTAGAACTGAAAATGTGTTCAATGGGAGTATGGGTCGTGCAGCCAGCACTGTGCCTCCTGCTCTGTATCTGGAGACGGCGTGTTGCTAAAAACTGATGGATTTGGCCTCTCTGATATCCTTGTTTCTCCCGGCCTTAACCTGTGTGACTGCCTCGCTCTCACCTTCCCAAAGAAAGCCACCCCAACTCTGCCTGAGTGAGGCTGTGTTACGGGCTGAGGTTCCAGCTGGTGGCCTCTCAGTCACCTCTCCTGGCTAAGAGAACAAATGGAGATGCCCTGAGCCTGTCTGAGAGCGGTTTCACCTCATGGTAATGACACCTCAAATACCTCCAGAGGTTTGTGTTAAATCAGCCAGGAATGGGGTGCCTGCTGCCCGTGGGGAGCGGGGCTGGTGGCTCTGCGTGCTCTGAAACGTGGCGTGAGGAGAGCCCTGCTCCTGGGTGCTGGCGAAACACAAGGTGTAGGTCAGTGATTGTGCTGCAGATAAACCCTGCGTCTGTGCTCAGGGCTGAGTCAGCTCTGTTTCACCCCTGGAGGTGTTGTGAAGACGTGGACGAACCCTTCACAATCCACCAGAGCCCCAGGTGTGATGCCTGAGATGAGGGAGGGAGACTGCAGAGAGGTGCCCTGAGTCCCCATGGGGCTGTGCCCTGGGGGTGCTGCTCACTCCAAGTGCCTGCGGGGTCCCCGAGGTGCAATGAAATCGTGGAGCTGATGCGAGGCAGCTGGCGCCCCGAGCAGGGCTGGTGCTGGGGCTTTGGCCTTTCCCTGGCAGCTCTGTGCGGCGGTGTTTAATTACCCGGGCTGCCTTCCCTGGTGAGCAGCCTGAAACAGATCCTCCTCCGAGCCGGGGCATTGCTGGGTGGTCAGCTCGGGAGGGGAATAAAAGGAATTACTGGGATAAGGGCAGGGAAATGAACCCAAAACTTGAGCATACTTGGTGGTAGTTCGATTTTCCTCAAACAACAGAAGTCAGTGACAGCTCTGGCTGTGCAGCGTTGTGTTGGCACTGCCACAAGGACTGCCCTCCTGTTTGGGAGCCCCTGCAAACGAGCAACATGTGGAAGAAAAGTGGTCAATGAGGCCGTGTTCGTGGCTGTGCCCCCAGGTGTGGGACACCAGCACGCTTTGGTGACACCCTGGAGTTTGTCAGAGCGAGGCAGAGCAGCGGTGGCATCGCTGCCAGGGGCTCGGGGCAGGGAGCTGTGCTCCGGGAGCGATTGCTGACCCCGCTGGGCCCCGAGAGGCGCTGCCACACGGGGTCTGTGGCCCCGGAGGTGAGCAGGGGCTGGGTGACGTGGCTGTGGGGCCGTCACGGCTCAGCTGCTGCTTTCCTGCGGGGCTGTGCCCGCTGAGCCGTGGGGTGCAGGGAGAGGCTGAGTGGCCACCTCCTGAGTGCTGAGGGCGCCCTTCTGGCCCTTCCTGGGATGGGACGCGGCCGTGGTGGATCCCTGAGCTCCCCCAGCACTGTGCCTGTGCCCAGTTCCTGCGAAGACGCCTGCCTTTCGTCCTGCTGCTGTCTGGGCTCTGCCCCACCACCCCAATACGTGAGCGGGGCTGGCTGGTGCTGGGCAGCTTCGGTAGTTGAGCAGCAGTGGCCAAGGCGTTGAGGTTCCTCCAGCGCGCTGCCAGAAGTGCCGTGCAGGGCTCCTCTTGGCTCCCTTTCCCCTTTTAAAGTCTGTCAAGTCTCATCTTTCCCTAATTACGTAGGGAAAGACGAGAGGTGAGCGCCAGAGCGCTGCCAGCAGCATTCCTCGGGTGTCCCTGCTCGGGGGCGTCCCGGAGCTGCGTCACCGCGGGGTCACGCCGGGCCTGGGGCAGCTCCCCCTGTGCGGGAGGCGAGGTTTGGCTGCTCCCCTTCCCTCTGCCCGGCTCGCTTTTCACCCTCCTTCCCGCATATTTTCGGCGTGAGCTAGCTGTCTGCTGATCGCACTTGGGTTCCTGCTGGAAAAGGCTGCGTGCTCGCCCAGGAGCGGTGCAGAAGCCCTCTCACAGCCGGCAGGGGCTGGGATTCGGCTCCTGCCCGGTGCTGCCGGCCCTGAAAAACCCCAGGGCCCACGGGAGACGTGGCAGGTACCGGGTGTACGGGGTGGGATCGGAGAAGATCCAAAACACCTCAGATTTGGGACCTACCAGGAGACCTCCCTTCGCCAGCCGGCACCACGAGGCGAGCACTGTTCTAATTAAGCAAAACACGGCATCCTCCCGCTCTCTCCCTTCTCCTTTGTCTCCGTTTGGGCTTTATCACCGCCTTCTCCTCCTGACCCCAGGGCTGCACCTTGGTGGTACAGGACAGCGGGGTCCCCAGAAGCCCTCCCCTCCTGACAGCCTGACCCTGCCAGTGGTGAGGTAGGGAAAGGAGCTTTGAGACAGCCTCAGTTTGCAATTTCTAGAAAAAAAACATGAATTTTTGTTCTTCTTTGTGCCGGCTCAGGCCGGACCTGCTGCGTTTGTGGCATCTTCTGTGCGTGAGTGCTCGGCCTCCTGGTGCTGGGGTGGTGCTGGTGTGCGGCTCCCCGGAGGAGAGCCTTGCCTGCAGCTGTCTCATCCCGCTGTCACTGCCTTCATTGTTCTGACCTAATAACATTCCTCGCTTGGTAAAATAAATGCTTTTTTTTTTTTCCAAATATGATTAGAAAAGTCTGTTCTCCAGGAGCTGGGGGAATTCCTCCGAGGTTTTCAGTAGCGAGGACAAAAGCCGAGGAAGAGTTGCCGAGTTCCTGCTGGAACTGCTCTCCGAGCAAGTACTTTCTTGCACAGATGACTGTTTATGGTGCATGGGCGAAGGCAGATGGGGTCCCTGCCATGCACACACCCCAACCAGCAGCTCACCCAGCACGGCGGAGCCGAGCAGTGGTTCCCAGTGAGGTTTGCTGGCCTGGCAGGTCCTTGCACGGAGCTGCCCGGCGCCGTGACCACTGGTACAAGCCCAGTCCTGCTCGTGTGCCCTGCCCTCCGTATCTCTGATCCTTCTGGTAGAGCCGTGTGCCTGCCTCCTCCCGACCCCGTCCGTGCCCGCAGTTGTTCCCCAGCGCTCTGCGTGTCCCGGCTGTGTCGGTGAGGCTGTGGGAGCGAGGTGAGCATGGGGCTGATGGGGCTGTGGGAGCTGCCTGGAGCTCACGGCCACCAGGAGAGCTCCAGTTCGCTGCTGCTGCTGGGACTGCAGCCTCAGGCTGCTAAAAGTGGATTTTGAAGGACTGTGCCCGGCTCAGAGAATCTGCTTTGCTCCTCCTTTGGCTCAGCAGCATTAAAATGCTAAAACCCCACCTCAAAGGGCTGTGATTTGGGTCCACAGAAAGCAGTGTAACTCCTGTGCTGTCGGCAGCAGCACCACACAGACACCTCCCTACCTGCTGCTGCTGTGCCTGAGCCGTGTCCCTGCTCATGCCCTGTGTGGCTGCCTCTCCCCTTTTTGGTCCTGCCCCGGTGTGTGCCTTGAGGTTTAAAGTTAAAACCTCTCCATGCTGTGTGTGGGCCTTGTGATTGAGCAGCATTTTTGTCTTGTTAGGTAACCCTGAAGCGCATTTGCAGAATTCTTTGTAATGTGAGTTCTTCTGCGTGCTCGTCCCTTTTTCCATTACTCAGGTTGCTTAAAGGAATTCAGCAGCAGCAAGTCCCCTAAAATGAGATGCTTTACATTCTTCCTCTCACGTCTATTTGCAGATGGGCTGCTTAAAACTTGTCGTTCGTCCATGTTTTGGGTTGTAGTTTTGTACCTGATGACTGTAAAGCAAAACTTTCCTCCTGTTTGGTGCCGGCAAAGGTTAAAAAGTGGAAATGGAGGTTGGGTGCGTGGCAAGGAGCTCACTGAGCTGCTGTTGGGAGCCTCGGTGATGGGATGTGCAGCGTGCTGTGTTATTGGGGTACAGAAACGAGCTGTGCTTGTAGGGCAGCGCTGTACCACTCCGGGAGGCGAGGCACGCGGTGCCCTCCTTCTGCAGGCACAGGAGGTGGGCAGGGATGGGGGCTGCCAAGGAGCTCCCTGCTACCCCAGCACAGACACGGCGTGCCCGGGGGGCTGGTGCTGCTCACGGGGGCTGTGGTGCAGCCCCACAGCAGGTCCAGGAGCTCCCAGGGGGATGTTTTGTGTTCTGGGCCACACGCTGCTGGCTGCTGGTGCTGCCTGTGCTCTGTGCCCAGCTAATCCCTCGCTCATCACGCAGAGCCCCAGCCCGTTTGCTCGGCGGTGCCGTACCCACGGCGCGTCAGAGCGTGCTGGATAAGCGGCCACCCGGTGCCAGCAGGGCGCTGGGAGCCTGCTGGCAGGAGCACAATGCGGCACCAGCAGCTGTTGCGGTGACGGATGGCGCTCTGACAGCCCCCGGGGAGACGGGGAGCAGCTTGAGGTCCATTCAGCCCCGGATCCGGAGTCCCATCCTCTGCCCAGCCCCAGGAGCGGGTAGGTAACCCCTGTGCCCAGCCCCGAGCTGCCCTGGGGCTGCTCTGGCCGCTCTCCCTGCCCGCCGGGCGCGCTCCCCGCGGGTCCCCGCGCGCTCCCGGCCGCCTGCGCGCGCTGCCTGGCTCCGGAGCCCCGCGGCGCTGGGAGCGGCGATTGGCTGGGCGCTGCTGCAGTGGGGACGCAGCCCCGGTGCTCAGCCCTGCCGCTGGGATGCGCCTCGGCGCCTCTGAGAAGCCGGAGCCTTTCCGAAAAGCTCCTTTTTTTTTTTTTTTTTTTTCCTAGCCCTCCTCCCGAGCGCGGCATCTCGGCTTTTCCGTGCAAAGCTCGGCGTCTTGGCTTCTCCGCGCCGGAGCTCCTTGCGCTTTGTCTGTTGCCACCAGATTTGTGAGGCGCTGGTACAATGAGCTGCTTGGCAGGCCAGGCACGACCGCGCTAGCAGCAATTTCCAAAGGCAGGAAGCGTCCGCAGGAGCCGGGCCCTGAGGAATCGGAGCCTGCAGAGCCGCCGGCTCGAACCTCCCGCTGGTGCCGTGCCCCCTCCCGTCCCCGGGGTGCTCGGCGGGGTGCTCAGCACCCTCAGCAGCGGGCGGCTGCGAGCCTGGGGGGCTTTCCCTGCCGGGGACGCTCGCCGCGGAGGCGATGCTGCAGAGCCTTTGGCATTTTCTGTCTAGCTTCCTTCCCAGGGCCGTGTGCCAAGGTCCTGCAGCTGAAAAAGAGGATGAGGCCGGGAACGGCAGCCCGCTTCCAGGCCCCGGGGAGAAAGGGCCAAAGATGGTGGGGAAGCCCCAGGACAGAGGGACTGACCCCACTGAAAGGAGACCAACTATCCTACTGGTGGTTGGACCCGCAGAGCATTTTCCAAAGGTAACGGGACCTCCAGGGGCCTGCAGAGGGGTCGGCCAGGCCAGTGGGGAGCAGGGGGAGCGCACAGGGATGAGCCGTGTGTGTGTGCTTGGGGAGGGGGCGGCAGCAGGGAGCGGGCCCGACGCGTGGGCTTGCCAGGAGGGAAACGGGGGGGAGCAGGGGAATGGCTGCAAAGGGACGATGTAACCTTTCGGGTGTGATGCTCAAGGAGAAAAATACTTATAAAGGGAGGAGGGGGTCTGGGATCCTTGGTGGCTTGCAGGCAGCGTAACTCAGAGGGCAGGGGGTGGTGATGCAGGTCAGTGACAGGAGAGGGACCCCAAAAGGTCCTGAAATCCTCGGGGGGTCGGTCTGGTAATTTGGCAACCCCCTGGAAACTGCAGAGAGCTGCCATGTGCTGAGTAACTGAGCCCGGCCTGCAGCAGGCTGGCCCCGGGGAGCGGGCAGCATGAGGAGGGGGCCAAAATCTGTAGGGTTGGGAAGTGCCCGGGGTGGGTGAGTGGGGGCTGCGGGGGGCGTGCGGTTGGCGGCGGGTGAATGGCGAGGCTTTGTCTGGGGGGAGGCGAACAAAAGCGGCTCAGTTTCCTGCTGGCCTCGTAGTACGAGGCTGGCTGCTGGCAGTTCTGGGTTATCTGTGAGGGGGAGGGAAGGTCGGGGGGGCATCCTGTGGGGTTTGTGACCCGGCAGAGCCCCTGGGGGAGCCGGGGCTGGCTGCGGCGTGGAGGGGAGGCGGTGGGTGGCTGGCAGGATCCAGCTGGATTGGGCTTCTCCCTGAAATGGGCACTGAGCGTGGTTGGGGCTGGGGGGGGGCTGAACACCTCCTGCTGGGGCTGTGAGTGGGAGCGGGCAGGGGGTGTTCACATCCTGCTGAGCAGCAGCCACTCCCTGCCTCAGCCCCGCTGGGATATCTGCAGGGAGGAAGACTTCTGCCTTCATCCCTGCTGCCAGCAGTGAGCACTGCGCGTCTCCTCCAAATCCAGAGGCGTGTGCGCCTTGAGAAGAGGAGCGCTCCTGTGCGCAGAGGTTGGAGAAGGACAGAGGCTCAGAACAGATGAGGTTGTGATGAAAACCTGGAGAGAGCAGGGCTGCAAATCTCTCCGGTACCTGCCGAGGGAACAATGGCTTCAGTCAGCTGTCTGCACCTGCAGATGAGGTTTTCTCTGCAGTGGGGAGGGCGCTGACAGCGATCTCCTCTCGCCTCCGTGACCCCGAGAAGCTTGGCTTTGTAGGAACCCTAAAATTGGCTAATGCAGGAGTGCCTGGAGGATAAGGCTGCGCTAACACGGAGTTACTGCCGCTTAGGAAGGAGCTGCCCATCTGCTGCGGGGCTGGGGCTGTGTAATTTTAGCCTGTCCTCCCTGTCCAGTGAAATACGGAGCAGAGCTCTCCTCGGGAGGATTATGCAGATGGGTTTTACCTCGCTCATGCTGCGCCCAGCCACCGCGGCTCGGCTAACGGACAGCAGCTCGCAAGGCTCGCTCGTGTATCTGTGCTCTGATTACCTGTCTGTAGTAGGGGTGTTGTAAAAAGTCCCTTAGGGGCAGGTTGTAAATCACTGCGAGCAGCCGGTGGTATGGGAGGGGTAAAGAAAATGTGGGGGACTCCTGGCTTCTGGCCTCTGCACGGCGCTGACCTTGGGGTAAGTGTCTTCGCCGCGTGCCGCTTTGTTTCCTGAGGGTGCATGTAGCTGCTAAAAGCACACACAGCACCGTGCTGGGCTTCCCATAAGGAATTTGTGCCTCCATAAATGCCTGAGGGTGCTTCCCAGCCGTGGCTCCTCGATCCTCGTGTCGGTGGCAGCTCAGCTCCTTCACCAAAGGCTTTGACACGAGGTGTAGGAGAACCTAGGCGAAAACGCCGCCCCGAAAGGCGATGCGTTGGCTCCGGGGTGTGTGCGCAGGAGAGGCACGACCTGCCCTCCATGTCACCGCCTGGACTTGTGACTTTGGAGCGGTGTTGTCAGCGCAGCGGCTCACCTTTCCTGCTGTCACCTCTCCCGGTGTGCTCACCCCTGTGTCACACAGCGTTTGTCTGCCTGCCCCATCCTTGTCCTGCCCCGGGCCTGGCCGACCGCTGCACCGCGCTGCTCTGCGGGGTCTCTGCAATCATTAACTCCCCCCTCCGTCCGCTGTTTGTGCTCCGCGAGGACTTTCTGTACTGTACAATTAATTATCAGCTAACTTCCAGCAATCAAAGCCCCGAGTCAGCAGGACCTCCTGCCATCCGTGGGTCTCAGCGCTCGCCCCGAGAGCTCGTTGCCTCCGCAGGATGTTAGCCGTGCGGCTGTAACGCTTGCCGCCACTTGATATTTTTAGGGACTTTTTTTTTAGCCAAGTAAATTAAAAATCCAACGGCGTAGTCTCTGCTCCTTGTATGGCTGCGTCTGCCCATCCTCTGGGAGGTACCTCCCGGGGCTGCTGGAGGAAGCCAGCGGGGAGGCAGATGCCTGGGGGACTACAAATGACTTGGGGAGGGTAACGCTGACGTGGCAGCCAGTTGAGCTGCTAACACAACGTTTAAGCAAGGGCCAAATTCCATGAATAAACTGGAAAACGGGTTGGCGGGTTCCTTGGTGAGAAGAAAAGCGAGTGTCTGGTGGAAGGAGCCCAGGGCCCTCCGCTGCTGCCTTAATTTGTGGGGTGACCGCTGGTGGTGATAGCAAGGGTGACTTGGCAGGGCTGGCTTGTCTTGCTGCTCTCAGCCCTGCCCTTGGCTCGATGGGCTGGGGACACAGCCCGTTTTTGGGGGATGCACTGCCCGGAGATCCCACATCTCAAGCCCGGGGGCTGCGTGTGGCAGGGGGCAGCGAGCCCCTGCTCCTGGGGTGCAGGCAGCATGGATCCGGCAGCTTGCAGACCTGTCCGGCTGTTGGGTGCTTCCACACTTACCAGGATGATTTTTAGGTGATATCTAAGAACTGGTAAACGCTTTTTTTAAACTCCCTTCGTCATTATTACCAGAGCTGCCGGTATAAGCTTAGTTCATAATCTGCCTCTCCTTCTTAGCTTGCTGTCCTGTAATTAATACCCTGCATAAATCAGCTTTCTTAGCCTCGCTACCCCTCTCCTTTCCTCTGACGTAGGTGGTAAGGCTTTCTTTCCTAAAATGTGCAGATTTTGCCTTTTGTTCTAGCTGCCAACTGGCGATGGAGTTTATTAGGGAAATCTGCATCACGTCGGCATGGCAACTGAGCCGCCAAGCGCCTGGAATAGTGATGCTTGGCAGCTCGGGGGAAGGCGTGCAGGGGATCTCGAGGCTCGGTGGGCAAATTTGGGTTCTGTTTGGTCATTCAGCACCTGGCCCTGAGGTCCCGTGCGTGAAGTTGGGGCGCTGCTTGCAGCAAGATGCAGGGTGGGCAGGCTGGGGTGCGCGGTGGCGTGCGTGTGGTGAGCTGCTGCAGCTGATCCCTAAGAGGATCGGGAGGCGCTGAGCAGATCCTGTTTTCGTGCAGAGACGTCAGCAGGGAGCAGGTTAAGCCCGGTTAGGTAACGCAGTGGTGTCGGGGCAGGTGAGGTGCTGGGAAGCCCTCATGGGTCACGGCTCCCCGCGGCACCCCATGGCTGCGGGGCACGAGCTGTTAAGCTTTTCAGCAAAATAAACCAACAACAAACCTTGAAATAACCCCCAGATTAAATATCCTCACTTCGTGTCATGGACATGCCGCCCTGCAAACAGCTCCTGACTGCCCTTGGCTTTTTCCCCAAATCTAAAGAGCAAAACATCGCCGTGGCAGTGGGAAGGGCCCCCTGAGCATCAAGCTGTGAGGAGAGGAGCGCTGCCTGGACTTTGCCCTGGCTGGGAGATCTGTTTGAGCAGAGCAAACACAAGGAAACGGCGCTGTGCGAGCAGTGGTGCCTTGAGCGCAGCCAGCACCAAGCGTCTGGGACCCTGCTCACCGGGTTTGGGTCCTCAGCGGGACAGCTCTATGGAGAGTTTCAAGATAGAAATGCAGTTTGTGTTCGTAACTCGTGTTCTGTAGTGGTGCTGGCAGTCAGTCGTGTGTTCACTGCGGGGTCGGGCGTTATCCTGGGCACCTGGCTGCAGGAAGCGCCCCCAAGCCTGTAATTAACACCTGCAGTAATTGCTACCTGTGCCACGCTCCCCCTTGTCCGGCTGTGTTTGGGATGAGAGCTTGGGAAGTCACTTACCAAGTGGCTAAATTTGAGGCTTTTGCTCGAGGTGGGCATCCCAAATACGATGTGAAAGCGACAAGTGGCTGCCACCCTGCTTCTTACTGGCTTTATAGGAAGTAATTTGGGGAGGTAGCGTCAGTGCTGCTGGGAGAGGTGGTGATGGAGCCCGGATCCCGCAGTGCTGGGCGTGCAGGTCCCTGGTGTTACACAGCAGGGTTGGGAAGGAGCAATGGGGTGGACGGAGCAGCAGGCGAGTGCTGCGGGTGTTGGCCGAAGCCTCCTGGGCGAGAGGAGACACCCAGAACGAGTTAACCACAGCGAGGAGTGATGCAAGGGCTCTGGGCGTACTGGGAGATCACTGGGAGTGTACTGGGAGGCTGGTGCCGGCGGCGGAGCCTTCGTGGGAGGCTGCTGGCTGTGACGAGTGCGCCGGGGCTGCTACCGCTTCCCTTTTAAGCAGAAGGGCAGGGCTTGAGCAGCCAGTCCCACCCGAGCCGGGGCGCTCATAGGCGCGTGGCGTGGGGCTCGCCGGCATTTCCTTCCCACCGCGCTGAGCTCAGCTCACAGGGCTCAGGGCTCGCCTTCCCTTCGCTTCTCGTCCCTTCTCGTCCGTCGGAGCAGGGCAGCCGAGGCTCCGGCTCAGGACCATGCTCTGCCTCTGCCTGTACGTGCCGCTGCTGGGGCAGGAGCAGGCGGAATTCGAGTACTTTGAGTCCAAGGGGCTGCCGGCCGAGCTCAAATCCATCTTCCGCCTCAGCCTCTTCATCCCCTCGCAGGAGTTCTCCACCTACCGCCAGTGGAAGCAGGTAGGGCCGCGGCTGGGTGCTGCCGGGGGGCTCGGACAGCCCCGGGTGGCTGCTTGGAGGGGGGAGAAGCTCGTTAGGGCCCCGCTGTAATATTGGGGCACGGCCACGTGTCCCGGAGCAGTGCGGGTGGGCTCCTGGGTTCTTGTGCCTTAACTCCGGCAGGAGCTTTGTGCCTCTCAGGCTGCTGAGACCAGTTGGTGTGACGCAATTAAAATAGTTTTTTTTTTTTTCAAGCTGCGGCTTCCTCTGCTCTAATTAAAGGCTGCACATCCTCTTCCTTTTCCTCCTGTGTGCTGCCGGGTCTGCCCCGTGTCCCTGAGCCCTGCCTGCTGCCGCAGCGGCCACGTGCTGCTGAGCGGGGAGCTCGTCCAGGAGCTCTTCTCTCCCCGCTCATGGCAGATCCAGGGACTGCCGAGCGCTCTGCTTGGCTCCATCTCACAGCCCGTGCTTCCAGCTGGCTGCTGCTGGCAGCGTTTTCACCCCCAGGCTCTTGAGAGCATGGGCAGCCAGCGGTGGGGCTGCTTTTGGGGCAGCACCAACCCGGCTGTGGGATGCGTGGGGTCCCGAGCACGCTGCAGGTCCACGTGCTGTGTGGGTGGCTGTGCAACGCAGCCGGGGAGCGGCTCTGCCTGCCCCCATCGCTTCCCTGCTGGTACAGCAAGGAGCTGCAGGCAGCTTTTTGTTCATAGAGGACGGCGAGTTGCACAGTCCCATCTCGGCGCTGTCCCCGAATTATTCGTGGCTGCCAGCTGGCCGGGGTTAGGCTCAGGGGGAAGCCCTGGTTCAGCTGTCGGGGCGGCTGCAGCATGTGAGAGGGGTTGGGCTATCTATAGCCTGCGAACTGGCTGCGGAGCCGGGCATGAACTTTCCGTCAGGCATGTGATAAGTGGCAGGTTAGCGAGGCTGGGCACGCCTCAAAGGTCAGCGTGGTTGGGACAGCACTTTCTTATTTAAAGCTCCTAAATGATTAGGGATGATCCTCGTAGCATTAGGGCCGCAATGACAGGGCACGGCGGGGCAAGGGGAAGGCGGAATTTTCATAGGGAAGTGTTCAGCATTGAAATTATCTTAAAATAGCAGTGAAATCAAAACTTGGCTAATGGAGACCAGTGTCCAGAGGCTGGGGAAATAGCACCAGAAGCTTATGTTTCTATGTTACCTCTGAAGCCTAAATATTGAACAAAATCCTGGCAAATGGGGTCAGCCCGGTGCTGGGTCGTGGTTCAGAGCCTCCTTAACAACCCGCCTGCCGCTCACACAAGTGGTACCAGGGTTACAACCAAAATACAGGCGATGCAGTGGGCGGAATCACGCACCGCTTTGTGTCGCTCACTGACTCATGTTGGGGAGGGCTGTCAAAGGCAAGTGACTGAGCGAGAAGGGAAATGGGAACTCCCTGAGCCACATTCCTGCAGCCTGGAGATCACCTCTCCTGTCAACAAGGAGCCACGTGCCCCTAGGTAGGACAGTTCATCTGCTCTTGCCCCATGCTGGAATGAGTTAATTCATCATTCGCCTTGTCCTAGATGTCTGACACCACCTGATCTGGATTCTGGCTTTGCCCTACTAAGAACCTTTCCTCGTTCTTTATGCTTCTCAGGGAAACTTGTACAATTAAAGCACATAGCTCCGGGGTACTGAAACCAGTTCGGAGGGGTTTTTATCTTTGGCTGTGTCCACTAGAGCTGGACAGGCTCTTTCTGGTCGGAGTCGGTTCTTGCCAGAGGTGGCTTAGTTCTCTAAGTATCGTATTAGGCATGAAATTCCTTCTCCTGCTGACTTTATTATTACTGAACTTTGGTGATTTTATGCAAATCTGGTTGCCTCACACTTAATCCCCGCGGAAGCTCATGAGCTGTCATGCAGGATGTTAATCAAGATGTTGGGCTGAGATGAGATACCTGATAGTAGCAGAGTATCCCCAGTAAAAGCATGAGGCATTTCGTTTGCGTAACTAACTTTGGAAGAGGGTTGCCTGGAAGCAGGTGACTTTTGGATGCTTTGCTCAGATTTCTTTGAGGAACTTTCATAATTCTGTCAGCTGCTTTCTGAGGGGGAAAGGCCAAAGTCATGTGGGAAATAGTATTTGGATATGGTGCAAGAAGGGGCAGATCTGAGCAAACAAAGGAGCTGATGGTTTTTGGTTTTTGTCTTCTGAACAGAAAATTGTGAAGGCAGGAGATAAGGACCTGGATGGGCAGCTGGATTTTGAGGAATTTGTTCACTATCTCCAAGACCACGAGAAGAAACTGAGACTGGTCTTCAAGAGTTTGGACAAGAAGAACGATGGTAAGCGCCTTTCTCTTGCTCACCAATAGACTGTTGCTTGCTTCAGCTGGTTGTACACGTACTTGAACTCACGGCCTTATCTTTGCAGGCCGTATCGATGCCCAGGAGATTGTACAGTCCCTTCGGGACCTGGGAGTCAAGATCTCTGAACAGCAGGCAGAGAAAATACTGAAGAGGTAAGGAGTCAGCTGGTTCTTCTGTCCTCCTGAACGTGAAATCTTCATGGTGAGAGAAGGAAACCTCTGTCTCTGTACCTCGTACATTCTGGTCACGTCAGCTGTTCCCTTTTTGCCCAGTACTTTTTGATTTTTTTCAACAAATTAACACTTTAAATGCTGTAATGTGTTATGGGCAGTTACTGTTAGAACCTCTTTTCTTGCTGGCCTGTTGTGGGGAAGGGCTTGCACCTGAGCTGGTTTGCATTCCTGTCTGCCTGTCCTGCTACCCTGAGCTTGCTGCTTTGGAGAGGGGCTGTGCAGTTGCTCTTCAGAAATGCTGAGTGCGTTTTGCATGTGGCACTAACATGTTAACAACCACTTATCTGTGCTGTTTTTTTCCTCTTTCTTTCCTCTGCAACCTTCCCTCTGTCTGTTTGCCTGTGTGTCAGAATAAGGACGGGACACTTCTGGGGTCCTGTCACCTAGTAAGTATTTTCTTCCCTTCAGTTGGGAAACTAGCTGGACTTGCTTTGGTAGGAGGGGGTACAGCAACTTCCGTGGTTCAGTTAGAGGGGAAGGAGGGGAGAAGGGAGACTGCTTCTATCTCTCTGCAGTGTTTGGTGAAGAGATTTCCTAGCTTTGTCTTGTGTCTCTTTGGAAGTCTTTCAGCAGTTGCTTTGCAAAGCTTTTTCTGGCGTAGGCCTGAGTAATCAAAGGGAAGGGGAGGAGGAATCTGTCACCCAGTGGGAGTCTGTGCTCATCTAATGATAAATCTTTTTAGCATGGATAAAAATGGGACGATGACAATTGACTGGAACGAGTGGCGAGACTATCACCTGCTGCACCCGGTGGAGAACATTCCTGAAATCATCCTGTACTGGAAGCACTCCACGGTAAGAAATGCTTCCCCCACAGCAGGTCTTGGTCTTTCCCCAGGTTCTCAGTCAAAGCCATGACCCCCAGGAGATGCAATCAGCAGTCTCTATCATTTTCTTTATGGTTCAGTAGCTGCCTGGAAGCCAGTTGCTTCCTGTTCTGTCCTCTTATCTTGCCACCCATCACAGGCACTATTTCTGGAGCCTCTGGCACAGGTGGTAACTACTTTCTGCAAGATGAGTGTGTTTGTTTGGCTTCTACCTCTGAGAGCTTGTACTGGTGGCCAGCTCCTGCTAGTTCTGAACTCGTTAAGAGGAGGAACTGATGTGACAGGCAGCCGTGCTTCCTGGAGATATTTCAGTGTGTGTAAATAGCGTGTAACGAGATTAAACTGGCTGTAAGCTGTGAAGGTTGAAGTGAGGCTCAGCTTTTTCCCTACGCAGTTGCCCGCAGTGGATCATTTTGTTCCGTATCCTGATCCACGGCACCTGAATGCAGACAAATGTTTAGCAATTCCCAGCTCCCCAGACAGAAGTCTTGTAAACGTAAGGTACCCTTTGACATGCTCTGGTGCTGGCAGTCCCGCTGGTCAGACATAACAGTTAATGGTTACAGATAAGCTGCTGACTTGGAGTGAGCATATTCATTGCTTCAACACTTAGCACTGATAAAGAGCAATAAAACTTTGGCAAGATTACCAGCTGATAAAATGTTTCTCAACACCTTACATTTTCGCAGATCTTTGATGTCGGAGAGAATTTGACCGTCCCTGATGAGTTCACAGTGGAAGAGAGGCAAACAGGGATGTGGTGGAGACATCTGGTTGCAGGTGGAGGTGCAGGTGCCGTGTCCAGAACCTGTACAGCTCCCTTGGACCGCTTGAAAGTGCTCATGCAGGTATGATGGAACAATCCCAGTTTGTTTGAATAGCCAGGCTGATTCCTTTAATATTCCTGCTAAAGTGATGCCGAGGAGACAATAATAATATTCACTAACAGTACAGCACTCTGACTGGCATCAATCCTTTTGCTCCTGTATTAGCATTTTAGAAATCTTTTTGGGTTATTTGAATGATCAAAATCACGTCAGCATTTTATTCTTCACAGTCTAGAAAAGATAGAAGATTTCAGGAGGTAGAAGTGAAAACTGTCAATAGTTGGAGAGCTCTGTCGTTTAGATTTTGGTGAAGCAGGTTCAAGTTGTTTTCCCACAGGAGTTGAAGTGATTGTGGGGATCGGCAGGCAGAGCTGGCATCCTGTGCAAGTGTTATGTGTTACAAAGGCATTGCAAAAACATAATTTTCAGCTTGCACCTGCTTTTAAGCCAGCTGAGAAGTCTGTTCTGTGTAGCTGGCCCTGTTCTAGGTATGGGAGTTGTCTGTTTAACCCTTCCCCCCATTCCGAAAAGGAGATATTGATTAGATTCATTAGCTAACATTGGACTTTTCAAAAAGGAAGAGAAGCTTGCTTTTCTATTGTAGAAGTTATTTGGAAGGGATTAAAGCCTTGGCAAATCTCTGGGTAAATAAAAAAAGTGCCCTTTTGTCCCTGGATTACGGAAGAACGTAACGCTGTCGTAATCAGGCCTGGAGCTAATCCAAGCTCTCTCTCTCCCAGGTTCATGCCTCCCGCAGCAACAACATGTGCATTATTGGCGGTTTTACCCAAATGATCCGAGAGGGTGGACCAAGGTCACTGTGGCGGGGGAATGGCATCAACGTGCTGAAGATTGCACCGGAATCTGCCATTAAGTTCATGGCCTACGAGCAGGTGAGTAAAAGAGCGTGGAGGAGTCTGGCTGCAGAGGGGTCTGTGGAAGGCCAGGATGAAAGAAGAGCAGCTGGGATATTCGGTGATCCTCAATCCTTTCTTTTCGGCTTCCGCAGATCAAGCGATTCATCGGCACCGACCAAGAAATGCTGAGGATTCACGAGCGGCTGTTGGCTGGCTCTCTGGCTGGGGCCATTGCGCAGAGCAGCATCTACCCGATGGAGGTGAGGCCCCGGGGCTGCCGGCCCAGCCCACACAGGGTGGTGGCGAGGTGCCAAGACGAGAGCTTATCGTGGAGCTGGTGTTCTGCTCTTATCTCTGAGAACTCCTTAGTTAAGCTGGTGCCAAGTAATGGTGCTCACATGATGCGTGCTCTAGTCCTGAACATCCTGCTCCCGAGAATGACGTTGCGTGTTTTTCTCCTGTTGGTTCTCTTGTGGGTCTTCATGGCATTTCTTCTGGTCTTCTAGGTTCTGAAAACACGGATGGCTCTAAGAAAGACGGGACAATATTCAGGCATGTTGGACTGTGCCAAAAACATCCTTTCCAAGGAAGGAATGGCTGCCTTCTACAAAGGCTACATCCCCAACATGCTAGGAATCATTCCATATGCTGGTATTGACCTGGCAGTCTATGAGGTATGGAGCCTTTAACCCTTTTGTAGGGCTGTGCTGCTCATTTAGCTTTATCACTGTCAGACCTGTCAGTTACCACAGGAATTTAAATAACTTTTCAAGGCCTAATCAGCCTTAAGGGGGGTACAGGTGGATTTTTACTCAAAATGGCCTAAATGACAATGCAGTACAAGAATCCTACTTTCATAGTTGGCATCATGCATGATTCCTTTTTTTTTTTTTGGAGAGAATTTCAGCAGAAAATTGAGGGTTTTTTTCCTAGGCCCCTAAAGTAGCAGTAGCTCAAAAAAAAATGCCCATGATGCCTGGTTGAAATTGCACACATCTCCATGGGCCTTTATGCCAGATCTTTTATATAACTTGATATTCTTGATTGCTTCTTCACTGCTAACATCTAGCTTGTTCCTTCCAGACACTAAAAAATGCCTGGTTGCAACGCTACGCTGTCAACAGTGCTGACCCTGGAGTCTTTGTTCTCTTGGCTTGTGGCACCATTTCCAGTACCTGTGGACAGCTCGCCAGTTACCCACTGGCTCTTGTGAGGACACGCATGCAGGCCCAAGGTGAGAACTTCGGGGAACTCTGTAGTAGTGTGTGAGTTGCTGCCATGGTCTCTGGGCAGGGTAAAGGTCTGCTGGTGCAAACATTGCAAAAACAGCCTTAACTGGCCCGTGCAGCTGAGCAATAGGCTATTTGCCATGCTGCAAGAGGACAGTGGACTTTGCTCTGCCCTTAGCACCTCGTGTCAAGCACCTCCAGGACAGAGCAGTTCTGTTTTGCTCACGTTAGGAACTGGGGCTAAGGGCATTGGCAGAGCAGTTTGGGAAAAAGGCTGTGATGCATGGCACAGCCACGGCTTGCTGAGAAGTGAGGTACTGTCCTCCCTAAAGCACCTTTGGTCTGTGAACATCCACAGGCAGCGCGTGACTCAGAACTGCTCTCTGAGACAGGGTTTATCTTAGTGTTTTAATGACGTAGGCTGCATTACTTACTGGGTCTTTTTGTGTTGCAGCTTCTGTGGAGGGTGCTCCTGAAGTGACGATGCGGGGACTGTTCAAACACATTCTGAAGACAGAGGGAGCATTTGGTCTGTACCGGGGTCTGGCCCCGAACTTTATGAAGGTGATCCCGGCCGTAAGCATCAGCTACGTGGTGTATGAAAACTTGAAGATGACTCTGGGTGTGCAGTCACGGTGACCAGGAGATGCTGAGGACTTTGAACTCTGAAATCTTGGGGTGTAATCCCAAGACGTATAGCCATCTCTCATTCTGTGAATGTGTCGACACTAAGCTGACTAAGCAAAGCTGTGAAATCTCAGATAGTTTGTGAGTCAGTAAGGGGAGGGGAGCATCTGGTGTCCTTTGCCATCTTGCTACTCAGAGCTCTACGTAAACCATCAGGTGGTCCGTTTTGTTGGGCCTTTTGGGAGACCGGGAGCTGAACTCCTGGCACAATCCTAAGGCGTGAGTTGCTGAGGTCAATGTAGCAAAGATTTGGGGAACAGTCTGCTTTCAGCATATGACATGTACAGAGCTGTATGCCTGCAGATGAGCACCTTCTGACTTGCTGAAAGAGCTTCTTTTTCCATTCAGTTGTTTAACTTCCTACCTGTTGTTTAAATTTGTACAAACCTTGTGTAGGAGCTGCTGCCACACCAGGCTTGTCATTATGTTTACATATATTCCTTTGGGTAGGAGACATTCATGTTCTGCTTCCAAGACTTGACATGAAATGTAACTTTGAACTATACTGGTTTTGAGGGCTGGTGGGCAGTGGTTTATCCGGTCAGGCTGAATGTTACTTAGGCCAGCCTGATGAAGGATTAGGATTATTTATTTTTGATAGGTTTAAGTGTGTCTCATAAATCCACTAACAAGATGCACTTACTAACAGAAGCAGCAGACTAGAGCCTGCATGCCTGTATCCTTTGCATGCCGGGATTGGCTTGTCTTATACTCAGCAGGGGCTTGGAAAGGGGAAGGCTTGAGAGTCCTCGGTGGACCGGCACCTTGATGCATGGCTTTAGTGAATAAATGACAATACTTCACAGCTCCTGTGCAGCTGTGCTCCCAGCACGACAAGAGAGCCCCTGTGCAGCATCGCATGGACCTCTGAATTCCATTCTGCCTGGTGCCAAGGGTAGCTGATGGACCTTTCCAAACCCAGTGCCTACGCTGCTATCTATCTCTTTAGACCTCTTTGTAGATTGATGTTCAGGTTTGCATTAGCGGGATGGAGTCCCCGAGCCAGAAGGGTCTGTTGTGGGAAGGGGTGTTAGGGAGAGGGGCTGGTTGTCACTGGGAGAGGTGAGCTTTCAGTCCCGAGGACGCGCTTGCTTTTCTTTCAAAGGGTGCTTTTCATAAGGCTAAGGGAAAGAGCTGGCTTTAAAATTTCTCTGCATTATGGGCTACTTTAGTTGATAGGATCTGGCTTCTGAGGCCTGGGAGATCCTCATCCAACTTTTCGTTTTGGGCAAGATGGACCAGCGTTGCATTCCACTGTTTTACTGCTTAAAGCATATTTATTTTGTATTTATTTGAACAGAGTTATGTCAGACTATTTTTATAGACTTGTTTAAATATTGTTACTGTGCTTGTATTTCTCCTGTTTTAAAAAGTTCTCTATTTGTTCTCGTACATCACACAGCTGAGTCGTGGGAAGGACACTGAAGTCACTAGCGTACCTTCCCTGTGGGGCTTGAGCTGCCTTTCCCCAGTCCGGGGTTGTTGCTGGAGGACCTCAGCCCAGAGAAATTCTGTAGCAGGATGCCATAGGAGAGAAGGGAGCTGGTGAGGAAGCAGGGATGAGGGCAGAGGGTGCACCGTGAGGCCTGCCTTATTTCGGAATTGCCTCTGTGCACGGCTGAAGGGGTTTCGGGTGGATGGCTGAAGTTGGGAAGTAGAAGGTCTGTGCATGTTGGGTGTCACAACAGCTAATTGAGAGCGATCTTGGGGAATCTTTATGTAAAAGGGGAGGGGGGAGAAATCTCAGGGACTAAAGAAAACACAAGTTTCTAGAGAGATGGGAGGAAACTTGCCCTTGGACCCAAGCTGCTGCAGTTGTGCTTTGAGACTGAATCAGCAGATCCTGCTGCTGAGCCACTGCTCTCTACGTGCAAATGGACACTGGGGAGAAGTGCCTGAGAAGTCGGAAAAGGATCTGTTAGCACTCAGCAGCTGCTTTTCTGCTGACAGACTTCATGGAGAGCCTTCCAGGTGAGGCTCTCTGCCTTGGCTATCCAGTGCTGTCAGTAGTTAGCCACGTGGGAATCTTAAGCGGTCTGGATTAGTGATAAGATTTTTTCCCACCCCCCCTCTTTTTTTTTGAGATCTATTGTAAATTTTGCAGTGGCTCCTTCCTACCAGTGTGGCCTAATGGAAATATGAATATCAGAATGCAAAAATCAATGCAAAATGACAACCATCTTTGTAGCTGTAACCACAAATTGTTAATATGCAAATCTAACTCGGATCCTTCATGTAGGGAACAGTCTGCTAATAAAGGTCTGTCAAAGAGATGCCATGTGTCTGTCTCTTTCTCGATATGGCTTATTGGTGGTCTGTGGCCAGACTAGGATGGCTTTTACCAAGGATGGTGATGCTGGGAATGGTTCTCCCTACAAGGACCTGGGAGAACAGAATTCTTAAAGGGAAAAAAGAGCAAAAATGAGATCAAAAGTAATGGTGGATGTAATGGCTCAGAAACACTTGGATATGGTTGGCTTAGCTCTGAGTGCTGCTGGACGTTTTCCTCATCTGTTCAGTGTCCATAACTTGTTCAGAGAAGTGAGAGCCCTGGAAAATCTGGAAACTGCAGTCTAAATAATGCCCCTGAAGGAACAAAGGAACCTTGAAGGACTTTTAAGGTTTTCAAAAAAATTTTTTTTCCAATTTCTGTCTAAAACAACAACAATAAAACTGAGCTATTGAAGGTTCCAGGAAACAGCTAAATCAGACGGCATTTGCACTGCCAGCAAACAGAACTCTCCGTGGGGACTGCACTGGGGTTGGTTTTTATGTCTCTGACTGTCATTCAAGGCTTTTATTCATCTATAACTCTACTTATAAAGCCTTGGCCCTTGCAATCTGAGGAGCTGCTTTCCAGCAGTGTCAGCTCTGCTCAGCTGAAGGCATTGCAGCCTTCTCTGCCCCACAGCTCTCAAGGCTGCTGGCAGCACCCATCTCTCTGCTGTCCTCTCCTGCCCTTCCATGGCTGGCTCTGAGGTGGGGTGTTAAGATTCTTGCCACAAGCCGATAAAGATGCTGGAAGCAAAGGCTGGCCAGGTACCTGTGCCCTGAGACCCCGAGGGAACGTGCTGATTTCACTCTGTAAAACCCAGTTTTGCTACAAGAAATTGGGCCAGAAGCCCGAGCGAAATGCTCCCCAGCATGCGCTGCCTTGCAGGGTAAAGGCACCCTGGTGGCACTGCGGAGGGGCAGGACTCCTTGCTGTGTGCCAGCAGCTCGTCCTTTTCCTCCTTTTTAAGGCAGAGATATTTTCAGTGCTTAATTACTAGGTTAGAGCTGAGACTGAATTACCTCCCAGCCACGCAGCAACCACGGGTGCTTTTTTTAACCTTCCCTTAGTGTCACAAGCATGGAGCAGCAGCGCTGCGCTCCCCTGGGTGAAGATGGAGGTGTGGGGTGTCTGTCAGCACCGTACCCCAGCACTGTGCTGAATTCACAGGGATGTGAGGAATTGAGCCCTTTTTCTGGGGGGGAATCAAAATCCTGCAGGCCTGGGTTAGCAGCCCCAGCTCCACCAGTGTCACCACAGCCGGGCATGCTGTGGGTGAAGGCTGGGGAGCTCTAGCCTGGCCCACAGGGATAAGAGGGAAGGGCAGCAGCAGCTGGGCTCGTTTTGGGCAAGATGGACCAGCTCTGGCAGGAGTTAGGGACTGATTCCAGTTAAGCCCCATCTTCCTCTCGGCCCACAGTTTGAGGAGAAGTTTCTGGCCTCATGTGGATTTCAGTTATGCATCAGATGCTTGGCATGCTCCTATGCATGGTAACTGATTGCCCTCTTCTGGTAAGCCTCCATCACTGCTTTCAGTGTTACCTCTGGAGGAGCCCGGTTCCCAAACCCGGGCCTGGAGCACGCCATGAGGGGCTGAGAGGCCGCGGTCACCCCGTGCGCCTCATCCTGAAGCCATGGGCGCTCGAGGCTGCTGTTCCCAAACACCAGGCGAGGGACACACGAGGCAAATCGAGTGCTCGATCTCTTTTTTTGCACTCCTGAGCCCTAATCTCTCAGCAATGAACAGTGACGTGTTGGAGTGAAGCATTTATTGGTGCTGGCTCGTTGTGCTCCCGGCCCCGCTCGGTGCTGGTGGCTCTGGGCCTGTGGCCGGGGGGGCCGTGCCTTGGGCGCCGCCATCTTGGGATTCCTCCACTTGACACAGCTCCTTCAGAACAACCAGAAATGGATAAATGGATAAATGAAACTGCCACGGCCTCAGGAGAGAACATACTGTAAAGAAGGGTGTTTCTTTATCATTTTTTCTTTTCAGCTGATTACCGTTTTAAACAGGCACAGATATTACGTGTGCTTTTTGAGCTGCCTGAAGCACAGACCGCGCAGTGAGTTGCTGCTGTTTTCTACACCCATGCCCAAAAGAAACCAGGTTTCTGAAGCAAATCTGTGCTGTACCAGTACACTGCACCAGCTTGCTCTGAAGGAATGGGAGATTCAAGCTTAATGAGGAAATAAGCTAAAAACTTGTACTACCTGCATGCTCAGAATTGCTAACACCTGGGGCTGAGGCAGTGATACCCCAGCCTCCGCTCACCTGTGGCTCCTTCAGTCCAAGGCCTGCATTACATTTGTTTTCCCACTTTAACTTCAATTCAACACCCTAGCACCTAGGCCTGGCACAGAAACCCCTTCTGGCTGTGATCCCCAAGCTCTGCCGAGGACACATTGCTCAGGCACGTTCCCCTCACCTGGGCTTTCTCAAAGCGTTTCCATTTTGCCCAAATATCAGTGACAGTCCCCACACCTCTGTGCCCCTCGTTAGCAGCTGGTGAGCCCAGCTGGGCCCAGCCCCAGGTGCTGCTCGTTGCCTGAGCAGCCCGGCACCTCCCTGCCACCGTGGGGGCTCAAGGTGGGCTGTCTGTCCCTCTGTCCCTCTGTCCGTCCCCTCCCTGGTTTGTGTGAAGCTGTGGGAGACCCTCTGTAAGGAAAGTCTGGGTGAGCATGGGGAAGGCAGGTGGGTGCTCCTTAGCCTGGGCAGGGGCTGAGGTGAGGGTTGGCCCTAATAAACTTTTGGGTGGAAAACAGCAGGGAAAAGCTCTGTTTGTGTGGGGAGTGGGTGTGGTCAGTGGCACTGCCTCCTCTGTCGGCAGCAGGAGGGGGATTTGGGGCTTTTTTCCTGATACTCTGGGCTTTTCGGACTCAGGGCTGGATTCCTGACCCAGAGGAGCCCTCGGTAGTCCCAGCCCCAGTTTCAGAGCACCCCGAGCTTTTCTTCAGTAGAAGCAGGGCCGTGGTGTGCCCAGGGACACGAGCCCCTTCAGCCCCGTGCTGCAGCTCCCAAGGGATGTGTCCGCTACTGGGGGGAAAAATGAGGAGTTTGGGGGCAAAACTGGGGGTTAGGGATCCCCTCTGGGCAGGGAGAGGTGGCTGCAGCGAGTCACCCCAATTCCCTTTGGGGCTGCTGAAGGGCAGGAATTTGCTTCAGGGAGCTGCGGCTCTGTGGTAACTGCTGGGGAAGCAAATCTGTCTTCTTGGGGAGGTGAGGGCACCCACCTGCCTCCATGGCGCGTACACGATCTCCCCTTCGCTGAGCCCCAGGCGCTGGGCGTGCTGGGTGAACTCGTCCCGCTGGGCCTTGCTCACGGTCTGATTTCGGGCTGAAAAACAGAAGTGTTAAAATGGGTCGGGGGCCACACGTAGTCCCTGTGTGCCTCCTCCCTGTCTGTATTTCATGCCCTCCCCTTGCTCCCACAAATACTCATTGTGGAGGTGCTGGGGTCCCTCACCCCACCTGTCAAAGCCAGTCTTGGGTGTCATTTTTTTTATTTTATTTTTATTATTTACTCCTTCCTTGTTCCCATTGTAACTGCTTGCACAATAGTTTGTCACGCTCCTGGGGTGTTCGGAGGGATGTGTGCCCCAGGCAGGGACCAAGGCAGGTTTGTGTTTGCCGAACGTGGCTTTGGACTTCCTTAAGCGATTGCTCTGCAGCTTGTAAGGGCAGCGGGGAGCTTTATCGTGGTCTGGTGTGCTGCTTCACGGGGCTGCGTGTGGGCCTGGCCGGCTCTGCCTGTGCTGGTCCTGCAAAGCCACGTGCTCTGCCCCGGGAGGTAAGCACTGAAAAATCACGGTTGGCTTGAAAATATTGAGATTTCACGGTGATATCTGTGGTGTTCTGTGTGTGCTTCCTGTTCTTTGAATGTTTATGGCGTAAGTGGGTTTTGGCTTTAACTTGTTCTTTCTGCTCTGCCCAGAGATTTAGGATTAATGGGATTCTGAACTGTTCCCTGACCCTGGCGTGGTGGTTTGAGGAAAAATCACAGATTGGTGGTGGAACTGTGCAGCTGTGCGTGGTTAGGTGGTGGCTCTCAGTGCATTATTTGGTGTTGGGTGGCAGCTTGAGGTTACCTTAGGATGGGGTTCACGTACCGTAGAGATACAGCGCTGAATACGTCCTCTCCTTCTGCAGTTGGTGCTGGATGAGCAAAACGTCCTCAGAGCTGAGGTTCAGCAGCGTCCCCACGGTCTGCTGGGTCTTGGCTTTGAGAGAGCAGCGCCGGCGTTGGGGAGCGAGAACTGTGTTAGTGCAGTGAAACGTGCCACAAATGTTCCCCGCCGTTCCCAGAGGGATTGTGAAAACGTTTGGAAAATAAAGTGGCCTCCTTCCGCGTCGGAGGGGGCAGGTTTGTTGCTTGTTCCCAGCACGGCATTGCTTCATGGGCTTTATTGCTGCCTCATGCGGCTGTGCCGTTTGCTGTGACCCGGCTGTGGGGTGGGCTCGGTGCCCACTGGTGGGGCTCTGGCATCACATGGAGCTTACCAAGGCTTTGGACCCACAAAACCATCCCAAAATAAAAACGTGTGGGGCAATGCAAGGCATCAACCCGTGCCCTTCTGAAACGCGGACTTAACCACAGCCCTGCACGCTGTGCCACCACTCACCGTGCTTCACCAGCACCGTGCCACCACCATCAGGGAGCTGGAAGTAGGTGGAGTTGTTGGAGAGACAGCGGCCGCCCCTGCGGAGAGGGGGAAATGAGGCAGAGCCGTGGTGCTGAGCCCCCCCTGCCCATATCCTTCTGGAGAGGCTGGGCACTGAGGGTGGATGCTAACACCTGCAGGGGGGCAGGAGGAAGGGGTTGGGGACCGGCGGGGGTGCGGGCATCTCACGCGGCCACGTGCTGGGTGACGAGCAGCTCCTGCCCCCTGGCGCCGGGCTCCACGCGCAGGTGGCCGTGGTCAATGAGCAGCAGCTCCAGGAGGTGCTGGGGCAGCTGGGCGGCCCCGGCCACGTAGCGCCACGTCCCCAGCAGCTGTGGGAGAGGCGTGGGGCTGTGGGGGCTCCCTGCCTGCGCCCCCCCCCCCCCATCCAGCACCCGGCCCCCTCCTTACCCCTGGTGCCGTCGCGTTGGCCGGGCTCTGCGTGGGCTCGCAGGGAGCGGCCGCAACGGGCGGCAGCGCCGTGAGGATGAGGATGGCGGCGATGCCAGTCGCTACCATGGCTGCCTGAGGGAGCAGACCAGCAGGACGGACAGACGGAGGGACGGACAGACGGACGGACGCTGCTCGCTTGGGTGTTTGCTTTCGCAAGGCGGCTGCGCGCAGCAGGGGCTGTGGTGGCGCAATGGCGACTTTCGGGGAAATCGCCCCAGTGAGGGCCAGGTGCCCAGCCCCAGCTCAGGGCTCTGACTGGCTGGGCAGCACGGGGAGGGCGATGCACTTCCCATATTTAAAAGTGAAATCTGCCCAAAATTTCCCCGTTTCACTCCCCCCTATGCAGCTGCTGTAGTGCCTCTGCAAGTGAGGAACTGCACTGCTCACCGGGGCATGGGCAATGTCACTGCCTTGTGCTGAGCGCGGGGCTTTGGGAGCCCTCTGGGTGTGAGCTGTGCTGGAATGGCCCCCGGGGGCTGCCCGGCCTCCAGCCCCAGGCCAGGGACTTTCCCCATGCCTCATGGCCAGCTGGCAGCTCACGGCACTGCTGCCCTGGTGCTGTTGCTCGCAGGAAAACTTCCTTGGAGCCTGCCCTGAACCCTCTGTGTAACCTCATTTGTCCTGCTCAGTGCCCCCCGTGTGCTGCCACATTTGTGTCTTGCTCCATGCCCTCACCCCTGGCAGGGCACAGCTCGGGGGCTGGCTCGGTTTCTGTTTGTGTCCTGTCCCCGAGCCCCACGGGCTGGCCCTGGTGGTGGCTTTTCCTCCCCCCTGCCCTGCTCAGAGGCACTCGTGGCCCCAGCTTCCCTAGTGTGCCTTGGGGCTGCTTATAGACATGAGCCCGAGGGTTAGGTCACCCCATCCCCTAAATCCCCGGGGTTTTGTCTGACACTGGGTAGGAGACGGGGTCCGAGCTGTGCCCCCAGCCGTCCCCATCCCACGTGTGGGCGCAGGGAAGGCACACAGCAGGCGGGTGTCACGCAGGCTTTATTCCAGCTCGACGTGAGAACAGAAAAGCTGCAAATCCCTTGTGGGAAGGGCACGGTGTGGGTCCTCTGTTGGAAGACAAAAACTCGCCGGGACCTCCCGAGGCTGAGCCGAGTGCCGGGGGACGTCCCCACGCAGGGGCTGGGGGCCACACACAGGGGGGACGGGGGCTCACTCCAGTTACTCCTCTGCGGTGGCCAAGGTGGCTTCGTCCTTCTCCTTGCCCTCGGGGGGACAGGCGTCCTTGGGGAGGGGGGACAGGGGCTCGCACCCAGCCAGACACAGTCCTGGGGTGCCCCGTCCCACCCGCGGGTCCCTACCTTCGGGGAGGTGACGAAGGTCTCCTCCTGCGTGAAGCCGAGGCAGCGCAGCTGGGCCCGGAACGCCTCCAGGTGCTCCTTGCTCACGTTGGGCGTCCGCGCTGTTGGGAAGGTGGCGTAAAAATGGGGGGGGAGAGGAAAAAAGGACGGGTTTGGGGGTGCTCCCCTGACAGCCGTGCAGGGCAGCGTGCTCACCCGAGAGGCTGAGGCCCAGGTAGGACTCCTTGCTGTGCTTCATGACCAGCAGCTCCTTGTCGGTCTTGATCAGCTCGGCCATGGACGCCTCCTGCCCCTCCACTGGAAGGCACGGGGAGCGCGGGGACCCCAGTTAGTGACTGGGACACAACTGGGGACCGGTGTGTCCCCCTGGCACCGATGTCCCCAGTGTGTGGGGCTGGGGGTGTCCCCTGCCCCCGGACCCATGTATGGGGGTAGGAAAGGGCCGGGGGGTTCCTACAAAGGGCAGTTTTTGGGGGACGTGTGCCAGGAGGGGCTCAGCGAGGTGCTGCCTCTGGGGGCTGCGGCCGTACCGTGCATCAGGGTGGAGTTGTGCCGGAAGATGAGGATCTTGCTGGCGTTCTTCACCACGCACGTCTCGTTCCTGGGGGGGCAGAGAGGTGAAATGGGGCACGGCTGCCCCGAATAAACCTGGGGAGGGTCCTTGGGCTGCGGCCCCCTCCCTCGCCTCCCTGAGCTTGAGGCAGGGCAGCCCTTAGCGGGGATAAATGTGGGGTAACAGCTCCCAGCCCCAAATTTAGTGTTGATAGGTAGCAGGACAGGCACTGGGGGGGCTGCTGCCACATGTTAGTCCCCCACCACGGCGGAAGCAGAGCCCTGACCACAGCCTGGGATGGCTCTGCCCTGGGGACGTCCCAGCCCATCCCCACCCCGTCCTTACAGCCGCAGGGTCTCAGTCACGCTGAACTCATCGTCGTGGCTGCCGGGCAGGAAGGTGAAGGTGGCGTACTTCAGCTCCTTCATCTCGGCCACGTGCGGGGGGTAGTTGGAGGCGCCCATGATGTACACCCAGTGCCCCAGCAGCTGCCGATGGAACCAGAGCACGGCTTTGAGGACTCATTCCCCTGGGGGTCGCGTGGGCCCGAGGGATATTTTAGGAACCGCGGGTGTCACGGCTTACCCCATCCACGGTCGCGTTGTCCATGACGGCCAGGGGGAGCGGGGCGCAGGCGTGGGGCTCGTCCGCATGGGCACGCACCAGCCCCACGGCCAGGACGGGCAGGAGGAGGCAGGGCAGCATTGCCGGCACCGTGCGGGGCTGGGGGGGCTGCGGCGAGGCTGCGGCGCGGGTGGGACGTTGCTGCCCGCCGGCACTGTTCTCTACGGCCCCGCCGCAGCCCCGAGGCGCTTATTTAACCGCGGGGCTGTTTGCTCAGGCGTGAAGCAATAGCAGGTGAGTGGATGTAAACTGGCAGAAGAGTGCATTTTTTATTTTTTTTTTTCCCGGCAGAAAAGGTGAAGAAAAAAAATAAACGCGTTGCACCACCGCGGGCTTTGTTCTCGGAAGCCGTAATTCACCCTGCGGGTGGCGGGCCGGGCGGGCTGCAGGTGTGTTTGTGCAAAGTGCCGTGGGGCAGCGAGTGCTGCTGGGGGCTTTTGTACCTGCCCTGCCTGGGCAAGCAAGCACCTGCCCACGGCCTTTGCCCTTAAGCCAAAAAATTTGGCTTTTTTTGGTTAATTGCTGCTCGTCTCGGCCCAGCCTTGGGTTGGTAACGCAGCCCCTGGGCCGTGGTGCTGGCGGCGGTGCCCAGCGCTTGGGTCTGACCCAAATGGGAGCACTGGGACTGGGATGGGGCCAAATCCAGGCTGGGGGCACAAGGTGAAGGCACGAGCAGCAGCGTTACACGAGGCTGGGGCTGGTGGGTGCACAACCACGTGCGTTACATCTATTTATTTATTCACTCTGTTTTCTCCCAAGCTGTGTGTACCAGCAGTGACCCCGGTGCTGCAGCCCCACACACCCCGACACAACCCACGAGGTCCCAGGCTGTGAGCAAGAAGACTCTTTCCAAGGTCACCTCAGAGCCACTGAGGTGAGTTTTTGGTTCAGCAAGGAGAAAAGCTCATCTCTTGGCCCCCCCACCCTTTCCTCTGGCTCCCCAGCACTGCCAGGACAGGGGTGACGATGAGAAAGGTGCCGGTGGCCACAGCAGGGGACGTGTGGTGGTGGGGAGCTGTGGGGCACAGCCTTGTCGTGGGCTCAGCATCGCCCTGAGGGCTGGGTGGGCGCTGCTGTGGGATGGGGATTTGGGGGCTCCCCTGTGGGGGCCTGGACGTGGAGCCTGCTCCTCGCCCCCAATACCATTTCTCAAGAAGAAGGAAAAAAACAAACCACAAACATAAAAGTCCCATTTCATTGCTTCAGTTTTAAATATTTATTTAAGTCCAAAAAAAAAAAAAAAAAGAAAATGAAGAAGAAAAGGAAAAAAAAGCGTAAATGAGAACAGACGGTAACTGCGGCCGGGAGCAAACACACACGGGCAGCGGGGGGGCCGGGGGTGAGGTATCTGTGAGCGGGGCAGAGCGCGGAGGGTGAGGTATTTGAGACGGATCCTGTTAACCTGTGTCGAGGGTGGTTGGCAGCCAACCAGCGGGCAGTAGTAAAAAAAAAGAATACACCAAGAGAGACGCACATATATTTCTTTTTCTTTTTTTTCCTCAAAAAAATAAAATCCATAGTCCGTACGAGACATGAAAACTCCAAACAGGCACTGAAGCGTTTCCGATACAGTACAGCTCCGATTACATCAATATTATTCCTTATATAGAATTAAAGATTACCATAATTATCCTCTTTAAAAAAAAAAAAAATCCTCCAAATTTACATACAGAGACTAGATTTCTACAAAACTTAACAAAAGAAAACCCCTCCAAGCCCGGCCGGGGTCTGGAACCAGGTACCATCCTCTCAGTCTCGGCAGAGGGGCCCGGACAGAAGGGTGCAGAGCTGGGTTTAAATACACGCGCTGAGCCCGGGGAATCGCTGCGCGCGGAGCCGCGGCCACGGGGCCACCACGGCTACAGCAAAACGAGTGAGTGACCTGGCACCGGCCCACGCAGCGCCCTGAGGCTTCATCCTGCAGCGGCTGCGGGTGAGCTGGAGCCCTCGCTCTCCTCCCAAAGCAGTGAAGTGCTGGTTTAAAAAAATAAAAAATAATAAAAAAAAAAAAAAGAAGAAAGAAAAAAGGCAAATTGGCTTTTAAAACAGCCTGTGAATTATTTTGGATGCGCTTTGAGTTGTCGCGCAGGATTGGCATCCGTGGTTATTCAAAGATCCCGTTAAAGGTGTTTCTCTGATTTAGCTGTAGAGCGTGACCACCTCTCTTCCTAGAGAGACGGCCCCATGGGCTTTTTTTGGGTCTGTGGCAAGACACTGTAGCACCTTCACAACCTTAAATAAAGTCATATATATAAAATAACACACTTTTTTTAAGAGCACCAGAGATTTCACAGTGAGAGGTAGAAACAAATCAGACAAGCCCATCCTCTCTCTCTATTTTAGCACCAATCTCTTCCCCTCTCCTCCTTCCATTCCCCTCTTTCAGCTTTGGGACTCTCCCCTACCCCACCGCCACGCCTGAGAAGGGACATTGGTTCAACTCACCCATGGAAGGAGGAACTTAGTTTTTTTTTATGTTTTTTTTTTTTTTCTTTTTCTTTTTGCTTTAAATAATATAATATATATATTTTTGTTTCTTCTAATATTGCACATCAAAATGCTTCCGGTACGCAGAGCAGCCAGATTCGACTTGCGGCTCCGCCTGGCAGAGCCCGATGCAGCGCGTGGCCGTCCAGGAGCGACGAGCTCTGCGAGGGAAGCTCTATCATCTTTTAATTACTTTTCAATGGAGAGAACATTTGGTAACTCAGGAACCAGGTAAGACAAAAATGGGGGAGGGGAGAAAAAAAACCAAACCCACACGCTGCAAGTTGCTTGAGGTTTCTCTCAATATTTTCTTTGGTCATGGAAAAAGCTTTGTGTGTGGAACCGCTTGGACACCTAGTCCCCTGATCCCTTTTCACTGGTCACGTCCCGACTGATACCCGCTTCCCCACCATCCTTCTTATTCCTCCTTTCCACAACCTGCTGAGTTCAGTAGATCACGGGTTCTTTGAGACCTTGAGCCGAAGGCTAGAGCAAGAGTTGACCCAAAAAGACACAGCCCAGCTGTCCTTGCTGCAGAGAGGTGGGAGATGCTGTGTGAAGACCTAGGCCAAAAGTGGGGTCAAAGCCTTGGAGCCCGGGTTTGGCGGCGTTGTTCAAAGGAAGCACACGGGGCCGACCTCGAGGTGGTATTGCTTTCCTGGCTCGGATGGGGGAAGGTTGTAGATGTTGACAATTGGCAGCTGCTGAGGGTCCTGCGTCCGAAACGAAAAGAGAGTCCGATGCCAGCGTCCGTCCTTGATCTGCGCAGGGAGGAGGGAAAGACAGAAAAAGTTGTTTTGCTGCTGGAGAGGGGTGAGTTCCACGGCGGTGTATGAAAAGCCCTGAGCAGGGCTGGTGAGAGGTTTTGGGGAACCCTTTATCCAGGTCAAGTTGAGGGAAACAGATTAAAATGGCATCATAAAACTCGTGATGCAGTGGGAAACCCAAATGCAGGCACACTGCTACCACAGCAGCACAACATTGGGCATGAGCTGAGCCTGCTGGTGGCAATTCTCCTGCGGTGTAACTACACACAATGTGTAAATTTGGAATTCAAATTTTAACTTTCTGTTTGAAGGCAGTCTTCCTAACAGGAGAACCCTATAGCACCCTGGACTGGAAAATTAAGTGTTAAACAGGTATCTTAGTCCCTTCTCCCCCCTTTTTTTGGGGTGGTCATGGAATAAGAACCACAGGCATAATGTGAGTCCTGTCATGTACGCTGAGTGGGTTCTGCCTGGCATTTCTCTCCACCTCTCCCCTCTTTCAGGACAACGTACCTTGCAATCATCAGCTGCCACTTCTGGCTTGAGCTGACCTTCTGCCTCAAACATCTGCCCGTTCCAGGCCTTGAAGCGCACGGCTTTGTCCGAAGGTTTCTTGGATGAGCCTTCCCGCCAGACGGAGGTGTTCAGGCAGTGGATGGTGATGTGCTGCACCACCTCCGAGCTCAGCAGGCGAAGGAAGTTCATCTGGACTCTGCCGACATCAAAATCCAGCTGTGAAGGTGACGGAGATGTTAGTGTGTGCCCCCTGCAGCGGGGCTGGGGGAGAGAGCGGTTTGTCAGTGCAAGGGGCAACAGCAAAGGAGTTCCCTGGGCTCTGTGCAAGTCGAGATGGCTGTGATAGGTGTCTGAGCCCCAAACTGGTTCTGGTGTGAGTATGGGCACAAGGACCAGGCACAAAGTCAGTCTGGAAAGTTGCCATGGGGACACGGCAGGTGCTTTATTTTTCATAACAACCTGGTAGGTCCTTAAGTAGGAGAAAAACAACGCGTGCTTGAATTCAATGCGTGCTTCTGCAAGGAAGCAAAGCAGCTGGCTCTGGCGGGCACTGCAGGTGAACCCAGATACTGCCACTGGTATTTTTCGGTCCAGTTACTTCCTCAAGAAAAATTCCCTGGCATTCACTTCAGCGGTAACTTGTGTATTTAAGCTGACCACACTTTTTCAAGTGGCAGACAACAAAATGCAAGAGTGACCTGAACATAAATTAATCCAACAAAGCATTTGGGGGCAGCATGTTTGCAGGATTACTGGCCTCTGTTAAGGTTATGGGTTAATTAAACACTGCTGGAAACATGCTGCTCTGTCTTGAAAAGAGTCAACAATGTAGGTATGTTTTTAACTGCATGAGAGCAGTGCTGAATGCTACAGCACAGCTGCGCTCGCCCTGCTGCCCGGATTAAGGCAGCTTGCTGGGTTACAGTGGTCACTGTCCCGGGTTCCGGGAGAATATGCCTGTGGGTAAACATTTCGTAACGGTTGTATGGGAAATGCTGCGGTGTGTGTACCTTGGAGACGGTGATGGGGCTGAGGCATGTCTGCCCACCGTTGGTGAAGTTGCAGATGACCTGTATGGTGTCTGAGGAACAGCCGAGATTTGGGTCGATCCAGTAGGTACCTAAGAAGTAGAGGATTTGGGGATTAACAAGAAAATTTAACTTTGCTGTGCATAAGCAAAGGCAAGTCTTGATTCCTGCATTACTGGTCCCAGGGAAGGAGACCAGGATGGAGGGATAACTCAGGGCTTCCTACCATCGTTCATCTTCTGTTCACAGTTCATGAGGTCTCGACAGATGCGTGCAGGGTTCTCCTTGGTGCCCAGGGGTCTCTTGATGCTCTGAATGAGGTTGCTGAGGTAGTGTAGAGTCTTAAAGATCTCCCCTCCGTGGTCTAGCATGAGAAGGTCTGGATTCTGGTAACTCTGGAGAGAACAGGAGGCAAAGTCAGGTGTGCCCTGGGGGCACGAGGTGCTCTAACCACAAGGAATTCTCTTTATAGTGGGAAAACTCCATGGGCCAAGGGCAGGCTGTGGCAGCGAGTTGTGACAGTGTGCACTGTCCTGCATGGGGAATTGCTGCTGCATTGGCAAAGTCATGATGGGAAAGCCATGAAGTTTGGAGCCTCACAAGTAGGGAGCAGAACCACATCCTTGAACTGGCCCATTGCATGCACAAACCCCGGTAACTCCACAAGAAGCAGACAAAGCAGAGCGTTGCAGACAGAAACTCCAAGCAGACAAAGAACGAGCAAGGCTGGGAACGGCCCCAGCACAGACCAGGGAGGAGTTCCACAGTACCCCCGTACCTCTGTCTTGAGCGCGGTGCTGGAGTCGATCAGTGTCTGGAAAGCAGCCCCAAAGCCATCTTGTTGCTGGTGTGGGGTGAAAAAGATGGTAACTGGGACTGGGAGAAGCTGAACGTGCCCTGATGCAAGCAATCCCTTCTCAGTCTAGGGATGTGATTCAAGCCTTGTCCTGCTAACACGGCGTCTCTTGCTAGACCTGAGTGCGTGTTTTTAGAGTCCCAGCAAGCCCTTCTTGATGCCCCAACAGCACCTCAGCTCTGCATGATTTATTATCGTCATTAACAAATGAACAAAAAACAGAACTTACAAATGAAGCTGGAATTCCTGGAGGTCCCTAGAAATCAAAGCAAAAAAGGGGCATCAGCCAGAACAATGGGCACTCACTGTTGCAAAGATGCTCATTTATATCCTTTTGAAATCCTCTTTACCCTGAGTCCCTCAATACAGATGAGTGAGAGAGGCAACAATGCTGTCTCTATAAAATACTTGGAGATGGTTTGGGCTGAAGTGCGATAAACACTAGTCCATTCACACACACACGTTTTTGCATATGAGGAATGGGGCTAAGCTATAATTTCCAGGGAGTGCACAGTCCCTCCGGAGAGTATCGCTGCAGTAACTTCAGCTTGTTTCAATAATGTCTTTGAACTCTTTCCACATATACGTACCGGAGGGCCAGGGTGTCCTCGTGGGCCTGGAGGACCCTAAAGACAGAGGGGCATCAGTTAGTGAAATGTCTTCAATTTGCATTACAGTTTCTTATGGCTGTCACCAGAACAAGCCTGTTCCCTGCTAAAATCCTCCAGATTTTTGACATTTTACAGTATCTTCTCCCTCAAACACTTCTGGAGACAGGACATGGCTCTGTTTCCTCCATTTCCCAGTTTCGGGTGCATCCGTCTGTACTTGGTCCAGCCCTGCTCTATCTCTTGTTCCTACCCTTGGTTCCTGAGCTCTCAGTAATGCCAAATGCGCAGGTACATATCATGTTCCCCGTATGGACAGTTACCCACCCTACAGCATTATATTTGCTAGAAGCAACTCCTTTGTTTAAATGAAATATATTAGTCAGAAAAAAGTGATATCAAATACTCACCCTTGGACCTGGAAGACCCTGTAGGAAAAAAAAAAAAGAAACCTTCAGATGTTTATTATTAAATTGATGCTCATTACACCCTGTACAGTCATGGCAGAGCCCCTGTGTGTGGAACAACCACTGGGAGCAGTGTTGGGGTCCCCAGGAAGAGGAGCAACACATGTCCTGTACACCCGACACAGCCCCTGCAAGCTGAGAACAAAAGGAGCTCCAGGAAGGCGTCAGAGTCCATCAGGGCCCCTGCGAGAAGGGGAACGGGGGCAGCAGGAGGGAAGTGCCCTGGCACCACCACCACTCGGACAGGTCCCATGGGAGGGACACGAGGGGTGCAGCCTCCAGCCACTCGCTGCATTTTGTGCCTGGAGGTGCCGCAGTCATCGTTCCAGTGGCAGCTTTTGCTGTTCCATTGGGTTAAGTGAGCTGGCGTTTTAAGTGCAGTGTGTGTCCATGGGCACGTGTGTGTGTGTGTGTGTGTGTGTGTGTGTGCTCAGCATCTCGCCCAGGGGGGACCCGATGCCTGAGCAAGAGAGGGTCCTGGGTGCTCCCGGGGGAGGCCCTCACTTACCATTTCCCCGCGGCTGCCTTTGTCTCCCTTTGGCCCCTGTGAAGGCACACGAGACAGCTGTCAGTGACTGCAAGCTGCGCTTTTGGATGCACTGCCACCCAGAATCGCCTTGCAAGAACCCAAGCAAATCTTAAATAAATCATACTCCCACCCTAAACTCCATCCAAAACAAAAAAAAAGCCATTCCTGGACATTTCAGAGATAAAACGTAGAATAAGCAGAGGACCCTAGAAGCAACCCTGCATGCAGCACAGAGGTGCCCAGCCCCTGCCTGCCGTGAGCTGCTGCTCGCCTGCCTTTAGGCACAAGCAACCCCTGTGTGCAAAGCATGGGGCTGCCGGCATCTTCCTGGTTTTCACCTCTGCCAACAGCAGCCTCTTTGTGCTGAGCTCTGAATAACTTCACGCTCATGTTTTTATGAAGCACTGACCTGAACTTTAGTCTGTGTTCAGTGCCTTTGGCATCTTGGGGCAGGCAGAGATTTTCAACACTTCCCTGAATCCAGCTGGTCCCAGTTTAATACATTTATCGGTTTTCTGTTGATTTTTTTTATTTTTATTTTTTATTCTTCCCTGGGGCCCCCCAGGCCAAGTTCTCTGGAAAAGCTGGCAACTTGCTTTTGCAAAACTGAAATGACATTCTTGTCTTCCAGTCTGATCTCTCTATCCAAAAACTTGCACATAAATAGAGTTATTCCTCACTTTTAAGTTAGTAATCCCCCTCAACTACATATTCAGCCAGAGACTAAGTCTTGAGCTTCTCTCAAGCTGCTCATCTTGAAGATCAGTTTGTTCCCCTCATTACAGTAGGACTTGAGATTTAGTTAAGATGGCCACAAGCATCTTGGATCTCAACCACTGTGCCCTGCTACAAAATACAGGCAGAAGAAAGGCAGATACTCACAGGGCTTCCTGTGGGACCCAGAATGCCATGCGGACCAATAATTCCTTCTTTGCCCTAGACAAGAAAAGATATCCATGAACCACCACGTGGGAACCGATGGTCAGTTTGCCATGGCAGACTCGGTGATGACACCAAATCTCTTTGCAAACTGCAGAACCACTCACCATGAGGCCGGGTGGCCCACGTGGTCCCTGAATGCCTTTGAAACCAAGGTCTCCTGGGGGCCCCTGCGAGCAAACACGAGATGCCAGGTCCTGTTAAACGTTCCCCACATGTGTGCCCCTGCTTACAGCCCTGCTGCAAGGGCAGTGGTGCTGCCACTGGTCTATGGAAATGGGATGGTCCAGTTTTAAACATTCCCACTCCTCTTTTGCAAGCCTTTTACTTTCTACAGAAAACAAACTGGTTCCCCTTCACCAGTAAAAGTATACGCCAATAAAATGGGTCTAAACTGGTTGATGTTGGAGAAATGAGGGACTGCAAGATGTGCAGGTGGGGGGCTATAGGACAGCCATTTTCCATCTACAACACACCCATTGTAACAGGAATAAATTTCATCAAAGCATATGTAAATGCACTGTCAATGATTCTTTCAGACATTATGATGCATAAATGAAAGAAAGTTGGAATCACAATTTAATTTCAATAGTTTCTGCAGAACTACTAATAAATAATTTTCAGCACTTACTGCATTGTCTGGCCACAATAAAGAGAGACTAGAAAGCCAAGTGGTCACAAGATAGCCTCTTACCTTTGGCCCAAAGATGCCCGCGATCCCTGGAAATCCTGCCTCACCAAAGTCTCCCTGGAAACAGCAGCCAAGACAAACACAAGAACAAAGAGCAACAGTAAGTTCACATTGAACTGGTCACTTGAAGACACGCCAAGAGCGCAGCAGCTTCAGAGAATGAGAAATCCATTAGTATTCTTCAGTCTAAGCAGGACTGATGAGAAAGAAGTATGAGAGAAATCTGAAGGAGGCATTACACAAACATCAGGCTGGAAGCAACTCCAGAACATCTCACAGACTAAGCCTTTTTGCCCCCAAGACAAGAGGCATACCTACAATATTTCTAGCAGATGCTTGGCTAGCTTGGAGAGCTTGGACCACAGTCAGCAGGAGCAGGGTGAAGAGCATCTACTCTGAGATTGATCCTGGAAGTCCATGCTCCAAGCCCTTTAAAATAAGCACTTCTTTTATTTCTAATACCAACTGGACTGATTTACTGAAGGGTAATTTCAAACTATGCTCAGTTATGCTGTCAAAAAAGTGTGTGTTCCTACAACAGAACCTCCCATTCAAAACCAGGAAAGCCATACACATCCCCTCATTCTTTTCCTATTCATCCCTGCAGGGATTTTTGCTCACTTTCTTAAGAAAAATAATAATAATAACATATTTTGAAGGCCATCAAGCTTGGATTAGCACATAGCATGCACTCTGAGAATTAAAAAAAAACTCACTGGGTAGCACATCCATATAGAAACACCCTCATTTCACCATAATGTTTAAGATATATGCCCTTTGACATTTCTGGGCTTCTCAGATGTTAAAATGCAAAATGATTCAATGTTAAAAAAAAAATGGGACAGAAACATGCACCAGATGATTCATCTACAGTCTCAGGAACACAAGAGATGGAAAAGGCTTGTTTGGCCTCTCAGCTGGACGGTGTGACCCACGCTGGATTGTACTTTACGGGATGTTTTACAATGCCTTGTTCAGCCCGGTTGTAAATGACTCAAGCGATGGGGTTTCCACCACCTCTATTACAAGGCTATTCCAGAGTCAGTCTAGAGACCTTACTGTTAGGAAGTTTTTTCCTGCCACGACAGTGAGAAACTTCTTGGCAAGAAAGGTCTTGGTTGGACTCGGTGGAGTGTAAGAAACTTTCCAAGCATACGAAGTGATTTCACTGCCCGCTTACGGATCCTGGAAAGGAAACTCGCTACTAACAGAGGACTAAGGCCTTTCCTGTTTTACGAGAACCAACCAAGCCCTCTTTCTAGGGGAATTTAGGGCAAAAGTAATTGAGAAGTCAGAAGGGTTTTAGAGAAATCTAAATGCCATGGAGTCAACTCAGCTGAGGGGACCTGATCAGTGTTTACGCAGCAAGGTATGCCCCAGTTCTGGGCAAAGCAACCTGCCAGAGGAGGGCACAAGAGGCAAAACAATGCTGTTGTTGTTGGCTGCCACCTTCCAGCCTGAATACTGCCATCACAGGGTTGGATATAAAACATGCAAATAGGGCAGCTACCTTTAATTGAGGTGTTGAGGATAACCATCTTGTGCCTTGCTTTGTGTTAGTCCTAATCTCTCTGGTTTTATGTCTGTCGTGCTCTGGAGATGCTCAGGCTGCCTGGGCAGGGAGAGGTTGCACGATGTCTGTGCATGTCAGGTGGCTGGAAATGCCACTGGTGCCAAGATGCTGAGCAGACAGAGGGTTTATTAAGTGAGACTTGAAAAGGGCTCTGCTTAGGGGTTTCTGTAAGATTTCTAATAAGTGAATCTAAAGCATGTAAGTAGTTATAGTCTTGTCTACTCTGTAAGAGTGACTCCTGGCCTAAAAAGCTCCCAATCTAAATAGCTCAATATAGCCTCGGGCTGATAAAGTGCAACACCTCGCTAAACTGGGCAATCCCACCAGTACAATAAAAAAGCACAAAGGATTAGGAGCCTGCCCTGCAGACAGGTGTGGGAATTTAACTTCTGCTTCGACTGAGGGCTCTTGATGCTTCCCCAACAGCATGCTCTGAACCCGCAGCTCCGCTGCCTTCCAGCCTGCACAGGTGATGCCTGCTCCTGCATCTCCTGCACGTCCCTGCTGGAGCTGCAGCCCCTTGCACCTTTGGGATGGTTTGGATTGCAGGAACAGCCGAGGGCACTGGGGTTGTTTGGGCTGGAGAGGAGGAGGCTCAGGGGAGATGGGCACAGCTGCGTTGTCTTGGGGAATGCAGGCACGGATTAGACATCTCTGCACACAAGTGAGCAGTGAGGAGCAGAGAAGCATGCACATTGGAGGGAGCTGCTCTGACACTCTGGCACTGATGTGCAAAGTTTATGGGTTCCCTTCTCTGTGACCCTCCCAGGGTGCACCCCGCTGTCCTGGCGTGAGGCTCTGCACCTCCTCCTACAGCGAGGGGTCAGCGCTGCTCAGCTCAGCGGTCACTCACCGGCTGGCCTTTGGGGCCTGCATTGCCAGGGCTCCCTGGAAGGCCCATTCCTCCTGGTGATCCTCGCTTCCCTGTTTGGCCAGTCTGTCCAGGCAATCCTCTTTCACCCTAAAAATAACAGAATTCAAACAATTCCAAAGGACAGGAGCTAAATATAACAACATTCAGCCGAAATAGCCATAGATGGAAAGCTGGAAAAAAGTGGCTCATCAGGATAAGGAATGTGGTTTCATCATGAGATGCCTCAGGTCTGCTAGGGCTGCAGGATGCGAGGCCAGTGAGGGGCACGGCTGGGGCCCCTCCTGAGCTCCACGTGGGGCAGGAGCTGCAGCAGTGGGGTGCTGCCTGCCTGGGAGCTGAGCACAGCAGGGGTTGAAGCATCTTCATTTGCACTTGTGTGTGTTGCCTGTCCTGCCCGGCAGTTTCCCATAATCTCGTCCCCCTAGCAGCCGAACAATTGATGATTAAGCCATGGGAAATGCTGAAGTCATGCCAAGGCTTCAGCTGCAGCTCAAGGCCAGGAGCAGGGTGTCAGACCCAGCACCGCTGTGTGCTCCCCAGCTCTTCCCCTCGCCAGGCACCAGCAGCAGCACAAACCCCAGCTGCTGGGACGGAGCATCCATGGTGGCGAGTGCCTGGGGTGGTCGAGCAGGTGGCCAAGGGGCAACCAATTTCCCTGCAGCCAGGGCGTGAGCGTGGCACAACTACACAAGGGTCTGTCAGCCACTTTTGCTAAGAGCCTGTTATTCTGCCCAAGGCAGCTGGAGGGCAGCAAGTGACAGTTTAAGCGTGATGTGTTATGGGAGGCATAATTTAAATCAGACCTGATAGCCCCAAACCCAGCTGCAGTCTTCCTACTTAGAGCCTTTCTACACACGGCTCAGTTGCTGTTGGTCCAGTTTAGGCCCTGGGGCCTGTCTGGACCAGGGCAAGGACCAGTAAGAAACCCAGCTGTCACCAAGCAGCTTTTCCCTGTTTCCACCCAAAGTGATGCCCAAGCCCATGCTGGTTCCAGCAATTCCAATCAGGTAAAAACACGCTAAAAGCAAGGGGCACAATTTCCCTTCCCCAGCTCAGGCCTCACAGGGCAGCAGGGGGAGGACATCCACGTTTCAGTGGAGTTGTCCGTCCTGGACATCTCACAGGCAGGCTGTAGCAGTTGCCTTGCAGCTTCTCCAAGGTCACATTTCTTTTAACCGGGTTTCTACTGAAAGGAGGCTAACGTGTTCGCAGTGTGGGTTCATGTATTTGTAAACGCCTGTGCTCAGAGAACTTTGACAAAGGAGGAAAAGTTGCTGGGACATTCAGCTGCTGTGAACTTAATGAAAATGGATGGGTGGATGAATGAGAAGACTGCATGGAGACTGACTGGGCCTCCAGCTAAGTGAAAGGTGGCAGCAGGAGTTCAGACTTCATTAGACCCTGGAGAATCCAAGCTCTAGAGACACGAGGCTCACAGACTGCATAGCTCATAGAAGCATTTTAGAGTCACAAACTCACCTTGAATCCTGGTGGTCCCTGTGCCCCGGGCAGTCCTGGTATGCCAGGGTTCCCTCTTTTGCCTGACATCCCTGTTACACCTTCTTCCCCATCATCTCCCTGCTCTCCCTAGAAATGAAACCCAGGAGAGGTTATGAAACACGCCGCTCTGTCTCCACTTGTGCACATCTTCTGGGGGCAGCAAGCACGCATCTGGGCATGGGTGGACTTGCAAAATCTGTGCATGCAAGAAGCTTTTTGTCAGGCAAGAAGCACAAGGTTTTTTACAGATTTGGCCACGCCTGTATGTGAGATAGGAAGAGCAACATAGGATCCACTCTGGGTACATGTAAACTGGGATATCTGTGGCTGGACTACATCCATTTCTCCTGTGTTACCTTTTATTTTTCCAGCTCCTAAGCTGCACTTGCTATCAATACTATGAGGTTACAATGTGAACTCACCAGCACCCCAGGCACGCCATCCTTTCCAGGCACTCCGTCCACACCAGGGGCACCCTCTTGACCCTGCCTTCCCACCACTCCTCGAGGACCTGGTAGCCCAAGGGTGCCCTAAAATCACAAAGGCGTTAGCGATGGAACTCCTGAACAGCATCTGCTGGGGCAGAAAATTGATTTTTTACCTACCGGTGAGCCTCTGCTCCCGGCACTGCCCCTTGCTCCTTGCTTTCCTTTTTGACCCTGCAAGGAAAATAAGAAAGACATCTAAAACTGCAGCAGTTCCAGCACAACTCCACTTGAGAGCCTGACTTCAGGGTGTGCTTTTGGATAATGGCTGGAAAGAGTTTTATAAAAAGGAGATTTATAAAGTCAGTTGCTCCAGCACTGGGGAATGAACTGCTATTTGGTTTTATTACAAGTGATTCTTCGTATGTCTTGAGAGTTCTAGGGCAGGAATGAATAGCTAGAAGGCAAGGACCTACATTTTTCCTAATACAGAGCAGATGAGGACAAATAAAGCAGGATGAACTCAAGGGAGGACTCAATGCACTGGCAAACATTAGAACAAGATGCTTAAAACCTGCGTCCTCTGTCTGTTCATTGACAGCACAGCACAGAACCAAGGCACTGGCAAGTCTTCTGCAGGGCATTCACTAAGGGCATTTCTCCCCAAGTAGCTCCCTGTATTTTGGGAAGTTAATGGAAATGAAAAGGGTTCCTTGTGTCTAAAATTTGCAGTGCTGCTTTGTGAATAAAGACGTATAAGAAATACTCCAGAGGTTTATTAGCTGTAAAAAGGATTAATTTCGGCAGAATGAATGGAAAACTCAGCCTCACCATCTTCACTAGGGCTCTTTTAGTGAGGTCATGCACTAAAGCACTTTTAAATTGAGGCACTGCATTTTCTGTGCATTGTTTCTCCATCTGCAGAGGACCAGGCAGACCAGCTACACGAAATAAATATTCCTGGGGGTGCTGTCTCTGCTCCTCATTAGACCCAAAGATAGTTCCAGATCATCCACTGATGGGTAGAGTTTATTCATCTTATCACCTGGTACCTTCCTTGCCAAGAACACCTACTGTAGGTTAGGCTATCTTCTGGCATTAACACAACAGGGTAAAAATAAAAACCCTACTGCCTGCCAAAAGGGAGCAGGAATTTGCTGAGTATTGAGGTCACATTCTTATGTTTTAGCAAATAAAATCCCCGCTCTGTGAGAATAATTAGCAGGCTGTCATTACAGCCAGATGTGGAAGTTGGAGTAGGTACCACACTGAACCTTGAAGGAGCTGTGTGCTGTGTTTCCTTGCTCAATAAAGGCAAGGAGTTAGAGGGACTCCTCCAAGAAAGGTAAAAACTGCATGGATAAATTGACTCCCTAGCTGGAAGGTTTCAAGTCAAAAAAGTTGATGGTTCAGGTGAAGGGGAGGGACACTTGGCTGGCTCAGATCCCCTCAGGGACAGACTGGAGCTGGAGCTGGCTGGATTTGGAGGCAGCACATGGATGAGTACGGGAAGGGGGCACAACCCATGGCAAGGACTAAAGACCTGCCCCAGATTCACCTTTCTTGCAGGAGCTGTTATGGTCTTGATTGTCTCCATTTTCAAAAAGTCAACCAACTATTGGGTTTAGACACTTAAATGCATGTTTACAGCCCTCCCACTAGGTTTCCAACAGTCTTTCAAGGTGTAGACCATAGGCCAAATCAAACACATTGGGAAAACACACGACAGTCCTCTTAATTAGACATTTTCTTCAAACTTGGGACACTATAGATCCACCCTGCTGAAACCTACCACATCACCTTTGGATCCCTTTGCTCCTGGCTGGCCTGGTGGTCCAGGATCCCCCTACAAAACATAAGCAAGAAAAATCTGCTTGAAATTCTCTTCTGGCAATATCTTGCATGAAGTACAAAGAACAGCATTTTTTGTGCCCTAACAATGCTGACCGTATGGAAACAATTCACGGGAACAGCCTGTGCTCAGACAAGCCTCCTGGGGAAAAAAGATGCGAGGAACTGTCTCCAGAGAGCATTTAACAGGGTACCAATTGGAGAAGAAGCGACGGTACCCCCTCACTTGGGTGGTGCCTGTGTTTGGGGGAATCAATCACTAAATTCCAGATTGCGCCTGGAAAACCATGCCCCGAAGTGAGCAGGAGGGAGCCTGGTTTGAGAAAGGCACTGCACAAGCTACGTGCAGAATGAGTGGTTCACACAGCAAACACATCTCCAGTGTTGGTATCACCTCCTTTTTGCATGCTGCAGCCCTTTCCTTGGTTCTGCCTGGATGTCACATCTTGGACAGCTACCTACAGAAATGTGAAACTTGTCCTGTTCAATTCCCCATCACACACATCTCCATGCTTTCTTCTGGCCATCCAGATTTTTGTGTATTTGTGTTGGGCAGTTTCTGGAGGACCCACCTACAGAGCTCCCCCTCTTCAGCTTGTTTCTGAGCCGCATTTCTCATGCCCTTTCCTAAAGGCAAGCCAAAGCTCCCGCTTCCATTTGAAACACTGACATCTGCGGGGAAACCACCCCTCAGAATAAATTTACTCCACTGGGGAATGCAGCAGCTCTACCCATTTCCAGACAGAGCACATGACAGAGCACTAAGATTTTGACCCAAACTGAAATTTGTTGTTCTTCCCAGCAGCCCTACAAAAAATGGGAATCAATTCAACTTGATTTCCCAGTACAAACTCCATTGAATGTGCTACTGCACTCTTGGCTGCAATAATACACAGATATAATATGTCTGTCTGTCTGTGTGCTCACATATGCAAATTAGATCTGCCTTATATAGATAAAGGAATAAAAAATCATTTCCTTAAATTTGGATTTAATTTACTCTTTCACAATGCACTGAACTGGGAGTCACTGTGGTCTCACTGGGCCAGCTCTCCCCAGAAGCATCATTTCCAAGTGGCCCCTTCCAGTGTCACTGCCATCTTGCACTGCCCACCTCCTAAGCTTTCCAGCCTTTCTTGGGTTCTTCACAAAAGCCAGTTCTAGGGACAGGCTTTTGCAAGTGTCCCCTGTCCTGTCACCTATTTATTAGTCTCAAAATGTGACTCCAAAAGCCCATTTCATAGGCCTGGCTCATGGAAACACACACCCTGTGTTTCACACCTCACCGTACATCCCTACTGCAGCCCTTCCTACCTTCCTCCGTCTCTTTTTTCATATGCATGTGACATTGGGTAGCTTACAGTAAAGCAGCATCTCTTACAGGTAAGCCTTGCTGTCCAGGTTTTCCTCTTTCTCCATCAAGCCCTTCTTGACCCTTAAATAAAAAACAAGAGAAGGAACATTTGTTTGTTCTTGGGAATTTTGGTGGCATTGGGGAACAAACACAGGTGTAACAAGCAGCACAGGCAGGGTAAGATGAACATATCTGCATTCTGCTAATGCACAAACGTTGAAGCTCATGGGTAGTGTGCATGCTACCATGGATATGCATTGGAAAGAAGTAGCTAAGTGGAACTGCTAAAAACCATCTAAGCAAGGGGGAAGTTTTTCTAATGTGCCCCTAAATGCACACAGTTAACTTAACTGCTGCTCCAGTGAATTTAAACTTTTCTGTACTTTCCTGCAATGGGTTGCTCTGACCAGCTGCTTTTGGAGGTGAGACAGTCAGCAGAGACTTTCCGACCAACAGCAATTAGCTGGAGATGTCCCACAAAGTGGAAATCATTTGTAACTCTGGTCTTGCTTTTGAGAGTAATTGCATTAAGATTTTGGAAGCTTCCAGACATCCAAGTTAACAGAGATCTTCCCATGAAACTGTTTACAGCCATTGGCACATCAGCCTTGAATTTTGTCTGACTGACAATGACCTAACTTGTACACATCTTCCCCAGGGCATTTCCTTGATAACCACAAATAATCCTAATGAGAAATTCCTGCTCCTTCTTCTAGTGTGCTCCAGCATGTGCACAGCACTGTTGGATGCTGAGCTGCAGGAACTACATTAGACTTCAGCAAAATTTTTATCACTTCAGGTAAAAACACCTGAATTTCTCTTCCTTGTTTGAAACACAGCCACGTGCAGCAGTTGACAAGGCACAACAGCGGGTTATGAATTGTGCCTACTGGGCAAAGGGTAGACCTTCAGGGGGCTGATACCGATTAGGGGAACTTCTCCAGAACTATGATTTCTGAATCACACACTGGGAATAAGACAATCATTTACTGGGAAAAAGACTCACAGGATAACCAGGGTCTCCAGGTTCCCCTCGATCTCCTCTGTCACCAACGGGGCCCTACAGCAACACAACAAAAGGCTTAAGTTAGATGTTAACAATCCTCTTATCCACAGAATCTCGATGGCTTTATGCATGTTCTACAAGAAAGGAAGCAACCCAATTAGTCCCCTGGCAAAAAGCAGACCAGGACTGATTAGAGATGGGATTTAACATCTTACTCTGTCTCCGGGTGGTCCTTGCGGGCCTTCCACCTTCCCGTCATCACCTTGTTCTCCCTGTGAGTAAAAATACTCGTATGAATATAGATTACAGCTTATACAGCAGATGTTTCTGTACAGATCTTATCCAGTCTTCTCATATCATGGACATGTAAGTCAAAGCCTGCGTTGATTTTACTAATTGCTCATCCAAAGAACGTCTAAATTTGTTTTGTTTTGTTTATTTGTTTCACATCCTGTGGTACCCTGACTGTTCACATCACTTCCCTGATTTCTTGGTGGTTGTTTCTGCCTGGTCTAACCATCCCCACTAAGGAGCCAGGTGCAAAGAGTTATATTCAACAGTTCCTAAAACTAAGCAAGAAGCATGTAATTAGGACAATATGGGAAACAGTTTTCTGCCTCTGAATTTCATTGCCAACAGTCAAACCAAACTCTTTAATCAAGCACTTCCCCACCCTCACTGAGAGCAGCCTGGGCTGTCAAGGGAATGGGGGTGGTCTGGAAGGGCTCCCTGGTCGTGTGCCACCACCGTGGGCTTCTCTGACGTTGGACCAGGTGAGAAGGTCGGTCCCTCACGCTCGCTGTGTGAGCAGCTCTGCTCATCGATGGGATGCTCCCCAGCAGGAGCTCAGAGCTCATGGTTTGGCTGGCAGATAATATCACCCGGATTATTTATAACTGAGGTCTCTCTAAAACATCCACGGAGAGATCCCTCAAGACTCTCAAAACAGAAACTATTTTTTTTTTTTAATTCAGTTGTGCAAGTCACTTGGGGTCATGGTGTCCTGTTTTCTCTGGAGTCTTGCTCAGACATGGCCGTTTCTTTGCTCCCCTTCGGTTTTTGGCTACTTCCTATCAAGCAGTCTCTGGCGCTCAGGCTCCTTAGCATGGATGCATCTCACGCTTTGATGTTGCTGCTACTGGAGCGAGGAGGTCTGGGGGGTTCTGGCACTGTGGAGCTGCTGTGTTTGGACTGTTTGGTATGTGTCAACATCCAAAATGAACATCCAAATCCACATGGCTATGCAGGCACGCATCTTCCACAAACTTCTGCAATTTCCAGTGGTTGCATCAGCCCTTGCTGGTGTGCTTATGGCCATCTTTGACTGTTTCTCTGTGACTCTCATCTTCTGTTTGAGTTGGAGCTGCTGGTAGTAAGGTGCCTGTGCAATTTCTCAGTGGGAATTTCTCTGGGAGAAGGTTTTTGGGGTGCGTTGCTAATATATGGTGTCTGCTAATGGCATAACTGGAGCAGAAAATAAGCAGCAGTGAAAAAGCTCTGACAATGGAGCTGATGGCTTGGCTTCCACAGGGACTGGGCACACAGCTTGGAATTGGGGCTGTGCCGCTTCTCATGGTGCTGATCACCAGGACTGACATTTGCAGCTTGGTAGAATGAGACTAGAGATTTGGAAAATCTCCTGCAGTTAACCTCAACAGGCAGCAAAGAGCTCAGTGCATCTCTCTTCATTACATGCTTGATGACAGAGGCATTTTCTCTGCTGCTGCACCATTTGTTGGATGGGTGCTGCCAGGATTTCAGATATAATCCAAGGTTATGGTTACACATAGCCATAGGAGATCAGGTGTTGGGTGATGAACTGTTTACTTGCCTGGTTTTTTGGGGGGGAGGTGTCTTGGTAAAATAATAATAATAAAAAAATATATATATATGGGGAGAAACTGACAGTATGGCTTGAGAATGCAGTACTGAGCAATAGGGACAGAGAGATTTGGGTGGCAGAACAGAAGGAAAGAAAAGCAATGCCTAACAGGCTCTGCCAACAAAGTTTCCAGTGCTAATGAACTCACCAATTGAAATCAGCTGCAGAATACCTGGCAACTCGTTTAATTTCTCATCACTATCAAAGGAGTGTAGGATAGAAGAGAAACAAAGCCACCATTTCTCAAGTCTCAGAGAAAATAAATAAATCCCAGCATACGTGTTACTGCGCAGAAGTCTTGGCACCAACTGCTTCTGCTCAAACAGGATGTGAACACCTTGCCATTTGGGAGCTGAGATGGGTGTGATGAACACAAAGAAAGCTTACAGCTCTGGGGAGCTCTGAAGAGCATCAGGACTCACAGACCTTCTCTCTGAAGTTTTGTCTCTTATTGCCACTTTGTCCTTTGTCTTCTGAGAAAGTCCTGCAGGACTGGTCAGCTCTAGGACTGCGAGACTGAGCTCCTCCAGGACTTCCTGATGCCTCAGCTGCTCGAGAGGGAGATGAAAGGTCTGCACTAATTCTTTGGAAAGTTGCAGTGAAAAGAAGTTAGAGTAAAGGGCAGCAAAGTAAACATGTTGGGATACAAATGGAAAATGCATGGAGAAGAAGGGAAGGCTTGTTGTTGTTGGCTCCTGGCCCAAAGTGAGATACACCAGTTTGTAATTTTTAAAAGGATCCCATCTGGACTGCTTTAAGCAGCTGCCAAGTGCAGGCGTCTGCTCTGAGCAAGGCCTCTTTGAGGAGCTGTAAACGTATTAAACACAGCAGAGTAGCTGGCTGGGATGGCACAGCGGAGCTGGATTCACAGCAATGCCTCTCACCACTCCACCTTCTGCTCTGTAGGAGGGAAGGCCTTCCCCACCATCCTGTATCCTCTTTCTTCAGCAAACCTACATCTACCACACAGCTTAAAGCTCACAGAACAGCCACGGTCCCACTTTCGTTTCTGCTTCCATTCCCAGCTCCAGGCTTCCATTTTAACATGCGCACGCGTGCGCGAGGTTACAGACGTCTGGAGGGGAGGAATCTGTCTGTCCTCGGGCTGAGGTCCAGGCAACTCTTGGGAGATAAGAAGGAAGGATGGATAAGAAGACTGAGATGCAGGTTTTGTGGAGAACCTGGGTGCTGCAGGAAACAATGCTGGAGACTGAGCAGACGACGCTGGGCTCTCCCTGCAGCGTGCCAGCAGACCTGCTGTCTGTCAGGATGGTGTGAGCAGGACCTGGCTCTCCGTGGTCATTAACAGGCCTTATCGTTCTCAGCAGATGCATGAGATGCTTTGGAGTTTTTGCCAGGCTTCAGCTTGGATACTTGCAATTAGAGTCCATTTTATCATCCATGGTTAAGCTATTGCACAGCGTTGTTGCGCTCTGACCACACAAGATCCGTGCTATCTCCGAGGAGCTGCAGGCTGTGAAGTTTCCTTGCAGCTGGGTGAGCAGAGGGACACAGGCAGCTCTGTCACAGCAGCGCTGGTGAAGGGAGACAGCTTACCAAGCACTTCAAATTAATGATTTGGGGTGATGGGAGCTTTCAAGATGGCAAATTTAAATGTGGAGAGATTTAAAAAAAATCAGCAGTAACAATTTCAACAGAGATACCTGTCTGCACATCTGTTACTCCTCCTGTTCTAAAGCCAGTGGCAGTTTTGCTCTTGGTTGCCACAGCTCCCAGTGTTTTGCCAGGATGCTCAAGTTTCAGCAGAGAGGCTGTGAGAAACCTCTGGCCAGGCTGCACTGGAGAGTGCAGAGGGTGGAAATGCAGCAAGGCAGCGATGGAGGAGCTGAGCAGCAGGAGCACCACCAGCTGCTGCTGTGCCACGGGGGTGACAGTGGCAGGAGAGGAGAGAAAGAGCAGCAGGAACTGCAGCGTTTCTGAGACACGGGAGGTTTGTTGGTGGAGCACAAGAGCTCCTGGCCACCAGCACGAGGAGCCTGCAGGCAGAGCAAGGGGAGCAGCACGAATAGGGTGTCCTGACACCAAAAGGATGCACTCAAAGGCCCAGCACGGACGTGGCCTCGGGATCTCTGCCCTGAGTCCCACAGACTCCTTTTACAAGCAACGAAGCTCCTGCTTGCAGGCGCACATCTGCAGCCACACACGGAAAGGAGCAGAAGGAGTTTGCACATCTTTCCTCTTCGCTGGGACCCCAGGGCTGCCCGTTCCCAGTCACCACCACTTTCCTCCCTGTGCCGGGGGAGAGAGCATCACTGCTGCTACTGCAGGCACGTGAGGGGCTCCAGCGGCACCGAGAGCAGGGCCAGAGCCAGCTGGGTTGGCCTGGGAGCACGGCAGCCAGCCCCGCCGGCAGGAAACCATTAAGGCGTGAGTCACTTCTCCAGCCTGAACTGGTTACGGCTGCGCTGACTCAGCAGAAGGGGAAAAACGCACGGGGAAAGGGAAAGAGGGCTCTGAGTCAGCCCAGCACCCCTCGCCGAGCCCCCTCACCGCAGCTGGGCTGAGTCAGAGCCCTTGGCCCACAGCAGTGAGGATGGAAACAGGGCAAGGGTGATGGAGACCGGTTCTGCCCCGCTTCGATAACCTCATCTTAGCATGGGTGGGCTGGAGGTGCACGAGCTTTGAGACACAGCAATCCTAGTGCTGTTCCTGCTGGAGATGGCTATAGCACGAGCCTCTTTCAAGAACACAGCTTGTGTTTCTGCTGCAGGGTATGACCATTGTCCCTGTGGCCTGTGTGACTGGGCTGTGCAGGCCTCCTGGGGCTAAGCTTTGGTGCTGAGGCTGTAACTGATGCTGCAGCAGCAGAGCAGCGCTGGCTCACGTTTATGACAGACCGGATGGCTACGCCGCCAGCTTACCTTCTCCCCCTTTGGCCCCGGTGGTCCAATCGGCCCTGGTGGTCCTGCGTGTCCCTGCGGAGAGCAGACAGCAAGTGAGGAGACAGGAGAGAGCTGCCTGACCAAAGGTCCTGCCTGGTTTCCTGACAGCTCGCACAAGCCCTGCACTGCACACCCCAGCTGTGGAGGCACACGCAGGTCACGGCAGAGATGAACAGGCTGGATCTGGAGAAGCTGACACGGTGCAAACAGACACTAGAAAAACAACTAAACCAAACCCAACTTCTGATCAGAAGTAAGTCATAGCCACGTGCTGCAGTGGCAGTTTTGTTACAGCTCAGAAGAGCTGGAAGCCAGAGGATGAAAATAAAAACCTTACCTGGTAACCCTTCAAGCCGGGCTCCCCCTGAGCACCCATCCTTCCCGGAGCACCCTGGAGAGGCAAGCACAGAAAGCACCATGAGAGCAGCCCGCAGGTGCAGCCGCAGGAAGAGGACACACCAGGCTGCACAAAGCAAAGCTCAGCACAGCAAGGGAGCATTTCAGCACAGCCACCCTCTCCCCTGGCCGCTGGGGAGCATTGCTGCAGCCATCTGAAACGCCCTCGCTTTATACCCAAATTGGCTTTGTGCTAGGAAGTCCACCAGCGAGACCCTCCTCACGCATGACCTAATCCTAAACTGCAGGGAGGAAACCTTTCGGTGTGGGTTCTGAGTTTGGGAAGGGAGTTTTCTGGGTTGGGCTGAGGGCATTGCAAAAGCTGTTCATTGCATCTCTATCAGTCTGCACAAAAGGGTTTTAACCAGATCATCAGGTTAAAGTGAAGAGCAACCTTCCCAGATAATCCCATTTAGTGTGGAAGGAAGCTCTTTCCTCAGGACAGACTGCAGAGACGTGCTCAGCCCAACACACTGCTCGGACACTGCTCAGCTTCCTTGTGAAATAATCCACGGAGGCTTTGCCAACGAATCTAAGGGAGGATATATGGGGAGGCCATAATTTTTGACACAGGAAAACACTGTCCGCAGAACCCTTATTCCATCACTCACTTGCTACTGTTCTGAAACATCACCGCGATTCCCGGTTCATAAATAATTCCTGCTCTTTCACTAAGTTCTACCAAATAAAATTGCAACGAGTTTTCTTACCAGCCTGCCACGCGTGAGGAGGTGCTCGTTACTTACTGCTGCTGACCATACCTGCTTGTCTCACGTTCCTAAAGCCAATTAACTTTCTTCCCTCTCTGCCACGGAGTTGTTCTCTCTGAAAACCTTACCTTCAAGCCCCAGCTCAAACCCTTTCCCATGCTGTATTTCTTCTTGCTGTAAGTGTTTTAGATAAGTATATCAAGAGTGGGTGTAGAAGCGGGGCAGAAGTCCAAGGCAGAGTTCCTTTTAACAACACAGTTTGACTTGGAAGCGGCTCTTACCATGAGTGTGCAGTCTCAAAGGGAAAGATCTTAGCAAAAAATAGCTTATCAGCTCACTCCCTTCTCAAGAAAAAATCCCCAATACTTCAGCTCGTCTAGGGACTTGTAAAGAAGCGCCATGCTGCAATGTGAGCTGGGCTCACGGGCACCACCACCACTGTGGAGTCTCCTCTGCTGCTCAGAGCAATCATTAAGCTCTTTTGGTCAATTTAACTCATCTAGCATCATTTCACTCTCCCTGCTCGGGAGCCCTTGTTGGGCTTTGTGTGGGCTCGTGCCCCGCACAGTCATGTTTCTGCGTGTTGTGTTCAACCATCTGCAGAGCTCTTCTCACCATAGGTCCCAGGGTACCTCGGGATCCTTTAGGGCCTTGGTTCCCCTTCGGCCCCTCCTTCCCTGGAGCTCCTGTCTCGCCGAGCTGCCCCTGGTAGCCCTTGCTGCCCTGCAGAACAAAGGCACAGACATTAATGCAGGACAAAACAGCACAAGCAGATAAATATCAAAGAGGAGCAAAGAAAAGGGAGATCCAGAGGAGGAAACGTTATCAGTGGGAGATGTTCTTACCTTCTGGCCAGGCTTGCCTTTTTCCCCCTGTTTTCCTGGTTTCCCTTCTGGTCCCTAGGAGAGATTAAAAAAGCTGTTGGAATGGGAAAGCAAAGAAATCCCGTCCCAACCAGGTCCTCAGTTTATTTTCCTGGTGCCTGCAACCCTGACAGCATCCTCTCCCATCCCATCCCATTCCCAAGGGAGCCAACAAGGAGGTGAGGCAGTCACGGGCACAATTCCCAGGTGCTTGGCAGGAGCGTGGCCAAGTTTCTTCTTCAGCTGCTCCTGCACGTGGACACGGACCCCTGTGCCCAGTGAGCACAGAGCAGCAGGGCAGAAAGGCGGCGGATTTCATCTTCACCCCACATGCCAAGGGCAGGCAGGGGATGGCAAACCACCGCCTGGTGTGTCCGTCCGTCCTCGAGGGCATGGAAGGGGAATCTCAGCAGTGCTCCTTGAAGCACCCAAAGAACTGAAAACTGGTACCTGCTCCTGCTGCACCAAGGGTCGTTTCCCGCACCATCAGCTGAAGCACCAAATTGGATAGCAATACTTTTTAGAGGGTTTTAGAACAATGGCAGTGAAACCACTGCTTCAGCAGCAATCCTCTTTGTCTTCACATTGACAAAACAGACGCTTGTTTCATTTTCTATCTACCTGCCATACGCAGGTCACAATGCAGAAACCACCTCCCCGTGTTACTATCCCTGCAAGGAACGGCACAATAAACCCCAGCGTGCTGGTCAGGCACTGAGAAATGCACGGGGATGCAGCACTTCAGGTGGGAGCCACAGCAAGGAGAGACAGAAACGCCGGCCTGCTCTGTGCCCCTCCGTGGGTGTCTCACGTGCAGCACACCCCCCCAGCTGTCCTCGCACACACACAAACCGAAATTAGCGGTGACGAGCGGCTAAGTATAGCACATTCTCCTTGGGGAGCCCAGGGAAATTATTTTTTCAATGTTTGACCCCGTTGGCTGCAAGGCAGACAACATATTTTGGATTTGACAGAAACGAGCAGAAGTATCACTGAAGAAAATAACTCAGACTTCTTGGCAGCTGCCACGTGCTTTTCAGCAGCCTCCACACACCAGCACAGCATCTCTCCCCTGCCCTGTTAAGGAGGTATCGTTTGCACCCCTGTTGATGCTGCAGGACAGCATCGCTCTCTCAGGTGAACAAAAGCAACTTGGAAAGCTGGCCATATCTGAGGGTTTTCACTCTGATCTCAAACATGGGCCTCCTGAGTGCCTGCTCTTAACACAAAGGAGCAATTCAGGCTTATTATAGCCCTGAAGAATCGTGGCAGCTCTTCAGTGCCCCCGAGGGAACAGCTCCGTTTAAATAAGTCAAACATTTCAAGAGCCCACCTTGCCAGCACTCTCAGAGCTTCACAAAGGACGAGTCTCTGCGAGGACTTCACGGGTCCTGGTCTGTTGCCTCTCCAGTCTGCTCGGGGCTTTTGTTGGCTGTTTTGTGCTGCCACTTCCCCAGAGAGCACTTTTGGGATTAGTTTCCCACAGACGCTGCCCAGCCGCAACAGGCGATGAATTGTGGGTGACAAGGCCCTGGCGTCACCCCGCGATGTACACTTTTGACAGGAGTACAAAGAAATCCTCGCCAACAAAAGCATCCGACTGGGAAGTGGCCACCCCTACCCAGCCAACCCAACCCCTGCCAGGGTACCAGGGCGCTCAGCTTCCCCACGTGTCGGTGCTTGGAGGCACAGCAAAGCAATGTGAACGCCCACAGACCCTGCTCTGCAGGAGTACTGCGATGCCCAGTGGCTTGAAAACTGGGAGAGGGAACAGTGGTACCACTCACAAAAGTTTACTGTCAAAACAAGACCTGAATGAACAAAGACACAACTGGGATTTCCAATTAGTTGCATAATATTTTTTTTCCATCGGTCTCCCTGGGCTGTGCTCTAAGATCTTTTGGAAGTTTGGGCAGTGGATATTTCTTGCAAATTGAAGAAAGGACGTTTGAAGCTAAATCTGTTCCTGGCCCTGGTGAGGGCCAAGCTGTCGATTTTCTCCAACAGAGTCATTTTGCACGCTGAGACGTGCTCCTGAATTGCTGTGATGTGAAATCTCTTGAAACAAATACTTCCACGCTACTTGTGTTTGCCTCCCCAGGACGAGGATGTGTTACAGGGTTTGTGAAAAATGCAGACGTCCCACAGCTACATCAGAGGAGCAGGACGTAGAGCCTGGTCCCCCCACCTGAGCACATCTCCCATGGAAGCAATGACTGAAAAGTGCTTCTGCCCCGCACCCAAAAAATGTCTTTGCTTTTTGAAAAGATGGGTTTGGGTCTTAACTCTTCCCTAATGAGAAACAAAATTCCCACATCACTCCTAAAATCTGCCAGCATCCAAGTTCATGCCACAATCATGTGCTGCAGCTACAGGGCCAGAGTCATTTAAGAGAGGTGGGAAAAAAAAACAAACCAAACCCCACTTTGACAGCCCAAGGCCTGTGCACAAAAATAAATCAACCCACAGAAGACTGTGCAGTGCTCAGGCAGGGTCTCACTCTCCCTGGGCTCCTTTGGCTCATCTTTCCGTGTTGGGATACAGATACAGGCTCTGAAATCTTCCTGGGCTGTCTTCTCCCCTCCTGATGCACCAGCCTCGGTGAGCAGCGATGTTCATCCACTCCAGGAGGCTCTCCTGAGCCCTTCAGCCGGGGTGCGGCTCCTTCTCCATCACTGGAGAACAAAACTTGGCAGCATCTCCGCCTCCTGTCAGCGATAGCTGAGCGACCAGCAGTGACTCGCGGTAAACCACAGAGCCCTTCCTTTCAGGCTCCCTCGCTGTGCTAGCCCTTGTCGGCCGGTTAAAAGCATCGCCGGTGTAAATAAATGGGTCAAACCACGCTGGCAGCGCCGGCGGCCGAGACGTGGCTTGGATCTTGCAGCCTCAGCCACCTCCTCGAGCGGAGCGAGCTCTATCAGCGAGGGATGTTTCTGGGCTCCACCAGCGTGCTTTCTAGGACTTTGGCCAGCGGAGCTGTGCTGGTGCGCGGGAAGCCTACCATATGGCTCATTTTCCTGGATGTGCTTTCTCCAACTGCGCAGGAATGTTGCCCAGATGAGTTTAGAGGCAGTCCTGCATTTGTCTGGGGTTCCCAGCTATGTGGTATCTCTCCTTGTGATGCTCCAGATGCGGTTGCTGCTTGGTGCGGTCCCAGAAGTTTGCAGGGCACACACGCAGCAGTTTGTACAGCTCCAAGAAGTCACCGTGCTGCCCCATGTCACATGTCACACGGGTAATAACCAGCCCAGCACCAGCTTTGGTAGCCTTCAAAAAAAGGTCAGGTTTTCTTTCTCCCTGTTCTTTTGATTCATCTATCCGGGGATGAAAAAAATGGGGCCAGAACAGGAAAAAATAAATCAATCAATAGATCAAATTCAGTGGGATTGACACCTCATGCAGAGTCTCCAAAATCCATCAGCAACCCAGCACCATTTGGTACCTTTTTCATTGTACTGTGAAGTTTCCAGGCTTCCTGCTGCCTTTAGCAGAGAGAGCAACAAGGGGTAGAAATGCAGAAAAGATGATACATAACAATAATTCATTCCAGGTTCTTTTTTCCTAGATACAAATCAGTTGGGTTAGTGTGCCAAGACGCTGAACGCTTGACATGTTTATTCTTGGGGTTTGTACACATTTTGTTGTATGCTTTGGGTCACTGGTTTTCTGAAGAAACAAATCTTTCCAAGCTTCTTCTGGGAGCAGGATTATTTTTAAATGGCCATTTCTCTTTACACACTGCGCCCGTCACTGGAGAAGCACATCAGTATCTTCAGAAGATGGTGGTACTTGTGACCAGGGACAGCAGAAAGCAGCAGTTTTTACAAGTTTTTCATGACTTCAAGTATGCCAAAATATCCCAGGAAAGCAAAAATGTTCATCTTAGGTCTAGTTTGTTTAAAATTTCATTGCCAGCTTCAGTAAGGAGCCAATTTTTTAAGATTTCTTCAGCGTTAGATATTCCCGTATGGGAGAGCTGTGGATGGTTTATTGTCCAATGCAGATCGATAAGTTTGTAAGGGAAACAGAGGCGTCCCGAAAACCTCACTGAGGAAGCTGAACGGACTGCAGGGTATCTGCCCCAAGCGGGGCAAACAAGGTTACAGTGCAGCCCCAGGCTTCCCCTGCACGTAGCGATGCTCCGCTCTGCATGCACCAGGCCTTGGGATGTGGTTTCTGAGACTCCCCAGCCTGGTTGGCCTCAAGGAGACCGTGGCTCTTGGCACTTCAGAGGACAACTTTCTGCTTTTCCTGCAGGCTTGAAGCACGGCACAGGAGAGAGGCTCTAGGAGGACACAGCACCTGGTGAGACAGCTTCCCAAATCCCGTCTCAGGCAGGTTCAGGACTACAAGACTGCCGTGGAGCATGTTTTTGGGTGTTTTGGGTGTCAGTAAGTGGGGTCTGAGGTCACTCTCCTCTTCCAAAAGTGAGGCAGGAAGAAAAAGAAGAACCAGAATGCAGCCAAGGAGTAAAGAAAAGAAAGTGCCGATGGTGATGGAAAAAACGGTGCTAGTTTGAGGCACTGGAAGCAGGAAGGGCAGAAAAGCTAAAGCAGCAGTAGGGGTAGTAAGCATGAAGCGTAGGATGACCATGCCCATATTGTTCAAGGCCCAGCCAGCCAGCTCATTTAAAGGGAAATGAAAAAGCCCCATATCATTTCCTACTGCTCAGCAACGTCTCCATATGAGAACCTCTACTTAATAAACTTTGATCGAGAGAAGCCTCCCCCCATAGAGGACAGCTCACAAGCACTCAGGAAATTAGTGGGATTATTGGGGCCGGGCATTTGAAGACATAAATGTTTTGGATTTATAAGAAACACATTTCCTAATCTCTCTGCCTAGCAGTAGTTTGCAAGGGGAGGAGACACGGCAGTAGCTCCTGCATGGGTTTGGGAAAGAAGAAAGACTCAACTGTTCTTGAGAAGAAAGACCTGATTGTACTGTAAGGTTCAGAGGGTTTTGCTGGGATCACTGGGAAGCAACGGGCTCTTGGGCTGCCTGTGGGAACCCAAGTGGTGAGCACAGGTAGAGCTGGCTGGCTGGATTCAAAGAAAACGCAAGCTGGGAAACCCTACAAAAAGATCTCAGATGGAAAAACTACAGCAAGCACCGCTATGACTTCCTTCTCAGTTGAGTTCCTCAGCTTGAAGCGTGGAATCCAAAACTAAACCTTGTATCCCAAACTCCCTGCTCTAGAGCAAGTCCTTATCTGCAGGCAATGTCGCTCTGAAATATGCAGCTTTGGTTTTGTGGATGGGGACGTCTATTTGACTCATCTCTTCTAAGCAGCGTAAGCAGTTTCACAGTGCAAGGCAGCAAAGAGAATTGCATGGGGAGCAGTGCGGTGTGCTCTGAGCCACTCTGGTTTGGCCTGATTGCTCTGAACTGCCACTGAGTTGTTGTTTCTGGGAATTTTTCTTTTTTTTCCTCTTTTTTTTTTTTCTTCCCTATTTCCTCATCTCTAAGGCAGCACACGAGACAAAGGTGCTACCCAAAGGTGGCTCGATGATGGGTGGGAGGCGCAGGAGAAGTGCAAGCCCTCAGCACCATGGATCTGGGAAGCTTTCCCACAAGATGACACCAAAACGCTCCAAAGAATTGGCCACTTCTGGAGGCTGCCAACTGGGAAGAAAGCAATAGAGAGAGCGCTCCGGCAGTACAACTCCTACTTGCACTAATAAGCACTGCTCGGGTCTTTCTTTTCTCCTGCAAGCACTAGGGGTTAACATCTTCCTTCTGAAGGACACGAATGCCCTGGGGTTGTGGAAGAGGAGGGGAACGAAATCCTCTCTTGCAATAAGGAGGGGAATCTTGGAGGAACTGCACAGAAAGCGCGTCTCCTTGGTCTGAGTCAGGAAAGAAACCGTGCCAAGTCAACGGGATTTATTTCAAATTCTGGCTCATTTCAACTCCTATTAACTCTAAACGAAGACCAGCTGGGATCAGCCTGCCTTCCCAAGCGGCAGGGACCGAGCAGCGCTGGCCGGCGTGCAGCGAGGACCAACGGCCCTGGGGCTGCAGGCAGCGAGTCCCCACGCACCGCGGGGTGCCCGGCTCCCCGGGGGGCTGCGGTCTGCTCCAGGGGACTCAGTGCATCGGGTGGGCTGAGTCACGGACACCAGAATAGCAGATGAGGGTAAAAAAAAGCAATAAAAGCTCCCAAACAACACAATCCAGCACGTACCTTCCCCTAAAATGGGATGTTTAGACTGCGGCAGAAGCAGCTGAACCTGGGGCCATTGGAGATGCCGTGAGTACTGAGGGAAAAGGAGTGCACAGAGGGCAGTGATTACGAAGGACAAGGACTGCACGGAGGGCAGAGCTGCCCGGGGGTCACAGCACCGCTTCCAGAAGGGGAAGGAGAACCTGGGGGCTGCAGCCCCGCAGAGCCACTCACCCCGACCCTTGCTCCAGCCCTAGCCAAAGCAAAGGGCTCAAGCACGTTTGACTTCACTCCTAAGCAACCCTATTCCCCTTTGATTTTTGCTGCAAGGCCAATACTTGCTTATGGCTCTGCTGGATGTTTGTCCACACGAGGAATGACACTCAGCGGCTCCAAGGCTGTTAAACAATGACACGCCACGGCCAAGCACAGCACCTCCAGCTACAGAAGCTTCGCTCCAGCAGAGGAACTGGCGCTGTAGGGACTGGAAGGGACAGGCAGGAGAAGCACGTCCCGCTGCGTCCCCTCCTCTTGCATGGAGGCCGTGGCTGTGCCTTGGGAGCTGGGTCATGCACAAGCCCCAGAGATACTCAGCTGCTGCAGCATTGCACCCAGAGCCCGTGCCCCTTGACAAGCACAGCGTCCCACGGCAGTATCTGAGACATGCCTGGCCCGTGGGCCAGCACAGCCCATGCTGAGACGATGCCCAGGGCACAGGAACGGTGCTGGGAGACTCCTCCTCCCCTTCAGCCTCTGCCACTGACCTCCTGCATCATCCTGGGCCTGCTGCTCAGCCAGAGGGCAACCCCATGTCCTTGGGGAGCTCCTGCAGCAAGGGCTCCCCACCCAACCCATCCACCAGGGCACTAACAGCTTGTCCAGGAAACAACAGCTCAGCACATTATTATATAAAAAAAATAAAAAAAGGCATGGATTCCTGCATGGACAACTGAGATTGAAACCAGAAGTGACTCCGGGACTGTCCCTCGGCAGCCCCAGTGCTCTCTTGAGCCGAGTGCCATGGCAGTGCCGTGGTGCTGCCAGCTGTCGCTGAGCTCATGTGCTCGGAGTGAATGGCTGGATGCAGCAGCGAGGCGCTTTGTTGCAGAAAACCTTTGAATTATGTTTCCAGGGGCAGGAAACAGAAAAGAACAAAGAGCAAAAAAAATATGCTTTGGGACAAACGCTGCTGTAAGTGATGTTTGGACAGCTCTATAACAGAGCAGTGTGGCGGATGGGAATTAGCTCCTGCCCAATGCTGCTATAACAGAGCCCAGAAACCAGCCCCAGTGTGGCTGTGACCACGGCGTGGCATTACTGGAGAGAAAATGTGAGCTCAGAGCACAAGGTCTTCCCCGACCAGCACGTCTTCCTTCTGCTTCAAGACTTCAGCTTGTAGATGATGGAGAAAGGACAGGAACATCGGGTGTAAGTCAGTGGGTAGGATGCTGTCCTCGGGACACCACCCAAGGCTGCGTGTGGAGTTGCTGCTGCCCTGGGGAGATGTGGCTGGGACCATGGTGCTGGAGCCAAGAGCCACAAGTTCTCTCGGTTCTCAGGAGAGTGGCTTTGCCCTTTTCAAAGCACTTTGAGTTCCCTCCAAACACCTTCTTAGGTCTTCAGTCTTTCCCAGTCCTGTCACTCTACCCTCTGGGAGAGCAAACCAAAGGACTCTGACCTTGTCACACCGGAGCAAAAGGACTCACCAAGGCCCTAGAGCTCTTTGGGCCTGGCGGTGCACATCTGCACCAGGCAGCAGGGCCGGCACAGGCAGCCAGACCTTCTCTGATGTCATTGTTTATGGCCATTCCTGCCACTGAAGCATCTGGCTCAAAGCTTTCCACGTCCTGACGTGGCTTGAATGACACTGCAGATAGGATTTCAGGTTAAAAAGGAAGTGGAAAAAGAAAAGAGCTCAGCTCCCAGTTTTGCTGAACAATGAGGGATTTTCTTGTTTCTGTGCTTGTTGTATTTCATTACCTACAGGCTCTCCAATTGCTTTCCTGGAACTGTAAAAGCCTTGCTATCAGATGTCTGCCTTGTATGACAACCAGCGCGTTACGAAAACCGCAGCGCACAGCCACGGAGAGCAGCTGGAAAGCCACGGCCTGCCGCCTGCCAACTGGCCCGGGCCCTGCGCTCCGGCACCGTGGGCCGGTCGTCCTCCACGGGAAGGGCTGGACGGGGGCTGGAAGGGAGCACTGCCAGGAGGGGGTCACCCTCTGTGACCCTGCTGTGTGCCCAGCTGGGTGGCTGAACACCCTGACTTCAACCTTTGGTTCCTTCCATCCTCTGTAGTGGAGAACGGGACTGACCAGCAGCTGGATCCTCTGTATATACACATTGCTCTCTAAAAATGTTCAGGTATTTCAGACTCGATGGCACTGTCCCCTCATACAATTACCAGTTACAATGAATTAGCTTTTTATTTTCGTGAGCTTGCATGACACTTGCATTGCTGCAGGACACCTGGGGTCGAAGGGCTGTTTCACTCCCATTCTGCTCACAAACTGCAGAGGTACGGCCTCCTCCTGCTCTCCTCTCCAGAGGACAACTGCTCCCCGTGCTGTCACCCTGGGACCTTCATCTCCAACCAGTCCCTGATCAGAGATGCCCGAAGTGGTGCTCTTCAAGGGGAAGAGGTTCCCAGCTCCTTGCGGCTCACATGAGCCAACTAGAAGTCAATTGGCCAAGTCCAGAAGAGTCAAGATCGAGTGACAGCAACGAGTTTGTGTTAGAAGAAGTAGGAAACCACCGGGAGGAGATGACAGGTAGGACAACAGATACATATCTCCGATGGGTTTCTGAAACCTCAGCTGGATCCTGCACTCGGCTGTATGTTGGTGTTTCAGATGCTCTGACTCCTCGCTCACAACCAGAGGGACAACTGGCAGGAGCAGGACCCGGAGCTGAACGGAGCAGTGTGAACTTGGACGCAGTGACCAAAAGACAGAGGATACTTGTGCATCACGGCTCCAGCTGCCTCGAGCCTGCCAACCGCAGCTGTGAGACTCATGGCCCATCTCGGCTGCCAGGTTTGTTTGCTGAAATCCACTGGCTTTGAAATGTGTACAAACTACCCCTGGAGACTTGGCTGGGGCCTCCCTGCTGCTTTTGTTTGAGCTTTAAAACCGCAGTGGAAACCGATTTTCAGATATGTTAACGCTGGAGATGGCCGGGCCAAGTTAAAGCTAACAATCTTTGAAAAATGCTTCCTGAGCACCCAGGGAAGCGCGGGTGTGCTCTGTCGGTAATGCTGTATCAGCATCGGGATGGCTCTCTGGAAAACAGCCTTGCTCAGTGAAACCAGGCTGTGCCCTGCCGTGGGGACCAGCTGCCAGTGAAAGCCTCTCCTCGGCGTGCCCCAGCAGGGCAGAGCAGGTTCCTGCTGCCTCCTCCAGCGCTAGCACCTGTGGAGGTGCCCCAGGACGTCCCCTCGTCCCTCTCAGGGAGCTGTAGGACTTCACGGGCCAAACACACTGCTCTCCCCTTCCATCCCTTCTGCTGGTCCATCGCCAAGTGGTGTGTGAGTTTGTGCGAGCCCAGCCAAGCTCGACCTGCTGTGGGGCTACAGGGGAGCTGCCAGCATCAGGCCTTTCCCTTGGCCATGTGTGCAACACAGACTGAGAATGTACCAGCAGTAAAGCTAGATTGTTTTAGAGCACTTGTCTGCCTCATTGTAGAGCACTCGTCTGCCTCATTTCCTACATCTGTCAAGGGGATACAATACCGAAGTGTCTTTTTCCTTTAGACATAAGCAAGACTAAGAACAAGACTAAACATCGCCTTGGTGTTAGGGAAAATTCTCCAGGAGGCGGTGTGGCTGTGGGGATCTGTGATGAAAAGGGTGTTCCCAGAGCTGGTGCTGTTCCTGGAGGTCACGGCCGTGTGGGTTCCCTCCAGCACCGGTGCAGAGAAGCAGCACAGAGCCAAGCCGAGGCGCTGCAGAAGCTCATCTCTGTGCCCATGACCGTGGATGGGTGTCAGCTTCCTTGAGCTAACCCGAACCTCTTCCAGAAGCAGAAGATAAGCAACACGCTCCCCGCTGCAGGTCAATTTGTTGGCACAGGGAGCAGCCAGATCCTTGTGTGTCTTTTCCAGTAACAGCACAGAGACACGGACATCTCCCCTGTCACTTCTGCAGACGAGGATATCTCAGCATCACAGGAGCACAAACCACTGCCTCTAGCCCTGGGAAAAGGCAGGGGAGCCAGGTGAGACCGCAGCAAAGCACAGATGGAGACCCCTGGGTACTGCCCCAGCACAGCCCTACTGCAGATGGATGAGCTAAAGACAAATTTTCCTTAACACCACCTAAAGCGGGTACTGGATGCAGCACTGCTGTCACGTCGGCTGTATTAAACAAAACCAGATGCAGCGTGCGCAATGTGTAAACACACCGCAGCCGCAGCACGCCCAAGCCCAAGGCACGCGTGCCTCGTCCCCACCGTGCGGGTGCCTCTGCACCTTCTGCAGGCCATTTCCATGCTACCGGGCAGTTCCCCACAAATCCTGGACAGGATCTGGTCACGGTGTAACCTTGGCACTTGCCCTTGTGTGAATATCTTAAAGATTTTCTCCTGATGTGCTTTTTCCTATCTTTCTCCAGCAGCCTTAAAAGCCTCTGTCCATCGTTCCCTTCTGCAGCGGGCTGTGCCTGTGTGGCTCGTCTCACAGAGGATGGTTTGACTTTGTATTGCAGCTTCCAATCCTTGCTTGAAAAGGAGAAGTTGTGGTTATCGCTCGTGGTTTGCGTCTCTGGTCCATGAATTTCGTACCTTGGCAGAAATCTGAGGAAGATCCCACTAATATTTGTACATTTTCTCCACGGGAAGCTAGGATAAAAAAACTCCAAGAAAAAATGGGAGGAGAAAAATTATTTGTACTTCTGTCAGAGGGCTTCCATCTCTGAATTAGCTCGGTGAGCGCAGGAACACCACCCTGTGCATTAGGTAATGGCCAAGGGCTTGGCAGGAGGCAGCGCTGGCTCGAGCCTGTGTGGGTCCCTGAAAGTCTGCTCGAATTTCAGCATAGGGGATATACAAAGAAACGTTAAAATAGTAGATGGAAATATAGCACTCTGCTGTAAAAAAAAATAATAAAAAAATGGGGGAGTGATTATGAGCCGGAATCTTGGCTCTATTGAGTATTTTTTTTATATAAATAAAACAGAAAACGGCATCATGTTCCCAGGGACATGCTGGCAAAGAGCAGGGATGGAGTCTGCGAGAACCTATATTTTATGCCCTATAACTTAATAAGGCCTTTGCATGATTTCGGTATTTTTATTGGTTCTCAGAAGCGCGCAATGTCAACACGTGAAGCAGCCAGAAGAGCAGCACGTGGAGGGCCATGTGCTGAGAGGCAGCAGGGACGTTGGGGACCACGGGATGGCACCAACCCTGCAAGGGCTCCCTGTGGGCACAGGGGGAAGCAGCCTTATTTGGGGCAGGACTACAGCCTTGTTCTGTGTATTTACGGTGCAGGACTGCCATATTAAGCCAGTGTTTCCACTTTCCAGTCAAGCCAGTGCTCAAATCACCACCTCAGCCCCAAAACAGCACACATCCAGCTCCTTTGCTGCTTCCATCCCCTCACACTGTTCTCCTTTTTCGCAGCCACAACATCACCAAAGAGAGAAACAATGCACTCCAGAATTGAGCATCCACCCTGTGCTCAAGAACACCTTCCTGCCCTGCAGCCTTCCCCTGTCCCAGGAGGGACTCCAGGAGCTGCCACCAACCTCGCTCAGACTTGGTGTCCCTGCACGCCTCCTGGCATGCATGGGATGGGAGCTGGTCTGTTGTTTTCTGGCTGTAGGGGCAGCAAAACTCGTGCCCCAGGTGAGCCTAGCACCTCCAGCAGCACTGGCTGCATCCGACCTGTCTGGGCTATCGCCCCGCAGGATGAGCCTCTGAGTCCACGCTTCCAACAGCTGAGATCCACCACAATAATTACAATATAAATCATGTCATCGGGCTGGTAACTCCCCTTTTCAAGCAGAGAGATCTGGCTTCACCTGCAGAGCAGCCCGTTGGCACTGGGCAGCGCCATCCTGCACCCGGCACCACCGAATGAGCCCAGGCCGGATCCAGCCCTACTCCCTCGGCCCTGCAGCTCTCGTCTCAGAGACAAAATTATGTTTCTGTTTTCTACAGCATTGAGATCAGACCTCTAAGCAAACCACACAAGCCTAGGATATTCCCTGAGGATTCAGAAATCATTTCCTACTAATTCCTCCTCCTACCTATATTTAGGGGAGAAATCTTGGAAGGGAAAAACAGAAGTAATCACCCAAATTAAGTGACAGAGGGCAAAGCCCGGCCATCCCCAAACTGCAGGCTGAGGCCAGCTGGGACAGCCAGGGCAGATGCAGCAGAGAGGCAAGCCCAGGCTGCACAAGCTGTCCCAAAGCCTACGCAAAGCCTGCAGCAAACCAAAGAAGTGATCCACGTCTCAAAGACCAACCCTCCCCCTGGATGCAGCTTTTTTTTTGTATAAAAAAAATAACATTTTACGCCAACCCTTGCAACAAGCCATGTCTTGGATGACTTCCTGCCCTAAGCAGTGTCCTGGTTCAGTGCCTGCATCTCCCACTCAGTCTGCCCCCACGTGTTTTGCTGCAACATGGCAAGTCCTGTTACAGCAGGACTAACGTCCGCAGTATTTGCTGTCCTTGAAATAAAAATAAAGCAAATAAAAATGCATATTTCTTTCTTGCTAAGGTTTAAATGGAATCCAGCCTCCCAGACAAAACACTGCGAACTTCCTTTTGTCCCCTTGTTGCAGAAGATGCCTGTACTGCACAGCTGGGCTCACGCTTCAGCCACGAGGAAGGCAAAAGTCATCTTGCACGTAGGGGATTTAGACAAGAGCACACAGCACTCATCACTGATCCTTCTGGGGCAAGATGCAACCTCCAAAATTTGGAAACCAGATCACAGTGACCCTCTGGAGAGGGTGCAGGAGCTGTGCTGGGCCAAGACGTGCACCTGGCTGGCTGTGATGCACACGGACAGCCAGTGCAGCTGGGAGCAGAGCCCTGGCTGCTCCAGGAAACCCATGGACCGCCTGGCGGAGGTGAGCAGGATGCTTTCTCAGACTCACTCGGACACCTGTGATGCCGGGATATCCAGGAGGCCCTTCTTTTCCCTTCAGTCCTTCAGTGCCTTTTTCTCCTTTCTCTCCTTCCAGGCCTTGCTCTCCTTTGTCTCCCTGTGGAAGAGAGAAGGTGGGAGTTTTCATACCCACACCATGCACGGATCACCGTAAATGCCTCTCGCAAGGTAAAAAAAACACCACATAATTAATATTTCAGGAGTCTGGGCGGAAGAGAGCCTGCAACCAAAAGGATGAATGAGGATGAGTCATAATACACTTGACATTTAAAAAAATAAGCAAAACCATTTTTTTTTTAAAGTTTCTTGGCTGGAGGAGAAGGAACTCCCCCATTACACAGGGTAATGTGAACTCTGCTTCTCCTGCGATGAGGCCTGAACCTCCCATGTGAATGAGACAGCGGACAACATCTGAGAGACTCCCTTGCCTCACCCAGAAGCCCTGAGCTCAGGATGCTGGAAGATTTTAAATAGGACAGGTTTGTCTGGAGCAGCCACCTGGCTCTTTCTGCCAGCGGGAAGCAGCCCAGGGCTTGACTGAACACTACAAAACTGCATTGTCTCACCCTGCAAAGGGTTTGCGGTTGGAGCAGTAGGTATCATGCCATGTCTGCTCTTATAGCTGATGGCACGTTTCATGGAGATCATCAAAAGGGCCAATTCTGTACTGAGAGTGGCACCGTGCTGGTGCACCAACCAGCCTCGATGGACTCAGTCTTTGCTGTGCTAGAGCAGAGCCACGTCTCTTTGGGTTACAGCAGTGAGCAGCGGCTCTTCTGCTACCCAGAGACAAGTTCAGTTCGAGGAAACCTTGCCTGGTTCAAGAGCTCCTGGGGACAACTGGGGTGGCAAAAGAATACAGACAACTTGACTGTCTCTAATGGGGAATCTTTTGGTCCAGCACTCAGAGATAAGCAGAACTAGAGACACATGGCAAATAGCTTAACCAGAGCGAAGCAATAAAGTGCATTGTTGTGGGACCGGCTGCTTTTTCTTTCCATGGAACAAAACTGTTGGCCTGTTTGGAAAGGCCGGCTGTGCAGGGACAGAAATCGGAGTCCTGTTCCAAAGGCAAGGTAGCAAGCTCACAGCAGTCAGATAAAGAGAGCGATGCAAGCCCTGAACAAGCACCTGGGACCTTGCCAAGAGGAAGGGGATCTGATTTCTCTCCTTGCAAACAATGTTCTGGTCAGCGGTGCAGGGGATAATGATGGACAATTCTTGATTTCCCCTGCCAGCCCCAGGAATTCCTGATTAGCTGGAAATTCAATCTGTAAAAACTCAAATAAAACAGACAAATTGTTGGAAACTAGATCTTGAAGGAGTTGACCTTTTTGGAGATCTGACCACATGCCAAAAATGTGGGTAGAGGAGTGAAACACGAGGAGTCCATTATGTGTGTCTGCAGGAAAAAAAACCCTTCACTTCTTATTTCTAAATAAATTAACCCATCAAAGAAGTGAGGGGATCAGAGACGAGGGCACACTGCACCAGAATGCCCTGCCTGCTGCAGACCCTTTGTATCGCACATCTTACCTTGATTCCATCTGGCCCGGGTGGTCCGCTGTCCCCTTCCAGCCCTGGTTCTCCCTGCAAGACAGAAGCAAGCAACATAAAGCTGTGCCCACACACTCTTTTTCCCTCCCCAATGCCTTCAGCAGATGATTCATGGCAGCAGGTCAGGCTGCAGCAAGAGGAGCCCAGGCCAGCACTTCTGATGTGTCCCATCCCATGCCCTAATGCTGATCGAGCTCTTCCTGGGGCAAGAGCAGCAGCTCAGCCTCCTGCTCTGTTCTGAGCTTTTCCTCCATAGACCCAGCTGTGGAGAGCTTTTTCCCTGTGCTGGAAAGGGGACTCAGTCTGCCCTCATTTCACCTGGGGCTTCCCCATCCTGCTCCAACAGCTGATCTTGGTCCCGAAAAGGGACAAGAGCCATGGCCAGCTTCAGTCCATGAACTCATCCTGTCCCTGCTCCCTCCCGTGTGGCATGGAGCAGCCAGTGCTGCCCTGCCTGCTGCCTCTGGGATCTGGTGTAAGAGAGGAGCCCGAGCAGAAGGTGACTGTACTCACTCTTTGACCGATGAGGCCTTGCTCTCCTGGAGCTCCCAGCTGGCCAGGATCACCCTAGAAAAAAGGCATCACAGACATTGAGATGCTGCTAATGAGTATGGAGTGCTTCCTGTTGCGCTGCTCATTTTGGCTTTTTGTCCCTGTGCTCACACAAACAACTTCAGCTTACAAGGCTGGCATCACCTGCACCTCCCGCACTCCTCGGGGGCTGTAACAGGGACACCCACCAGGACAGGGCATGGAGGAGCGGGGCTGGGATGGGGATAACATTCCCTGCAGCAGCCATACAGCGCTGTGCTCTGCACCCACAGCTAGAACAGCCCTGGTATCACACCAGTGTTGTGTCTTGGTGAGCAATACTGGCACAGCACCAGGACTTCACACAGAGCCAGCAGGCCAGGGGTGGGTGAGAGATGGGAAGGGGACATCACCAGGGCAGCTGGCCTAAAGTGACCAGAGGGATATCCCATACCGTGTGGTGTCACACTCAGCAATAAAGGGTGGGAAATGGATACCCCATTTCCCACAGTTGTCTCCCAAACAACTGCTACGTGTACCGAGGCCCTGTTTCCCGGGACATGGCTGAACATCGCTCCTTGATGGGAAGTAGAGAATAAATTATTTTTCCCCTCTCTGTGCTTTCATGCAGCTTTTACTAGTTTTTTTTTTTTCCTCTTCCTGTTCCCTTTAATTAAATTATCCTTATCTCATCCCAGTCTCGTGGAGGAGACAGCCAACTGCTCTCCAAGCCCCAGCATGACTGCAGAGGGCAGAGAAGATCCACAATCTTCGATGGGCCCCGAATGAGTGACCCGAAGGTGTCTGGAGCTGGCAGATGGATCTTGGCGACAGGCGGCGAGGCTGGGATTTCCCTCTGAGGGTACAAGGGACATGGGACAGCTGCCTCCCATGTGTGCCATCCAAGATAACTGCTTTGCGAGGAAGAGAGCTCAGGAAATGCAGTGACAGGGGCAGAAGGGGAAGGAGTTGCGCTGTCAGGGGGCAGAGGGGTGCTTGTGCAAATCACCGTGTCCTGCTCCAGGGATGGCAGTGCAGGGGCAGCCGGGAGCACGGGAGCTGAGAGAGCTGCGCAGTATCAGGACGCCACAGACACGGTAGCTCCAGTGAATTGTCAGATGATTTGCCAAGGAAAACATGGCATAGGATGGGGCTGGGGGTGGGGAGCAAAGAACAGCAAAGAGGAAATTGCATTTAATCCCCACACAGAGACTGTTCACAAGCTCTCCACACAGGAGCAGACCTTCAAACCAAGCCGAGAGGGGGACAAAATAAAATAAAAACCCCTCTGAGCTGCTCTGCACAGGGATTTTGTTCAAACAAAGAGATGGTTTTTATAGGCCTTTCCGTGTGGACAAGAAGGTGCATTCATGGCCCTGGAGCAGGGCTCCCTCCCCCATAACCCTTAGAGGAGCTCAGTCCCCACATAGCTGAGGCTTGGAAACTGTGGCAAGACCTTGTCTGAGGGTATTTTACGCTTGAGACCTTCCTAAGACTCTTCTTGTTTCACATCAGAAGCTGCCTGGATCTCTGGGTCTCGAGGCTCGCTTCTCTGCTCAGCTTTTAGACCTGTGAAAGAGCTGAAGTTTATTGCCACGGCCCTTCCTCAGCTCAAGGCAGAAGATCCTTGGGACAGAGCTTGTCCCTGGCACTGACAGCTTCCCCTGCTGTGATGGGGCTCAGGAATTGGTAGCCAAGGGCTTGAAGTTAAACTGTTTTTTTTTTTTTTTTTTCCTTTTAACCTTATCTTTATCGATTGTGCTGTCTACATTGGCTGCTGGAGGGTGAGCCTGCAGTGCTACCCATCCCTGTAGGAACCAAAGTGCCTATTACCTCCCTGCTCTGACAGAGAAATCACATTAAGGGCTTTTTCTTACCTTCATGCCAGGTTCACCTGCAAGGCCAGGTTGTCCCATTGAGCCAGGCGGTCCCTGGAAAAAAAAATATGAAAAAACCCATTGTAACCAAGTAGAAAGCAAGATCAAAGGAATAATTCCTTTAGCAGAGCCCTCCTGGGATAGCACAGCCCTGGTTGCAGTGTAATTACTTCCCCGGAGCTGGCTCAGGGTACGCAGCATCAAAGAAGCCAGCATCCCCTTGTGCCTGGTCCCTGTGGGGGCTCTGCTCTTCTCTCACGCCCCCAGCCTCCTCTGCCAGGCTCCTCTGTAACTCCTTCCAACCCTCTGCTGGTAACCCTGGCAGAGGGGCTCAGGATCCCTCTGACAGCCAAAAATGAGTGCCTGAGCTGCAAAGTATGGAAAATTAAGGTATAAAAAGGTAGAAGAGAGAATCATCTTGCAAATCGTTCGTACTAGGTGTGCAGCTGCCACTTGCAGCTTTGCAGTCATGGGGCCACAATTCCTTAAACACCTTTGGTGCTGAGATCTATTGGGAGCTTTAATCTTTGTACATTTTCTGCTACTCCTGGTAAGAATGGGGAATGACAGTCTGGAAAGCAAGCCCCAAGATGTGACAGCAAAGCTTGTCTTTAAGGGATTTGAGGGCTTTATTTTCTTATAATACTTGCTTTCTGGACAACAATCCCCCTTCTCTTTGCAGCTAGGAATAAAGGAAAAAAGAGCATATAGTCAAAGGGAGCACTCGGCTGCACAGGGAATAAAGCCAGTTCCTGGCTTGCTGAAATGGATTTGGGCAGAGGAGGGAGCAGGGTGAGTGCTGGGTTTATTAACAAATGGTCAAGTCACGCAAAGAGAAAACTCAAGCTCCAATGAAAGCAAAAATCCTGCTTTGGTTTCCCCAGCAGTGCCAGTGCAGGGAAAGGCTCCTGGAAGAGACACAGATTTGAATAAACCTCTGTACTTTCTTGGTTGGCAGCATCCAGAGAGGCTTGGTAGCAGCTTTCCAGCTCCCCAGTGTGGTTTACCACGCTGAGAGCTCGCTCCATCCAGTCTAGCAGCCATGAGAATGGAAACTTTCCTGACTCATACACTTTGCAGTAGACTGTATTAAAAGGCACCTTTGCTGCTGTTTCCACAACCAAGCGAAACCTCATGGCTGCTTCACAGCTCAGGACCTGTGGAAGGAGCTACCCAAGGGGACTGGTACCCCGGTACAATCAGCCAAAACTCTAACATTTCAACGAGAATCAAATAAGGCCAAGACTGTGAATGAATTAGGGGCAAGTCATGGAGGCATCTCCTGCATCAGGGCACTGTTTGGCAGCTGCTGCTGCCTTGGTTATGGTGTGTTTGTGCCACTGCTTCATGGCAACAGCAACCCAAAAAGCACCGTCAGCAGCGCAGGCGTTTCTCTGAGCTCCTTCCACTGGCTGCAGACTTCTGATGGGACTGCTGCAGCAATCCAGGCTGGCTGACAAAACTGTGCCTGGTCAGAAACGGGACCAGTGAGGGAGGCAGAAAAGACCAGATTTTATTTTGAAGGCTCTATTTTGTTTCTGACTCTGCTCCCTGGTACAGAGGTGGTCCCTGGAGTGGTGGTGGAGCTGTGCCTGAGGTGTGCTTGCTGGAGGGTGGCCAGCTTTGAAATGCTTCCCTTGTTGTGGAGATGGGGCTGCCCACCTACCAGCGGGATGCCCATGCCCTGAGATGAAAATGATGCTTGGATTTCTGGCTCCCACTGTTTGCTTTGGAAGTTGATATTCAGACTTGAGGGAAATCCTTCCTGCTCATGTCCCTGGGTGTGAAAGGTTTCACCTCTGCACCCTTGATTCTCTCTCAGTCCTGCCACTCTCGATGTAAAGGGAAAATAAATAGGAGCAAAGACCAGACCTACCTTATGCCCGATTTCTCCCAAAGGCCCAGGCGGCCCCTGTGGTCCTTGTGGACCCTGGAAAACAGAGACACAAGGCTCTTTTCATGCAACTGTTTTCCCTTCTGAAGGGCCATCATTTCTGCAGCCTGTAAGATAAAACACTGGTTCCCTCCCACCTCGCAGCGGAGCTATGCAGTGTGCCAGAGATGGCCAGCAAGACAGAGGGACCGGTAATGGGTGCTCTGAGGCATCAAAACAGGCAAACAACAGCTCAGAAGGCCCTTCTCCTTTCTGGCTCCAACCTAGAACAACCGTTGATGGTAACCTGGAAGTATCTACTTAATCCTCTCCCTTCAGTCTAGGAAAGTCCCGCAGATGCAGACAGCAGAAGGCCCCTCACCTTGTTTCAGTGGTCCTGCTGGCTCTCCTGCAGGTCTGTCTGCACATTTCATCTCCCAGTGCCTCCCTCAAAGCTGCAGGCTCAGTTCTGACACTGTCAGACTCCCTCCTGTTCCCCCCTCAGCCCAGCCCAACTCTTCTCATTACATCTGACCCTGCCCAGACCCAACCTTGCATTTCTCCCTTCCCCTCCAAAATCCAGCCCAGGCTGTATCCCACACTGTCCCTGGTTGATCCACAGTCCCCTTTTCCTTTCTAGGGGTCTGACCTTAACTTTCCTCAGGCCTCCTAGAACTCAAGCCACGTCTTTCACATCTCTGACCACACTGGAACTGGCCAGGATGGAGATGGGAATTAGTAGTAGGGAAAAACAGACAGAGAAAGAAATGAAAAGTGTATGTGCATGGAGAGACAGATGGAGAGAGAATGGTGAGACACTTGCCGGGTCGCCTGGTGCCCCTTTTGCTCCTGGAGGTCCTGAAGGCCCTTGGATACCCTAGAAAAATAAATGACACCAAGGTTAGCTCCAACCCCACGGAAATCCTTCATGCTTCATAGAAGTGACATGCATCTTTTGAGATACTACACTAAAAAGAGTGGAAAGGTGGCCCTGCAAGTGTGAGACACTCCAAGTTCTTCCTCCTGGAGCAGAAACCAAAATATAAGAACTTGAGTGAAAAGGAGTTTATAAAAGAAAGCACCAGTGATAGGTACTTACTGGGAAGCCACGCGATCCTGTCTCCCCAGTCTCGCCCATCTTCCCCTGTGAACACACGGTTACAGCCATTAGCAGCTGGAAATGTGCTCGGACACCTGCAGCGCTTTGGCCAGAAGCTGCAGGTCTCTGGGCACTGTCAGCACCCCCAGAGGGTTTGCACCTTGCCAGTCCCTCAGGGGACGTACCTGCAGCCCTTCTGGCCCCAGCTTGCCTGGCTCCCCCGGACGGCCCTGCAAGGCAAAAAGACAGCACACGCTGTATTGGTGAAGCTCTTTGCCTCACCCCACCTGCTCTTGTGTTTTTCTGCATCAGATATCCACACCAATTCCCTGCAGCTTTTGAAAGGCCAGATGCCCAGCATCCTGCCCTGAGGAACACCACAACCTGTGGGGAATTTGGGCAACGGGCTCCACGACCTACATCCTTTTGAGCAAATGCTGCTTTGGAGGAAGATTTTGCTCTGGCTGTGTGGAGGACTCATTCCTGCTGGCTGGTTCTTGTGGGGACATTGGACGGCCCCAGTTTCTGGAGGAGGATGGGACCTTGGTCTGTCCGTGGTGTTTCATAACGCTGCTAAGAGCAATCTCAGCCAAGCTGGCACTCACCTTGGCACCTCGTGACCCCGGCTCGCCTACTGGTCCATCAGGGCCTCTGGCACCCTGGAAAAGGGAAAAGAAGGGAAAATAAATTAAGAAAAAGAGGGAAAGAAGGAGGAGAAGAAGGAAGGTTCCTTCGCCACTGTAATCAGCAGTGCAGCCTGGGTTTGGTAAAGCTTCCCAGCCTCCCTGCTGCAGGCTGACAACTCCCACCTCCACCAGGTGAGGTTTGGGGCACACAAGGAGATAGCTCAGGGGAGCTCCACCTGTGGATGCCTCCAGCCTCAACCACCATGGCTGTCCTTGCACTTCCAACCCTTGTGGCATTTGGGTTTTGCAGGCAGGGCAGAGCTGTAGCTCAGAGGTTGAAGTTTGGGTGCCTGAGCTCCACTCCTGTGCTAAGGCTTTACAGGATTTATGCAGAGGATACGGCTCATGGGGAATGCAGCAGTCACCCCAGCTGTGGCCACTTGGAAGGCTCCTGAGAGCAGCCCTGGGGAAGCCAACCCACACCTGGCTGGGCTGAGCAGGGCAGCTCGGAGCCCAGGGCTCAGAAGATCCCTTCTGTGTTGTGTTCTGCCTCATTTCTCACCATTCACCAGCACACGGCTCCAGAACACTTTTTATTCCCCTTTCAACTAACCACCAGCTGCAAACCAAGACCAGAGGAGAAAGGCATGTCAGGAACAGCCCAATTTTCAGACACCACCTCCATGCTGATGGCTTTGCCATGCACAGGGTTGCAGTCCCAGCCTTACTGGTATCACACAATCACAGAACCACTTCGCTTCCTTCCTAAAAGCCCTGCTGGTCCACCTGCCCCACGGCACACCACCTGCCTCATGGTCACGGTCGGGGCAATGAAGCTACAGAGCACACGGAGAAGCACAAAGCCCCTGCCACACAGCACCTTCACAACTGTCCCGAGTCCCAGGGCTAAACCTGCTGGCAGCTGAGTTCATTACCTGCTATTTAAGGAGGGGGCAGCTGCTAGGAACCAGGCAGGTGCTCATGCATTTATGCCTGCTGGGATGGGAGCAGCCGGTTGTGCCTGCTCTGGCACCTCTGGTCCTGTGCCAGCACCTGGGTGCGTGCGGGTGTCCGACAGGCTGGGAGCTCCTGAGGTGTACGTGACACTGCTGGCACCCATGTGAGTATGGACAGTGAGCGATCCCAGACCCCATGAGTTGAAATTGCACAGCTCGTGGCATGGCTCCGGCATCCTGCAGCACGGGATGATGTTCTTCCAGAGGGTGCTGAGCCAGGAGAGCACTGGGCTTGGAGAGAGAGCACCTGCGATGAGCATCCGAGCTCACGGCAGCAGAGCCCAAGGCGCAGCCCCCTGCACCGTCCATACCCCACAAACCCACGGGTCAGGCTGATGGGGAATAAACAGAGAGGGCAGGGAAACAGAGCAGTCCACAAAGGGCATAGTAAGGGACTGTATTAACACATGGCGTGTTCGTAATCAGGCTGTGATCTCAGCTGGGACTCCGAGGCGCTACTGCAATATAAATAATAAATAATAACACAGAGCGGTGCTAGAATGTAATGGTAAGAGGAATTCTGAGAGCAGGCCAATGTGGAAATAGGGAAAACAGGAGCCAATGCGCTTAATCGGGATGCAAACCGAGTGCCAAAAGTAATAAGAGCGTTAGGGAGCCAACGCGTTAGAAAAGCAACTCCAGTATGACAGGCGAAGAGGGAGACGCACAAAGAGCGGCAGTGTAGCAGCAGAAGATGGACGGGAAGCTTCGCCAAATTATTACAGCAGACAAACACTGTCCATATAAAATAATGCAAAAACTTCTACTGTGCTTGGCAAACCCCCGTGCCGCTGAGCGTACCAGAGGCGGAATAACCAAGAGCCTGTGCTGCATGCCAGCACCCCACGGCTCTCGGTGCTCCGCCTGCTCCACGGGACAGACGGACAGAGGGGGACTGTGCACAGGCAGGGATGGCACAAGCAGAGGGGTGACACTGCCACCACGGCTGCTCTAGCCAGCTCCAGAGGCTGCTGCCCTGGCTCATGCTGCCCACTAGACCCCAGAGCAGATTTTACTAACCCACGTCCCTGCGAACCGCAAAGAACAATGATATAAAATAGAAAGCTGTTCAACACCAGGGCTCCCCACAGCTTCAGCTCTGTATGTAGGAGCAGCGGGAGAGCAGCACAGGGAGGTTTGGGGAGCACGCAGAAGACCCAGAAAAACAAAAAAACCTGCCCCAGGCTGGGAATTGGGCTGCCAAAGACAGTGGGGCGTCAGCACGTGGATGGCACCGGCACACTGCCACCCAGCTCCTTGCCCTCCTTGGAAAACAAACCAGCCCCCTTGGCTCTGAGAAGCAATTTGGCTGTTTGGGGCATTACACCTGTACTAGCCAAGATGATGGGTTGACCTGCTTGTGCAGAGGGGAAGGGTTCAACAGCTTGGCCCTGGTTTTACAGGATGAAGGAACAGGGTCCAGAGGCAAGTGGGACATGGGAACAGCAGTGACCCCGGTTAGAGGCCTCTGCTCCAGGACAGGCTGCCAGGAAAGCACAGCAGGATGCATCTCGCCCCTTCAGAGCCATCTTCTGCAGCCTGCCCGGCCCAGCCCTGGGGTTTTCCACACTGCTGGAGGCTGCTGGGTGCTCCCAGCCCTTCGGCTGGCCGGGGCAGTGTTTGCAGTATCCACGTTTCTTCCAGCAGAGCCCTGTCACCAGCATGGCAGGACCTGCCAGGGCAATCTCCCTTCGCAGCAGTCACCTGGCTAATCCCATCACAACACATCTCATCAGCCTCTGACCTGACGGAGGAGAAAGTGACCCCGTGTTCACAAACGCATGTGGCAAGCTTCATCTTCCCCAAGCCTCCTGGGCTGAAACCCAGGATGAAGGCTTCCCCTAATTCGCCCTGACAGGAAAGGCTACGTTTAGCCAATTAGCGAAATCTTTTAAACTCTTTTTTACTGACAACACTGGTTAGAGAGGGGTGAGCGAGGTCCTGGCGACTCTCCAGGAGCATCCCATGCCAAGCGCCGCGGCGCGCAGCACGCTGCCTTCCCCTGCGGCCCAGCTGGGCGCACGAGGGCAGACGCAGCACGCACTCGTCCCGAGAGCAGGGTAAGGAGGGTGCAGAGAGAAAGCAGGGTTTGGTCACCAGCCCAGCACCTCCAGGAGCCCACGGAACAGAGAAGGAAGCTTCTCTTTAGTTGTGTTACAATTTCTATGGTGGTATGCAGCTCAGGAGAGGTCCTGATGGGCCAGGGCTGTACAAGCAGTGTGAGCTCTGGGCAGATTTACAATGTAATGAGAAAAAAAAGTAGGATTAAATCACTATCTGTCTGCTCCTTTGCACATGGACTGCCAAGGCACAGAGAGATACAGGTTTGTGGCTAAGGGAGCATTTGAGAACCTGCTCACCTGTTTCACCAAAGCCAGGTGGGATGAAAATGCAGCTCCAAGGCACTGCCGTGCCCATCCCAAAGCAGCTCACCCACGGTCAGTGCAGGGATGTCCTGGGGCAGTGCCACCACAGCACAGGAGCCACTAGACCAAGTGCCACCCCTCATCCAAGTACGGGTACGTCACTGTCACAGTGTGGCCAAGTGGAAAGCAAGCAGATGACTCAGCTGGAGCTTGGAGACATCACTGGTCTGTAGCTAACGCTTCCTCCAACACTTCTAATGCTTGTCAGCCAATTAGAAAGAACAATTAGGAGCAAAACAAAAATACCTCTGCTATTTCTCCGTAAGCAACTTCTCAGCTATGCCTGGAATAAGCAACTGCTTTCAGGTTTGTTACAGAACACCACAAATTCCCAGTGTTTAAAGTCCTGCAGTCAGTGCTGCTGCAAAGCAGCGGGTCTGGGTGGCAGGAGATAGCGGTCCCCTCGCACGGAGGGTGCAGATGTGCCCTTGTTGCCTCCTCTTTGCAGGCTGCACCTGGGCAATGCCTAACGCAGGAACCTGACGGCTGAATGGAAGAGAGAAATGTGCTCTGGGACCTGAAAAACGCCTCTGTCAATATCCAGCATCCCCTCCAGTGAGGGTAAGATCCCATTGACATGGGCAGACACACCTTGGCCAGAACAGAAATCCTACTTTACAGAAGGATTTCAGGTGTGGCTTTACATATGAGTTGCAAAGTCAGTGCTCCAGTCAATATTTTGCCTTTTGTAGAGGCTCTCAGTCAATTCCTAGGCTCCTCAATACCAAACTCCTCAGCAGAGGACCCTGGAGGCCAGGCACTGTCCTCCTGCATGGAGCTGATCAACAGAAACAGGCTTTGGAATATAGGGAGATAGAGTAAGGGACTGGCAGAATCAGCCTCCTCCAAACATAAACCTTGACGTGGCTAAGCAATTAGGTTAAACGTGTGCACGGCTGTCGTTAGGTGAATGTTACCCACGTGCCCAGGTGCTACAGCGAAGGGTGAGGACGGGAAGTGAGCCTGGACTCACAAGTCCCAGTTTCTCATCCTCTCCAAGAGAAGAGAGGAAGCCACGTCTGTGGGACTGCTCTAAACAAAGAGATAAGGAGCAATCGTCATGATTGAAAAGAAAGTTACCGTTCTTAAAGAAATTTCTTTTCAGAAGTTGTGCTTCTATCTCGACAACACAAAATCTATCACAATGTAAATACAGGCCCTCCAAAGTCTCCATTGTTCTTTACAATCAAAACCATACTTGCTATTTACATTTTCTTCAAAAGTGAAATTACTTTAACGCAGCATCCACAGAGCTCATGGAATCCACAAACATCTGGCAGAGGCTGCCTTCATGTTTCCACTCTGAATCGAATTACACCCCTTCTGTAAACGGGGACAGACAGAGCGTAATGCCTGAAATTACAACTGGGGGATCGTTTCCCCATCCTGAGAAAACCAAGAGCTGGAAGAGCAGGACAAACTAAGCAAACAAAGAATAGCATGTGCCTGGAATCTCTTCTGAGAGCATGAAGAGAAACAAAACGTGAGGGACGGAGATACAAACCAGAAATCCTCCAGGCAGGAGATCTGCTGGTCCTTACAACAGCAACGTTCCCACATCGTACTCACTGAAATCTGTAGGATTTCAAAGCAAGGCCCGAGTTCCTTCCCTCTGTTGGGGATCTTAGAAAGGATGCCTGTCTTGCAAATTCTGTAGGGATTGTGTTACTGTGGTTCTGGAGAGGAAACGCAGCTTGTGGCTGCCAAGCTGAGCATCTCTACCATGTGGTATGTCGTTTTGGGGATGGACATCGCTGGTGGGAGCTGCTGCCCTGCAGGATTGCTCCTGAGGGTTTGGCACCCAATCCAGCTCCATCTGAAGGCAGGTCCCTGCTGTGCCAGCCCACCTCCTGCCGTGGGAGCTGAATCCACCTTGGCTCTTGGTTTTACTAGCAAGATAATAAATATCCATCTCCTTCATCACTCCTGCCAGTACAAGTGGAGCTGAAAATGGCCCGTCAGCCGTACTCTCCTTGTGGCTTAAGGCCTTTAGGCCAAAAGAGATGTAAGAAGCCAAACAGGAGTTACATGGGTGAACCTCCCACGAGCCAGGAACCCAGCACCGCAGGTGTTTGCTGCTCCTGCTGTAAGGACAGGCTCGGTGCTGGGGGCTGGGAGGGGGCAGTGGGGACTCTGCTGCCCCTCTGTATGCTGGGCAGAAATGCCCAGTGCTCTCAGAAGACCCACCTCTCCGAGAGCCCACACAGCCTGGGATTCATTCAGAAGGCATTTCCCGTTCAGCTCCGTGCTGCAGTTTTACCTTGAGATATCTTCCGCTGTCCACTCAAGGCCTCCCGTGGCAGAACGCCTCCAGTTTCTCATCTGTTGTGCTCACTGAGAGCCTGGGCAGCCCAAATCATGGCTGCGTAGCAGAGAAACCTCACTCCCAGGGGACTCCCTGAGAGAGGAGCTGGGGACTGAGACCTAGGAGCCTTCCCGCTGAGGGGAGCAGAGCCGAGGAATTTTCTTCCCAGCCCCACGCTAAAAGCTGAACCCTGATATGCATCTGCTCAGCTTGGATGTCTTTGGTGTCTGTCTAGCTGTGCTTTTAAAGGTTACAGCAGTTCCAGGGTACATAACTCTGTGGTTATAAAGCTTTCTAGCTGGTTATTCCATTTCCTTTTGCCAGTCCCAGCTACTTGAACGGAGTATTAGCTCTGGTAGAGGGAAACATTTCGCTGTCCTGAATTCCCCAAGCAGGAATTGCAGTAGAAGCAGAGTCTGGGGGTGGGTAAAATGTTTAGTTTACTCCAGCCTACGTCTTTGAAAACAAAACATGGAAACAGATATCACAAGATCCTTGGAGGGAGAAATGCAAAATATGTTGTTGTTGGGGCCTTCAGCAGAACCCATGTGTGCTTGTTATTAATACTTTGTAAAGCAGCTGGACAAAGGGAAAAACAACCCACAGCAGAGATGCTCCTGCAACGAATGTCCTGCTGAAGAAGAAGAAAGATTGAGGAGCTCAGTGGGACATGAGCTGGATGTCACAGCCAGGAAAACAAGCAGCTTTGGCAGGTCTAGAGGTCATTCTGCTGTCGGCTGTCACCCAAATGGAGCAGGAAGAGCCACAGATGAACTGACACTGAGTGTTTGTGAAATATTCATCTGGTGTAAGGAGTACTCGCAGCACTGTCAGCAATGCTACCCTGTGCCATTCCCCAGTGCCGAGCTGGGGGCCTGCTCTCCCCAGGCAGAGCATGGATTCACACATGCTTCACAGTGTGGCACTGTTAGATATGCACAGATAAAATCAGAGCTTGTGTTATGGGCTGGAAAATCACACGGGAAGACAGGACGTGCTTGTACCTTGCAGCACTGATGGTGCACAGCACACCTTTCTGAAACCACGCACAACACTGCCAGAAGGTGTGACTGCATCCAGCGAGGCTCAACGGGGAGGCTCTTCTGCTCCTTGTCAGCCCCATTTCTGCCAGCCTCGACTCCTGATTCTATTTCTTAGCACAGCATATCCTGCTGTATCTGCCTCTGGTTAAATCACACCACACCTCAGCTGCTCACTGTCCCTTGGCAACAAAGGCACCTCGTCGGTCCTTTACCTGCACCCCTTTCCCCAGCTGGGGCCCACCCTCAGATGACTAAATCTTTACCATCCTCCCCAGAAGCATCCATAAACCCTGTTTGACATTGCAGGTGGCTGGAAAGAGGGACTGCTTCCATGACAGACCACACTTGGACACTCTTCTGCTCATCCCCATCACTTGGTATTTGCATCCCTGGTAAGACTTGCTTCGGTGACCCTTCTACACAGCAGAAACACAGCTGAGGAGGTGCTGCCACAACCACTGCTCATCTTCACACCCCCAAACTACCCCACCAGATTCCTCTTCCAAAGGCTGAAAGAGGAGAGGCGTAAAAAATCCACGGGAAGCGCTTACCCTGCGGCCCTTCATCCCTCTGGTCCCTGGTGCACCGCGGACTCCTGCTGGACCCTGGGAGGGGAAAGAAAACAGAGTGAAGCTGCAGGAGGAGGCAGGCAGCACTGGGGGTGAGACCCCAAGTCCCTGTGTGATCCCCAGGGGACATAGACACAGAGCCTGGAGCAGCCACTTGGCTCCCCGAGCGCTTGCCAAAGACGTGGCCATGTTTCCTTGTCTGTAAATGGTCTTTTTGTGAACTCACCGATTGCCTCTCAATTATCAACATTTAGGCCAAGGATGCTGGCTGAGGTTTGTAAGCTTAAGTATCTGCAGCCTGTTGTCTGTGTAAGTGGTATGATTTGAAGAGAAGCTGAGCATCCAGAATTCCCTCCAAAACTATTAAAAGCAGCTGTTGCTCGGTGTCAGTACAAAAAATAATAATAACCAGGATGTGCTTTTCAGTTGTCCAAAATCAGGCACCTCATTGTAGGTATCCAAGTTCGACCTTTTCAGCCAAACTCTGATTTTATTTTCAAGTAACTGTTGTTAGTGCTGCACAAATATTCATGCTGGCAGACAGACTAATTTCATTCAGACTGTTGGTGTTGAGGGTGATCCTGTTCATCACACCCTTACAGAAAGGCTTCATGTTGTCATTTATCCTGCATTTGTACACGTTTGATTCATTAATACACATACAGGAAATACAGAAGAAAATTTAATAGCTATTCCTCTGTTCAACACGTATCAGTTTCAAACACTGAATGATGTGTTCAATTAACAGGACTTATTTCTACATTACAACTTGAATAACCCATATTTGAAGTTGGTGCCTTTCTGCTGTCAGAAAAGAAAACCTCAGAATGACACATTACATTCTTACTCTCTCAAAAATTCCACATCAAGTTTGCTATTTATATATTCAGAGTTTTTGCCAACTGTCAACCCTGCAAGCTCCACCAAGGCCTAGAACAAAGTTGGACTGTGATCTTCCTTCTGCTTGTACCACTGCCGCTAATAAAGTTCTTGCTTTTGGAGCCGAGTTATTCTGCATGGCATGTAAACCCAGAATACAAATGCTTTGCTGTTCGCACTCAAAATGGAAATGTTAGTTTATGGTAACTATATTTGTAATTATAGCAGATCTCAGTGTTGCTGGTGAGGTCAGTAGTGACTGGCACGGAGGAGCAGTAGATGTGTCAGTTGCCTGTTTTATGCAGATTTTTATGAAAAACACATACTAAAATGAAATTCTTTGTTGGCATTTAGAATATCCTCCTGTAAATCTCAGGCTATCCCAAATAGTTATCCCAATGTGAAAAAAAAAATGAGCACAAAAAGATTAATTGTGGTGGCAAAGTTTTGAGGGGAGCAATTCAATACCATGCTTGGAATTTCAAGGAAGTATTTTAGGAGATGAGTGACCTTTAATATACGCGTATGTATACATCATTTTCAAAATTACAAATTAACAGAAAAGATATACCACGATGGTGAGAAGGAAGAGAGAAAATAAATTCCCAAGCCTAAGTGAGCTGAAATTAAGGGCAGATTTTCCTACCATTTCCTACCATTGCCTATTCCTTTGCTTTCCATTCACCCCCTACCGAATTAAGCAGCCATCAGGGCTGCTGAGGCCCACTGGATAGCTTCATCTCCAAGAGTTTAACAGTTGATAATAAACAACAACACACCACAGGTCTGGCTTCAGAAGCAAATAATGAAGGGTTGTTTGGTGGAGAAACAGGCAGGAACAGCTGGAGTTAATAAGAGCGGGGATTTAATATTAGGGGATTATTTGATTTACTGGCTTTGCGGGGAAGTTTGACTTACTGAATTACAACTTTTTAAATGCAGCCTTGGAGGAAACATTTTGCTTGGATGAACCTGTTGGTTATTTGCCTGCAGGAGAACAGGGCACCGAGGGAAGCAGAAGGACCTGGGATGGTCTCAGCACCCAGAGCTCTGCAGGGAGGTTTCATCATCCCTAGTCAGAGCTGATGTCCTTTCTCATACTGTTGTCCCAGTGAGACAAAATTCAGCCCTCACCAAGGGTACTGGTTAGGGGTACACTGGGCAGTGCTTCAGGGCTGAGCTCTGTGCCACAAGGTCAGTGCAGAGCCCAGCTCTGCCCAGGATGTTGTCACGGCCTCTCTAGTGCCTACAGGCACGGAGCCTGCCTAATTCCCTGGCCATCCCCAAGTCACAGAGCAGCTAACGTGCTAAAAAGGGATATCTGAAGATATCCATCTGCCTCCTAGACTTCTGTCAACAGCAAGTGTAAATGCTGCCACGAGGGGCCAGGCAGCAGCTCACTGCTGGGGGCTCTGATTGTAAGGAACTGGCCAGTGCTGTGTTGCTGTTCCTCAGGTAGGGGCAGGTCACCCCAGGGCGCTGCTTGACCTCAAATCCTTTCCTTCCATCATCACAATAGACACGCAGCTGTGAAATCTGTCCCTAGCCAGCAGCTGGCTACAGCTGGTGTGCCCAGAGCATCCCTGAGCTCACTGCGTTGGGCAGAGCTGCCACGGGTCTGGAGGCCAAGCCTTTGGCACTGCCCATCTCACTGCTGTGATCTTCCTCCCAATTAACCACAACGTGGGAATTCACACGCTGAGCAAAATCTGTTCCCGTTCCCACCCAAAGCTGCCTTCCTGCTGGTTCCAGCACACAACGTGCACTGCCTTCACGGGGCGGCACTCGTGCTGCTGGGAGAGCTGGAGCTCCACCTAAACAGAGGGTGTGAGAAACTGGAGCCGGAGTAAAATCTACCTCCTCACCAACTGCTTGCTCCAGCCCCAGCTGTGTGTGCACCAGATGAGCAAATCCAGACAAAGGGCACATCTGGGGGCTGCTGCTCAGCTGCCCCGCTCTGACAGTGCACGAGGTCTTGTTCACAAACTGTCTTTTGAACTCAAACCAGCCAGGACACAGTTGCTTGACTCAATCCATAAACACCCAGGATATAGGATGCTGTGTAGCACTATGAGGAGGTGATAACCTTTACTTACTGCTGGTCCGGGGATTCCAGGAAAACCCACTGCTCCTGGTATCCCGGGGTGCCCCTGAAAGAAAAGAAAGAAGACATGCCTGGTGTGAGTTCCCAAAATCTGCTCAGCCATTCTTCCCCCAAGTGAGAAGACAGAAAACGAGGCAGTGCTGGCTGCCTGCAAGGTCTGGCAGGTCTGTTATTTGCTGGGGCAAAAGAGCTGGGGCACACATGGCAAATGCCAGACCATAAAAAACCCAACCTCAACTCTACCAGCAATATAAGCAGCGAGATTTTCTGGGCAGCCCAGAACAGAGGGGGCTGAATTAATGTGAAAATCCATCTTTGGGTCTTGTGCTATGGTATGCAGGGGGTGCATGCTGGGGCAAGACAGGATCTCACTACGTCCCCTCTGTTAAACTCATCAACAAGGGGCCCCAGAGAGTGGTGCAAATGGCAAAGCAAAGCAGCCTGGCTGTGTGTGCAGGCAGCCCCACATCTCATGGTGGGATGTGACCACGAGAGATTGGAAATCCCTGCCCCCAGGCCCTGTCTGGCCCGTAGCCAGAACATTTGGGAAAAGATAATCCTCGGGGTGCCTTCGGGTGCCATAGCACCTGGGAAGTTCCTCGTTATCTGTTTGATGCAACAGGTCCTCAGCTGCTGGGAGATGCAGAACACACATGGAAACCCATTGTTACTGGGGAGACTGTTGAACAGGAGTGCTGGGGAGAGGTTACACCTCAATAACCAGCCCACAAAGGGCCTCCTCCATCCCCCAGATACAGGACGAGTTTGCAGCTATTCTCACGTAACCAAAAGAGCAGGAGAAGCTGCACCCTTTGCTAGGACAGAGGGAGAGGCAGCAGCAAGAGCGAGAGAATGCAGACTTACTCCTTACCATCGACCCCTTGACTCCTGGCGGGCCCGGGGGTCCCACTGAGCCACGGTCACCCTGCAAGAGACAAAAGTGCATGGGGAAGGGTGAGGAGCTGTGTTAATGAGCACTCTGTGCTGGCTGCAACGGGGATGTAGAGCAATGCAACAACTGGAAGACCCACAGATTGCAGCCTGTGCCGTCAGATTTCCACCAGAGGCTTCCAGTACAGAGTGCTAAACATCCTCCGTTAGGTACCCACCTCATCAGGGTAGCTAAAGGACTACAGCAAGAATTAGCTGACCCTCTGTGACCCAAGAGATGAGACTTTACTATCGACTTCAAACCACTGAAGGACGAGAATCGAGCCACCCACTCAGGACCACCTTCGAGTCCAGGCAGTGCTGGGGCTGGATCCCAGAAGAGCTCCGGCCCATCCCACCCACGGCCTGCATGCCTCTGTTCGGCACTACCCCAGTTCCTACACGTCCTGCCCTTTTCAGGGACATGGATTTGAGAGCTGTGGTCGTGAGGGGCTTGCTGAGAGCAGAGAATCATGCCAGAAAAAGGCAGAGAAGCTGTCTGGGACTGATGGCTGGTGAATTCAGGAGATCACAGGCATTTGGGGATCCCATCCTGTGGCTCACAGTGAGACTGCAGTGCAAACAACGATCTGGAGGCCTGTGTTTATGAGGGATCCGGAGCTGGATTCCTCCTTAGCCCAGCTCCTGCCCTTTTAAAACACCAGTCCTTTTAAAACAAGCCACCATTTGGCATTAAAATCAATAACATACACCCCCAAAATTACTTATTAATTCCAAAAGTCCTACTTATCCCCACAAACAGAACGTCTCACTTCTCCAAGGACATCCTTGGCCCTTCAGCTCAGCCAAGGACGGGGGATGAGGTGTGAGGCTCTGCGAGCACCACCGCGCCCCCTGATGCTGTGGGCAGAGCTCTGGTTATGGGATGTCAGCTGCTGCTTTTTGGAGACTGGCAATTCCCACCACGAATGCCTGTGCCCTGTAATGCACCGGGAATTAGGTGTGTTGTGTTTGTGTGCTCGGGGGGATGAAGAGGAGGAGTTAGCAAATGCTGCCAAGGAGTTTACGCCCAAACTCTGACCTACCTTCCAAGAGCTATACTGTAAGGGGAAATATTTTCTGGGCTCTGAGCATCTTATTAAAAAGCAAGCCCCAGAGTATGTGTTGTCACCAGTTGGCCCTTGTAAACCAATGCAAGGCTTTTTTGTTTTCCTGTGAATGTATGGATTTTATTAAGTCTGTATTAACCGTATTGTTCTCTTTGATAATCTTTGGATTCTACTGGCTTCGGTCTTAAATTTTGCAGCTCTCAGGACAGAGATTGCTGACTCAGCTCTGTCTAATGAAAGCATATTTCCCACTTCATTTAGCTCGCAGCAACATAGTAAGCTGCAGGATGCTATGCCAACTGGAGGCCTGGTCGAGGTTTTGATTTGATGATAGTTATTTTTGTCATCTCCAAGTTTATGTTGGTAAAGGAGAAGTCTGATAGAAGTCGCAGCTGTACTGAAGATCTCCTAGGGCGGATTATAAAAGGACAGCCCGGGTTTGCTTGGACACCAGTGTAACATCACCGCGTTACAGTCGATCTGCAGCTAGATATAGCTCATGTGGTCAAGGCATTGGCACAGAACAGGGACAGATGTGATACTGGAGTTTACTGGAGTGGGAAAAAGGTCTTCCCATGTCTCCTGCCTGGCAGACCTCATATTTCCCATTCAATTCAGATCTGCAGCTGCCACTGAGACCCACACAGAGCTCACTCAGGCACTGACTTTCTGCGTAACCACCTTGGACACTTCACAGATGCTTTATTCCTATGCTTTCCTCCTGAAAACGCAGCCCTCATCACGTCCTTCCTTTTACTTCTTGTGTGCCTTGGCAGTTTGGACTGAGCCTGCTTCTGCTACTGCCCCACCAGAGGAGAGCACAGGGCTCCCCAGGGCTGCCGCAGACAAGCAATAAAAAGCATTTGCAGTGAACACAGCGTAACTGTCACAGAGGCTTGACATCATTACCCAGAGGACAGGGCTTGAAGTAATAAAAGAGAGTGAGCGAGCTGATGTGCGGAATGCATCATTTTATGCTCTTTACTATCTTTATGGCTGGACTGTGAATAATTAAGGCACCAATGAAAACCAGCACTCTGCAGCTGAAATATAATGAATGACATAGATGATTTCTCTTTAAAAGCTACCCCTGAATATAATTTTACACTCTAATAGGAAAGGAATTAATGGCCATTTGCTTTTTATGGAAAATAAAGTCATTTTTTTTTTTTTCCTGGAGGAAGCATGTATCTGTGCTGTACACAAGAGGGCACCAGCCCTTAGCAGCGTGCCCAAGGCTAGCACAGGGCAGGCAGACAGCATGGTCCTTGGTAAATGAAAAGTGAAGCATTTGAAGCTTTGCTCTGATACATGGCTGTGCTTTTAGATGATTTCTGCACCTGGGAATTTGGTGAGCCCTCCTGTCCAGAGCAGGCTCAGCCCTGGTCCTGTGTGACCCTGTTAGCAACGCAGCCTGGGCTTGTGAGCACATCTCTGCACGAATCCATCTGTAACCTAAACCCCTCAGACCTCTCCTGTGACCAGGAGCACAGGGCTGACGGGTCCTTCGTCTCCAGGAAAAACAGAATTGACTGTCAAATACAAGCCTTCTGGCAGATTATGGATTAAATAATCGGTGTTTTCAGAGAAGAGTTGACAGCATCTCCTTGGAGGGTAAGGATACTAATTCCTATGCAAAATGGGTGACTTGTGCCTGGCCCACGACTTGCTCAGACACCCTGGATGTGTTGCTTTCCCAGCTGGGTGTTACACTGACATGACAACTTAAATCCCTTCAATCTTCCCCCACCCCAGTCTCCCTCATCCTGCAACAGGAAGAGCAACCAGCTCATTGCAAGCAACCTTACCTTTTCTCCCACTATTCCAGGCTCCCCTACCGGACCAATGAAGCCCATTAGACCCTGAGGAAAGAGAAAAGCACCGTTAATTCTCAGCTCTACTCGCTGCGAAAGTCAACAATTTCTTTGGTCCACCTTGCTGGCTGAAGCAGCAGAGCATCCCTCGAATGCAGCTCAGTAATTCCTCCTGGCTACCAGAGCGCACGGAGCTGCTCCCGGCCATGGGAACGGCTCACTCCACAGCTGGCTCTGCTTTGGGCGCCAGCTGGAACGGCAGCACGAGGATCTGCAAGAGCCACAACACACGCTATAGGGGATGAGTTAAGCACGTTTCGTAGAAAGGCCGAGTCCGTGGCGTGGCTTTGTTTTGCAAGCATTTCCCCAAACGTCAGCACAGCTTCCCCAGGAGCATCGATAGCGGGAGCTCCTGGGTCGCACTGAGCTGGGACTCACCGTCATTTTTACCGCTGCACTGGCTACGTTTCCTCTGGGTTAACTGAGCCACTTCAGACCTTCGTGCAAACTAATTTTGCCTTGGACAGTATCATGCTGTTGGGACGCTAGTAGGAAATAAAACTCTGAGGACACAGCCAGAGGGGCCAGCAGGGCAGCAGACCTGTCCCACTACTCAGAACATATCTTGGAAAAAAAAATCTAAACAGGATTTGTCAGCATTTAACAACATTTTGGATAACGAAGAAAAACACAGAACTGCTTTTAATTAGGGAGATGGAAACAAGCTATCTCGGGCTAAGATCCCTGAGAAATGGTGTACAGCACCCTCCCCAACAACCCCAGTGGGTTTCTGGCTCTGGGGATGCAGAAGAGCATCCTCTCTGCCACTGCCGGCTCTCCCGCTACGCAATTCCCATGACCTCGTCCCTAGTCTCAGCAAGGGTCATTGGGAGATAGCTATCTATATTTAGTTAGTCCAGTGAATCTGTAACTAAAGGGATTCGCTTCCTGTTGAAACACTTCCTAACCTGCCCACAGCTGGCAGGGTGCTGTCGGTTCAGCCATGCCTGGGCTTGTTTGACTTTAGGCAACATCCTGACGGCTACCGGGAGGTGGCTGCTGGGCACGTCGGAGACAGGGGATAGATTCTCCACTGGTACTTCTCTTTTTAAAAATAATTCAAAATCTTCATAATAAATTGCAAGTTCTTCTGTTGCACTTCAACACCAAGGAGGTTTTCAAATGGCTCCCTCAAGAAAACATCCAGAACGAACAAACACAACGGGGGGAAAAGCTATACCTGCAAAGCAACGCTCTGGAGTGTGGTCCCAGAAAAGCGGGAGGTTTTCACCCTGATATCCCCTTTCTAAGGGGATAGCAAGAAAAAATGCAAAGGTTTCCTTGCCATACTCCTGTTTCTTTGCTTTCTCCATCCCCAGCTGGCCCAAGATACACGTGCAGCCTGTAGAGGAGCTCTGTGCAGCCGGTGCATCGCTGTGGCTGTTCACATCAGTGCTCTGATGGTGCAAGGTGCTTCAGAGGAGCTACTCACAGGTTGTACATCTTCCCCCTGCCACCAAAAGCCTCTTTTCCATGAAGTTACGCTCACAGTATAAAGCTGTGTCATAAAATAGCCTCACTGCTATTCCCACATGCGAGACCCAGCAGTTGTATTCAGAGACATAAACCACAGCGAGGGTCACTCTCCAGTGCCTTTCAGAAGGAGTGACTTCTGATAATAGCTCCAAATGTCAAGAGTCTTTGTGCATTAATGTTCTTTGCATGGTGCAATTAAATGTCGTCCTTCAAACCTCAGTGGAGCTTCTCCCCGAGGCACACTGATGGCACAGAAGCATCCCTCCCTCGGACGCCCAGCTGGCTGTGCCTCTTGCAGTGAGCAGCCACGCGCTTCTGTGGAGCCATAGAGCTCTTGTCAGGCTCTGCATGGGAGCAATATCCAGGTGAGAAGCATTTGGAAAAACTCATGGGAGAAGGCAACGAGTGCAGAGCCTGGAGTTAGATGCTTACATTAGAAATTCATCCAGGGATGATGTCCCAGGCAGCTGCTGTGCTGCAATGGAAATACTGACTAACCACGGGAAGGCAACAACTACCAGGAGAGCTCTGCTATCCCACCAGGGGCTCCATGTCACCAACCCTTCCGTCAGTACTGACATCGTTTTTGCTGTGTCTGAAGCTGCAGCAGACCCAGTGCACAAGTGTGCTGCTGTGGCCAGGCTTCACAGAGTGAGAGCAAAGCCGCGCTCCACCGAGCAGCAGATCGCCCGCTGCAGGAACCCAAGGGGCAGCAGGCAAACCTGCAGGATCTGCATATGCAAGGTTGCCACTGGGTGGCATTGCTAAAGGCTGCTGAATCAATTATCCCTTTAATTAGACACAAGTGCGGATACATAGCTGATAACTGCTTCAAGTTACTGAGGTTTTCCATAGCCCAAGGCCACAAAGTTGGCAAATGCTAAGGCAGAGGGGAGGATGGAAAAGCAATGAGATGAAACAAGGCAATGTACTGCTAAACAAAAAGGAGATAAACAAAAGAAGCAAGAAATAGTAAATATATTCATTTCCAATTTCTCAAAAACCTGCAGACATCCCTCTCCTTTCTCCCTTTAAGAGAAGGAAGATGCTCTCTAAGATGTTTCTGGGGTACTTAGGTCGGTCCCTGCAGAAGAACAGAGATTCCCTGCTCCTGCAGCAAATGTTGTTACCAGTCAGAACACCGCTGTTCCAAAAACACTTTGCAGGGGCTGGGGTGCATCCAAACTTGTACACCCAAACTCAGGCTTGCAGGCTGGTACTTCTGACACACTGTCCGTGGCAGCATCAGCTCCCACCCTGAAGTCTCTCAGGAATCTGGGTCATGAAGCGAGATGTACTGCTTGTGCTTCCCGGCCAAGCTGGTGGTGCTCTCCAGATGGCATGCAGAGCCCTGATTGCAGCACAGCAAGCGGCCCACGAGCCCAGCACCCTCCCGAGACCCCTCTCTCTGTCACAGATGTGCCATTTGTTAGCGCAGCTCGGGCAGAAAGCTGCCAGCACTGCCAACGCAAGCAGGGCTGAGGCAAACGCTGCACCTGCTGTGTGGGTAAATGGATGGAGGGGGAGCGCAGCCAACATTTCTGGCCTGGTTTTCACTCCAGAAACGGGGAAAATTCTGCCTGTTCTGGTACATCACATTGCTGCTCCAGGGATGACATTGCTGCTCCCTGCGTACCGAGGAAGAGGAGCATCCCATGGTGTCACTGTAGCCAGATGGAGAGCAGGGACCCCATGACGTGGACAGGCTTCCAGCACGGTAGCTCTGCGATGTTTGCAGCCAGTGCTGGCTGCTCTGGGCTGGATTAACCAGCGCTGCTGTCTGCAGGCAGACAGAGCATGGAATAGATATGTCTAGGCAAAATAAATCTTGGTAAGTTATTGGGACTCTCTGAAACAAGCGGGGAAGATCGGGTAACGATATCCTTCACTGGCCGGAATGGTACAGGTGATAAAGGGAACATACGCAGCAGAAGATTTAGGTTTTAAGAACCAGAAAAGTCTTTGGCAGCAACCTTTAAATCAAAGTGTGTGTGAATTATGGGCATTACACTAAAATGGCTGTGGCATAACATTTTTCCCCCAGTTCTCAGGGTTGAAAAGAAGCTCTACATCAAACATGACTGCAGGCAGATTGCGTAATGATGCACGTGAAGTCCTAGCAGCGGTGGCTGCCCTGATGAAGGGCCACAGTATACAGGAAGGAATGTAAAACATTTGTACTGGATGGGGAGTTCAGCATGTCGCTCCTGATTCAGTTGCTGTACTCCCCAGCCAAGGACATGGCAGAAAAAGGATGGAGATTGTTAAAAAGTTGCTGGGGGCTTGGGGGACAGAAAGGGGGGGACCAGCAGATTGTAATTCCTAACTCCTGCCTGGTTTTCCCCATTTATTTTCAAGCCCTGTCATAATTAAGCCCCCCCTCTTGGCTGCATCAACAGAGAGCAAGTCAGCAATGAGGCCTTGCATAAATCATAGCCCATTTGAGAGGAACAAGCGAACGGCGAGCGCAGCGTGAGCAGGGTCTCCCAGGGACGGCACCGCCAGTCGCTCCCAGCAGGAACCGATGGTGGCCTTTCTGTTTTACTGGTTCGCTAGAACTCAAAACAAAACAAAGCAGGGACAAAGGGCGGGAGGGAATAAATGTACAATCCTCCCATTCAGATGAAAGAAAGGGAAAGTAAAACAGTAAATATCGCAGTTTAAGGGAGGACGCTCTGACCCGCAAAGGGAAGCCACGCGGTTTAACCCTCTGCACACCACAGCTACCCGGGGCCACGTCCCTCTGGGAAATGGGTGACAGGAACGTGGTGACACGTGGACATCGTGCCTGGTCAGAGCAAGGAGGCTGCGTGCTCTCGCGTGCCCATAAAACCCTGAATGGGAATCCCAGGTGGGTCTGCAGCTCAGAAAGAGATGCTGGAAGGAAAGGTAGTGGCACTGGGAAGGCGCTGCTGTGAGATGTAGGAACATCAGTGAATTCCCTGCTTGCTTCTCAGCGACCCATCTGACCCTGTTCAAGTCAACTCCATGTCAGACCCCACCTGCAGAGCTGATATCACAGCACCTCCCTCCTCAGTAAGGGTGTTGCAAGGAGAACACACTGAATAGAGAACTAACAGTGCTCGTTTCCTTTGACAAATTGTTTCAGAATAACATCTGCTGTTGTTGGGACAACATCCTTCTTGCCTGAAGGAAGAAATACCCCCTAGATGAGTGTCTGCAGGGTGTGATGGGGACACAGATGACCACAACGTTGCCATGCTTCTTGGATGGGAGGAAGGATTCAGAAAGCTGTTCCTGCCATGACAGGACCTCATTCCCATTAAGGATGTTTGTCAGCTGGCACAGGTCTTCACTGATATTTTCAGCCTCTAGTGCAGGGTGCTGCTTCTCCTGTAGGGCTCTCTGACCTTCAGGATGGACACTGAGGTGAACTCCCAGCTCTGGGATGGGAAAGCTGGTGGCCTGGGCCAGTGGCTCCGTGTTCTTCATCATGTTATTCTGCCTCCATCTACTTGCAAGGAAGGGTTAAATCACACATTTCAGGGTACAGGGGAGATTGCAGCTGGACTTCTTCCAGCATTTGAAGACGACAAGCATCTTATGAATGAACTTTCCCAGACAGCATCCTTGTGATGGAAAAACAACGCATCAGGAACTGCCCTGTGCCTTAAAAACTCAGCTCCTCAATGAGAGCTCAAGTGTCTGGAAACACTACAGGAACTCCCACGTTAGCTTAAACAGGTGTCCGTACGAAAGGGGAGAGAGCTGCAACGAGATGGATGGCCGGTCTTTTCTCATGCTGTCATGCTGAGGGTTTCCAGCCAGAGGAAACCCACAGGGAGGGCAGAGCAGCAAGTCTGGGATACCTGACCACTGCTGTTGTGCCTCCAAGGCCTCCCCAGGAGCAAACAGGGAGAAGCTGAAGGTGGCTTTCAGCACCGAATGACCTTGTTAGCTTGACCCCTCAGAGCTCTGCAAAAAACCAACGCAGCCCCAAGACCAAATGCTGAGACTCAGGAGAACGGAAAAGCCAACACTCCCACACTGTTCAGCAGAGGTGTGATGGGAAGGGAGGTTATTTCTCACTAAGCCGCTGCGACATTTTTCTTCTAATGACTTAACTGGTATGGAAATGGAAATTCTTTCTGGGTGATATTTCTAGACAGAGACTAATTGACTAAGAATAATACAGGCAGCTTTCATACCACTGTGCTGGTTTCGGTGTCAGCGGAGGCCAGCTGTGTTTTCTTTTCAGCGAACAGTGCCTACAGTTTGCATCCAAGGTCAGTCCCGAGGGATGGTAAAGCATAATAATCCTAATGATGCTTTGTCCTTCAGTGGCAACATCTTGTTAAGGTTCTGAAAGCATTTCTAAATATCTATTTCTAACTGTAATACAGCAGTATCCACAGGTACCACCTGAGAATAGGAGGCATAGTGCTTAGCCCAAGGTGTTTCCCTGCCAGAAGTTCTCCTCTCACCAGGCCCCAGACTGGAAGGCAGCACTGGCTTGTGTCCTCTACAGGAGGGGAAACTGAGGCACGGAGCACTGGGAGGTGCTCCCCGAGGCCATACACAGGGTGCTAAAGCTGCAAACAGCACTTGGGCTGCAGCCTCAGGTGTGTGGAGCAGCTTTGTTTCTTCAGTTGTTGCTCTTCATGCAGTAAATCATTAACCATAATATAGAAGGGCCTCTAATTTCCAGACATAAATCCTTGATATGAACCATTCTTGATTCATACCGAGGCCCATCAGATTGTTTGGTACTGAAAAGGATCCATCATGGCTTTTTTTTTTGACATGCTTGGTCAGAAACCCACAAGTAAGTGACCCCCAGCTTGTGGATACAGGGGAAAGAAAAGCCAGGGAGACTGACGAACTAAACCAAACCTAACTTGCTGACCATAGGCAGAGAAAGTGCTGGGAAGGACAGCTGTGCTGAGCAGCAACACCCTCTTTGCCAGGGCCAGCGGCTGCATCCAGCCTGGTGTGGTCATGTAGGAACGCAGAGAACATGTTGGAGGCTCCGCGGCTGCAATTTCAGGGTTGGTGGTAGACAAGCTGGTTGGTTTCAATCACAGACATGGCAACGATTGTTTCTCTTTCCTTGATGCCTGTGGTTCCCCTGAAGCCTACAGGGATAATGAACGTCCCCTGCTAACCCAGCAGAACGTTCTCTCTTGCGGTACACTGAAATGCAGCTCAGTGCCTCTCCTGCTCAGGGCCTGGGTCCTTTGGCTGCTGTCTCCTCTGAAAGCATGTCCACCTGAACTGTGACTTTATCACTTTTCTATGGGAAAACCTCTAGCTCAAAACAGACCCCATGGCCCCTGGCAGTGCTGTTTGTTGAGAGCTTCAGCTAGACTACGAGACGTGTTTCCTATGTCACAGCTGGAGCACCTGGACCACAGAGAGGTTTGAGGTGGTCAGAAGCCCCTGGCCACTGCCCTCTGCCTGCACACTGCTCATCCAGAAGATGTTAAACACAGGAGACCATCAAACAGACAAGAAAAACAAGGAGTTTACCTGCTCACCAACTTTCCCTGGTCGGCCGTGGTTTCCTGGCTCGCCCTGCATGACAAGAGGAGAGAAGGCACATGGTTAGCTGCTGCTCCCAGTCAGCCCCTCACTCATTACAACATGATTCTGTGTACACCATCATTTAGGAAGCTGCTTCTGAATTGTGGAAAACCAGCAAGAGGCAACCTCTTACAAGAACTTCTTACAAAGCCCAGTTTTTTGAAAACTAATCCAAAGCAAGAAACATAGCTGCCACAAACATGGAGACAAACATGACACAAACATGAAACGTGCTGTTTTGAGTGAAATGCCCCTAAAAGCTGTTGGTCCTGCTGTGGTGACATAACCTACACAAACCCAAACTCAAACATTGAAACATAAGCTGCCTGCTCTCCTGTGGCATAGCCTAGTCCTGGGTGATTTATCCCTATGGTTAATAAGGCGTGAGTTCTCATTGGGGATCCTCTTGAAGCCGGGGTGTTTCTACCCCATAATGTTTCTATCTGAACAGCTGAGTAAAATGGACAGATGAAGGCAGAAATGCATCAGCCACAGGAAGAGTGATTAATCAAAAGATCTGAAGAACATCTAGTAGAAGCAAGAGTGTGGATGCCATGGGGAGGTGTTGTTCCTGAGTGACAGCGGAGAAGGGATCGAGAAAATTCACCGGCTGGTGGAAGGATCAGAATAACAAAAAGCAACCCAAATATTCCCAGGCAATGCTGCACCCTGATTCTGCTCTTACAAAACCTCCACCATAGGCAAATTACTGTCACATGGAGCAGGAAAACCACAGGAACGACGCACACAAGCTAAATCATAGTGTAGGATCAGAGATGTTCAGAGAACGGGGAAAATGAAGGCTGAAGAGAAAAACAGGAGGAAGAGGAGAAATCCAAACCTGCATGTGGGACAGCCATGGCAGCATGAAAGGCCAGCACGGTGCCCCTGGACAGGCCATCCAGGGGCCAGAGTCACCGTGCAGCAGTATTGTCTCTGGGTGACGGCAGCTGTATTTTCTCAGTAGGCAGATACTCCAGATGTGCTGCCAGACCACATTTTTGCTATTTACTGCTTGAAGAGGTTGTTTTTGTTGGGATTTCTCTTTCCTTTTGAGTGTGGGTTTGTGGAGCGGGCTGCCCTGGGATGGCTCCTGCTGCTAATTAGGCAGCAGAGATAGGAATGATGTACATTGTTTTAGAACAAAAATGTGGAGAAACAATGGAAAATAACATGAGATGATGGAGGGTGGTGGTGGTGAATATCAGAGAAACACTATATAACAAAGCACATGGCTCAAAAAACACACCATCATTCTTCCTTCTGAAGAAAACAAGCAAGAACCGAGACCCCAAAATTGAAAGAAAAAGATAAAACCTCAGTTCCCCTTGTCCTCTCTGAAATGAATACCCTAGGCTTGGAGCACTATGAAATTGAGAAAAGAGACATCCCTCCACCTCTTCTCCCTTCTACTCACTGCTTCCCTGATCATTAACCAACTCTTTCCTCACCTTTGGACCATCAGGACCAGGTCTTCCCGGAAATCCCTTCCGGCCAGGTCGACCCTGAAATACACAATAAATATGAAAAGCTAAATAATGACTCCTGCAGCTGCCCTGGGTTACAGCAATGTGTCTGTGAATCCATATAACAAGGTGCAGCTTACAAGCAACGCTCCCAGCCAATCTATCGTGCTAAGGATGCAGCAGTCCTCACTGATGCCAAGGCAACACAAGAAGAAAATGCTGTCTCGAGTGACATTGGGTTTGATTTATGTGGAACATGTTCAGACAGCTACTCTAAGGTTCAGCACATTTCTGCCCCTGTAGCTTGATTCCATTGCTTAAACATCACATCAGAAACATTATTCATGGACTGTAATCAACCAAGCCAAGGTATTTGTTGCTGCCTTTTAGCTCATTCTCTGCAGTATTTAGTTGGATTTATTCGACTTCCAGAAATTTTCCTGTGATGCCAGCAAAGACACCAGCTTCCTGAACATCCAAAGATGGCACTTCCCTGGTGTTGGCAGGGACGTGGCCATGTAGGCTTCTTGTGGGCTCTATCCCTGGCATCGAGAGAGGGTTTGGGAGCAGGAGTGTCCCTGCAGTGGAGCAAGCCAGGCTGACATCCACAGCTAAATTTAGAAAAGCACGAATCCCTCTAGCTAGGAGAACAATTACGGCATTCTCCCAGGCACTGAGGTAACTGGATTTGTTACGTTGCTCCAAGAAAGGAATAAAAGTATCTAATAGAATAATGGGGGAAATGCAAGATAAAAATTTATTTCCTCATCCACCTAGAAGCTCTCAGCAGTTTCCAATTTACAAGATATTTCACTATCTTGCAATAACAATTATGTTCATAACCATTATAAAACCCTGTGAGCTGGCAGGCTCACAGATACAATAATACTCTTTTTGCTTCTCTTAACTGCATTTCTGCAATACATCACCATGTTCAGCGTGATGTAGATGACAAAAAGGACTCTACTTCAATGTCCTGTCTTTTTTCTTACTTTTCCTTCCACTTTCATTGAAAAATACCATAAATCAAGGAAGCAAACAACAGAGCTGCTTACAAAGATGCTTTCCAGTCAAAGTACTTTATCTTGTGTATGAATGTTAGATAGTTTTTCAAGGTCTGAAACTTTAAACAAATTATAAAATCAGAGTCTTACTCAACATCCTGTGAAAGACTGTTTTGTGACTTTCATATGTCCTGGATCAAGCGATTGGACAATGCAATATTTTCTAGAAGAGCAGATGACTTCCCACTTTAAGCCAGAAGGGTTGAAGCTTCATGTTATTTATACTACAATTTCATGGCAAAGTCAACAGAGCTGGTAGTAACTGAGTAAACCACTAAAACTTACCTCTGGACCAGGGACTCCTGGTGGTCCTAAGGGTCCTTCATCTCCCTGAGGAGAAAAGAAATTAAAATAAAGGGCAAAGTAGTGACAAAGCCTGGTCTCACCATGCATAAGAATGAAAGGTCTGCAGTATGAGCAGCAGTTAAACACAGGCTGCGTGTTCAGCTGTCACATTTTAAAAACTGATTCCTGCTGAACCCCTACAGCAGGAAGCTCAACATCTCTGAGGCTCCCCAACTCCTCTCCCCACCACAGGAATACAGTCTGAAGTCAAGTCCTGCCAGTAAAGGCCACCCAAAATTTGACCGAAGTCAACACCAGTTGGGTGGGCTTATCACGGGCTGCATTTGGCCCATGGGATACACTGGACATGCTCACAGGGCTCTGTTTCATTTGATTTGGCAGGGATATGGATGCTGTTGAGCTCTCTACTCCTTTTCTTTCTTTCTTTTTTTTTTTTTTTTCCCCCACGAAAACAGAGATGCAAAATTTCCCACAGAACCATTTGGCAACTGCATGGAGGTTTCCCTTTTGCTTTCAAATGGGACTACACTTGCTACACGGTGGAGCTATCTCAAAATCTCACACAGCAATTGGACTCGGTCTTCTCCCTTGGCTCTGCACCAGTTTCTAATGTGATAGGATCAGATCTACAGTTTCTAGGAGACCTTCAATTAAGCTTCACAAAAATTATCTCAAGTGTCTAAAACCAACTGCCAAGAGAAATTAAAAGCGCCCTTGGCAGCCACGGTTCTTGCTGCTCTCATTTAGGTGGTCAGCCGTGGTAATGAAGCGGCATGAGCTGGCGGGCTGAACTTGGGACTGGAAGTCAGGAACCCAGCCCGGTGGGCTCAGACAAGCCACCCACAGTATGCCACATTTGTAAAGAGGGTGTAATTCACAGCCTTGACCTTCTGCTTCAGGTAACAGAAGCAGTGAAGGCACAGTCGTATTCTGTGGTGCACATTCAGAGTCCCTCAGCACAGCTCACGTCAAAGTCCATGTCCATGTCTTCAGTCTTACTTTTATGCTCACTAACTAGAGTAAATTGAAGGCAGCTTGGTCATGCCTGCCTGAACCTGGAATGCAGGGCTTCGATTCCCTTTGTAAATTGCCTAGAATATTTTTTCCCTATTTCAGTGCAAATAAATGAGCTAATTTGCATTAATCACATTTAGAGAGCAAGCAAAAGAATTCCCAGAAAAAGTTCAGAATGATTGGTGCTATTAGTCTGAGCTGCTGCCCATGTGTGCACTAAGTATTTTTTGCAAAATGTATCATGACTCCAAACAGCTTACACTGGTCTGACCCAGAATAAACTACACTGAAGTCGCTGGAGTTGCAATGGGATAAGCAGGAGGGCTCTCGGGCCTTCTCTGCTGCCGCCATGAAGTATTTGCAGCTCCAGGACAATTAAATCAATGACAATTTCCCCTTGTCAATGACTGCGACTGGAATTAAGCTTCAAGTCTTCCTATGCAGTGACAGGTGAAAGCTGCAAGCTCTGAGATGCTGGGGCAAACAAATATTTGCAAATAGCAGTTTCAGTTTCTGCAATCTTTTTACTAATAACGTTGCTCCATGTGAGACAGCAGAGTCTGCAGGTCTCACAGTTGAAAGAAAGCACACTTAAAAGGAGCAGAAAGCAAAAGCCAGGTCAGGGCATGTCTGTGCAAAGGGATGTGCAGGGAAAAGGGCATTAACATCCGTTCAGGAGTGTGTGTGGGTGTGGGGGAACAGACTTAAGAAGAAAAGCCGATGCAGAGTTTAGGGTCAGGGGATGCCAGCAGTGACTGGAGGCAAGGGCCTCAGGGCCTAGGGGAAGCTCCTCTTCTGTGGGTTTCTGACCGGTGAATATAAGCATTTACTTCCAAATTCGGAGGGACAGAAGCATTTCAAAACACAGGCACCACTTCAGTGTGCATTAATCTTCAAAATTCAACATTATTCTTTAAAACCAATCTGCTTTTTGTCTGAGGACACTCACCTCTTGTCCAGGCAGTCCTCTCGGCCCAGGTAAACCTCGTGCTCCCGGCTTCCCCTGAGAAGAAGCCAAAGGAAAAGATACTCAGAAAAATAGTAACATTAGCTCAGAAGGGCCATTAAAATGAGAAAGTCTCTTTCACAGCCACGGGACGTCATCCAACGTCAATTTTGTTACAGAAAAAAAAGTTGAAAAAAAAAAGAAAACCCCACTCTTGGAGGGACCTCAAGCCAAACAGACCAAGCTGAAAGGCTGGCCAGGACAGTCTTGAGGAATCTCCAGGGCTTTCTCTCTCCCCCCTTCCCACTACTTTGTTTTCCCTGGCTGCCTCCCACCCCTACAGAGCTTCGCTCTCAGCTCCACTCACCTTTAGGCCTTCAGGGCCATTTTCTCCCGGCGGGCCGATGTCCCCCGGAAAGCCCTGAAGAAAAGGAGAAACGGTTTGGGTGCAAAGGACTTCTGCAGCCTCTGTGAGAGATTCAGTTAAAGGCTGAATGCTGTGAAACTGGTTGTATGCTGGTGGTGTCCCTGTGTGGGCCACCACGCAGCACCCAAAGGGAAGGAAACACCGCAACGGGAGCCGCACTATCGGCTGGACACAAGGGCAGCCTTCCCCAGCAGCTCCCTTTAGGTCCATCGTCTGAGGAGATTTATTGCTGTGAGGGCCTTCCTGTCATCACAGGGCTAAAAACGGCAATTTGGGTTTTAATTAATCTTTATGAGTCAGCGCATAATCTCACTGCTCTGAGAAACAAACTGCACGCCTCGGCGACAAAGGGCAGCGGGCGAGGAATTAGGAAAGGTGCTGACATGCTCATTAGCGGCCGCCCTCAGCCAGGCAGCGGCTCCTTTCCACCCACCACCCCTTCGCCGAGCACACAAAGGAATCTGCAGTTATTTCCAATAGCAACAAAGAGCAAAGATTGCTAAGTGGCAGCACTTGACCGAGAGCCCTTCCAGACCCAGTAAAATACCAGAGCAGTGATGAAGGGAAAACAGACCATCGTTCGTGCTGGAAGAGGCTCTCTAGCATCTCGCAGGCATTGTCTGGTTGCTTATGAGGGAGAAAAACCACAATACGCCGGGGGAAAGCCGAGCCCGGGTTTAAGGTATCACCATAAAAATTTTTGTTAAGGGCAGTGAGGGTTGTTTTCTACTTGAAATGGTATTTTGCAGGCGAAGAAGTGAAAAAAAAAACAAACAACCACAAAATCTTCAGGATATCGATGACAAATAGAGAAAGAAGAAACTAGGAAAACATGAGATGCAGAATGGGTCACGAGCCTATCTTGGTCCCCTCATAGCCACTTATGTCCCATCATATCCTAGCAGAGGAGTGAAGCCGCAGGCTTGAAAAGAGGAGGGTAGGTGGAAAGTGAGGTGTAAGACTCAAGAAATTAATCTTCTGCCCCAGAAGAACAGCCAAAGAACAAAAAGGGTCGAAGAACAATATGATGAAAAAGACTAGTGTTCACAGAGACTGGCTGGTGGCTGTGAGACCATGTGGGGCTCCATCTCTGTTCACCACTGTTTTTTCTTACAACTTTTGGAAGCTCCGAAGAAAAGCCTTGAGAGCTTCCCTCTGCAAAACAACAGGATGTTCTGCTTTGCAGCGTGTGTCTGCCAAGCTGTTAAAAGTGAAAGATGGGGAGAGGTGATGGGTTGTGACATGCTGTGTGCCAAGGGACAGACAATCTTTGGAGACAGACCTTTTGGAACAGGAACAGAACAAGATGTTACGTACGGGACTTGCAAGTAACAAAATAGGAAGAAAAAGGCTTGGAAAGATCAGGCAGAAAGACTAACTGCAGATCAGCCAATGTGAGTGTAGGGTTGTCAGAGGGTACAAGATGGACAGTTTGTCCCATTTCCCTGTTTGAACAAAACCGGACCTCCATTGATTAAAGAACAATGAATCCCACCAGACAGCAATCCCCAGCACTGTGGGACATACCTCAGGGCCAGGTGGTCCTGGAAACCCGACCGGACCTTTGTCACCAACTTTTCCCTGCAGAAATCAGAAAAAAATGGAGTAAAGTGAGCTAGCTCCCAGCTGCTGGCTTTCCTGTTGAGCAGAGCATACCCCTGCCAAGCTGTCTTTCCAGCTGGGCACTCAACCTTTGGAAAGGGAGATTAGGAAGCAGAGGACATCTGGTTACTTACCAGGGGGCCTGGCTTCCCTCGTGCCCCAGGGACCCCAGGCAAACCTTGGCTACCCTGAGAAAGAGAGAGAAAGAGAGGAGTTTTGAGAAAACACAACAAAGCATCAAAAAACACCAAATCCCCCTGCTCCAGCCCCAGATTCTGCAGAGACAGGAGGAGTTTCTAAGCAGTTTCTTAGCCCTGCAAGGAGCCAGGACAATTGCCCTGGTATCAGTGAGATGTCTCTGCTAAAGCTGGGGATGACTTTAGCCCTGAGGAGCACATGAACTGCTGCAGTTGGCTGTGGCTCAGGGCCATGTAGGCCCCAGTGTGGTGCTAAGTACAGCCTTAGTCAGCATCACGTTGTAGTCCTGGGGGAGCAGTCATTTGCTCAGCAGTTCCACACAGCGTTAAGTGCTTCACTGGGTCAGGGTTTAAGTTGCTGCACCGAGCACTCAAATTCTCTGAGTCGGCAGCCGCTGGACCACACACAGGCACACCAGTCCAACCCTGTCCCATCATTTCCAGTTTCTGCATGAGAATATGGCCCTTTATATGGAAAGCCACCAGCAGAACGTCTTTTATTATAAGTAACAACAAAATCCATCTAATGACATAAATTTTAGCAGAGTACTCCAAAGGGGAACTATCTAAAGAAAAGGACCTGGCAACAGGCTGCAGTTAGCTCCAGCTCCTCATGGCTTGAAGAGGCATAGAGAGGCTGGTGGCCACACAAATTACCCATAAAAGGGGAAAAAATGATGAAGAAAAGGGGAACAATTACCTTGTCTCCTTGGAAGCCAACATCTCCTGGCACACCTGCTCCTCCCTGATCACCCTGGATACACACCACCAAAGAGAGTTAAAAGAGGCAGCAGCAATAGCCCAAATGCCCAGGTAGATGCTAGACGGTGCAATGTACAGCCAAAGGCTCATCACCAGCTCCATTCAAAGCTGAACTGGTGACAAACTGTAGATAGCATTAACTGTAACAATGATCCTGAACACTGTGTGCATTTCCCAACATTGATTCCGAACTGAAAAATCAAACTGCAGGGAAAGAAAAATATGAAAGTGCAAGCATTGTGTTTCCATGGAGGCTGCAAGAAGAGAAGCTACGTTCCTCTGGCTAACAGCAACCGTGAAGGTGGCGAAGTGTTAAAATTCAGCTGAACAGAAGAGTTAGCTTAGCACTTGATGAATGGGCCTTTTCTCTCATAAGGCTCTACAGCACAGAAAACAATACTCAGGGTCCCTGCTTCAGGCACCAGAGATCAGTTCTCTCCCAAAAGAAAACAAGAGTAACTTCTCGTAACGCTTTACAACCATCCCACTGGCAGCATTTTGGGTGATTCCCTGGGAGGGGTAGGCTGCTGTTTGCTGGGATGGGGATTCCAACTTTGAGCACAGCATCAGTGACAATATTTTCCACCTGAGCTGTCTTTCCCCTCTTCAGGACTTCCTAACGCATTCCGACTCCCTGTGTAGAAGTAGTTATCCCTAAAGGAAGGATTTCTTAGAAACAGTGGCTATCTTGTATTACCTCTTAGACCTGCTGTTGGACCAGGTAACCTCCTGAGGTCCCTCCCAACCTCATTTGTACAGTGATTTACATAAATAAAGGCTGAGTCAAGGAGGGTGCAGAGAAAATTCATATATAAATAAAAATTCAATACATAGGAAGTCAAAGGAAGAGTGACTATCAAAAACTGGGTACACTGATAAGACCCACCAGAAGTAACTGCTTGAGGAGCTGTGTCCCATACATGGCACACGCATCCAAAATGTTCTTCCCAGTAAGGGAACAAGACACAGAAGAGTAAAAGGATCTATGTTTAAACATACTCCACGTGGAAGACACATGGACTTCTGCTTCAGAGCCAAAGCCCACAGAGAGATGAAAGAGTAAGTCTACTTCTACTCAGGCAAAAGCCACCCACTTGTTATCGAAGGGTTGAAGTAATTATAAGTACTGTGGCAACTTGCATGGGATAATGAAATTGTGAACGGTTAAGACTTGACTTGGGAAAGACTTTTTGGACACAACTTTTCCAGAAGAAAGTTAATTAAGAAGCATGAAGATTCAATGACGGAAACATTTCATGGATTCATGCTAAATTTGCTTAAATGTTTTGGTAAATGTTCTCAGAACATTTGACTGAATCATCTTCAAAACAAGTCTTTTATATATCAAAATTGAAATGCCATTCTTAAAAAAAGTTAAATGCATTTACTCTTTTTTTTTTAGCCTGAAGTATTTTAATTTGAGTCAAACCAAACAGTTTGCTTCATCTAAACTACTTTCCATCTCCCCCTTTTATTTTGGCAAAGCAAGTAAATGGAAAAAATCAGCTATTTACACAGCTTTGGTTCAGATGAACCACAAGCATTAGATACAATAGGGGTGGCAAAAAACTACTGTATGGCCCAGCTCATTTTCCTGCACAGCAAAACAGCAGGGCACGAACGATGCATTGGCAGGGGCCATTAATACCCCAAAGCAAAACTGAGGTCCAGGGCACCCACTTTTAGCTGCCTTGGACATAAATCTGACACTGACTCAGGCTGTGTGTGCTTAACTCGAGGAACAAAGTAAAGAGGAGAGCTCAGAGTATTTATTAACAAAAAAAAAAAATGATGCTGAGATGACGAGAAGGGGCTGCAAGCACTCTGCTCATTGGGAGGGGGAGGAATGCACGATCTGGAATTGCAAATGGGATCTGCCCATGGGATATTGCCTGTGCTTCATGTTTCACCTATAAAAAGAAACGCAGCTTCACCCTGAGGCCCCTCTTCATGCAACACTGCACAGAGGGGGCTGTGAAGGAAGCGGCTGATCAGCAGGCGTGACGCAGGTTTGCTGCCTGCAGCACACAGAGGAGGTGTCCGGGCTAAAACCTCATTTTGCTCTTGATCCCACATCTCTTCTTCCAGGGTTTTCTGCTTGGCAATATATGGGGAGCTAACACTGCAAAACTACTCGAGGTGTTTTACCGAGCCATGTCCTTCACTAGTTACAGATGTCCTCATTCATAAAACTCCTTCATAGGAACAAGGAGCTAGGATTTCCTCCGCTTCCTCCACCTTCCCCCTGTGCTCATCACACCATGTGGCTTCTCAAGACCACTCTGCTTCAGGGTTATGCAGTAATTCCACTTCTCCCTGTAAGAGCAGACACAGCCCTGTCTGCCTCCTCTCCTTGCCTCCAGGAAAACATGGAAATGGAAACAGAAGACAGGCCCATTTTGTGGGAAATCTGAAGCTGCAAAAGCCACCATTAACTTCTGGGCTACCTTTTATGAGAAGGGCTGGCTAGCACTGGTGGGCTCTGCACATTAAGCTGCCACCCCTTGCAGAATACTGAACAAGGCAACATAGGAAACAACACCCAAAATACAACGAAAACCCCTGTCGTGGCAAAGGACAACAGCAGCAGCATTCCTGAAAGACGCAGCATCGCAGTGAGGACCTTTTCCCAAGGGGGAAGAGGCAGCAGCCTCAGGCACATGGCACCCAGCCACTTTGCATCATGTTTGGGCTTCAACTGCTTCTGGTCCAGCTGCTCCTGTGCAAAGGGGACAAATCTGCATGAGGCCACACACTTGGACTGAGACTGAGACAGATGGGCTGCACAGGAGATCGCAGACATCTAATTAAATCTTCATCAGCACATCCACAGAAAGCTCAGCGGGCTGCAGCTGATGGGGCTGGCCGGGCACGGGGTCGGGCTGTGCTCCAGGTACCCCAGGACACTGCAGGGTCCCCAGGGAGTGGCGTGTGGCACAGCACGGGCAGCTCTGCAGGGAGGTACAGAAGAGGCCAAGATCTGTAAAAATGTGACAGGAGAAAGACCCATCCTTTGCCAAGGAGGATGTGGGATGCTCTCGAAAGCCCCACTGCTCCTCAGAGCTGGGCTAATCCACAGGTGGTGGCAGATGGAAGGTGCGAGGAGCGACCCTTGGGGCTGCTCTCATCTGCTAGGAGCTGCTAATTATGAATGGTTACTGATTACTGTCAGCATGGGGCAGCGAGGTTTGCTGCTCTCTGCCCTTGCTGATCTAGCACTTCAGATGCTGCCAAATATCTAGGGCCTTTTTTTTTCTTTTTTTTTTTTTTTTCTTTCCCTTTTTAAATGTGAAGTTTAACTAGATTTACCAGCTTTCTGAAAGCCATGGCGGAGCAGAACATTCACCCCTCTCCCCTCTGACTGGATAATGGGAAACTTCTGCACTAATCCCTTGTGTGTCTTTGGAGAAAGATTCCATTTCTAAACGGGTTTATTAGAAACTGCTTTCAAGAGAATCCAACTAACATCCTCATACAAGATGCAGCCTTCAGTAGGCTGGGACTCTCTGGGGTAAGGTGCTGACGTGCTGCTGGAATGGAGATGTTCGGTGAGGTTGACAGCTCCTGTCGACTGCCTGAGCATCATTTGTGCTTGCTAGGACCTGGATGCATTCACCTTGCACATTCAGCACACTTGGCACATGGCTCGGTTCTTTCAGAGATGAACTAGCAATTTGGGGTGCCCACTTAAAGTCTCAGGAAAGACGCTTGGACAGCTGAAGACGGCAGCTCAGCTCCTATGGGAAATGATACATCTTGAACTGTTTCCTGAGCCCTGTTCACGAGCAGGGATGTAACCGGGACTCCCAGACTCTAACACAACTTCCTCTATGGGCCGTGCAACCTCAAGGTATGGTGCCAGCCCGTCCTTCTGCAGCGTCCTTCACAGTGCCCTGTGAAGGCACTGCAGGCAAAAAGCATCAGCTATAAGTCTGAACCAATCTGCTCTTCAAAGGGAGCTCAAGGACCTCACGTACTCATTGAGTAGCACAGCAGGATGGGTGTGCTCCAGCCAGCAAACACCAGCCTGCAGTGGCTGGACTGTTTTCTCTGATTAGTTAGCTAAGTTCACCTGGTAATTGCATCCCCAACACCCAGCAGAGAAGGGAACTGTTACCTGGGAGGTGACCGAGCTTTAAATGAGGATCTCTGCAGAGGCAGATTTCCACACAACCATGCTCTGGAAATGTTTCAAGAATGGCAGGAGGCAGACTTTCAGACTGACAGGCATAGAGAATAAGTGCATGACTCAGGCAGGTTGCTTATGTTTCTGGTCATAGCAGTAAGATAGTTTTGTCTGAAGATGATGATGGATGATTTTAATGAAGTCAAAATCTAATGGACAGAAAACGAATAGTAAGCAATCAGCGAAATCAGTTAAGATGTTCCAGCCCCAAAATAGTAGTAGCAGCAGAAATTATCAGTGAGACGACTGCTGGAGATGACAGAATGGAGCCTCCAACATAAATCAGCTCTATGCAGGGTCCTTCTGCAGCCCAACGGCTGGGCACTACGCAAACACAGAAATCCTGCCTCTACTTTCCAACACCAAGGATTTCCTTAGGCCAGACATTTCTAAGACCACCTTCAGCTGAAACGCATAAGGCCAAAACGAAGTGGGGGAATAAAGAAAGATTTATCACGCAGCTTCTAAATAAAGGTTGAGATGGAAAACATCTTTGTTGAAATGAGGCAGGCAACAAGAGGAAAGATGATGCCAGAAAGAACAGAGTCCAAGAGGCCAGGGTACACTTCCCACCTCTAGTATCTTCCTCCTCGATCACTTCTATGACTCAGAAGCCCTCATGAAGAGCATAAACATCCCATCCTCCAACCACATGTACATTTAGACCATGAGCTATTTGAAGGCAGCGATTTTCCCTTGCTATTAACTGAGGAAATGCAGCAACACCAGCTATCATTTACATTTCTCAGTGGTACCAGAGCATAAACAATTAAAACACAAATGTAAACAAGCTGTAAGAGGGGATGAGTGTTTTTGTTCATGAAACCCAAATTGGAGTGAGAGAAAATAAAATGTCTTGAGGCGCAATTCACTGAAGAATTATCGGAGTAAATGAACACAACAGCCTTTTGATCAGTTGGAGAAGGGATGCATTATAAACTGGGCCAAGAACCAAGTAACTGAACAAACCCCACTAAGCTGTTTCTGGCTAAATCCTCCCCCAAACATAAGGAGAACTGAGGAACTCATGCAAGCAGGTACAGCAAACTCGGATGCTTTGGCTAAAACCTGCAATGTCAGAGCTGCATGCATTCACCAGAGCAGATGAGAACTGTGGCCATCGATGCCTAAGTAAATCTGGTTCCCCTTTGCCTTGTGTTTTCCATCCCTTTGGCCTTCGGACTGCTGGAGAGGATACACACAAGCTGTTTGGAAGCTCTCTCTTAGCTCTGGTATCATTGTTAGTCTGATCTGAGTGTTTGATAGCACCCCAGGATATTCAAACTAAGGTCAGCTCCTTAGGGACAGAGGAAGCCTGAGCAGGAGAGATGGTTTGTCAGTCCTGGATCAGGAAAGGGCTGTAACAAAAGCCAGGAAGGGAGTCTGTCCTGTCCAAGGAAAATGCAGTGAGAGAGGTAACTTGGAAGGAAAAGGAAAGTTTCCCAGCACCCTAGGAGAGGAGCTGTAAGACTGAGCACAGGGCTGTTGGGAGATGGTGGGTAATTCTGCTCTTGGGACTGTTGTGAGGATAGCTCCAGGGAGAGCTGAAAACTGGTCATTTACTGTGATAGCAGCAACTGGAGAAATACTGGGGATAAATACAGAAGTCTGTGTAAAGCAGTGGATACTGGAATGTCCACGAAGTTTAGTTTTGTTAAGCACTGATTTAAATGCTGGCCAGTTCTTAATAGGTTTCTTCCGAGGAGCAGTCAGAAGAGTCTGTGGCCTCTGGGAATTGGTTTTGAGTCAAGAAACCATCTCCGATGTCTTAAACTTGTCCTAGAGAAAAAGCCCTTCTGTTGCCCTGTCCTTCCTCTCTACAAAAGTGAAAAGGCAGTACAGGGGAGAAATGGAAACTGCAGACAGGAGCCCTGGCAAAGAACTGCTATAACGTAATAAGAGTGGAAATAATTGGCTTGACACTACTTCCTCCATGTGCTGTTTTGGGCTACTAAATCATTCTCTAAAAGCAAACATCTAATAAGAGAATAAAACATCACACAGAAGGAGGAGAATACAATTAATGGTCATTTTGCATTGCCCTCCTGAGCAATCAGAGCCAACAATAAATGACTGCACCTCCCACTCTTTCAGACTAAATAAATCCTGCAGCTGAGTATCTGTAGGAGGATGGTTCTCATGACAATGAGACATTTACACAGGCAGATTCATGCTGATTTAGCTCAAGCTGCGTGTTTCTGTGCCAGCAGCACTAAATCATTGCCATCAATGCCCCTCTCCTTTTCTCTTTTTCCAAAGTGATTTATATCATTTCGGCATAAGGCAATTTCCTCTCGGCAGGAAGCTGAGCTGAGGTGAGCCTCTCGAACAGGAGCAGAGGTACCTAACACACAACATGTCTTCCTGGGGATCCAGTTGTTTGTCTGTTCCAGCGAGCTGTGCTGCTCACGTTTCCTCCAAACACATTTATGCAAACCCACTTCCAGTGTTAGGTCTTCACCCTCCTCCCCATCCCATCTTGTAGCCAATATAAAACCATAAAAGCCCAGCAAAACACCAGATAATCTTACAGTTACCATCATCAACAGTGTGAGACAGAAGCTCCAAAGAGGAGCTGAGCATCTACACTAGATCTACACTAGAGCCCCACGGAAAAGGGGATGTGGCAGATACCATAAAAGAAAGAAAAACAAAACTTTGCTTTCAGGAAAGGGGTAGGATGGAAGGGAGGGAACAAAGAGCCAGCCAGAGTGGAATCAGTACCATGGTGCTTAATAAGAAAGAGAAGCTAGAAAGGGGGTTTCCCATGCAAAATTAAAACACAGTGCAATAAGGGAGTATTCAGATCACCTTATCACCTTTCAGTCCATGTTCTCCAGGGTTTCCCATCAGCCCCTGAAACAAAAGAAAGTTCAAACTGAGACTGAGCCACCACGAAGACTTGCTCAGGTCTCTGACATCGATGTCCCTGGTGTAGCTGGTGGCTCAGACCCACAGCACTGGCCTGGCACAGCCCCAAGGCCAAATACCAGGTTGCTCCCAAAGCACGCTCCACCAAACCTTCAAACACCCTTCTTGGGCTGGAGGCATGCAGGGAAAATGCCCCAGGCATTCTCCAGTAACTTGCACCTGCTGCAGATCACCAGCAGGATGTTGTGTTGAGCAGTCCTGTGCCTGGGTGAATGGACAAGCAACACTGGGGACCATCCTTTCCCTCAGGATGGTCACCCGAGGGAGGAACAGAATGATCTTCAGTCGTGCCATGGAGGGACGAGAGCTCACATAACTCAGGTATTCTCTCACCTTTAAGCCTTTTGGTCCTGGATAGCCTATAGGTCCAACAGAGCCCATGTCACCCTAGTAAGAGAAAGAAAATTATCGAAGTCATTAGGTGCAAAACCAACAGACATCTGTATGTGGTGTCATGTTCTTCTCCCATCCAGTCCCCCAGTATCCCTCAATTTACAGGACCGCACCACTGACCAGCAGAAGTAGCATCCTGGGACTAGCCAAGAGACTTGTTATATGTGGACAGCTTCTAAGTAAAAATGCATGGGATGTTCGTCTCATGTTTAGCCTCTATTAGTTAAGGAATTCAGGGTGGTAAATTAGTGGCAAAATAATTAAAAACTAATTAAGAAAACACCTTGAAGCCTGCAACTGTTGTAGGGTCTGAGATTTTGGTTCTGTCTGTTCTTCCTGAATTCATACATTTTATGAATAGATTCTTTTCCCTCTTCCACCATTTGAAAAAATAAAATATTGAGCTGGTTTACTACAGTCCTGGAGCGTATTTATTCTTGGTGAAGTTACTCGTGGTCTCAGAAAGAAGCCACCACAGTATTCCTGAGTTCTCCAGAGGGAGGCTAAGGGAGTGTAAAAAAGGACAGAGACCCAAACAGCAAAAGAAAAGGCAGTGGTCAAGAAATTCAGGTTGCTACTCAGATCTGATATCTAGACGGATATGGGGAGGAAAGGGGAAAACAGGAAGGAAAGGACAGAGGTGCCTCAGCAACATGGACACTCGGCTGCAGGGAGAAGACAACCCGGCATCACGTATCGGGCCTTGTGCGAGAAGCCTGGGACACTGGAGTTCATGGTGGTGGTGTGTACCTGCACACGCACGTATAAAAGGAAGCCTTCAGTGGCCGACATTGAAGCAGGCTTTGATTGCTCTCAGCCCATGAAGGGAGCCAGTGATACGGGCAGCGTGTCAATAAACAGGGCCGGCCCTGCCGAGGGAGTGCGGCCCTGGCCCGCAGTCAGGGCCCGCAGCCACGCCGGGAGCGCTGGGCCGTGGCCCCTAACAGATGCCCTTTTCATGCCTCCCAGCATAAAGGCTTCTTGTAGAAAGGCGTTTACTCAAAGCTTTGCCCGCACAGCTAATTAGGAGAGCAAGAGGCTTTAGTTACCTCTAATTCTGCTCTCCAACCCCTTTTAAATGAGCCCAAACACCTGCAGGGCACGCGGAGGGAACAGCCGGTCCCCAGGGGGCTGTAGAGGGGAGGAAGGAAGGGATCGGGATCGGACATGGGCCAGCCAGGAGCAAACCCCAACGCCTCCGTGTGCCCTGCAGCCAGCCCAGGGCAGGGGGTGGCTGATTGCTGCCCTGCAGGGAGGAGAAGGCAGGCTGGAAGTGCCCCCTTCTCCCTGGGGAAATGGAGGGAATCACCCTTAGATCAGTCCTGCCAGGGTCGCTTCGGCAGCACAAATTCGGGAGCTGCTTGCTCTCCCGGGACACAGGATCCTTCTCAGTTTGAGCTGAATCTAGGGCTGAGGTTTTAATCTGCCTGGAGCTGTGCCAGCAGCCAGCAGCCGAGTGTCACTGCTGCGGCACGCGACTCCCGAAAAAACAGTGCTGCCAAGGATTGACTTTCTGCCTCAGAAGTAAAGCCAGGAAGAAGCCCACAACAGAAACCATCTACCTTTGCCCCAATCCCCCAAATTCAAGATACGCTTATACCACCATATTCTCTGCTTTTCCTCCAAGGAGTATAAAATCTCCAGGTTTGGTGCTCTGTGTTTGTGCAATGCCCAGTGCAGCCAAGGCCTTAATCTGGGCTGACTTACACGCTCCTGTAATTAAGTTAGGGGACGGCAAAAGGAGACTGTTTCTAACCATTCAATGCAAATTAAATTTTCACGGATTATCATAGCTGAGGAGGAACTATTTTGAAAGAAAGCTATAGTTGCTAACAGAGCCTACCACTTCTTGTGCAAGGAAATACCTTGAAACAAGTACTGAGCCCTAAAAATAAACCAGAATACGTTCAGCTGGGCATTCACTAACCCCTGCCACAGCTGCCAGGGGATGAGCTGCCACCCTTTCTTACAGCCATTTATCTCCTGCTGGGGAGGGGTGTAACGAAGGGTGGAATTTGGCTACGTATGCAATTACCTGGATTAGTGGTGGGACAGTGGGAGCATGCGCAAAATTCCTCTGTACCCAAAGGACAGACAGTTCCTGCACGTGGTCTCTCCAGTGAGCAAGAACTGTGCATCCTTGGGTTACTGCTCCCAGGGACTCGCTTTTTATAAGATGACAGATTCTGGCATGGAATGAATATTGCATCTTAGAAGAAATACCCTGGTAAATGTTATCAAAAGGGCGAGTTATCTAGCAGTAAGTGCTCTAACAGTAAATATTTACTCTGTTCCCTTTTGCTTAGAAAGGGTTTGCTCTCGTCCACCTCCCGGTCCACCAGCCCACTCCTCTCTCCCCAGCCGTCACGCCTCCCCCATACACAGTTATCCCTTTCACTGCCCAGCACAGGAAGGAGAAAATCTGTGTGTAGTTATGCACACCAAAAGGGTTAAAGCCCCGAGAAGCCAGATCTCCATTTGTTTTTATACTTACAATGAGTCCAAGGACTCCAGGAGGACCTGGGGCTCCCAATTCTCCCTAAAAGGAAAGACAGACCGACATGGTTATGGGCTCTTTGTAGACAAACAGAGGCTGAAAGGCAGCTCAGTGTTTCAAGGGCTTGAGGGCAGGGAAAACACCGTCCCTCCCCCTTCCTCCCCCCTCCTCAACCTCTTTCCCTGGCCAAAGTGATGGAGAGACTCCACTCCACTGATCCTGCTCTTGTGGGTGCTCAGCCTCTGCAGACACAGGGCTGCTTGTTGCTCTGCAGCTATTTGCAGGCTGATGTCCCCTCCCAGCAGCAGGCTGGATAAAAGCAGCATTTTATGTGCATGGGGCAGGCAGGAGAGCAGTGGGAGCTGCCTCGAGAGATGGGAAGGCTCGGGCAGAGACGGGGCACAGGGGCTGCAAAGCTAGGGTGGGATGGAGCGGCAAGGTGCTGCTCTGCACGGGGAAAGGTGAAGGTTTGGAAATGGTTAAGAAACAGTAAAACTCATGAAAAAATGAGAATGCAGATGAAAATTAAACTGGGCAATTTGAAGAGAGGGTCAGCTGGCTTCTGGTGCTAGTGGATGGGCCCTGGCAGTGTGGTTGGCACATGGGGTACTCCGAGGCTGAGAGCACCCAGGAGGGGTGGTATAACATGGGGGACCTGTAGCCTCCTCTGCGTGCTGCCTCATCCATCTGGCCTCCCCTTAGATGCTTTCCAAGTGGCTCAGAGCTCCCCATTTCAAGGCAGAGGCTGCTCTCCAGGTCTGCTTTGAATTCGCAGCTTCACCACAAACTCCCTCTGTGCCAGCATCCCAAAGACAGGCGGGTGCCAGGGGTACCAGCAGGTGCCTGGGAGCATTTCCTGGCGCAGGGCAGCAGAGAAGCTGTTAGACCCCCACAAATCACCCGTCCAGCTCCCCCAGCACTTCACCAACCCCTCGGTGAAGCTCAGCCTGTCCCTGTGCCTCTCCCTTGGCTGATATCCTGCTGCCTGTCTGCATGGACAGCGGGTTGCTTGTCAGAGCTGCCCTCACACACGTCCAGCTCCAGTAGGGCCTCCCCAAACAAGTGCACTGGAGCTGCTAAACTTCCCCTTGGCTCAGGCAACCCTACCCCTGCTCTGGATCACACTGGCTACTTTCTTTGACAGACCAGCTCGGTTTATGGCGCACATCTGGTGGAGTCCCCTTCGGTGCAATAAAGCTCCCCTTTTATGGCAAGATTTGCCCAGTGAAAGAATGAAGGAGAAGGGGACACAACGTGACTAAACATGCTCGGCCTTCCTGGGCAAAGGGTTACGTGTGTTTATTTTATGGGAAGTGGAGTAAAGGACTATTGGGCAAGCGCACACAAAAAGCGTTTCATAATCTCAACCAGCCTAAAATTGCTTTTTTATGGCCGGTTCCTTTCCTGCATACTTGGGACATCTGTGGAGCAATTGTTCCTCACGGGTGGGATTTCTGTGTCCTCAGAGCTACTGCAACAAGGTCGGCTTCAAGCATCCAGGCGAGGCCTGGCACTGCTAGGGTCAGCGAGGAGAGGGAACATCCCTGGGGACACTTGGTAGAGGAGCTGCACGGTGGCCTGGGTCTCCCCAGGAGCTCTGCAGGCTCCAAGGGTGGTTGGGAAGATCAGCTGGATGCTCAGCTCTGAGTCCCACCGTGTGGGACTGCCTAGATTTCTGAGTTATGTCACCAGGGTATTCCTTAAGAGAAAGGGTAAACGTGGAAACACACGGCCTCAGTCTAATGCAAAAGGATTTCCTCTTGGAAGAGGAGGGGGTGGACTCCTCTGGGAGAGGCAGGCCAGACAAATTGTTGTTTGAGCCATTCCCTATGCTGGGAAGGAAGGATTTCCAGGTGCTCCCTTCCTGGCCATCAGCAGTGACAGGCTGGTCCCTGACCTGCGAGGGAAACGGGGCTCCATCCTCCTCTGCAGTGCATGAATCTGGCACTGGGACATGAGACAAGGAGATGAATCAACAGTCCTTTCCCATGTCCAGTTCCTGTGATTAAGACACTAATTAGAGTGGCTAAAATGCTCCGGGAACGGGGATCTGGAATGCAATGGCTCGACAGTTCTCAGCGAGCTGCTAGGAGGGAAGAACGCCCCTGCGGTCGCGGGAGCCTTGGCTCTGGCTGGGAGGCATGGAAAGATCAGAGGCTGGCGGCTTCGGCCGTCCCCGTGCGACGGCAGCGGCCGAAGTGCTCGGGGATCAAACGGAGGATGGGGCAGCTCAGGACCCGTGGCAGCCTGCCCGTGATTTAGCTGCATGCTCCACCTAGCAAGCCCGGCATAGCTGTCTGTTCCGCAAACAGACTTTCTGGCATTTTTCTGTGTCTGTGACTCCACTCGTGACCCTGTGAACCTCCCTTCAAGTCCGCCGAAACAGTCTGTTTTCATTCTACGATCTCCAAGGCGCATTAATATTTAAAAGCCGTTGATAAGATGAAAGAAGAGCGATCTTTCTGGATGAATTAACGGAAAGGACATTTGCTGCTCCCCGATGCTCTGGGAACTGGCGTTCGGCTAACATCGAGCACATCTTCTGAATGGGGCTTAGACAACTAGCAAATTTAAATGAAAACAAAACAAGTTCTTTGTAGAAAAGGAGCCTTCCTGACCTCCAGGACTCCTGCTCTTCCTGGTGGGCTGGCTGGAAACAGCAATACAATCTAGAAAGATTTCTACTCTGGGACTACTGATTCCACTCTGACCCACGGCTTATGTTGACTGAGGGATGGGAAAACTGCAGAAGGATTCCTTGGGAATCTAATTCTTTCAGCTCACTGCAATTGTAACTCTGCTGCTGAATTCCCACAAAGGCTGGAGCATAGCTGAGCTTGGCCTGCTGGCTGGGGCTGCTTGTGAAAATAACTTTTATGCCGCATATGTGATGAATGGGAACTTAAGACGCGGAAGGCGCAGATTGCTTCACACAAATCACTCCATTGAACACCACAGCCACACTGCGATGTTGTGTGCGAACAGCCAAGACAGTATGAATTTCAAAGATGAATCAGGACGCCTTGTCTGCTAATTGAGGAAGAACTGACAGAGCCATTCAGAAAATAATTTCAAATAATTAATACATCTGATAATTTTACAGTCCACAATGGCATGTTTTGTGAGCAGTGGAAAACACAGCACATGCCCAACTGTTTGGCATGAAGTGCTACAAGAACAGAGCAAAATAATTCTTATTAGCATCCAGCTGCTCAGATGGTCTCCGGGACCATCCTGACCCAGTTCCCAGGAGACACATCCCATTCTTAGAAAGCCAGCAGGGGTCAGATGGAGACCGGAGGGAGGCCGAGAACTCAGGGGCCTGCAGACCTCTCTCACCACAGTGCTGGGGCTGGGGGAGGCACGAGGCAGGGGTGCAGAAGCCCAAACCTCTGCAGCTGTTCCCCAGCACACCCAGGCTCCAGAGCAGGCAACCTGGCACTTGTACCTGTGCCAATGGTTCCCTTTTGCTGAGGAAAGGGACGAAGCTTGGAGCACTTTAGAAGCTCACAGCTACATGGTAGTGAGATGCAAACCATGCAGTAGCAGCTAGCTAACCCTCATCAGAAAATGAGATGTGGTGAAAAGCAGGAGAGAAGTAGCTTATTTCTCTACACACTCTTTTAGACTTCTCCGCAACCAAGTAGCAGGCCTGCACCTCAGAGAGCTCATGAAGTCTTGTAGCCATCTGTGGTGCCTTATGACGATGTATCCCTCTCTCTGTGGGCCCTGTCTTGCTGCTCTTCTCACACGCTGCTTCATCCAGAGCACACCAGAGTCAACAGGGCCATTCCTGTGGCCCTGTGGCATGGACCACATGCTCTGGCCACTGCTTGCTCCTCATGAGAAGAATCCCTACCTTCTCTCACCTGATTTTTCTTCTAATCACATCCTCAGGATGAGAATGCATCTATCAAGACCAAGGTGCAGGGAAGATGACAGAGGGAGACAGAAAGAAAATGGCAACGTGATGACCCAGCAGTTGCAGGATGTTGAGCTGAACACAGGAATTTGCAGCATGCACGAGCAGGGCAGGGGCATACGTTTGTTTTTTAGGAGGAACAACAAAATGCTATCAGCTGCCACCAAGCTGAGAAGCTTCACTCAGCTCCCACTAGCACGATATGTCCGCCACAATGAAAAGAAACAAGGGGAAAAGCCATCAACTTACTGGGTTCCCATCGATGCCTGGAGGTCCTCGCTCCCCAAAATCACCAGGAAAACCCTGAGGAGGAAAACATCAGTATTACTTATTGATGCAGCCTGGTGTGAAGGCAGCCAGCTTAAAAACTGTCCCCAGCACGCAGCGCAGCACTTGACAGCAGGTCACCAGGAAGCCTGGGCCAAGCCGCCTGCTCGTCCTTGTCCAAACCACCCCTGCTCCACCAGCACGCGCCCAGCGAGAGGCTCCGCGGGGCCAAGAGCTGATTCACTCCCCTCTCCTGGGGCCAGTGAAGGGTAACCAGAAGTCTCGTTTACAAGGCTCAGCCGTGAGCTGCACATTCAGTGGTGGAAACCTCGAGAGGAAAACCCAGCGAGGAGATAGGAAGGCTTTTTCTTTGGCCGTGCTGTGAAAAGCACCCCTTGCTGAGGCTGCTGGACCCAACTTCTCATGCCTTGCCTCGCAGGTTGTGCCCGGTCCTCTCAGCCCTGGGCAGGCTTCAGATGGCAGGCAAGGCTTTAGCAGCACCATGTAGAAAGCGTGAGAGTGCGAAGGAGAGAGAAAGGTGAAAATCAGTGCTTTTTTCTCCTTTTGGTTCACCAAAGTACTTTCAGTATGTCCCACAGGGGTATGCAGCCCTGAGGATTACGCTGTGTAGTTTACAAGTGAAACCTTAATCCCACATTTGGAGGCTCAGGCTCTGTATTTAATGACACAGTCCTTCCTGTCCTCTTTAGGAAGAAATGTCCTAGTGATAAATGCAATACCTCCTTAAAAGTCAATCCTAAATCCTTTACGTTCTGGAAGAATTCACAAACCTCGCTGCAATGACTGTCCTCAAAAATGGGCTGTCAATCTGCATCATTTCATCCCACTGACTACCACAGTCATTTTAACAGTTCCCCCTTTAGCTGAATAGCTTAATGCCTGCTGGAGCCCATGCCGATGCTTAATGGAGCTGACCAAAGATGCCAGGAGTACTCACTCCGATGCATTTATGACCTTGCAGTGTGCCAGAGGAACAAACGGCTCCAAGCTCCTTACGGTCTGCACCCCGGAGCTGTGAAAGACCGTGCTAACTACACCACAAGGCCTTCTGCATCGTCTCATTCTATCTGATACAAATCTGGAAGGTATCAAACCATTATAAAAGAGGTACTGAGCCAGAACTCAATGGTATGATGTTCTCTTTCAGACAGCCCCCGTGCTGCACCAAGTCCCCCGTGCCCCACGTACCAACACACCCAGCAGCTGGCTCTCCCCTGTCCTGTCGTGCTCTGTGTCCCTCAGCCAGAGCTCAGCACAGGGATATAACTGTGCTTAGCAAACCCTGCTGGTCACTACACTTCTGTCTTCAAGGAGGAAGCCGTTGAGTTTAAGCCCCAGCCTTCCCCTGAGCTTGCACTCCAGTCAGCAAAGGGCTGGCGGGGCGCAGGCTGCAGGCTGCCCATGGACAGGGCGAAGGCAGAGCCTAGCCCCAGGCTCTCCCTCCTAGACGTGGGCTACGATCCTGTTTTCCTCTCCACGCTATTCTGACCGTGGACATCAGGATGGAAACTAAGAACTGTATTTACACGTAAAAGGCTGCCTCGCCAGAGCCAGACCTCCACTCACCTTCAGTGGCTCACAACTCGTGGCCAACACAACCAGGCAGAAAGCTGCTTGGTCACACCCCAGGTGAAATACGGGGGATCTGCTGAGACAACTGTGACTTTGCTACTGACTTCTGAGCTAGGATTTCACCTCCTCTGTACCAGTTCCCTACAGTATAACCTCATGAATGGATGCGAGCTATCGCTTGCTTGTTTGGACTCAATACTTATATTTTACAGGCATCACGGCGAATGGGAAAGTTGTCTGCCTTTCCAGCTGGGCACTGCATCCCTCCAGCCTGTGCACAAAGCCAAGAAGCTGCGGTAAGCAACCACTGGAAAAAGCCTTCTGCCATCTAGAGACAAAGACGTCAAATATAACAAGCAGGCGGGGGGTGCGAGGGGGTACAACCTTCTTTAATAAAAATAGAGGAAAAATAACTCTGCGACATGCTGAATCAATAAGATCCGAACAGAGATTTGTAGGGAAAACTCATTGCTCAAGCAAGACAAAAAAAAAAAAAAAAAAAAAAAAAAATAGACTGCCTTGGAATATTTTGCTGTTTACAGTCGTACAACTTGCCAAGGAAAATATGAGTGTGCACAGCCCGATACTGTACTCACGCTGCTGCAGAGTGCAGGCACAGCCCTCAGCACACCCCCAGCCACAGCCTCCCTCTCTAAGGGGGCACAGCCGGACACAAAGGGACCCACAGATGCCACCGAGCAACCTGGCCCTGGGGCTTCTGAGGTTTCTCCTGTTGAGCTAAGGCCTTGCCAGTTTGGGAAGGTTTTATTAGTTGGAATAGTAAAATGAAATCAATACAGCCACAGCAGCGTATCATCTAGGGAAATGCGTGCTCCAGACTAAGAGGATTTTCTAAATTTGGGTTAAATCTCTTCCAAAGCGATATAAACAATGCACTTTTCTGCCAGAAAAGTGCTCAGATAAGAAACTATTTAAATGAATGTTTCCCACTAATCTCTTTTTACGTCTCGGTTTCTAGTACTAACCTCACTGCTTAAAGATAAAGACACAGGAAATTCGAGGCATTTACTAATAGAGTTAATAAATATCTAGCTTTTATATAGGTGTTCCAACAGCAGAGCTCCAAGTATTTTCCAACGCAGATTATTCCTGTTTCAGAGGCAGAGAGCTGGGTACGTACCTGGGCTGAGGCTACTTGGCAAACACCACCCTGCAAGGGATTTGAGATGGAAACCTGTTCACAGCAACATGCTGCGGCTCCCTCACGGAGCTAGGGCTTCTCCCATCCTTGGGATGGGCTGTGAAAAGGTCAAAGTGGCAGAAAACAGAGAATAAAACCCAGAGGGATGTGGGCTGGCATCACAGCTACAACAGCCAGCCCCAGGACAGCAGGCAGCAGCAGAGCCCCATCCTTGGCAGCACCTTAACGTGCCGTCTGCTCTCCTGGTACACGCACCTCCCAGCCCACAGGTCTCTGTGAGGATGGTTGGTCCCCTGGTAATTTTTGGCCTCCATCATAAAACCCAGGAGAGGAGAGAAAGGGAAAGAGCAGCTGCAGTTCAATGAACTCCAGGCACCTCCAACTTTGAGCTTGGCAACACAAGTATGAGCAGTCTTGTGCGTTAAATGAGACCAAAGCTGGGGGTTGTGGCATGAAGAAGGATGTCTCCAAAGACTCCAAAGACCTTGTAGCACAGTGCTGTTCACAGCAGGAGGCAATCAATCTGTTAAGCCCCTAACAAAAAAGGAAGCCCTCTTTTTCCATGGGATAAGCAGTAGCAGTTTAAACCACAAGAACAGTTCCAGCGACCACAGCATCCTAACTCCCTGGATCTCGCACGTCTGTAAAAGCTATTTTTTCAGATCCTCTCCCCTCTTGCCTCAGCCTGAAGGCCAGAGATGTTCCTCAGGAACAAAACTAGAGCTATTCAACTGAAACAACCAGTGTAGGAATTGCAAAAGGACTATGGTAACCCCTTTGTTTTGTCCGACTGCGTCTCCTCTCCTGTGCTCTGCTCCAGCAGCCCGAGGAGCCCAAACACGGGGGCAGGCAGCTCAGCTCGCTTCGTGCCCATTACAGGAGGTTTGTAAAAGGGATCACAGAGCTCAGCACATTTTCCCAAGTCTCCTGACCTTCCCAAAGTGAGTGCAGAGGTTTTTTTTTTTTTTTTTTTTTTGGTGTGGAAAAGTCCACTGTTTTCTCAGGGTGCAGCTGTTTTCTGGGAAGCCTGGTCCCTGGAAATACTGCTAAAGAAGTGGGATAACAAATGAAAGCACCCTAGTGAAAAACATCCTGCTGAGCATCCTGCTTGCTCTGTGGGAGGGAGGGGACACGCAGAGAAGGACCAGGACCAGGAAGGGATGGCAAAGGGCGGCAGAGCTGGGAGGAAAAGGTTCGCCTCACACGTCCTGCCGGCCAGGAGCCAGCGGGGCGCTCCTCCGCCGTGCCTGGAGGCAGGTATGACAAAACTTTTGGCTCCATCTCACAGCTGGGAAATACAGAAGGTAAAAAAAAAAAAAAAAAAAAAAAAGAGTAAAGCTCAGCTGAATGGATTTCACATCGTCTGAAGGAGAAATTCAATGAAAGAAGCAAGGTGAAACTTGAAGAGGAGCTGGAGAAAAACCATACAAGCAGATGGCTCACACTAAGCAGGACCCAGGGCTTCTGTGCTCCCCCTGCCCACCCCAAGCCGTGGCTGCAGACTTTGTCCTCACACACTCGGTGAAGGCAGGGAACCAGTGCTGGAGAGGGAACCGAGACACAGAGACGCAAGCTGATTTATCCCAGGTAACACCGAGAGGCCTGAAGCTGGACCAGTGACCAAACCTACACCTTGAGGTCCCCCAATAGTTCCTTAATCCTTGTTCATCCCGCTCCCTGCAAAGGGCATCCTCTCGCATGCCAGGAGACTCCTGCTGAGAACAACCAGACCCAGACAGACTCTGGAAACAGCTCCTCCTGCAGCGGGGATTACATCCCCCTCCACCTCCCCTTCCTTTCTTCCTCTGCTTAAAGCAAACAGAGCAGCCTGCCCGTCCTCGCCGTCAGCCAAAGGGCTGCTCCGAGCAGTTGCCACCACTTCTCGCCTCGTGCCCCGCAAGCAGCCATCCTGGGGAAAACCGAGAGCGGTCTGATACGCCGAGCCCTTTGCTTCCCCGAGGCCTTTTCAGGTGTGTGCATGTGGGTGGGTGTGTTGTATGCATGCGCCATCTGATCCAGTTTAAAACACTTTCCCTGGTGGAGTAAGGGAGGCAAGTCTGGCAGCTGCTGCTGCGAGGAATCCTGGCAGGTCTGCGCGCCAACAGAATCCTTCTCCAAAAATAGGATTTTATTTTCCTGTTGGCTGAAGGTGAAGCTGCTCGAACCAACCAGTCCTCCTGTCTTGTCTGCGAAAGGCTGCATTTGCCAGTTGGCTCCGGCCAGGTAAATCTCTGCCCAGGAGTCTCCCCAGGGACGGAGCGTGCAAGTCAAACAATTTAAACCAAAAAAAAAAAAAAAGATTAAAAAAAAGGTGGTGGGGAAACGAGGTTGAGGGTGAGAGAAGGCATTGACTGGAAAAAAAGAAAAAAAAAAGAGGGAGAATAAAATAAACAAATGTAGCTTATGTTGGCAGCTGACACCTCTGAGAGCATTCCTGGTGGAGGGCGCAGACGTGAGCCCCCCGCAGGTGGGTGCGAGGGCGAGCGGGGTGGCTCGGGGCCAGCGCTGGGTCCCCAAGAGGCCAGAGTCACCCTGCAGGGCCCCTGGCAAGGCCCCTGCTCCGTCTGGCCTCCTCGCCAGCCTTACTTCACGCAGCTACGCAGGAGCCTTTGCCTCCTGCTCAGTCTAGACCCGGGACCGTGACAGCTCGCATCCCTGCAAAGAAGGGGGTGCCCCCTCTGCGGGGTGTGGGGCTGGTGGGCTTGCTCTTTTGTCACCCCAGAGGGAGGTTTGCTCTCTGTCTGTGTCACACTTCACATCTCCTTGCCACATCCCCTTTGGATAAAGATTTCGTGGCAGTTTTTAGCGTAGCTACCCCTCCAGCTGTGGGAGCCTGGCCCTCCAGGGCAGCCAGTTCCACCTGCGGTGAGCCAGCTTCCCCCAAAGCCCCTTCAGCCAGACACCACTGAAGTCACCCTACAGCCCCTCCACCCTCCCGACCATCAGCTTTGCTCCTTTTATGCAAGTATGTGATCTGGTCCTGCTTCTGAGGGGCTCTAACAGAGCACACATTACACAGACTCTATTACCTAATGCTGAAGAGCGCTGAATCTGCCAATGCCTCTAATTACCCATGGCCAAGATTTCCAAATCAAGCAGCCTCCTATTTAAGCAAGTCAAGATCAAAATGCTTTCAGATTCAACAGGGACAGTTGTGTTAGTTTTTCTTAGTTCTGATGAAAAACATTTTGGACTTTGGTCTGATTTATGAATGAACGTTTCCCCGAAGGAAGAAGGATGCTCTCGTGCTTAGGAGATGTTGATTTAATTCTTCACGAGCTTTCTGAATGACAGTGGACAAATCACTGAGAACATTCTTGGAAACATCCTTGGTTTCAGCAGAAGTTATGGGTCTTGGCACCTTTCAAAGCCTTTTGCCTATGCTTTCAGTGCTTCGTTTTGCCTATTCTCTAAAAAATTAAATATATGCCAATATTGTCCAGCTTGCCAGATTATTTGGATGTTGTAATCACAAGCATAGAACATGTGCTGGTATCAGAGTGATCAGTAACCACACAAGTGTCTCACCACAGAGATTTGGGAAACTCTGGACATGTGGAATGCAATTTGGGCCAAAAAAGAGACCGTGAGATTTGCTCTGGGCTTGGTCCTGCATTTCAGAGCAGTGAGCCCGGCCCAGAAGGCAGAAGAGAACAGCTGCCCAGTCTCAGCAACCAGATTAAGCATTAAAGAAGACACCGATTGCTCAAACTAAATTATTTCAACAATTTAAGCTAATAAAGAAAAATGATAGCAAAGAATCAACTTAGATGGTTAGCAGGAAAAACGCAATCCACGGGTTAGAAGTCTCTCTTGGTAACGAGGGAGTTCTGCTAATTGCCAACTTTCAGGACCTCCACTTTACATTTCTTGCAAACAGAATGATTAAAAGCATTTTTAAAAAATCAAACAGTTCCAAAGAAAACACAAAGTTTTTGGTGCCGTGCTGGGGTAGCAGTACAAGACAGAGCGAGCTACCTGAGTCCTTTCCATCAGCTCCTACAGCCCACTTGCACTCCCTCCTGAAGCTCATTTTGTTGGTTTACCTGCACAAACACCCCTAACAGCACAATTACAATTAAAATTACAATTTAATTACAATACTTCTTTAAAGTATTTTTACATGTGAGCCCATCTGAGCCACAACACTTGGTGAGAGCTCTCAAGGTGCATTCCTACGCCACGTTTGCCATATGGGCAGCCTTTCTGTGCCTCCGAGGAGACCACTCCAGGGAAGGAGTTTGGCAGTGATTCGTAAAGGAAGAGGTACTTGGAAACGCTGTTAACAGCTTCCCAAATCTCAGCTCGTGTAGTGCAGGAGACTCTAGCTTGGTTCCCTCTAAAACGCAAGGAAGGGCCTCAGCTTCATCCAAAGCAGAGAAAAGACTGGAGCTGTTTAAAGTCTCAATCCCTACAGAAGGGAGCACAATTTATTTTCTCAGTGATTTGTGGTTATGCCAGCGTTTCCAGACACATGGCAAAACTCGTCCCCCCATTGTTTGCACGGACAACAGCTACGGCTGTGTAACTTGGCAGAGCCGCACACGCTTACGTTCCCCACCAAGTTATCTTAGCCATACGTCAGGAGGTCAGGGGAGGCTGTAAAACGAAACCTCCACAACCCCAAGGCTGCCCTGCTTTTTGCTATCTGGTCTCCCAAGGCAATACGCTTTCAGATGATGCAACAGCCTTCCCACTGCAGTAGGGAGTGCAGGGCTATCGCAGGCACTTCTAACAACTTATCAGATGGAGAAAAAAAAGAGTATTTGGAGGCTTGGCATTCACTGGAGGCATGAGTTAAGACATTAACTTTATAAGTCAACATGGAAGAAGACAGCAGACATGAAAAATAGCTTGGCAAGAAGGCACCGCCGCATTACAAGCTGGGAGCTGGCAAGGGGGACCCCGGCTGTGGTCAGCTCCTGGAGAACGGATGCCAGATTCGGCAGCTTGCCACCGCATTGATGCTCCCAACAAATACTGAGCCTGCATCAGAGCTGCTGCCAGATCACTGCTGGCTCTCGTGACCTCCATGCTGCGGCCGACAGGCAGAGGGAAGGGAGGCTTCTGGCGTCACCCCTATAGGGATCCCTAATGCTTAAAATCCCCACGCCACTTCACTGAACCTCTTCTGACATCAGAGCAGCAATCCTTGTCACTCACATGCCACATTTTGGTTGCTGAGCCCAAAGGGCAGCTGAACATGTTATCCCCACTTTGCACAAACCCAGGAAGAGCCAAACAGCTCCTCTGAAGTCACACACCGTGGGGAAGGTGGGTCCCCACATCCCCTTCCTCCCCCTGGGCAGTGCAGCATCTCCCCACCCGGCCTTGGCACGCTCCGGCCGCTCCCCCAGTGGAGCTGTCAGCCTCCTGGCCACGCATCCCGAGTGCAAAGCCTCCCTCTGTGCCTGTACTTCCAGCTCCACATCACGTTATCTCCTCCAAACAGCAATGCTGGCACTTCCCAAAGGCTGCGCAGAGCCAGGTGGCAGTGCCCGAGCTGTCGGCAGGCGTTTGCCCCCTGGCTGGAGGTCTGCAGGCACACAGGACGCCCCCTCACACCGCCCAACAGCTGGGTATCACTCACCAACACGAGGTACAGGGCAGCAAAAGATAATAAAGTAATGACCAGCACTGCTAGGGAAGCCAAAACGACTGCTCAAGGTATTAGTGACTGGCTCACCCTACTGCTACCTCAACCTCCCAGCCCTGGGGCTGGGCTGGTCCTCTGCTGTCCCAGGACCCAACCTGACGGAGCCTGAAAGTTCCCCTTTAAGTTTTTCTCTAACAGGACACGAGAACTTCTGAAAATATCATATTCTATTTGAAGTTTACTACAATCTACAGCGCAGACGTACCTGACTGTAGCTACCCGTCTCCCATGGTGTAAGAAAAACACACCACTTTCAGCTTTTCCCACCTCCAGTGGTAACTAGCCGTATCTCCTCTTCCTGTGTGTTACTTCAGTGTCAGCACGTCTCCTTTCTAAAGGTGAATTAAGACTGATAGATGGCTTGCATGCCATGATGGAAGGTGACAGCAGCATCTATCATTCCTTCCCCCCAGCATGGCCCTGCTGCCATCATGGAAATGTGGCCTTTTTATACTTTTTTTTTTTTTTTCCAGACACCAAACAGAATGCCGTAAAAAATCCATAAAAACACTACAAAAAAAAACATTTTTGCCAGCCACTGCAATGGCAAAACTGAAGGTTTCAGCAGGCAGCCCCTTCAGCTGCAGGCCTCCAGCCTACCTCTAAACCAGGCAGCAGACCCGGAGATGTGCAGAGGGCAGCTATTTCCTTCTCCCCAGCACTTTGTGCTCTGACCACGGCTCTCTCCCACCCCAGCCCCAGCCTCTCCTCGCCCAGGAGCCCCAGTGCCCACGGTGGGAAGCTCACTGGGGAGAGCAGAGCTGGAGGTGGGGCTGGCTGTTTCCACGACAGATCCACCGTGTCCCGCACAGCTCTGCAGAACTTAACTTCCCTGGAACGCTTTCAAAATCTGACTCATGTCCAGCTCGTCTATTTTAATCGTTTGCTCTTACATCATTCTGGGAGGCCCACGGTGTCACATGCAAACTCCCCCAGCCCCCTGCTCCTCTTAATCCGCTGCTGTCTCATACCGAGCAAAACTAGGTAGAGAATGTGTCTGATAACAGCTCCTTCCCCACTCCCCGGAGCATTTACCAGCCTCGGATGGTAGCTAATAAAGGCTCCCAAGAGCTCTCCATTGCTGTGACAGCGCTGAAGTAGAACAGGAACAGCAGCCGTGCCAGCAAACCTCGCGGAGAGGGGATGTGAGAGACCAGAAAAATCACAGCAGGCTCACGAACGCTGCAAGCCGGCTGGGAGACAGCCCCGGCCAGGAGATAAGTGCTGGGAAGGGAACCAGCTCAGCTGGTTCCTGCTTTCTGCTTTCCCAGGGATTTCCTGAATACCTCTAGATGCCACATAACCTTTTTGTTCACGCTTGGGAGTACAAATCAGCAGCACTGGTCCATTCAGGAGTTCTTATTAAACCTGATGGCACGAAACGGGGATGGAGCCACAGCTCTCGGAGAGAGCCGAGAAGAACAAAGGTGCTCACGTGCAGCCAGTTAGTCCCTTCTCTAGATCCCAATCCTGAATGCCTCCAAGGTTTTGAGACTCCTGGGTCTCAGGGGAGTGCCCTGTTCATAACAGTGACCACAAGACAAAAAACCCTTGCCTGGAAGATTACAGGCGCGAGCCAAACAACAGCTGGGATGCTTTGAGCCCACAGCATGGGCTGTGCAGAAAGGAGCCGGAGAGCAGAAAGCCTTGTACCTAACGACAGTTGCTTTGTTTGTTTTGCTCTGGTCAGTGAGTCATCCTTACATCGAGCGGCTCGCTGCAGTTATTCATCACGGAGGTTTCTGGTGCAACGAGCGGCTTACAAAACTGTAAGACTTGGTACACGTTTCCACCACCGCCCCCAAAAAAATCCTCTCGACCTTCCCCCATCCTGGCGAGAGAAGAGCAGCCAGCCCGGATGAATGGGGCTCTGTCGAGCTGCTTGCACGGCTGTCGCTGAGAACAGCACGCGGTGGGCGTGGGGATCCTGGAAAGCACACGCTCGCATGCAAGGGGACAAGGGGAAAGCACTGGGTTTTTCCGTGCGTGGGTGAGAGGATATTTTACAAGGAGCCTGTGAGAGCAACGTCAGGAGATTGAGACACTCAGGCTGACATGAAGAACAAGGTGCAAAGGTGATGCGAAACACCAGAGCATGAACGTGTCTGCTCTCTGCACTGACTCCTGATCTCCGCACTGATTTCCTCAATCAGGCAGCACAAACCCCCTTCTGTGCAGCTTTCAGTTCCACCTTCTATTCATCCCTACCTTCAGACACCTCTTCCTCCTGGTCATGCTCAAGTTTACCTGGTCTCCTTGCTCATCAACCATGTCCTCATCTCACCTGTCTGTACCACCAGGGACAGAAACGTGCCTATACCAAAGCATGCTGGCGTCATACAAACTGAGATGATACAAAGGTTGGAGAGAATCACAGCAAACAGGGAAATGTGATGGGACCCATAGAACAAGCACAGATACCTGGGATGTGGCAGTCACAGCAGGAATTAAACAGCACATTCAGTGGGAGCACGAGGAAAGACACTGCAGAAGAGAATCTGAGCAGTGTAGGACCCAAGGGAGCATGGGCAGTGCAACAAAGAACAGAAATGCCTGTGCAGTGGGCAGAGCATGAAAGGAAGAGAACAGTACTTGCATCTTCAGTTTTCTTCCTGCTTGAGAAAAGAGACATGGAAAGGTTTGTTTGATCTCCCCATTTAGTTCCCATCAGAAGACACTGAAGGGCCCAGCCAAAAGCCGTGTGTTTTGTTTACATTCAACAAAGTCTGCATAATAGACGAGGAAAAACTTTACCGGCCTACCCATCTTGCCCCTCTTCCCAGGAACTCCAGGGATCCCCTGCAAGGAAAACACACAGAGAAAAAAAAATAATAGGTCTGGTTGAGAAAGCAAACAGCCAACCAACAACACAAAACAAAACGAGAAGAGAAAGGGGAATGCAAACCAGGCTAATGACTGCGGCATTGTTCGGGAAGCAAAATGTCAGCTCCTTGCAGTCAGCTGCGAGAGCAGAGGACAATTAACCTTCACCCACTAACTACGGCCCCGAGGACACACGCAGGCAGCATCCACACCCAGGGCAACAGGCTGAGGCTGTGCTTAGCAGGAGCAGTCATTAAGCTACTGGTCTGGAACCGACTGAAGGCCACCGCCAAGGCGCTCGCTGGAGAACTTCTGTTTATGTTTCTTATTTAGTTATACAAGCATTAAATCAGCGACTCTCGAGCGCAGGGCAGTCCCCTCCCAGGCAGGCACACTCACTCCCACATGCTCCCGGGGCCTCTCTGGTTTCTGGAGCTTGCGTTTGAGGGAGAAAAAGTGAGAATAAAACAGGCTTCATCTTACAGTGCCCTTCCTTAGGAGCTTGTGCTGGGGGAAGGGGGAGTCCTTGGATGGGTGGAGATGAGGCAGGTGGGGGGACTTGGGGAAAAGGAGCAAAAAAGCAAGAGAGGTTCTGCAAGGCTCTGAGCACATGGGTTTGGAGAAGGTGTGATGGAGAGGGTGGGAGGAAGGGAGGACACATGGGAACACAGCCACAGGTGCCCTTCCATGGGCCCCACAGTCTTGACTGCCCAACTTGATGCAACTGGAAGGAAAGCCATCATCAGGAACCCCAGGCACTGCTGCTTCCGAGAGGCAGGCTCCTTCCAGACACCTCCAGTTGGACACCCAAAATGCTGGGATACTGTGTTTGGGATGCCACTTCTGTGAGAGCAGGAAATTCCCACTCACGTTGTTCTCCATCCCCACCCCACTAAGATGAGATTGCAAGGGTGAGGAGGATGGCAGATTTTTAGTGAAGCACAACACAGAAAAGCTCCTTCCTACACATCACTGTGGTCTGAGGATCCTGCCTGAAGTGCGGGTTTTCCTGAGCTGAATATCAGCATCCTACAAGGACACAGGTCTTCATGCAAGGGCAGAAACAGGCTAAAGGAGTGTTCAAACACTAGGCATGCTTGCCTCTTTTCTCAGGAACAAGGATAGAAAAGGTTACACCAGGCTCTGAAGAACTGCAGTCAAGCAATACACCAAGGTTTTCTTCAGAAAATACTCACTCGTTCTCCATCAGCCCCTGGTAGACCAAATAATCCCGGGAGACCGATATATCCCTAAAGGAAAGAAGAAACAAGTAGTCAGCTCTATTTATCCATTAGCAGCCAGTCAGTCTGTCTTTCCTGAAGAGCAGCAGAGCATCCTCCAGCGTTGGTCAGTGGCAGCCGTGATGAAATAAACCTTGAGGCAAGTGTATATGCCCATGGACTGCATGGTGCTGGCTTCCACGATGTAGTCCAAGGGCACATACCCTCACACCAGGGATCAGGAGGGTTCCGGGCAGGAAGAGGCCAGCAACAAGAGACCTTACCTGGTCTGGCTCTGAGCATACCTGAGGGAAAGGGAGCTTGGTTCAAGGTTAGCAGGAGTGATGGCAGAAGTAACCCATTCCTTCCACGCTCAGCAGCAGCGGTCGCATTTCGAGTACGCGATGTTTCTGAGCGCCTCTGAGATCCCGCTCAGACAGGACGCGCTGCATAAAATGCTACATTTCCTTTCCCTTGCAACAATTGAAGCCTTGTGTTTAATCCTCTTTGCTCAGCAGTTAGCACAAAGTTACCTTGTGTGCTGGTCCTTTGCAAAGGACTGTTTGTGCCAAACATGCAGAATCGAGAGGAAGTGAATTTCAGCAGGGAGCCCCCTCAGTGGCACCTCGCTGTTACAAGAGCCAAGTGCTAACACTGATTTTCTCTCATCTTTCTTTCTCCATCATCACTAAATCTCTTACTGTCAGCCCCACCAAATTCTTTCACTAGTCCATCGCTCCCTTTGGGTTGCACTTCCTCTGGGGACGATATCCCGCTGGGAAATACGGCCACATTGTAATGATGCTGCCTGCCTTTGCCTCCTGAACCCCAAGACAAACCATGCGACTCCTGAACTACTCCCTGCAGAAGAAAAAAAACAGAGATGGGGAGGTGGAGAAGAGCCCACAGCTGATTGCCTTACTCCACAAAATGCAGAGATCTCACCTTAGAGCTCTGTACCCAATTCTGGTTGACTGCAGTTGAACTGAGAGTGGCTTTCCTGGGGAGCTAGAAATACTTCAGTATGCAACACTCGGGTGCAAAGCAGAAAATAATTTTCAAGTCTTTCTGCTAAACAGTGCTCTCAGAATTATACAGCTACCAGTTGACAATTACATGAGATCCTGGTTAGGCCAGTGAAACGGATGCTCCAGGAAAATGTTATCGCTTGCAGAAGTGAGGTGAGCAAGCTGTTTGTTCTCTCCCAGACCTTCCTCTCCCCTGCAGGACACTGAACACGTGTTCTCCCTCCCCAGCTCAGGAATACAGCTAGCTAGAGGGTCAGCATTTGTTTATTCCTTGCAGTTTTCCCAGTGATGAAAGCCAGCTGGTTGAATTTATTGCATATAGAGAAAGTATCACGTGTCAGGGAGAGAGGGAATTTTATTGGGTCAGAATCTCATTGTGAATTTACAATTGCAGGAAAAGAACAAAATGTGATTAAAGGGAGTCTTAACTGTTAAAAAAAAATAAAATCCTTTGCAGTGAGGAAGAACTCCCAGCAATTCAATTTGATGAGCAAAAGGAAGCAGAACAGAAATATTAATGTTTATATTTGCACATGGCTTCAAGATGCTGGCTTACCCTTCTGCATAATGATATAAATCACTCCCAAACTCAAGACTATACCCAAAAGAGCCCATATTCAGCACGGTCAAAGACCACTGAGCCACATTTATTGAAACTAAAGAGGCCTTTGGGAATTGGGGCTTGCAGAAAGTTCAGACTTTGGTCTTCTATAGGAATTTGTATACCATTCTTCCCTTCCTGCAATGTAAGGGGTTGGCTTTACATCATCAGAGCTATCATTGATCTTTAATCTTGGTATATTCAGAGTTCAATTTAAAAAATTTAACAGTGTTTCAGTAAGTAACCAGTGTGCAATTCAAATCCCCTGAATCCAACAACTTAGAGGAACTTGTCTCAGGTTTGCAAAATTAAGCATACAGTTTCTTGAGAAGCCCTTTGTAGAAACAAGTAAACACAAATCAAAGGCTGCTTACCCGACTGCCTTTTGGACCAGCTTCCCCTATGGGGCCAGGTAAGCCCTAGAACAGAAGGGAGAAAACAAAGACAAATGTGGACAGGCTTTAACTTCACCTAACGAGCACTGCCAAGTCTCCAGCACCGTCCCTGCGTGGTTCTGCTTTCAGTGCTGAGTCCAAGGCGTATCAACAAAGGAGGAAAAAAAAAAACAACAAAATGACACAAACACAAATCTCCCATTGTTGGGGAGCTGTGACTCTGCAGAACCTGAGGCAGCTGCACGTAGTGAGCCTTCCCCGGGGCTCAAGTAATGATTTCTGATCATAAAGATCAGAAAGACTCATGCAGCAGGGCGCAGAGGTTGCATTACACTTCAGAAGCAACATACAGTGATCCTCTGTACCCGACAGCTCTCATTTCATTTTCCTGCCTAACTGAACACACACATAGCAGTGACAAATGTATTTTGATACCTGTTTGGGGAACACAGTCAGGCCCTGATGCAGTTACAGAGCCCCCCTCATTTTTATAGCCTACAAGGTCACGTAGCAGTGCAGGTGCTGCACATCTCTAGCCCTCCGCAGCATTACCATCCATTTCTGTCCCTACTGCTGCGAAAAGGAACCCTGTAAAAATGCATGATGAATTTTCATGTTTATTGTCCTCTAGCAAGTTTCCGGATCAATTTTTATCCAATTCCAAATGTTGCTGGGCTTTTTTGGAAGCAAAAAGAGTAATAATAATAAAAAAAGGCAATGTCCATATTTCCTTTAGCTGGCAGCACTGCACGCACAGCCTGGGATCTGAAAGTCAAGTTGTGCTCTTTTCTGGCTCATGCATCATTGCCAGTCAGAGAACTCAGCCACCGGGGCGAAGTTAACAATTCTGCCTATGATGCACAAATCAAAACAGAGCCAAGCTCGCTCTCCCATAGCGCTGCAGAGCCAGCACAGCTGACAGGAGTAACAAGTAGTAAAATCTCATTAAAGTAAACAGCCCCGATGCTGGATACACACGGCATTCAGATATACTGAAAAAAGCTGCTTTAAAAAAGAAAAGTCACTTTCTTGACCCAAACCACGTTTGAAGAAAGTGCTTTTGTTCTTCGTATGTCAAGCGCAAATATTTCACCCTGCTTATCTGATGGGCAGAGCACTGCTGTGAATTGCTAAACAGCATTCATTAGCCTTGTATGTCCATTAAAGCTCGGACCGTTTTATATTAGTCATCTAATGCACATTCACACCTAGGAGATTCTTTGGCACACACATCTCTGAGAGCCTTTCAGGGTATGAATGCAGCATTTAGTCAGGTGCATAGAACTTCCCCCAGGTCTACCATCTGCATTCTCCAGCAGGCATCTGTGTATTCCACCTACAATTTGCTAAGCGAGGTATCGATCTAATTTAGAATTTAAAATAGATCATACACTACTGATAGTCTGAGGCAGGGGGAATGCAGACTTGTGCTGAAGATCTAGCTCATGCTTAGTCCAATACCATGTACATCTGGGTAAAGACTCTCATATGAACTCATGGGAAGTCTGAAAGACAGCAGACTTCCTGGGGTCTTTGACATCTGCCAACCTTCTTAGTTATGTATGTAAATACAAAAATGGGGAAATCTAACAATATGTCCATTTAAAAAAACATGACAAACTCATTGCACTGTAAAATTCTACAGGGCCTGTCTCCTGCCTGCATACAGATTCCAATTAGGGTATTTTAGATTCTACTTCTTACTTGTCTTCCAACTACTCCACATCTTACATCAGTAAGAAAATAAAGTGTCTGATCCTGCTCCATTTTCCTTTGCATGCTCCACCATCCCTAATGTTGTCTTAGTAATTTTATTTTTCAGATAGAAGACAAAAATTTGATTTTCATTCTTTTTTTTGCAGCCACATATTCGATTTATATATATTAGTGGACCACGTATAACTTTATACATATGAATATACATGTATATGATAATATAAGCAAATTTTACTAGCTAAAATCTTTTAATTCAGAAATATGCTTTATGTTCCAGGTTTCTAACGTGTTCAACATCAGATGCAAGAACTTGCCTAAAAGTGAGGGGTTAGCAGCTTTCATGTTTGTTTCTCTGCTGTTATTTGTTTTTTCATAGTCTTATACTGAGTCAAAAACCATTTAGATTTTGTTACAGAAATTCAGGTTTTATCCATTACAGTCATAAAATACGTTCTAACAACCTTAGTGTCTCCCTCAGTGAAAGGCCATGGCATTGCTACAGGATCTCGGGCAGGGAAGAAGGAAAGCCAGACATGGACTTGATCAAGACTTTTCCAACCTCAGTGATTCTTAGTTTCCTTGTTCCAGGGGTCTGCACTGTCTTTAGTGGGGCATGTATTTAGCATGGCACATATTTAGCTACCTGCACACCCAAATCCCTAGTCTGTGCACAGCACGATGAGATTTACTGCACCTGCCTGCCAGGATAACCTTTGGCACCAGGGCTTCCGTCTGGTCCTCGTTCACCCTTTGGAAAGAAGAGAGACAAGGTAAGGTGAATGCTGCACTTGAGAAACCTTTCCAGTTACTTTAAGAGGGGGTGGAATGAATTAACTTTATGCAAATTTATAAAGAAGAAAACATTAAAAGTGGACAGCAAAATAAATTAATGAGGGGAAAAAAGCAAGCAGAAGCCCTGTCAGTAGGATCCATGCATTAAGCAAGTGTTGGTATTTCTCCTTCTCCCTCCATCTGCAGTGAAAGCAGCAGATAGTTCGAAACAAGGAGGCTAAGAGAAGGTGTAAGGCTGCATCTATATCTGGCATATGGAAGCATTTTACTGGTGAGGAAGCACTGCCAAAATTCTTCAGAACTAAATGGATTCATGTATAATATCCTTTAACATCATTGCTAACAGGGCCTGCTATTCATTGCCCTTTTTTTTCTGAACTGCAAACATCAGACTTAACCAAATAAAGGGGGGATAGAAAAGGGGAGAGGGGGAATGGGCTTTGGGAGGGGAAATACATGTTAGTACTTAATATGATGCTGCTAGTAAACTCCAGGTGAAATTAATGTAAAAGAAAAAAAAAAGTGGGGAATAGGGTGAGCTGGTATTTCTTCCACCACATAAACCTAACGTGGTTGAGCAATAAAAATTAGAAATTCAATTTAGAAACTTCAACGCAGTGTCCTCCCACCAACCTGCTGATGCTCAGTGTGTGTGCACAGCTCCTGGCAGTGTGGGAGCTCACTGTGTATCCCCTGTGTGTATCAAGCTGCCCCTGGCAGGAGCTGGCTGTCCACACTGAGCAGGCTGTACAGGATCCAAACTAGCAGCAGAGTCAGTCAATCCACCCCTCTTTGCAGGTTGAGGAAATTGAGAAGACTCACCTGGTCTCCAGGGTGACCTGGTGGTCCAGGGTAGCCTTTATATCCCTGTTGAAATAGGGTGAAAAAGATGAATTAGAAAACAAAAATGATTATGTATATAAGGTTTGGTTTGAATTTCTCTTTGCAGGTAGGACTGAAGTTCTGACAAGAAGCAGGTCTTTGGATATGGGCTAGCACTACACGATCATAACCTTTTAACGTACTAGTTTGTCTGCACAGCCCAAATCCTGCCCATGGTCCCAGGCTGTGCTGCAAGGCAGTGTGGCAGCAGCCTGCACCACCAGGGTCTGGCTGGCAGCTACTTGAGAAGGAGTTGCTCCATCAACAGACAGACAGTTGTATCTACAGTCAGGTCTGGCTATTCGTAATCCACACTGTTATCTGTCATCCTTAGGAAACCACATGCCTGTAGGGTAAAGCGTTGGCTTTGGGCAATCTGGGGGACTTGAGCTGCTGCCTTCAGAAAAGCCTGGATCTCAACTGCAGATCTCAAGCCCACGGTGAAAGCAGTGATCATTCCTGTGTAATTTCATCTGGCAATTCTTGCACCAATCCTTACATGAAGTGGGTCACTCGCATTTCAGAGAGAGCTCTCACTTTTGCTTTAGAAGTTGAAATGCCATAGGAAAAAGCTCCAAAACCACTTACTGTCATGGGAAGTTTCAGCTTGGTTTCTAGCTTGAACTTGTCTAGCTTCCAGCTTTTCTAATCTAATTATTACAAGGTATGACAACATGCAGAGCTCCTCGTTATCAAGCTACCTAAAATGGTGAGCGAGCTCTCTCTTAACCTGCTTTCTGCTGAATTAGTTTGAATGAGTTTCTTAATCCAGCTTGCTAGCTGGCAGGTGTTGCAGGCTTCAAATCATTCTCACAGGTCTTTCATAAACCTGCTTCAGTTTCCCTTTTTTTTTTTTTTTTTTTTTTTTGACATGCAGACACTGGAGCTTTACAACGGTAGCCTGTTCAGCTGCAGACTGATCAGTATGTATTTTAAGACAGTTCCCTTTCCCCAGGATTTAGCTAATCTCTCTCCAAACACGGGCTAAATACTGCAAGTGGCAGGCACTTCAGATTTTTTGTTTCCCTTTATTATGTTACTTCAGCTATTTAAAATAAATCAAAACTCCGTCAAGTGGAGTCAGAGCAGATTAGAAGATTAAATTCAGTTAGAGAGATGATTGTTTAGCTGGGCTACTAGAAAGACTGAAAAAAAAAAGGAGGGAGGGGGGCAGAAAATTTAACCTGAAACAAACGGGCAGAGAAAACAAACAAGAAATAATCCTTGCGCACATACTACAGAAATAACAAAAGGCTTTCAGGGTGGGTTACAACTGCTAATTGCAACTCAGCCCCTGCTCCTCGCCCTGTCCCAGCCCAGGGCTTCCCGCACACGTTGCCTGTCTGAGAAGCCCACGGGGAGCAGCCCCCTGCTCTGGAAGCCCTGACCAAGCCCTGGCCACGGCCTCAGCCTCTCACTTCCCTCACCAGATGAACCCAGGCCTGTTTCTGCTCCCAGGTCCACACCTCTGCTTAACTGCTTTTTTATTCTTCCCATGGGCTATTTTAGACCTGCAGCCTAAGCCTGCACTGGCGGAGGTATGCAATGCTCTCAGCCATCCTGGCTACTACCCACTCCCCTTCGCATTCCTCCTCGCTCGTTATTTCAGACATTTTGGCCTGGAAAAACGTCAATTCCCTTCTCACCGCATCTCTCCCCTGCTCAACCTTGCTGATGTATCACGGCCTGCTCTTTCTGAGCTGCACACCCCCGAGAAGGCGGTGGATGATCTGAAAAACCATCTGGCTACCGGCTGGCCCTTATCTGAACTTCCTAGAAGGTCCTTTCTCCGAACACTGTTAGCACGTTTCAGCCCGTGGCTCCTACACTGGCAGTGCCCAGCAGCTGCTGGAGCAGCACCAGCAGACAGGATCCCCTGCACACCTCCAGCAGTCTGCCCCTCGAGATCCTGTCACGTTTAGCTGCTCTCTGGCTCCTGGACAAGGCCCAGAAAGGAGGGGAGATGGTTGGGATCGCAAAGCTCCAAACTCGCCTGGGTGTGGAAGGCCAGACACGGCCTGTCCCTGCAGCTGGGACCAGCAGGGTGCTGTGAGGCCGAGGACGTCTGTTCTGGTGCCCACCTCACCCCTTCCAAAGAGCTGCCAGTACAAACAGCCCGGGGTTCAGCATGGCCAGATGCACCCTGGCACAGCATGGAGCCCATGGGTTTCTTCCTGGGGCCTCTGCCCAGCTCCTCCATCCACGGCCTGGAGCAGGAACTAGGTTTGCTTCCAGAGAGCTGGAGGAGTTACCTCCATGGATATACACCCCCAGAGAGGTCTCGTTCGCTCCAGACAAGGCAGAGGTGCCTGGCTTGGCTGCTCTGGATCACCCTGCTCTGGCTGGGTTCCTGCAGGACAGGGATTTCAAGCCTCTGGTGTCCACCTAGGGCAGGTGGCTGGGGGGGAGCCCCTCAGGCACTCAAAGCATGACCTGAGCTAATGTCTGCACCAAGCACTGCACTATCTCTATAATGGTAAGTGAATTCCACTGAAGTTAACTACGTACTCTACTACTGTTGCATCCTATTAAATATCCTCTTCACTATTTATAGTGAGCTCTGGGAAGCTTCAAATGTGTCTTTCTTGACGGTATACTGCAGTTATTTCTGTCTCAGGTTAATTATAATGAGGAGAAAACAGAAAAGCTTGTATATGCTGAAGTTAGCTGGAATGTGAAAGCATTTACCTGCTAAATCCTCTTCAAATAGCTCTAAAATGACAGGGCAGAGGGTATGAAAACAACTGCATTTGCTCTTTTATCCAAACACTTCCTGATGATTACAGGGTGTTCAACACAAAGGGCTGTGATTTAGAAAGGAAATTGCACTCCAGTGAAGGATTTGCTCATCTGTGATGATATTTATAATTCACGCTATCCTGGCTATAAGGAACCATCCTGCACTTTGATAGGAAATGTAAGGAGTAAAGAGGCCAGCGAGTGAGATCAGCATGACACGATGTGTTTTCAAGCACTGACCAATTCACAGCTCTGCCTTTATTCCCTGAGTGACTTCAGCAGAGCTGCTTCTCTCTCACTGCTGCTGTCCCGCACAACCTTGCACTTTGCTACAACCACTGCCTCCTCCACAGCATTTGAGGCTGACAGTAACGATGCAGTGAGTGCTGCTGAGATGTCTGCGCATGGCAGACCAGGCTCTCTGGTCCTACAAAGAGCCAAAGGTGTGTATCCACGAGGCAGGCGCTGTGGTGTAAGCCACGCTGTCCAAAACCGTATGCCGCTTGCTTGTGGCTCCAGCTCACGCTGCTGAGACATTTGTTTCATTTAGTGAGAGAAGTGTTTTGTTTCTTTTGCCTCTCTGAAAGTTTCTACACAGAATTCTCAGATCAAAGTCCTCAGAGCTCTTTTCACTGTCCCCCATGGAGTCAGAGGGAGGGATGTCCATTTCCAAGGCGTAGCTGTTTTCTGGTAGCCAAGCTGTGTTGCCTATTTTCAGCCAAACACCAGCATATTTTCACTGGGAGAATGCCAGGAGGGAATCCAAATAAAAAAAGATTTTTCCAAACATTTCTCCAACAGCTGTAATTTATTATTTTTTTTCTTAATACAGGATGCTAATAAAAGCCAGGTTACACCAAAACCACTGCCAGGCTAGTGCTACTGGGAGGTACTTTTTTTTAAGCTGTACCAAAGGAAAAAATTCTGCATCCAACTTGTTCATTACTCAGAGAAACAGAAGCATACCCCTGCCTTCATCCTGTCCTAGGGGAGCCAAGATCAGATGTGAAGGCCATGTGCTGGACTCAGGAATGTTTGTTCAATCTCCTATTCCTTCTCCATTTTTTTCCACTATGAGGCCTTGCTCTCCTGACATTGCATTTTGCTGATCATAACCACAAGGTTTTGTTTTATGAGCTGTTATACCAGGAAAATGATATTCTTTGCACCTTATTTATTAGAAGTTGTTTGTGACAGCAAAAGATGGATAATTAATCGCTTTTCTACTCCTAGCTCCATACAGCATGATCAGCTTTGGAAGTAGAAACATAAACGCAGTCCCCTACCCTTGCCAGTTTGATTCCGATATAAAGCATACAGCGAGCTGTCACGCAGAGGAAGGGTTTCTTTTAGCTTCCTCCAGAGCTTTTTTCTCTCCCTACAGTCTTAAAGCATACTTGAGGTGGTGTTTGTGTGCAGCTAATTGGCCTGAGGAACAGCAGTATATCTTCAACGGCCCATTGACCAAAAGTGCTTGAACCAAGAGTGCTAAATTTAACTGTTCGGCTTTGCTCTGTCAATGTTGGCTCGCTGGGAAGGAGAGTCATGTCTGCTGAGCCCAACTATCAAGCAGCTCCCTTCAACAGCTTCCAGAAAACCAAACCAACCTGCCAAAACAGCCTGGAGCTCGAAGGTCAGCTGAAGTGTCCTTGATGTATGAAAGGTGTGGACTCAAGGTAGGGATCACTAAGGTACTGCGGTGTGGACTTGTACATGTGAACACACGCACGTGCTCTGCTGCAACATAAAGGATGGAAGGATCTTGTGCTCTATCCCCGTGTGTCGTTTTCTAGGCATAGGCATGTTGTTGGCAATGCTAATGTTGAAACATCAATGTGGAAGCAAATAAAGCAAAACCTGACTGGTGCTGTCAGTCTCCAGGCAAAACAGAGGGGAGGCCTACATATGTTTTGTTTGAAATATGCTTTAGCAGGAGAGACAGTCAGGTTTTCCCCTGGAGTGCCTAAACCTGTCCTGAATCCAACCTTTGAGTATTGATGTAGGTTCTAGGTCCACCCAGTTAACATATGAGCTGAGCCAGATCTGAACTCAGCCTCCTGATGAGGACCCAGTGTCAGGGCGCAGAGGGATGATGTGGTGCAGTGGACACCAAATAGAAAGAAGGAAGAGAAACCTGGATTCAGAATTTCATTTTGTACTCATACAGAGTGTTGCTGTTACAACCCCCAGGCAGTTGCTCCAGCCCTGTGTCATGGTTTACACACCTGTGAAACAGGCAGAAGACTTTTTTTGCTGGGTATCAGTGCTTAATTGAATCTTTCAGCTAGAGTTAGAGGAAGGCAATTTAAATTAACAAAAGTGATTTTATCCATTAGAAAAGGACACACACTTACCTTTCTACCAGGTGGTCCAGGGAACCCAGTCAAACCAGGTAAGCCCACATCTCCCTGTAGGAAGCAAGCAAGTTGCATTAATTTTCAGCAACATTGTCCCTGTGCTTAGCACACTGTTACTAAAATTATTTTGCCTATGGTAGTACACAGCTATTGATATTTGTGATTCTAATTGCGACTCTTCAAAAACAGAATGGGTAAGAAGTGTAGATTTAAACACCATCTTTTTAAACTGGCTCATATAAATTATAAACCCAGTTAATTAGTTACAGCTGCTGCTGGAGCCCAGCTTTTCACCAGCAGAATGAATGCCTTTTTTTTTTTTTTTAAAAAAAAGGCTCTTATTCAGCCACTTGCTTCATTTGCCTTTCGATAGGTGTTTAAATCTCCAAGGCAAGAAAATTCTAGCTTTTAAATGCAACAAAAACAACAGATACCCCCTGCCAAATCCTGTGGTTCTGCTCGTATTGCGCTACCACGCTGGCTCAGCTCATGGCTCCAGTTCAGGTGGCTCTGTTGGTGTAAGTATTTAACCTGCCTATGTAACATGGATTGAAACTTTACAGGCTGCTCTTGGGAGAGGTCTTTCAGTGGCCTGCACTTCTGAAAAGGGATTGCATCACTTCCCAGCTGGCAAATCCAAATCATCATAGAAAGAGCACTTTGGTGTGAGAACTCTCTAACATCTGATCCATTAGCACAAGTACATTTTGGCCTCCTCTGATTAGGATCAAACCTTTAGGGTCTCTAACACTTGGAGTATCTAGCTTGAAAATTAGGCATTGCTCCAAAGTCCTGCTGGAAATTTCTTGTTTCTATTACTGCTAACACGAACAAAGCCTTGTTAACATGAGCTGAAAGTGATCTGGATCTCTCCCTTTCTTACATTAAGCATGCTTACAAGAGAACAGTTCCAGATTGTCCGTGTGGATGGTTTCCATGTGATGCTGTTCTGATATAGTACCCGACATTTCAAAAGGCATCTCGTGCTGTTAAGTTAAAGGCATCGTTTCAGACTTAGCCATCTCATTGTGTGCTAGTGTCACCCTCCATCTCGTGTTTGTGTGGCGTGCACTACTTCATTGCAGCATCTGGTTTCAAATGAAGGGCCTGAGCTCTTCATGGCTGATGCTTTCTATTAGCTGTGAATTTACAGCAAGGCATATGATGAAAGGAAGAGGTGCAGGCTTCTTGCCTGAACATGAATTACAAAGTATTGTGCAGACACTACTGATAGAAGTAACTGAGGTAGGTGTTGGGAAGCTCTGATCGCTCTTCTATTCATTTCTAGACTTCTGTGAGGCCTTGCTGCTTCAGTAAAATTCACTCAGCTGTGAAAACAGCAAAAAAGGGGCTCATAATTCATTGAAAGGAATTAGCAGGAGAACTCTGATCCTTAACAGTTGCTACATCCAGAAAGCAGCCACGCTTCCCAGTTGTGTGTGCTTTGTGTCAATTTGAGGAGACGTTGGTGGGAAGGCTTCTGGTTACCACACAGCAGGATCCACACTTTGGCAGTGCAGTGGTCTGCGAAGTTCTCCTTCTCTGCCAGCGAGACAGCGAAGCTGCTCTCAGAGCAGCAGTCTGCTGCGGGCTGCGTTTGTGACGGGAGGCAAAGCACTGCTCCTCAGCAAGAACATCATTTCTTTTGCCTTCAAGGTTTTAATTGCATGTATTGGGATTGCCTCTTTCTACAGCTGCATGCCCAGAGACGGCGGTGTGTGGCTGTATCTCACACAGATGTATATCCACTATTTAAGCACCTAGCTTAAGCAGCCGCATGCTTGCAGCAGCAGGGACTTAAGTTTGGACTGTAGGTTACACCTAAGACAGATAAACACCTGGATGACAAGAAGCTGTGGCAGCAAGCACTTCAGTGCACTGTGGCCACTACCTTAGCTGACTCTTTAGTCCTGAATCCAGGGTCTAAGTCTTAATTTTAAGACCACAATCTACTTGAGTGTCTGTGTTGCTTATGGCTGCAGTACGGACCCCCTCCACATGAACGCACAGGGCTTATACAATTAGTACAACACAGTCTCAATGCCTGTGCAGTCTGGACAGTCTTACCTTCTGTCCACTGCGAGCTTTTCCAGGCGACAGCCCAGGATCTCCTTTCTGACCCTGAAACAAAAAAAAAACTTAAATTAATGACATAATCTAAGGATCCTGCCCATAGACATTCTTTTGCTTTCACCAAGCCCCCAAATTAGAAAAACATGGTTTTATCTTCATTTCGTCCTCACATCTCAAGTGCTACTCCTAAAGAGCTATCCTTACAGCCCCTAGGTACAGCTCTGTTTTCCTGGGGCTGGTTTGGGTGAGTGAGTGCTGCTGCTAAAGGGTTGAGTTTTAAATAGTATTTGACAGTATTAAATTGACTAAAGAAAGGATATCTGGAAGACGGCAACGTCAGGACTTTTGATACTTACTAGACTAGACAGCTGTGATTTCTTCCTTGTCTACAAGTACCATCACAAAAATAATTACCAAGCCTATTACTGTGGCTAAACCATCCTTCTTAACAACTTCCTAGCTGCTGTTGCTTTCTTTAACTGTGGGGAATAGATGAAACTGGAGAGAAAGTTACACTAATTAGACAGCACCAGCAGCCAGAGCAATTGTGAGGCTTTCAGGCTGGCAGAGGGAAGAGGCACACTTTATCTTAAGTGGCAGTATGCATTATTTTCTTGTTCAACAACCGTGACGAGAGAAAGTACAACTGAAGACCGATCTTCTGACAAACCCAGGCTGGAATTTCAGCAGCATATGAACGTCTAATTTCAGTAGATGCCTTTGAAAATCCCGGTTTAAAATCTTTAACAGTGGAAAGGTGGCGTGTGTACCTAACAGGTTAAGAGACAGAAGCAGGAAAAAGTAGAAGAGATTTGAAGCGTGCCAGATTCTTTTGGCAGGGGAGAGGTAAGGCTTAGCACACCCAGCAGCTTAGGTCTGTATAACATCATGCTGGCACAGCCAGGACAGTATCAGGCACTGGCTGTGTAACGCCCCTGGGATCACAAACAAGTCCCTATCTCTGCATGCCACGTCGGCAGCCTGGGATTCAAAACTAACCCAAAGCACAGGACAGTTGTAAGGGGTAATTAATCTTTGTCAAGTGGAGTGCTTGGAGGGAAAGCGAGATCCTACAAAGGAGTAATAATATTTACTACCTGGCGTTTCTCATTGACAGCACAAAGATCTAGCTATGGCCAGCTGATTTTCCATGCAGCATCACTGCGACGACTTCCCAGACATACTTCCCACCTAGCAGAGTGTCTGTCTCCCCTTCTCCTGCTCACCATCCATCACAAGCTGCAAGGTTCAGGGAGAGACTGCTTGGCTACGGACTGTAGGGAGCACTGCTGATTCAAGGCAGATGCGTCTGTACAGATCCTGAATGAAGGCTGCCTGCCTTCCAAGCAGTAACTGAAGTCATGCAGGCGATCTTGCTTTGCACACAGCTGCTATCAGGGCAATTCTCCCACTCTTTGAGCAGGCTGTGGGTGCTATCACTGCTTGGAACAGATTACAGCAGTCAAGATCACAGGGTATTCGTTTCTACACTGCAAAATGAACATACTGCTGCATGTAGACACCCACCACCCTCCACAAACATGCTCCGTGAGATGACTCCAAGCCATGCAGAGGAATACAAGCCTCTCACATTTTTCCCTGGAAAGCTCCAGACCATGTTAGCGAGGACTGTGCCTCATACCACGCTTCTATTTTCAACACTGCTGCAGTCCTCACACAGGGGGGGAGCTCAGCCACGGCACGATCACACTTTCCTAAGATTAATCAACAAGACTGCATCAGGGCCAGAGAGGACAGATGGTTGGATGTTGAGGGCTGAGACTGCGGATTAAGTGCCCAGCTCTTCTTGTGCAGCAACTGCAACAAGAGGATGCCCCTACACCTTGTCCATCGGCACCTTGCCCACAAGCCTCTCGCTTCCCCCTTCCTCTTGTAAAGGAAGAAATTGCTTTCTTCTGTTTTTCTTCCCTACCTGAGAGAAGTTGATGGCTGTGCAATTTAAACACCCCAGCTTTGCAATCCCACTAATAGTATTTCAAACATCAGAGGCATCAGAGCCAAACCATTCACTAAAAGGAAAATTCAACTTTGCCTCGCACCGTAACAAGAGAGACTTATCCAGAGCAGCTAACTAAGCAGAACATACCAACATCTGAGGCAAAGGCTTCTGGATAAGAAACACAAACCCAACTCTTGTAGTGCCTTTGGAAAACACACCCTGCCGGACAGGTAACTTCCCTCCCGGTCCCAAAGACTCCTAGGACATCCTCAGAGCTGCATCTATTCATTAGCAAGAACGCCCCTCCTGCCCTCCCCAGCAGGTTACAGATCCCACAGCCAGCATCCCCAGCCAAATATATGTCTGCATCTGCTTAAGAGGTTATCTGCTACAATCAGTCTTTTCTAATTAGATGCAACAGCAATGTTGCAACTGCCAAGGACAAAAAAATGAAATGCCAAGAAGTGGCAGGAAGGCCTCTTTAAAGTGTTGCACGTTATAAATTGCTGAGAAAAGCAGGATGAGCTAATTTCTCGGGTGGCACGAGTGGGTGTACTGCCACTGAAGTCAGTGGAAGCGTGCCCAAACAGATCAGTGGGAATTTGGCTCAACAGCTACATACTACTCTGTGCAAAGTGAGCTAAGTTCAAGCTTATCTTGCTCAGTACAAGGGCCTGTGAGTGCTCAGCTCCAGCCACCAGAACAAGGTGTGCTGTGCACAGGATGGATTCAGAAATAGTCTGACAACACAACACCGGTGCTCACCAGCACAATGCACCCAGAGAAAAGCTGCACACGGACATCTCAGGCAGCTGCAGCGCTGAATCACATCCACTGTATGTAGGCACTGACCGACCTTGTGAGTGCTCTGTTAATTCAGCTCATAAAAACTGTGCTCTTGGGCTACTTCCTAAGTGACTTGGTGTTAGTCATAATTTCCAAGCTGTATCTATCTGATAAATTCATTTTCCTTTCCCAAGTTGCTCCTTTTTTCCCCTGTTATTAATGGTTGTCCAGGGAAGACCTGGCCCTGCTGGCACTGCCACTTGAAGGCTCCCAGCACAAATTCTGGTTGGGGCTGCCCTTCACAATCCATAATTTTGGCCATGGGCTGGATGTGCTAAGAAGATACTAGGTTCCAGGTGCAGGTTTGTCTAGCCTGGTGAAAGGAATTGGTATTTAAAATGTAAGGAGATGAAATACCTTTTTTTTTTTTTTTTTCTTTTTCTGTGACTACTAGCTTCTGGGACTGGTGTAACACCTAAGAACTTAAGGCAAGGAGGGAAGTCAAAGCCCTGGGAAATGATACACATCTTCTAAGAGCTGCTTCACATGCAAAGGTCTTGCAAATGTGGCTTCACAGGCTCTAGAAGCTACTAGAGGTGGAGTTACACCTGGGCCTGGGCTGAGCTCTCAGATCCCTTTGCAAACTCAATGCTTCTTGTGACAAAGCCTCACGGACAACAGCCTGATCCTGCAAATGCTGCCTGGGTAAAATTACACTACATAGTACGGACTGATGGCACCAGATCTCTGCTGCTGCCTGCTACAGCCATCCCCCAGCTGAGGGCTTCTGCTGCCAGACAGACTGTTCAGCAGGATGGGGGGAAAGAGCTATAGGAAGTTTTAATTTCTAATAGGAGACCAGCTGAATACAGCTTTATTACAGCCAAATGATGTTTTCTGACAAGGTATTGGACTAAAGTTAAAAAATAAATAAATTCTGTTGCATAAAAAAACAGTTTGATTGCACAGATTGGATCAGACTGAATTTGCAGGCCTGGAAGTTAGGTAAAAAGGACTTTGATTTGACTTGTAAAACTCAGCAAGTGTGATCTGGAAATCACTGATGGAGAATAAATGCAGAACACTGAGACATAGAACTTTTACGGCCTCACTTTGCAGGCCATATAGCCATACTTCAGAATTTAAAACAGCTGCTGCTCACCACCACGTCTCCAGTGCCTAATTTTTAATCGCATAATGGCAGCACGCCAGGTTTCCAGAATCTTTTTCCCAGAGCATCAGCAGTGCTTCTAACGGCTCTGCCTACTGATGAGATCATAAAAAGAAAGGAATCTTGCTTGCACCTTTCTCTGTGTTTGGCTGAAACATCCTGCAGCTTCCTTGTTAGTGAAAACCTCTACGAAGCTCTGCCCCTCGAAACTCAACGACAGTTTGGCCCCAGAAAAGCATTACGAGACATAAATCTATTCCCGTGTAACCGATGACACCAAAACAAAGCAAACAAATTTCCCAAGAACTTCACAGACTTTAGGCAGCAAAAAGTCTCGCACGCAGGAACAAGCTGGGAGTTCAAACACCTTTCTGGAGGATTTTGCAGCAGACTGAATTAGCTCCCCTTTGGAGCTGAATGTGTGTGAATGTCCCCGGGCACGAGCAGGGGCCTGGCAGTGGGGATGCTCCCAGCACCATGGGGGGACACGTGCACAGGATAAAAAGGGCAAAACATTGGGTTCTGGCACTGACACCTCACAGGTGACTCACAGATGAGGACATCTAGGAGCAAGCAGTTTGGGAAGAGTGCTGGCTGCCCAGGAACTGTGCAGATGGAAGGAGAAGTGAGGGACCTTTAGGAGGAGGAAGGCAGAGGAGATGTGGGTGCTGCCGGCCCCCCACTGCTGTGTGGATGTGCAGGCAGATGAACAGGCCACAAAATCCATGAGAAATAAAGTGAGCAAATCAGGACGTGGTGCGACTTTGTGAGTGGGAGGCTTCCGCTGCCCTCATCTCAGCAAAGCAGCGTGCTCCCTGGCACAGAGAGAGCTTCAGCGGGATCCTAATTAGGCAGTGTTTGAAATTAGGGAGAACCGAGAACGAAGGCGCACAGCAGGGTCTCCCACAGGCACAGGAAAAGGCTTGTGCTGTGCTGCTGGAGGGCCTGTGCCGAGCAGAGGGGAGGGGATAAATGGCTTCAGCTTCTCCTCGTTTTGTGTGGGGCAGGACGAAAAAAGGCTGAACTTCCCCTATTGGTACATCTCCGAAATGAAAAGGCAAAAGCTCTGAGAAGGCAAAACTCGTGCCAACGAATACTTACTTTCAGGCCTGGGGGGCCAGGTAAGCCAGGGTTTCCGTGGGGACCCGGAGGACCCTAAAAAACACAACAAACACAAAACATTAGTCAAGAGGCAGATGTCCATGGCAGTCACAAGAGATGCAGGAGGCCAGACCTGCCAGCGCCGAGACACAGCATCAGCAGGGCCCTCCTCACAGCAGCCACCTGTTCCTCACCTGTACAGAAGGTGACATTTACTTATCCCCACAAGATACATGCCAATGAGGCGATTCAGTGACACCAAACATCCCATGGTCAGGAACAGGAGCTACCTGGGGTCAGGGGAGGGAAAGCTGCGCAAGGAGTCCCAGCAAAAAGGGACAGAGGTAGGCAGAGGGCAGAGGAAGGGCATGGGGGTGGTAACAAGTTGTTGGTTTTTTTTTGGTGAAAATGGAAGAGAACAGAAGTAGTTACTAAAAGGAAAATTTTAATTGCTTGGCTATTTATTTAAGATGAGCTCTTTTCCCCTACAAGGCAAAAAGATTTTTGTCTTTAGAGGCCTGGAAGAGAACGGATGGCAGGACAGTAAAATGGGAGGTGAGGAGGCAGGACCCCGGTTAAACCATTTAACTTGGCATTCTTGCATAGGTCTCAGAAGCCATTGACACTGTCAGGGTATCCACCTTGGGTCACACACACCGGTATCTCCTTTTACATCATGTTTTAAAAGCACTCTGCATATTTTCCGAAGCCTATTTAAGGAATTATCTGGAATAAGCAGCTAAGAATAGTTTATCCTGGGATTGTATATAGCACAAAAGATCTGTTAACCTTTCAGGCAGAAGTAATAATAATTCTAAGTCCTCTTGAACGCGTTCCTGGGAGATGAAACAACCTGAAGATTCAATTCCAAGGGCTCCTGTTCTGCCAGCACTGTGTGAGCTTTACACCACCGTCAGGAGCACTTTAATGTACCCTCCAGCTAGGAGGAATACAGGCTGGGGGATAAAAAGCCAGTCAAGTGCTTTCTCAGTAAGCTGTAGTATTTCCAATAAGCACTTTAGCATATGTAGGGCCAAAGTCTTCAGGATCTGATTTCCGAGGAAGATCGCTGCAATTAAACATGCGACTGCCAGCCAAGTTCAGTGCCCCTGCCCTCTTTTGAAAGAGTATCAGTGGGCTAATGTTTATTCAGTTTTATTTTTACTACACTGTAATAGAAAATAAAGGCTTTTTTGTCTAGCTATTGTATCTTGTGGTATAGACAGTTGATGAGTGCTCAGCACTATTTCACAACCCATGCTGCTCTGCTGTAACAAGCTGTTCAATTAAAAGGCTGAGACTGAACTTTTCAAAGGACATTTTTTACCCAAATACTTTTATTGTCCCATTCTTAATTTCCTCCCAGATTTTCAGCCGGAAATTCTCTGATAGTTTAGCCTGGCTGTGAATTTTCAATGAAACCGAAAGAACTTTAATTAAAATTAAGGACTTGGAATGACAAATTATCATCTGAAAACCCATATAGCTGCTGCAACCACAGCACACGGGCACCCAGTGGTCTTGAATAACTTCATCTCCCCAGTAAAACATGGCATCATCTGTCCACTTCACTGGGTGGGATGCAGAGACTTCACGTGCTGCCTGAGGTGGTTCAGCAAGCCTGTAGTAGCAAAAGCACCTGAACCCAAGTCTTCCAGGTCCTAAATATGGATGAAAATCAATACAAGTGGCAGAAACCAGAACAGGAAAGCCTTTATAAAGGATGAGTTCCTAAAAAGCACTTATACATAAGCAATAATCTAGGTAGCACTGAACAGGGTTCATAAATTTAGGCTACTGCTAGATTTGAGGAGGGAATTCAGCTGTTATTCAACTTCGAAGTCGGCAGCTTGGCTCTAAGCCCACGTCAGTGCAGTTAGCTGAAATCTGTGCTCCACCATAGCCTGGGGCAGGCTTAAAACAGCGTCAGACTGGAGGGAACAGCTTGGTGTGACTCCTAGCTGACAGGGAGAGTTTCCAGGAGGAAACCTGGAACATGGAAAGCTCGGCCGCCCACCCAGAGCTCCTGGATAGGAGACGAATCGTTCCTCCAGCCAAATTTGGTGCAGTGCTTCCAGAGCTAAACCAAAGCACAGCGACATAATCATTAAAAAGTCTTAACCAGAAGTGGAACTGTAAAGGAGGAAAGACTGGAGAAAGCATCTGGTCCCAGTATCCAGGGATAAAATGTGTGATTATGAAAAAAACAGGCTCTTGACATACAAGATGGAGGCTTTAACACTGAATTCAACAAGACTCATAGTGTGTAATCTGAGCAAAGATATGATCAGAACCCCATCCTGTTCCCAAAGACCAACGTGGTCTCATCCTAGCAAGAAGCAGCCACATCCTGCTGATGGGGTGACGGTGGGAAGTCCAGCCTGGCACAGCAGTGACTGCCAGAACCAAATCTAGGGGCTGTGCTAGACATTTTAAACTGCTCTCGTAACTGCAGAGAGAAAAGGGCGTAGCCTGGCAACAGTCCTAAAAATGGTAAAAATAACTGATCTTGATGTGTTCCAACATGGTTAGTCCTGAATCTACGCTTACACCCACATTCTTGGCAGAGTTGGAAGATGCAGCGTGGTACAGTTAGCTGGGCTGAGTAACAAAAGGTACGGGACAGCATCCGCCTCGGGAGCTGTTAGCAGTATGAAATCTGAACTGGCAGGCCTTATAAATTAATCCATGCACTGATCTGCAAACCCCAGTAAGAGTCATCATGCCCCCGAGCTCCCCGCCCTCGCTCTATTAAACCCTGTCCAATGTTGGTTCCTCTCCTCCTGCTGCGCCCAGCACAACTGCCCGCCTGCAGCCGGTGCTCCCCGAAATAGCCCCTGTTCCGTGGAGGAGCCATTCAAGAGTTAATTGCTCTGTAGGTCTACAGCTAATTGCTATATTCTACTCAGGCTGTCCTGGATTTAATTCAATTCCCCGCTCATATCTAGAAATGAGTATCCTCCTAAATATATTTATCATCATTATACTAGTTTTGCTTCTCTTTTCTACACACAGGATAGGACAACGCTGAGACCATTGGGTTAAAAAATCCCACAGCACGTTACTATTTGCAAATGTGCCTTTACCCACCTGCTTTGACCCCTTTATAACTGCTGAAACAACCCAGCCTAGTGACAAGCTGCCTTGCATCTGATATCACCCAAACGCTGCACCACAAATTCCATGGAAAATGTTATCAAGGGGCAGCAGCAGCCCAAGGCTCTGCAGCAGCGAGGACAGAACAATCCCTGAATGTGTTCTCCAAGCGAGGAGGGTTTCCCAAAGGTGACGTGTTTGTAATCTCCCTGGAATGTCTTTCCCGTGAACGAGAGCCACTTGAGAACGGCGCTGCACCATCCAGCTCCTCGGGGTGACGTGCCTGGAGATGGGACCCTGCTCACAGAAGCGCTTTTATGTGTATTGCTTCACAGCCCACAAAAATTAACAAAAGTGGGACTGTGCACAGCTGCCCCCATCCCTTCAGCAGTCACGAGGCGGGGGGAATTACTCTCCAAACTCCTGCTAAATGCTGGAAGGCTTCAGTCAGAGGAATGACCACTCATTCAAAACCCATTATGTCTTGAGGTTTCACTGAGTAAAGCGACTTCTTTGCTCCTGACCTACAGATCCCACTCTGACCTTTGGCTCACTGAAAAATGAGCTACATATTTATAGTGAAGCCAAACAAACACTTCTTTTCAGAAACTGGAAAATCTTCCTCACGGAATGAGGATACCGGGGAGCCTGAAGAGCTGACTAAGTTCTTGCTTGTTTTAGGGGGGAAGCCCTGCATTTTGAAGGAAAGGGAGACTTTCTGCAACCACAGGCCAAATGTAACAGGGACGTGTTATACCGGGACCTTGCAATCTCTCAAGCTGCTACAGTTCACAGCAGGATGGTAAGGGCATCCCAGAGCATCAGTGAATGCTCGTGTGCTTCCTTCACCCATCCTTTTGGGTTTGTGCTGCAGTGGTCTGAGGGGCTGGAACAACTGCAGCACGCCAGGCTCTGGGGCCTTATTCCAAATTGTGCCTCTGGCCTTCTGCGTGGCCGTGGGTAAAACACCTCCCTTGGGTAAAACACTCCCCTGGTACCTGAGAGCTCACCTGTCTGAAGGGGAGGCTGACTTCCAGCGGGACCTGGCTCCCTACGTTATTTAGGAGCTCAGACCACGGCTCCTTCTTGCTCTCCTGGGAGTGAAGCCAACAACTGGACTCCTGTCACACATTGACTTCTGTCTCCATCACACAGGAGGAGGACAAATAATAAGGATCTCCTTTACACCGGGGGGAGACAACAAATAACGAGGGCCTATGAAGCACTTGTCCGAAAAGCACCAGTTAAAACCAAGTACCACGTTTCGCAGGATTCTCTGCAGTCAAATCAAGTTGTGGGCACTTTTCTGGCCTAACTACACCAGTGAGGCCTGCAATGAGCCACAGTCTGTGACCAACACAAAGATGCTGGCAGCCCAGCACATGGGCAGCCCTGCAGCGAAGCTGCTCGAGGCCGGGGTGAGGCAAAGAAGCTCCGGCAGCGCAGCAGCCACGGCTCCAGAGGGAGCCCCTTGTTGGCAGCTGCTTGCAGAGCTTGTTAGCACAGCTCCGCCAGCAGAACCCAGCCCAGCTGCCACCTCCCCGCTAAACCTCGGTGTTTGAAGGAGTGTAAAGGTCACCAAAAAACCATCTCTGGGCTGGAGTGCGATGCACGACCTGCACTGAGCTGCTTGGGGGGCTGTGTGCGTGCCTGAGTGATGCTGCTCGGAAAACGCATCCCACCTGGGATGCTCCCCACTTGGCTTCTAAGCTGTGCTGCACTTGAGCGCTGAGATGCGCCCAAACCCAGCCTCCTTCGTGCTCTCACAGGCTGGCATTTGTTACTATAAACCAGGACATTTGCTTACATGGAGAGCAACGCTCTGACTGCATGAGTCCAGAGAGATTTATCTGCTGGAAACCAGGAGGCAGCGTCATGGCTTCAGCCAGCTTTTCATACAAACTGTCGCTGACCACAGTCTCACCCTCAATGCAAAGGCTAAGCTGAGCTTTCATTTTACTCTGACCAATATGAGGAGAGAAAGGGAAATAAAACAGAGGGGATACAGAATTCAAAGGAGTAGAAATACTGTGCTACATAAGCAAGACAGACACTTTATGGACTTCACAGCTACAGAAGGTCATGAGTCAATCGCTGCAGCTAGATTTTCAAATAAGCCAAGTTACTGTACAGTCATTAATAATGTAGAAATTATGCAAGCTACAACAAGGGCAATTATGTCTCATGCTCTAGGCCATAGACTGCATTGGTGACAAGAAGAAATCCATCCTTTCCCCTGGCACCCAGCTCTGCAAGTTGCACACAGTACTCACCCCCACCTCGGGAGGTCCAAGCTTGGGCTGGAGCCTCACGGGACACCTTATGGGCTGCCCTTGGGCTGGGCTGGTGTAAAAACTGTGTGGCTGCTTCGTTTGAGGAGTAAGTAAAGCAGAGGTAGAACATCCCCCCGGCCGTGTTGCACGTTTATTTTTAAGTGAGTCACGCACAACAAAAGCAAAAGATGCAAGAATTCCCCTAAGCATGTCTTAGTTTCTGGCAGTTCCTCTTCCTTGCAGTTAAATCTTTAAACCCTGAAGAGCCACGGGAAAAAAAAATAATACTAGAAACATGTTGCAAAGTCAAAATATCTTACGCACAGAGCAGTTTTGTCTCCAGTGCTCCAGGCCAGACATTTACAGAGTGACCCTTTTGCCCCCTCCCAAAATTAGCACAGCCTCTTTGCAGCAGCCTGAGTCAAGCCAGGCTCAGCTGTGCTGAGCACTTCCTAACTGGGAACTCTTTTCTGGGCTGATTCTCAGCACCTCTGGCAGTGACTGAGCTCAGAAATCCTTTGTTGCTCATTGTCTTTCAGGGGATTGTCTTAAATATAGGATGGAGCATGCCACGGCTGGGGAGTAACACTGAGATGCGACATGGTTTCCACGATGTTTTTTTTTCCTTCTAGAAAAATTCAAGTTTTGGTAGGTAGTGGAATTCAGAGCTAGAGGTGAAAGCTGGTCATTCATACAGGCAGGGGATGCAGCTGGGGCTCCAGACACGGAATTTGTTTACACACCACAGGATTGCAAAAAGTAACACCAAACACCCCCTGTGAGCAGTGAGTTGGGGTAAGACCAAACTCTCAGCCTTAATGGGGACTTGCTAATAATGGCAAACTCCAGGCCATCTGCCGATGTTCAGACATTGGTAAACAGAAGACATTGGAGCTGCATGACCAGTTGTGCTGATATTTCACCAAAGAACACGATCATAGGATCGTTTAGGTTGGAAAAGACCTCTAAGATCATCTAGTCCTGCCTTTAACCTAGCACTGGAACACCCGTATCTGATGTGGAACGCTTTGTCTCAAGCCTGATGCTATCTAGTGCCCTATGCTTACAGCCTCAATCAGCGTTCAGGTCTGTTGATATCCATGTCTGTGCTGCAGTTGGTCCTGCAGACCTTTTTTTTTTTTTTTTACTGTTACAGAAAGGAGGTGCATTTATCTTTACCAGTTGCTGCAAGATCTCACAGGACTGTAACAAGTGTCCTCGGGGAACGTACAACCCTCTAGCTCTTAGCCTCTTGGTTGTTCTTTAAAGACATTACATAGGGCTGAGTTCGAGCCAAGTATGTGTGAGCAAATCTCCCTCTGCTGCCAGGCCAGGATGCTGCCTGGATCACAAATCCAAATATTCCCTTATTTCAGCCTCAGACACTTACATCTGTTGGATTCCCAACCCACATCAGTGCTGTGCTCAGGAAATGTGCTCCACGACCATACCTTGCAGGACAGCACACGGCTGCCACGAAAATGTGCCAACAGTTAACCGTATCGAGGTAGGGCACGCTGCCCAGCTTTGAGAGACTATTTCTGCAGCTAGGCCAATGCAGAAAGCTTTTCTCACATAGCACAGCTAGCTGCTGTGCTCAGCTCCAGGCGTTTTCTCAGCATGGCATCCACTGCTCAAAGATCTGCACCAGACTTTAGTGTGGGGAGGAAAAAAAAGTCAGGAATTTGCAACAAAACTTGTAGGACAGCTCAGGTGTTTTGTTCTAGATCTTGAAAATGAGTCAGAGAGCAAGTCTCTGGTTTGGGAAACACAGAAGTTTGTCCTTGCTACTGAATCCTTGATCTTAGACCATGGTCCTACTGCTGAAGGCACAGTGACAGTGAAGGACTGCAAAGGAAGCAGTCTGGGAACAGTGGAGAACAGGCAAAAAGCAGCCAAAGCCAGTACCAGCAAGTTTGCAAGAAGGAAGGGATCTTGAAGACCAAATGAGAGATGGGGCTCCTCATCCTTCTGACAGCCATTTGGAAACATTCATCCCCAGCTTTGCTGAGGTCAAACCTTAGCTCAGCGAGGCTGCAGATCACCAAGCTGTGGCATCCTGAAAGCCTTTAGCATGGAAAGGGAGAAAGGAAGAAGGGCAGACCTCAGCAGTGGGGCTTGAAGCAATCCCTGCTCAGCCAGAGGACCACACACCAGCCCTTGGAGCAGTAGGACACGTGGATACAAGTACAGATGGAAAGAAACAGAAGTTTTTAAACCACTCACCCGGGAACCTCTCTTGCCAGGTGGTCCTGGTAATCCCGGCAGACCTGGGGGACCCTAAAAAAATAAAAATAAGCATTACTGACAGCTCTACATCAGGATATTGCTCCTGACTGCTTCAGAAATACCCATAGCACAACCATTTGGAGAAAACCTGGTAACATGGACCACGTAATGATACGGCCAGAATCCACCTTCAACTTATACTATCACTATAAGGGGCTAAAAGCCGTGCCCATAACATCTGCAGAAGCACGTATTTCCACAGAGCGGAGGCAGAGCGTTCACATCTCTCTGCCGAGTGCCACATTTCCCTGAGCACAGCCATGTTTCACACTTCCAGCATCCCAGAAGGCAGGGGTAACACAACTGCCTCCCAGCCCCAGTTTCCTGCTCCGTGCTGGCACACAGCAGCAGCGACGTGTTAGCACCTTGGCGAGGGTGGGCTGGAATAAACCACGGGTTCCAACACACACCGCCTGAGGGTGTACTGCTATTGTCAGCTCCGACACGAGTTGCCACCTAATTGCACCCAAGCACTTAATATTTTAAAGCAGCATGCTATAAAATGTAATAAAATTGGTGTCGGTGTTGGGAATTCCTAAACACGGCTCTGTAATACAGGAGAGGTGGAGGCAGACAGGTCAGAGAAGCGGGGGCTCTTGTAAGGGGGTGAGAACAAGCTGGAGATATTCAGCCGCCCAGCTGCACGCTGATCTGAAACAGGTTAGGAAACAACATTTAACCAGCGAGGTCTGAACTTCTTGGAATTTATTCATTTATGTATTTATTTATTTTTTTCAATGGACTGGAGAATTCCGATTTCTGGAGAGCCGCTTGCAACTGCTAATAGCTCTGCAAAACGCCTTTCCCCCCAAGCCAAACATGGCTAACAACAATAGCTGTTAATTAAAGCGTCTCCCAGAGGATTTATATTCTAGTAGCTGGTTACAAAAGCTGGGCTTTCAGAGCATTTAGGGAGGACAGAGGTCCAGAGCAGGCGGCTGAAGGATGTCTGGAAGGCGGCCTGAGCTCTCCAAGGCGCAGCGGTGAGGGAGCAGCGTGCTGGGGGGAATTTGGGTGCAGTGCACAGAGCAGGTGCTGCTCGTGCCCTGAGACCACATGGTGCCAACAGGGCCTCGGTTCCTTCCCAGCAGCTTTTCCCTGCAGAAACGCAATGCCCGACGGCAGGGCCTGCTGCAGGCCCGACCCTGTCGCTGCTGAAGGGCTTCCAGGCAGAACTGCTCAGGCTCTGCTGCGTGTTGCTGGCCCTGAGGAGTGGAAAGTTCACGCTCTCCAATCGTCAAGTGCGGGATTTAGTAACAAAAACAAACCCTGGAGATCCCTACCCGAAGGCTCCTACCCAGCCTAAGACTGCAAACAGAGAAAACCTGCCCGAAGCACACAGGTAACTGACAAAGGAACACTCCCCTGATGTTACCAGCCTCAGGTACAGCAGGTAAGCAATAAACTATCGGTGTAAGAGAGAGATTTTAAAAGACATCCAACCAAACCTCAGGACAATAGGGAAAAGCCAGGGGGAAGAGCAAACAAAGCCCAGGGCAAGTCTCTCTCTGTGCTATTAATTTGACAGGACATCAAATGAACCAGAACATTTCTTTCTGTAGTTATTTCTATCTGCTGTAAAAATGTCAAAAAAAAAATGACTGATTTAGAGGTGTAAAAGCCTACAGAGCACAGAACAGCTAATGCCCTGCTCAGAGACACGCGGGGATGCACTTCTACTGCTCTTGCTCACTGCTGCTACCCAACGCTGCTCCCCGTCCTGGAGATTTCCAGCCTCCGTGGCCTGGGACACTTTATCTGACCCCTCTGCGAGTTGCTGCTGGCTGACACAGTATTACTGCTCCTTGTATCAACAACCCTCACTGATACAGCTGACCCTCATTTTAGCAATACACACAACTTTTTAATTTGCCATTGTGCCAGCTCAGGGCTCCGCACATAACACAATTATACAGCTGTGCAAATAGACACAATTGTACTATTTTTTTTAAGCCCCACACATAATTGTGCTCCAGAATCCAGGCTTTTATTAAAAAAATCCCCTTGCCCTTTCAGTTGGGAAGATAACTATCAGAAGATGAATGCAACTGATGTAGTGACAGTTAATGGAGTTTACCAAAGATTAATTCAAGTCCTTAACCTCTTCTCCACCAAAAAAATTCACCCCTAAAGGGAGATGTGAAAGAGAAGATGCAACTGCCTGAGAAATGTGTTCCTGCATACCAGACTCGAGGTGACCTCTCCTACCTTCCTGCTAACAGCAGCTGCAATTGCACTTGGCCACTTGAGTTAAAATGTTCTCCAAAAACGTGTGCTGTTCAGAACACAATGAAGCTAAAAAAAATACAGAGAGTTAACACCTGCACTGGAGCGGGGATACAGAGCTAGTAGATAGCTGGGGCAGCACAGAAGGAGCTGTGCAGAATTCTGGAGTCCCTTCCACTTTGCTTCGGTTTAATTTGCTGCCTTTCCTACAACCTCTTTTCCTCTCGTGAAGAGTAAGAGGAATAAGGTGACTGTAGGATGAGCACAAGGTGTCAGAACTCCACAGTGAATATGCATAGGGCAAGAGTGTGACAACAGATGAATAAGCAAGGCAAGGTGGAGATGACGGGGGTAGCTGGATGAACACATGTAGTTGTAGAACATGACACGCTGCAAGGCCACGCTCTGCTTTCTCACGTGGTTCCTTGGTAGCTGGACTGGATGGGACACACACCGTGCCTTCCTTGTTACTCACTTCTCCTCTGCCCTGCGCCCCATACATGAGGCTCTGTGTCATCCAGCTCTGGTTTTCAAACACGAGGCCCACGTCAGACAACTGGCTTTGCCTGGGAAGAGCAGTGCTGAAACACACATGCAGAAAAATGCACATCCGTAGAGGCAGCCAGAGAAGAATAAGGCTGGACCGGGGCCCAGCTACTTACAGACGATGGATGCTGTCCCACTTAACACACAAAGCTCTGATACACCAAGAGTGAGAGACGTCCATCCACAAGCCGCCACGCAGCAGGAGCCGGGCTCTGCCTGCAGGTAGTGGCCGGGCAGTCCCCATACTCCATCCTCACCCCGCTGTGGGGATGCGGGGAAGCATTAAATGAACCAAACAGAGCCTGTGTGCACCTTTTCCATTGTAACCCTTGAGAAAATCCCCAGGGAAGCCCACTGCAAGCAGTGGGAAGGGCTCGGAGAGGCAGAGTTTCCCTTCCCTGGCAGCTGGAGGAGCACACCACTCCTCCTGCCCTCCCTCTGCACGGATGCTCTGCAACACCAGCAGAGCCGACAGCCTCCTGCAGCCTTCAAGCTGCCGTTCCTCGCACCTTGGGTCCTGTCTCCCTGGCTTCTTGCCTGCTCCTTGCTGCAAACCGGTGGCAGGGAACACACAGCCCGCTATCACACGAAGCAAAATGGGAGATCAAGGAGAAACGTGGCAGAAGCAGACACTCTCTCTTCTCAAGCCAAGCAGCAGAGCTGTTAACCAGCCTGAACAGCTCCGTGGAGCAGCTCGTGGCAGCCACATGGAAGTTTAACCCTTCTCAGTTTCCCACGGTAGCATTAGCAACGATGCCTGATCCCACCAAATGATTACAGGATTTATTCTAAGCTGCTGCTGGGAAACTTTCTGGCGCAAAAAGGACTTTTTTTCTTAGCTTTTTGAGCTTCAAATTGCAAATTAAGCTAGGTTGTCTGAAAGTGAAATACATCAGACCCTGAGGACAAGCGAAATCTCACCGTTTCCTCCTGCTGCTGAGATCAGCCTGTTCATCCCCCTGCCCTTCCCACACCAGGACCCTCCTCAGGGCTCCCCCTGCCCCAGCAGCACCCAGCAGCAGAGGTGTCTTCAGGTCTCAAAACCAGAGCAAGGCTGAGCCTGTCTGGGGAGAGCTTCGAGGAAAGCATAATCAGTACAGGAATCGGTGCTGGTGGTTTGGGAAATGACTCTCTTCCTTTTGGGTGATTACTGATTCGGATTGCTCAGCTAGCAAAGTATTTCTGTAATTGTTTCCCCAGGGACGGGTACTCAGCCTGGCAGTAAATAGCTGATGACCGCCCAGGACACGATTCAGCTCACATTCCAGAGCACACTGATGGGCTGACACATCTGTGTTTTAAGGTCCTTCTGCTGTACTTCTGCCTCCCATACTCAGCACCAGTGGCTCCATTCCCCTCTATCCCAGAAATGGGTGCATGTCAGAGCTGGGCACGCTGCTGTGTGCAAACAGGAGAGAGAAGAGGCAACGCTCCTCCATCTCAGATGCTCACACACGTAGTAAAGTCACCTTAAAAGCGAATTCAGAAAATGCATCGAAAGCTTCCCCCCAGGTTGGCACCCTGAGCAGTGATGTTATTTATCCCCGCAGACCGAGAACCTGCCTTTCCTTCCCGGAGACAGACGAGGCACATTTCACATGCCAGGCCACTGCCCCAAATCCACTGCTTAGCCTTGAACATCTGGGAAGCAGCAGCACGAAGGGACTGAGCAGCTGCAGAGGCAGCACTGCAATTAGAATTTCTCTGCTCAGGAGAACAGAAAAGAAAAGTTCATCCCAAAAGACACAGCAGCCCCTCCTCACCTCCCTGCCCTTGCCAGGCACTCTGCAGGGAAGCAGACAAGACCTGAACCAAAACCCAGCTTGAACAACTGCCTGAAACAGATCTGGAGGTTTGGAGAAAAAAGTCCAGCACTTTGGTCATGTTCTTCTCTGAGGCAGGTTTATTATTTTATAATTTGGACACATCTGGGTTTCAACCAGGCTATAAACAAAAGCCCTCGAAATTCTGGCAGAAACCAAGACGCTGGTGGGCAGCCAGTCCTGTAATACCATTTCCGCAAGAAAGAGATGTTTATTCTGGGTCTGGGCAACACCTCTCACTGAAAAGCCCTTGTCCACAATTGGATTCCTCAAAGCATGGCAGCACAATACATAGCAAAAGATTTGGGTTCCAGCTTGATAAAAAACGCTTTTCTACAGACGTTTCAGGAACAGACTTTGCATGAGAAATCCAGAGGCTCGAGCAATCCCAGACCCTGGAAGGAAGTCTGAAGGGGTGTGAAGAAATAGAGGGATCCCATTCTCTATCACTCACTTTCTATTTTTAGAGGTTTATAAAATAACTATAACTATATATATTCATATAACACATCCCCACATCCTTTGCAGTACATCTATCTCAGTCACACTCTCAATGACTACTCTTCAAAATGAACTTTGTCGTATGCACATAAGAGCTCTCTGATGTTTAGTCATTTGCCTACAAGATTTTTTCCCTTTGGGGATAATTTTGGTTAAATTAGCAAAAAATTATGACCCAACTGCATAAGTGAAGCTAAAACTTTTCCCATGTATTATACAAAGCATGCAATTTCTTTCTTTTTCTTTTTTCTTTTTTTTTTTTTTCAAAAGAAAACATGACTCATTCATTAAGAGACATTCAAACACATTGTGTGTTCCTTAATTTATCATAGACTGTCAGCCTGAGCAGCTTTTTCTGGTACAAGGAGGACTGGAAATAGGCACTTCATATTTTATCAGTGTTCCCAATCACCTCTCTCTCCCCTCCACGCTGATTGAATTGGCAAGGACTGCTGCTCTACAAAAGCAGCCGGGCTCCAAGACAAACTCCTCATGCGGAAGATGGCAGCTGGAGCAGTCTAGACTTGGGACGGGCTCAGAAACATCTGCCTTTGCAATGATGCTGCCTGCCAGCGCCGTGCCACACCTGTCTGGGATGCTGCCACCGGGGTTCGGACGCGGGGACCTGGCTGTGCAGACAGGGGCTGCTGGCGCTCCTACGTGTCTGATAAGCTTGCTCGTTTGGTAATGCTATATGCAGCCCAGCAAGACCATGGCTGCACCAAGGCAAAGGGTTGCTGCAGCTCTACGGCATGCCCGGAGCATGAGCATCCCTGCTGGTGGGCAGGGGAGGGGGCTGCAGCCCCATATGCCCCCCAACAAGCCCACTGCTGCCATAGCCCCAGCCCCAGGCAGCCACCACCACCCCTTCCATGGCAGGACTCAATGCGCGTCCCATCGCAGCCCTGCCAGGACTGGAGATGCTGCCCCCAAAACACAACTTGGTATTTTCTTCTTTCATGGCTTTCCAAGCTGCTCACGCACTGGGGGCATGCTGCAAGCCTGCCTGCCCCAAAACCTGAGCGATGACCATGGGGACACGCAGCAGGACGCCTGCCCGGTGCTGAGTCAGTGCTGAGCTACTGCCCTAGCGCCAGGCCTGGGGGCTCTTTGCACCATTCCTCCCCTCTCCAGAAGAGATTCAGAGCAGAGATCCCAAATGCTTGTGGTTATTAGTGGTTCCCAAGCAATTTTTTTTTTTAAAAAGAGCATTTTATCCTCCCTCCTCTGGCTACCCAGAAAACCCAACATTCCTGAAGCATTAATGCTCTGCATGTGGGACAGTGCCTCCATTTCCTGTTGCACAGCACCGTGGTGGTCTTTTAGGGCAGATTAATCCACAGACGGTGCTGCCTTTTACTCCCAGGTGAAGGTGTCCCCTTTTAGCCCCTTGCTTGTATTCCTCTAACCACGTGGACACATCCCTCAACCATGGGGAAGGGGCCCCTCTGCGTGGCTGAGGTTGCACCGCGGTTATTTTGGGACCGTTCACAAACTGCACAGAGACCACAGCGCCTGAGTCATCGCTGCCTCGTCCCCATCTGTCAATCACACCCCGATTTGGGGACGATCTGGATGAAAGCTGGTCCTCTCTCCTCTCCTGGAGAGGGGGCTGCCAGTCTGCCTCGGCACGCAGATCACAGCCAAAGTGGTCCCAGCCCTTGCTGAAAAGCTTTTCCTACACCCTCCTCTGCCTGCAGTGGGATACCTGAAGTTCTCACAGGGTCTTGAAAAGACCTCGTACCAGGCAGCACAAGCAGACCAGTGAATTAATCACCTTGTCCTCCCACCCTCGCACCAGACTTCACACGTCAGGTCCCAGCCCACGACCTGCCCCATCCAGGGCTGCGGCATCGCCCCCAGGCCAGGAAGGGCTGCACTGACCTCACCTCAAACGCCTGCCCAACAGCACGAGGACGGTGCCAGGTAATTACTCAGGCACGGAGCATTTATCACCGCTTGCTCTGAAACACGCTCGTCTGGCCATGGGAGCGCTCCATGAATTTCCTCATCCCGATCCTGGTCCTTTCTCCTCTTTCCCTTCCCACGTCAGAGACGCTGAGGGAAGCGTGGTGCAGCGATGTGAGTCACAGCAGCTATCGAACACCGTGCGGCTGCCGGCTCCAGCCAAGCTGTAACCTCTCCCTCCCTAAGCGCCGGCTCGGTTTCCAGCAGCCAGAGAGGATAAGGCCAGGCAGAGCGTCAAGATGTTCTCCTCTGCCTGGCTTCAGGACTCCAGTTGTTCCCACAGCAGATGGAAAAAGCCTGCCATCTCTCCCCTCAGCCCAAATCACTTTCTTTGCAGTGATTCACAAGCTGAGAGGGATTTTCCACTCCAGTTCAATAATTCGCTCTTTAAATTGCTGGGGGAAGCATGGGCTTGGAGCTTGGTCAGCCTTGTAACATTTGTAGGGCAAGAAGTTTGGGATTTCAGAGCTCAGCAGGCCACACAGCTATGCCCGGTACAGGTAAGTGGTGTTTTAGGAGCAGTTCACAACTGCTGAACTTCTGCTCTTGGAAAGATGCCTGAAACGCATCCCCATGGAACAGGGAAAACTGCCCACAGACAGAAGTGCTGAAGCTCCCTCTGCATACTCAGGGATTTAGCAAAACCCCAAGCACAATGACTACAAGAGGACGTGCCTGTGAAGTCAGGCATCCTTCCCTACAGGAGAGAGCCAACACGCTGCTTCGAAATGTGGAAGGCAGGGGGATGCAAACCTTGAAGATAAGCACCCATGGAGGGCTTAGCAAAACACAACCCTTGCATTTTAGGTGTTAGTCGCAACAACGAGCAGCTCATCTGCAGACACAAGTGCTGTTGATTGTGTTCCTTAAGCTAGTCTCAAATTTTCCATTGTAAACCCTTCTTTCACTATTTTAAGAAGTCAGCTGTAAAAATTTGCTCTAGGCTGGAACTTGGCAACCAAAGTCTGTCTGGGAGAAACTTATTATACATGTACAACCCCCTCATATACACAGTATAGCAAAAGGCTTGGGTTGGAACACCAAATCCTCCTGAACGTTGGCCAGATTAAAGATCCTGTTTGCATTCTTGCATTAAAAAAAAACATGTTAGCAGATAATTAGTGTGGCCTGACTGCTTTTAGCATTACTAAACATGTGAACGCTCTTCTGATGGCCAAGACACACACCCTGAGAGTGGTTATTGAGCATGGAATGCAGTAGTTAAATTTATAAAGGAAACTCGTTGCACGTTTTAAGAAATATATTAAAAATTAAGTTACAGCATAAGAATAGAGAAGGGTTTGTTAAAACAAAACAAAACAAAACGCACAACAACCCCTGAAGCAATCTCTGTATTTGCTGAATAGTGCACTTTTCCAGAAATGTGAATTTTAGGAACAACACAAAATAATAACCAGGGTTAAGAAAGAGTTAATTTGTGGCCTGTTTTGAGGCATCTGGATTTTCTTTGGGAAGTAATGGGAACCCTGAGTAAAACCAGGGCTGCACAGCAGAACCCCAGCCTGGCCATCAGAACTGCCATCAGCAATTTGTAGGATGGGATTTCCTTTTTGTTTTTAAACTAACATCAAGCAACGACTTCAATGACCAACTTTTAGGGGGCATCTGCCTTCACAGAGCACCAATGCTTACACTGAGATACACAGTAAATCTGTCATCAGAGAGATAATAGTGCTTGGCTAAGGTTTTGAGTTGCCACATTCTGCTAAGATTTACAGAAAGCCCTGTAGGTTTTGGTGTGCCAACCAGTCAGCTGAGTTGGGACTGGGAAGAGTTATCAAGAGCTTGAACTTACCTGGGGTCCCCTCTCTCCTTTCACTCCTGGAAATCCCACTAAAAATGGAAAAGGAGTGGGTCCAAGGGGGTCAAAGATTTGATAGCCATCGGTCGCAGCTGGGGTGGTGAGGTTGAAGGCCTGTGCCTGGGCTCTGGAGACGGGACGGGCAGACCCCAGGGGCGATTTGGTGTACACCAGAGAGACACTGCTGGGATCCACCTTCCTGGTGGGGGGCGACGCATGCTTCTTTGGAAGGAGCCCATTGCTTGGGGTTTGCTTTAGGGTGACAAAGTGGACACTGCTGGTTGTGTTATCAATCCTCCTCCTCGTGGGCTTTACAGTACTGGGCACTTCCGAGGACTCGATGGTCGGTTTTTGGTTCATCTTCTTTTTGGTCTCTTGCTTGGACTCCTTCCTGCCGGCCGTGGCAGGGTTCTGGCTTGCTGGCGGGGCCTTTTTGGCAGTGGGAAGGGGAGTTTTCTCCATCCGCGTGCTGGGAGTGGGCCGGGACACCCTGAGGGTGGTCGCCGTCCCCCGAGGCTGTGAACGAGTGGGTGGCTGCGTCTCGGTACTCGATGGGACAGGAGACGGGGCCACTGTGACCTTCGTGGCTTTGGTTGTCAGTCTTGGCAGAGGGGACGAGACCAACGCGGCGGTTGTTGCACCTGAACCCCGAGGCTTGAGGGGTGCCGTGACCCTGCCGAACTCCAGCCATGGGGTGGCAGTGGTCAAGTTCTTCAGACCCTGAAGCGAGGGCTCCATACGCTGTGGGGTACTCGGGGAGGCGCTGGGATCCCTGGGCAGGATGGGGATGAGGGGGGGCAGGTTCGGCCGGTAGGTATCTGCTTGCCTGCACTGTTTTTTCAGGTATTTACAGTAATGATGAGCTGCCTTGGCGGAAGGATAAATATCAAACTGGCAGATGGCTCCTTCAAACTGCACGGAGTGCTGGTTAATCTTCCCAAAGAGGAAAGACCCATGTGGATCCAATGCCTCGTCCTTTTTAAAATGCAAATCCGCATGTACTCTGCGCTTCCCACAAGAAGTAAATAAAGTGACTGTCTGGCCACGGATATCGATGGCCATATTGTGCCACTGGCCATCGTGAACATTGTAATCAAAATATACAGAGCGCTTGTGGCCTACGTATACTATGATCTTCCCAGGCACAAACTGGACCCCCAGCTGCAGTTTTTTCTTTTTGCTCTTGACAGCAAAGAGAAAAGCATTGTTGATGCGGTGGGAGCACAGGCTCAGCACTAGGAGCAAGTCAACGCTGGAGCCTGCGGGCAGGATGGTGCTGATCGGTGCTTCGACACGCGCTCGCTGAGTGAAGATGACCCCTGATTTGAAAGGAATGACCCCTTGAGGAACTGCACGTGACGAGGACCATCCGCTCGACGACCTTCTCCCTGCCAGGCCCAGCTTCTGAAGAACATCCACATCTGAAAGGGAAGCGCAAAGAACATGTCAGTTGGTGAGCAACCCAAGGGCTGGATCCATGTGAAATGTCTACGAGGGGTCAGGCCATTCCATGCAAACATGCAACAGGTTTCAGGAAACCTCAACCATCATCTAACAAAAGTATTTTCAAGTAATGACAATAGAGAGTGCATTACTCTTCCTCCTGCACATAGTGTGAACAGCAAGTGCAATGCTCAACTTGGTCATCAACAATTGTCAAAATGCAACAGCTCCATGGTGCATCTGGCTAGCTGTCCTGTCCCACCAGAGACTGGCTCCAGATGTTCTGGAGGGAGCTGACCTCACTGCGAGGAAATTTCCCACTGAGCACCAATACTCCACTTCCCTGGGATTTAATTTTGAGTACTGACCACACAGCTGGAAAGGAATTTGAACAACAGACTGAGCTGGGATTGCAACATGTTCTATCCCCAGAAGGCAAGGAATAGAACTTTCAAAGGGAGCGAAAGCCTTGTATCTGTGTCTCCAGATTAGTAAGCAGCAGCTTTTGATCTTAGAGACTCTGGAGAGTTTAGGGAAGCAAAGGTGCCTCCCAGCATGAAAAAACTGCACCTAGATTTCACTGAACTGCTTAAGGTTCTCAACAGCAGTGATTTTTTTTTCCCAGAGGATCATCTTACAACTTTAAATTATTAAAATGAGTTGGAAGAACCAGGCTTGGTTTGTGGAGAGCTGAGAAACTGTGGCTGCCACTGAGCAGGTAGGAGTCACCTCCAGCACATCCCTCAGAGCTGGGTGCCTTGTCCAAGAGAGAACAGGACACTTGCTGCCCAGAGGCACCCATCTTTGGCTGCTGATGCTGGGAGAAGCCTGCAGCAGACATACAAGCAGAGTCCTCTGGTTCCTGGCCCTGAGGTCTAACAGGAGTCACACAGCTTGGAGTCCAAAGCAGCTTAGCAAGCAACAGCAACACAGACTGGAGCCAGCTGGCTGCAGCTTCAGCTCAGCTACTTAACTGGGGAAGATGCTCAGGTCTATGAGAGAACAGCTGCAAAGGTAAATACGCCCAGACCTGAAAAAAGGGCTCCATGTGCCCAAAATCTCATTCTCTTATTCCAGCTCTAGCATTTACTCTAACAAAAGATGGCAACCACATGGTAAAGACAGATGAAGGCATGGCGATGATGATTAGCATGATGCAATCACTGTTAAAATGAGCTAGGACAGCTCTATCTCCTTCCCTCCTCCCTGCCCAAATGCAGCCCCCATTACTCGATGACCAACTCTTGCATTAAGCGCTCTTTGGGGAAGCCAGCCTGAGCAGGCTGCTTGTCTGGGCTGTGCGATCCAAACCCTGATCTCTCAAGGTAAGAATTTAACCATCAGAAGTGCAGCAGTGCCAATTATGGCTGCACATCAGTTAACATCAGGGGATTGCAGTAGTTTTCCTATATTAAAAAAAAAGCAAACCAAAGGTTGTCCAAAGGAGAGGAAAAAAAAAAGCTGCTTTTCTAGAGGGGCCTTGGAATTTGGCCGCTTTTACCCTCAACTATTAAATATTCAGCACAATTCTCAATATTTGGAGAACCGGCACTAGAAAGAGATCCTCACTTTTGGCCAGAGGGGCTGTAGACTCAAGCCAGTCTGAGGCCTGTAATGTCTCTGGTCAGGAAGGGAGGAGAATAGTGAGAAAACCTCTGTTCCTTGTCTTTGGCAAAAACAATGGCCATTTCTGTATGCAAGAACAAGTCAATCAATATTTTCTTTGTCTGAGATCAGCTTTATTCCCACTTCCCTTTTTCAAGGCAGCTTGACTCATTTGCTAGCAGAGACTGTCCTGGAGAAGATGTGTCAGACAGATGTGCAACGGGACAGATATTTTCCCACTCCATAAAGAGAGGATAATTTAGTGCACAGCATGTTCAAGTGTTAATAACAGTACATTTGTACTAAGAAATCCTTGGTCCCCCACTGTTTTTCTGACGTATTGCTCTACAGGGCAGTCCCTCACCCCACAAAGGTAGAGCCTTGCTCTTCTCTCTCCACTGAACGCAGGAATCACAGCAGCATCTTCAGGCTGGATTGTTCCCAGAGCCCTTGAAACAGTAAAGGCCAAGGCATGGCTCTAGCAGTCAAGTGGGACCTTTGCCACAGACTTCAAAGGCACCAGGATTTAGCCCTAAGGAACTAAATTTACTGCTTAAGCTGGGAGCTAGACTCCAGCTTCCAATTTCTACATGTATTTTTAGGTTCACTCCCAGAGACAGACTGCGGTGTGTCTCTGCTAGGCAGAGAAGCTTTACACTCTGAGAGCTATTCATTTGGTAGCTGCTGTGTGAAGATGTAAGGATGTTTCCCTGCTCAAAGGATGCCGCTGCTGTTTACAATACCAATCCAACTGCTTTGTTAGCAACTGCACCAAACAGTGCTTAAGGAAAAGGAAAAAAAGCACGACTCAACCTCTCCTCTCCCTGAAAACCCACAAAGGTAGAGCCAAATTCTAGATGCCTACGCAAAGCCTGATTTAAACAGACCTCATACGGGACAGGGATGTGGATTTTCCAGCCCCAGGTCCAGGCACACAGCTCTGGACTCCTGTGCACCCAGCCCGTCTGCCTCCGCGTCCCATGCCGACAGCCCGGGGCTGGTGGGGCATGTCTCCAGGGAGGACGGGATGTCATCGACTAACGTAAAATGCAAGGTAATTGTGGCTTCTTTAAATAGCTCCAAGTTTAGCAAAGCATTTTTTCCTCCTTCCATTTTTTTTTCCTCTGTAGATTTTTCCATCAAAACACATTATTTAAAAAAATCCATTCACTTAGAGCTGCCTGCTCCCAGGTGCCTCAAACCTCGCTGCAGCATTCCTGCAGCAACGCTTGAGCAACTGGGGAAAACTTTTTCTACCAGACTGTGCATGAAGCAAGATACGCAGCACATCAACAAGCACACGATCATCTCTGAAAGAGGGGATAAAGTGTTTTATTGCTACCCTTCGCCTTGCTCTCCCTCCCCCTTTCCCTACATAAAAATCTTTATAAAGAAAGAAGCCAAAAGGCAGGAGAGAAATAACTTGCAGCTTCCTGGATTCCAGCAGCTGAGATCTGGTGCCCACAACTAAAACTGGGTTGAACAAACGCTACATTTCCAAAAGTCACTGCCCAGACCCTTAGTGAGCATCAGATGAACTCACTAACCTCGTGATCATTTGGATTTGTAATGCCGAGGGAAAACTCACCCTCGATGTTCCCTGATTTTCCAGCATGCAGGAAGATCTCTGAGCCTTACAGCAATAACTGAGGTCATCAATAGCCTCTAGCATTGGCCTCATTTCATCCTCACGCACATCTATGAACAAGCTCTTATTTGTTTTCATAGATCTCTCATTCAAAAATCCTGAGTGATAATAGAGTCTCAAATCACCAGGGTTTCCTTACAGCCTTTGCTTCCTTGGAAGGTTTTGCTTTTTGGTCCCCTGTCTCTGGTTGTAGGGAAATTGAGCAGGACTTTGCAATTCCTTTATCACGGAGGAAGCATCTCAGAAAGGAGATATCTGCCGCACTAAGAGCGAAGTGAAAGAGGTTCCTTTGAACTGATGGTAACAATCAAAAAAGATGGCACCATCCCATAATTATCCATCATTTTCCTCCCATGATAAAGACGAATCTAAACAGCATATTAAAACCTCCTTGAATAGGAGATGCCAAGACACAGTATTTATTCTGCCTCTTTATGAGCTGACATAAAACTTGCTCTGAAAACTGCTTGACTAAGTAATTCAGCCAGATGTTCACCTCTTTTGCATTGAAGCAGAATTCGGAAAATATTACATTTTTCAAAATTACTGATGGCAGGGATGTTATTTTTTCTTCTGTAAAAAGTGCTCCATGGGCTGGCTTACAGCTGAGCATTGACCAACTTTCTATTTTTCCTTCATGCTTTGGAGACTGAGAGGAGAGCCCTGGAGCCTGCTAGTCCACTTATTGTTGTCTCCTGATTGCAGGAAGCTGTTCAGTTCCAGCATGTACCCGCGTAAAACATCCGTGTGGAAGAGGTGTTGCTATTTTAAGGGCTGGCTCCCTGACAAACAGATGTTGCAGAGAGGCTCAGCTACCACTATCAGTTGTAAAAGATGCGTTTATTTTTTATTTTTGTTGACTCTGAAGCTGCCTCATCACATGGGGATCACTGATTATTGTAGCCCAACCTTTTGTCCTGTCTCCATCAGCACTGGGAAGGGATGCCTAGAGGAGCTGGGGTGAAGAGACACGGTCACTCCCTATAGAGCTCTCTCCCTGCAGCATGGGGACCAAGCCAGACACAGTAATTCTCCTATCAACCACTCCCATGGGATACTTCTTCCTGAAATTTGCTTTCACTTTCAGAGCTCCCATAACTTCTGTATGCACAACATCACGTGTCTGCACCAGGAGTGGTTGGGTTGCATTCAGGTCAAGGAAAAATCCATCTGCCAGAGGTGCTTAATTCCTTAATGCCCCGGCCCCAAGGGGCACTTCCTAAAAGCAGTTAAGCACTAGCAAATGCAGGTAGATGCCAGTGACGTTTCAGATACACTGAAGGGCTTCATTCCCACCAGTTCCACCAGGCAGACAGGCACTTCTGAAAGTCCTGGGGGGCACGTAATCACCTGTAAAAACCCGGTTCTTTTGCCAGCTGTTAACTGCGTCATCTACATCACGTGGATCACTGCAATGATCAGCAATAAATGCACTTAATTCTGTGCACTAGGCTCAGGGATTATTAAATGATGGTCCTGAACTGATGCAGAAGTCCTTCACTTTTACTTTGATTGAAAAAGAGGGGGGAAAAAAGTGTGATTTACCTTCAGAATTTCCCTGTGTGAATCCCAGGAACCAGCTAAAACATAACACAGTCCAGACAAAGCAGAATCCCCTAAAATTGGAAAAGAAGAAAAAATAATGAGTTTCTACAATGTTAACAACAGAAAACAGCCCTGTTAAAGGCCTTCTCCTGGACCACAAGTCCAGTGAAGTCAATGGCGGTGTTCACACACCTCTAGGAAACGGGTGCTCAGCAGAATGGTGCTTGTTTCTGACAGATTTCATTCTGCTGCTTCAAAGTCCTCTAAACCCCCCTGAATTCAGCGGGAGGTTTTCCCACCAGTGTTACGGGCTGTTGATCAAATCCTGAACGAGGACCAGACCGGTGTTTTTAGACACAGCATCCCCAGTGCCAGGTCAGCAGTCCTTTCACTACTGCTGCTTGCTGGCACTCATCCTGCCTAGGACAGGACAGCAGAAATGCAACAGGATGGAGAAATAATTCAAGATGGGAAGGCCAAAAGACATGGCAGCAGTACATGTGCACGTCTGTGAGGACACAGGTAGGAAAGGGGCTGCCACGCAGGGACAGATCACCGGCCCTTGCATCTCAGCAAACAAAATGGGAGTCTTGTTGCTTTACTACATACTTCAAAATATTCTGAACAGGTAAAATCCTACAGAGATCGACTCATGTTTTACACCAACACCAAGGTGGGGGACAGCTTCTAACCTATGCCATTGCCACTAATGACTTTCTCATCAGTTTGTTATGGCAGGGAGTTTTAGAAAGCAAGAGCTGCAGCCTCCCAAGCGCAGTGTTCTCGCAGATTCCTTCATGTCTGAGAAGGAACTGGGCAAACCTTTCTGTTTTAGCTAAACTTTAAGCCTCCAAGTGCCATTGAAAACAGCAGCAGAGGGGAAAAGTTTTACCAGAAAGGCAGCTGAAGCCCCCTTTCCCCCGCCAACTTCCTTGATTTGGAGCCAAGTAACGAACATAGGAAACTCCTTGGTTAAGCTCACTTAAAACTGTCAGTGGAAAGTTTGGAGATTGAATTCCCTTGTCTTTGAGATGAGATTTAACTGCTCGATCAGCAAGGGCATCAGGCAGCTGGAGGAACTGAGAAAAAAAAAAAGTAAACTACAGAAAGTCCCCGGCCAGAATAAAGCAGTGTGGGACATCCACCAGTTGCTCTTCACTTCAGCCAAGCCAGTGAGAACAGTGGGATTTGCAAAGCGATGCCAAAGTGGAGCTTGCTCCTCTCTTCAGATCTGGCAGAGAGGAATCATTTATCAAATGGGATTATAGACCACTCTTCTCCTGCCATCAAGTCTCAGCTTTAACTAAAAAAAAAAATATCCTCTGAGACAATGCAAGACCCTGGGCCAGATCCTCACCTAGAGCAGGAGACCCTTTCCCACAGCTAAACGAAGCCACGGTGATTTACACAGCAGCGGGGAAACCTGGCCTCGAACGTAAAAATCCGTGCAGGAATCCAGCCACTAACTAATATTTTAAAGCTCGAAGGGACAAAATACTGGAGTGGCCCCACATCGGCTGGGAAAAAAATGAGATGAAGCTCATCAGTCTTTTGCTGTTTCCATTACCCTGACACTGGGCTGCACATTTCAGGAGCTCTGGGCCTGCTTTAGTTTACGCACGAAGGAACAGCAGCGTGGAGTAGCCAAATCTTTCTCCATGTCCTGTAGCCAGCCATATGCTAACCAGGAAACCTTTGGTGCACTCGAGAGACCTTCAGCTGGGGTGATGGGGCTGTTTTTTGCCTGCTGAATCCCACAGAATTCAGCTCTCAGGGGCTGGAGACGTGGCTGTGTGCAGGAGAGCTCTTGGCTCCACTCATTCAAGAGGAGTAGGAAGGCAGAGAGAATATGATGATTCCTCACAGCCAGCTCTAGCTGAAACCTTTTTATGACTTAAAAGAGGCTAAAATACCCTTTACAGAAGACCTACATTTCTGTGCTCACCTCCAAAGGATCACAGTGTTAGGATGTGGATGCAACTCCCACACGTGCATGGAGTGAAGGCCGCACCGGGTGCCAGCAACCGGGCTCGACACCTGATGAGAGCATGAGGGGAAGGGGGCGACCAACACAACATCGGCTCCAAAGCCAGAAGACCCAAGCATTAATAACACCTTTTCTCTGTTGAGGACCAGATTTGTCCAGATCTGTACAAACCCTGGTGCACACAACACACCTAACACAAGTCCACCTGCATTCGGAGGGGTGCGAACTCTTTGGGCACCACCCAAACGTGCGTCCAAAATTCCTGTTGACCAACACAGCAAGGAGAACAAGCCTTAGGGAAAATCCAGCACGTAATTCCATTCCAGTGACACCGCCGGGGCTATAAAGGAGACGAATGCACAGCACGGGATCCAGCTGGCCCCAGCCCTGCTCCTGGACCCCTCGTGCAGCCAATGCTGTACGAGCTGAGAGCGGGGCCAAGTGCCAAAGCGCTGAAGAAAAACACTTTGGCAAAATTTACCAACTTAATGGAAAAAGCAAAAGCAGCTTCCAAATGGCAGACCTGTGACTGATGGGGCTGTTAATTATTGCAGGATTTTATAATGCAGGCTCTTTTTCCGTTACAACTCTGCAGCAACAGGATTGCATAAGCAGTTTGAGTAGCAGTAGTAAAGGAAGAGTTTTCTCCTTTTATAGAGCTATCAAGCGCACCTTTCCTTTATCTCTGCTTCTTCCCACAAGCGGTGATTTCCACAGAGTCTCTAGCAAGAAGCACCCACTAGAGGCGTTCATTTCTTTTATTGCACAGGGCCTACAAATACCGAAACGAGGATCCTACTGCTACAGTTACTAGGTGAAGAAGCGCCCCTAAACACCTACAATGGAGGTTCACACGAACCCTAAAAGTTTTCCAGTGGAGGCACAAACTCCCTTTACAGCATGTTGAAGCTACTGACTACAGAGCAATTTGGCTTTGGTACTTTTTGCAGAGCCCAGGGATCTGTCCAGAGCTACCAGGGTTGAAAGCAAGAGACAAGAGAGAGGGACACAAGTGCAAAGCTGTCAGTAACACTTCTCAGACTCAGTGGTGACCTCAGCATCTCCCCGGTGAGAATCGGGGGCGTGCAGGTAGCAGCTAGAAAAAAAACACCCAGAGGAGTTCCTACAAAACTTAACCCAAAGGTCCCAGCACCACCTCTGCTGGGGCTGGCACCTCCTGGAGGTCCCTGGAGAACCAGTCTGGAGATCTGCCGAAATCACGACTGCTAATTAGTGTACTAATTAGCAAAACTCTGCCCTGGGTTCTCAGCTTCCAGACTTACTCACTATCTTCTTAATGCACATTAAAAATCAGACTTCAGACAGCAGCAAGTTGTGGCAGAGCGGCTTACAGAAGTTATCACTGCTCCACATGGCTTGTGCAGAGCGTGTCTTACTCCCAGCCCCAGTACGGTCACATTCAGGTGGCAGCCTCAAGAGCAAAAGCCAAGAAAAAATCCTGCTGAATGTATCAGTTCTTACCTGACAGCCAACAGCTTCTGTAACAGAGGAGAAAAGGACTATGATGAATCTAAAGACAAGAGCAATATAACAGCCTTGAGAACAAACCTGGTTGGGAATTACCAATAAAAAAGTGCAAGTTTGACAAAGCTGAAGCAATCTGTAAAACGCTTATCGATCAGCTAATTCTACACTTTGCAATTTCTGTAATTGGTTGGCACAATTTCAGCATTCTTTAATTAAAAATTTTGCTTAAAAAAACAAAAGAGGAAGTCCAAAATATTTTACATCTTGTTTGAGTAGATGATGGGTTGAAGCTGAACAAAATGTTACAAGGGTCCAAAACAGTGGGTTTTTTTTTGCTTTCATTTACAGTGCAAGATGTCTTTGAAACTGCTAACATTCTTGCAGAGTGGAAAAACGATTCCCCCCACACTCTCCTCCATTCAGGTGTATTTTTTTTTCCTGTCCAAAAGACTAGAAAGCCAGCTGGATGCTGAAAATTGCTTTTCAAGGAAGGCAAATCTACATTTCTAGCTGCAGAACAAACAAGAGTTCTTAACAAGAGAAAATGTAGATGTTGTTTAAGATCCCGTGCACATGACTGTAGGTGACTTTTTATAAGACTCCCAAGCAGTTCTGGCAGCCAACAGGAAACAAAAATCACAGCCTACGTACTGAGATTTTAAACTGCACCATAGAATCGATTCCACTCCCTGCTTTTTGAGGTAGAAATCTCATCTTGTACTAGATCACCCTGGCAACTATGGTATTTCTTCTCTCACCCTCAGTTTCAGGAGAGAGGGATGGGAACCTATCATTATGTGGATGTCCCTGTTCTGGCCCTGCATCATTCTGTGCTAGACCCTTTTTTTGCAGCATTAACCAGCTTTGACCTCCAGTCAAAGATTTTGCCTGGTGTACCCAGGCTCTGCTGAAAAACTCAGCATGCTAAGGGGAGCGTGTCTGAGATGACTGAAACTGTACTCACTTTAAGCCCCCATTCAGCACCTACACTTATTTTTTTTATTTTTTTAAGAAAAAAGGAAAAAACAGAGAAGCAGATATGGTCCAGACAGATATGTTTTCATGGCCATTTTAAATTATGAAATCTAAGAGTTACCTAAAACTTGCCAGTATCAAGGAAAATGTAAGGCAGTGCCTCTCTCTGTAAGGTTTTAACGTTCAGAAAAGCTCCCCAAAATATCATCCAGCAACAAGTTCACAAAACAGGTTTCAAAGGAAGGTCTCAAGGACTGCCCCACCACTCTTACAGGAGCCCAGATGGGACTCTCTCAGCCAGACTTGCACCCATCCTTGTGGGGATCCTAAACAGGAATGTCCCAATCACTGCACCCTTGCCCCAGGGTTTGGACCACGGGTGCAAAACCAGAAGTTCCCAGGCTTTCTCCAGTGCCATTTTGGTCAAATCTCATCTTAATTCAGGGTGAAAACAGCCTCCGAGCTGTGCCTGTAGAGCTCTATCTCAGGGCTTTGGCAACTGTGGACCAGAAAAAGCTGCTGCTTGCTCAGGAGGAGGCCCCTGGCAGTGAAGAATGATCCATCAGGGTCTGATGAAAGGGAGGAATCGCACTCACAGAGGGGAGGGACCTCGGTGCCTGGCAGTGATACTGCAGCAGGGCCCAAGCACAGCCTGAACAGCCAGGCACAAGGAAGGTGTGGGTGCATACAGGCCTGGTATTTGCTCCCCCCATGCCTCTAGCTCCATGTAGCATTTCTCCATGAGGGTAATGCAGACCTGCCGTACACAGCATGTGGAGATGAAACACCAGTGTGGCCAACCCTCCCTCCTCCAGGCACCTCGTGCTGTTTTTCCATAGGTTTATGCTGTTACCTGCAGACCAAGGACTGATGGGGTTCAAAGAGCTGGTCCCTGTCCTCCTAACCAGGAATTGATGTATTCATTGCTTCTCTGAGCTCCTGCTGCTGACAACCTGCTTCCTCATCGCTAGATGCAAGACCGACTGATGAGGCTGGGATGACCCAAACACCCTTCTGGATACCCCCAGCAACTTCCCACAACAGGGGATGTTTCCTGACAACGTGCTGCTCAGTCTCCTTTTTCTCACCATCACTGCCCGGGTTATTGGCTTTGCTGCTGTGCAAAGTGACAGCGCTCACTGCGGCCCTTCCCTTTGTGTCCGCAGCTAGTAACTGGAGCCCTGGACAAACAGAAGTGCTAAGCGTGATCTGTCATCTAACTCCTTTTTTGTCCTTCCAACAAATGCCTTTGCATTCCTTCATTTTGTCAATGGGGTTTGGCAGAGCTGTATAGAATTCCCCATTGTTTCCATTTGCACTTCACTAAGTGTCCATCATTGCTACTCATGCCCCCAAAAAAACTGTCAGAGAGAGAGAAAGAAAAAAAAAAATCTCTATTTAGAAATTTCATACAACTCGCTACTGCAAGACCTGGGCGTCCCCTGGTCTTTAACGCAACGTAACGTGGTGTTTTGAAGCCGGGCAGTTTTATCCCCGCAGCCCAAAGCAGAAAGGGGATGAAGCTGGGGCTCTGTTAGGGTGGCACATCGAGGTGGCAGCAGAGGGGAACCTGGGCACGGGACCTCAGCCACACCACTGCCCTTCCCTCCTGGGTCACAGCTCCAAGAGTCTGTGCCGCTGCCTCCTCTTCACCCCAAGGTACCAGCCCACCTGTACCGTTTGCCCAGCATTGCCCTAATTTGTCCCAAATCACCTGCCCTGCCTGCAGGGCCATCATCTCCCCTTGAAACAGGAGCCGGCCTTTCCTCCATCCCTTCCAGGGCTGCCCTGCCACTAAGTCCAACCTCCCCAGGGGCACCAGAAGGATGCTGTACCACCGTGAGGGGCCCAGTGGGTGGGCCAGGCAGCCCCAGCACAACATTAGGGCCACCACCTGGGGCTGCAGCAGCAAGCAGGGCGAGCTGAGGCTCGGGAGCAGGAGGCTGGGGCTGGAAGGGGCCGGGCTGGTGCAGATGCAGCTAAAGAGCACGAGTGCTACGGCTTGGACACATTCAATGAATGGCAGAGTGCAAAACCTTCTTCTGTGGTATCGGGGAGCCTGTGCACTGAAAATGCATCAACAGAAACGATCAGGAATAACATTTTAAGTTTTCAAAGCCCATAAGCTTTGTGTTCTCCTAGTTTTACAGGCTTTGGCTGCCTGGGCAGGCGGCTTCGGTTCCTTCACTCTGCAGCTGCTTCCCCTCCACTGCCATTCCCATCTGGGGGTGTCCCACAGTCCAGCAGCTCTCCAGCCACCAGCCCTACTCCAGAGGATGCTGCAGGGGCACTGGGACATGTGGGGACCCAGTGCCCCGAGGGATGGCACCAGGAGGTTCCCGTTAGGGGCTGCCTTCAGGAGCACCACGCTCAGCACCCCGAGGCAGGCTCTGCAGCACCAGGGTGTCCTGGTGAGCAGCTTCGGGCTCCCAGGACCCTCCCCGAGCCTACAGGCTTCAAGAGGAACACCCAGCTGTGGGGACACGGGGATGCACACACAGCTCCGCCGGGCAAGTGGGAGCCCAGCACCGAAAAGCCCATCGGGAGATAATGTGAAGGGCAGCAAGCGACCTCTGCCGAGGAGGGAACGGATCAGCAGCACACTGGCAAGGTATTTAACCCCGAGCAGATCCTGGGAACAAAAGGCGCACATATTGAGCCACCAGAAGAGACCACAGCGTAGATTTCCGTGGCACCTCGCGTGGTGTAAGCCTGGGGCACAGAGATGCGAGGGCAGATCCAGCCCTGCTGCAAGCACGCACCCCCACTGGGCGCCCCTTTCCTCGCCCCGGCCTCAGTGGGGTCTGACGTGCCCTGGGACTCAAACAAGGTCCCCCTGTCCCCATCTGCAGTGAGACTGCGGTTAACTTGGCCACCATGCCCCCAAGGTAGCGTGAAGGGACCTCGCCTTGTGCCAAGCGTCTCCCCAGCACCCGGCCCTGCCCCTCGCTGCCTCGTAGCGCTGCTCCTGGTGCCCCAAAGCAGTCCTCATCCCCCTGTCCTCCCCTGTCCACTTCTCCATTTGGGACACAGCCACGCTCGCACGCTCCCAGGCAGGCACTGGGCTCCAGAGAGCACCCAGTGTTCAATAGGTGCAGCTGGGGGACGGTGCAGTCACCAGCATTTCCAGACACACCACAGCCACGTCCGGCCAGAAAAAGCCCCAAAGCCCTGACGCTCAGTCCTTGTGAGCATACAAACATGCACCAACTTCCCGAGGAGAGCTGCTTGCAGGCTGTGGGAGCGGTTCGGACCCCGCCACATAACTTTACACACACAGACACACGCATGCAGGGCAGGCGTGTGCTGAGCCTACAAAGGAAACTGCACATTCATCCCTGTCCAGCTCCGGCACCGCGCTAACGGGGTGGCTGCGGGGAGCGGGGTGACCTCGGGGTGCAGGCGGGGAAAGGGGGGGTGCCCCCAAATCCCCCTGCCCTGTTTCCGTCCTTTCCCCCCATCTCACAGCCCGTCCCGGTCTGGCAGAAGTGCAGGGATCCTGTACACAACTTTTTCAAACTGCCAGGCAGAAGAATCCCAGTCCTTCCAAGGGAGTGTCGGTAAATCATCATTACATCCGACAACGCAACCAGAGGGCTTAACCCTTTGCTAGTCCCCAGCAAAATAACAACAACAACAAATTTAACAATGAAAATCCTCAAAGCTGGCCCCGGCTGCATGAGAAAGAGGACAGGCAGGGTGGGGACCCTCATTTTTCATGTCCCTGTAGGTACAGAGATGGGAAGATAGCCTTGTGCGCGTGGACACGAAGCACACCAACATGCCACCACGCACCCGCCTGCCTCCCTGGACGTGCCTCCCAGCCCTCCCCATGGCTCTCCCACTTTTCGGAGGACTGCGGTGGCGATCTCCAGGTACTCGTGCCCCCGTCCCGCGCTGCAGGGCCAAGGAGCAGCGTTCCCAGCCTGCTCCCCAGTGGGGCTGGGAACCTCCCGGTGCCTGCCCAGGGTGGAGGTGCCTTGGGGGACCCCGGGGAGGTGGAATCGCCTGCTGCTGCATCTCGATGCGGGTGCAGCACCCGCACTGGGGTGGCCCACCCCCAGGACCAGTTCCCATACTGGGAGCTCCTTTTCCCCAGGGCTGGGAAGCTGGGGTTCCTCCTGCCGTCCCCAGCACCCTGACCCCCAGCTCCGCTCCTCACCGAGGCGCTCTCAGCCCCGACCCCACACCCCAGCCCCATTCCCACCCTCCCGCTCCAGCGTGGCCTCCCCGCTTCCCAGCCCATTCTCCTCTGCAGCCCAGGAGTTTTCACATCGTCCCCTGGCAGCAGGAATGTCTTCCCCCACCCCATCCCCAGCCGCCCCGAGCACAGCGGAGCGGAGCGGGGCTCCCTCCCGGGCACGCTCTCCCCGCCCGCACCCCTCGGGCTCCCCCGGCCCCCCAAAACCCCCATTTCCCCCCGGGATGCCCTTCCCCAGCGCCGGGAGAAGTCGGACTTTGTACTCACCCCCTGCCTGCTGCTGTAGCTCTGAGTCTGGAGACCGGCTCTGATTCCGGCTCCATCACGTTTAGTGCATTGTCTCTTTCGGGCAATTTTTGCGGCAATCCATCAGAAAAAGGGGAACAGGCCGGTTTGTGGGTACATCCTTCCCAGGAGCTCAGCTCTCTGCCTCTCTAAGGGGCTCAGCTGTGTCAAAGACACCCCCTGGCCCGGACGGCTCACTCCTTCCTCCTTCTCTTCTGGGTCCTTTTGCTTACACAGATCTTTTAATCCCATTTAACTCCCTCTCGGCAGACTGCAATTACCTTGGGAGAAAGGAGAGAGAACAGAAAGTACACGCTAGGAAGCCAGGCTGGCCCATGGTCGCTGGATTTCTTGCCTCTCTTTTTTTTTTTTTCCTCCTTATTAATAGTACAATTGCTGTGATCCCTGGTTTCCAAAATCCTTGATTGAAAGTGTATTTTTTCTTAGCTGTTACGTTTTGTTTTTTTTTTTTGGTTTGGTTGGTGGTTGTAATTATTATTTTTATTTGCAGTGCAGATGTGCCTCCCACCCCCCCAAAGATCTCTCCTCTGGACTTAGAGAGAAGAGGAAAAGGCAGATTTTCAGAAATGAAAATTATTTAAGGATGTCCCTGCTGCCTCTCTCTGCTGCCCTCCTCTGTAGTACTGAAGCACTTGCAAAAAATAATACAAAGTAAATAAATAAAAAATTGAAACTTAGGCTAGAAGAGCTGCAGGGGAGTAACCCAAGACCCCTTCCAGGCTGCACAAAGCAGGAGAGGGTGACTCCGTGGAGGAAGGCCCAGCTCTGGGGGAGGCTGCTGATGGAGATGGCTGCTTGGCCATGCTCACCTGCCCGGCCACGAACCCTCTGCCCAAAGCAGCTCTGGCCCAGCACACCGGGACGGCGATGGACCCACGGTACAAGGTACCTGATGTGGTTTCTCCCCGTGGCTGTGGTGCTTGGAGCAGGAGCCCCTCGCTCCCCTCCTCGCCCTGTCCTGATCCCACGGGGAGGGAGTGAAGGGACCCGGGTGGGGGCATCCCCAGACCCCCTCTCCTCCAACCGCCAGGTGATGGAGGCTGGAGCCTGAGGGGCTGGGAGGGGGTTAGGAGTTTCCTTACGTGAAGCCCAGCAGAGGAAAGCAGATCCCAAGCCCACCCAGGCGGCTGTGCCACGAGAGGGGACTTTGTGCTGGACTCTTCCAGCAAAACCCCACCAAGCCAGGATCCATCCCCCCCCCCAAACCCCATCCACCGTGCGCAGCCAAGGTGACAGGCAGGTCCCTCTTGTCCATGTTGTCCACGCCAGGACACGGCAAAGCCCTCAGCTCTGGGGGTCCCCTCGTGCAGCCGAGCCCCCGGGTGCCCCCCAGCCCTGCCCCTCGCACAGCGTCGCTGCCTTGGGCACTTACTTGGTGAGGCGGGAGGCTGTGCAACGTCTCCTTGCAGCCCCACCTTCATTGGCATTCATTTGTCCCAGCAGCTTACAACAACGTCTACTTCTTAAAAAATAATACTACTTATAAAAAAAAAAAATAAAAAAGCAAAAGGAGCAAACACAAAAGAAAAAAAAAAAAAAAAACACAAGCACCCAAACCCTTTCCTGCCTCCTTCCCCTTCAGTCCCAAGGTGTCTGGAGCCAAGGGGGTGCCTGCCAGGCTCAGGGCCCCTGGCCGAGCCAAGGCTCCCTGGCAGGGCCGGGTCCCCCCAGATTCAGCAGGTAACCCGAATTCTCCCCAAATTTCAGCAGGTAATCCTTCCCCGGGGCGCACGCAGGCAGGGGCCCCGCGGGTCCAGGAGGGAAGGTGGGCTGCGAGCGGGAGGGACACGGATGGGAGAGAGGTGGAAATTATAAGGCTGCCCTTGTCCTTTTAAATAGCTGCAGCCAGGGGACTCCGCTGGCTGGCTGGGGTGCCCCAGGTATCCGATTTCAGCAAACAGCAGCTAATGAGAGGAGATCCAGCCTCCGAGGGGCAGGTTCAGCGCTGCCCTGCGGGCAGGGGGGCACTGGGGCACCCCTGCAGCAAGGGATGTGAAGGGGGGGGGGGGGGGGGATGGAGGCTGCCCGGCAGAGCTGGGGGCAAGGAGGGCAGGTTGGGGTGCCTGGGCTGCCAGGGTTACGCTGCAAAGGTTGGATCCTGCAGGTGCTGAGCCAGCCCCGGTGTTTGCTCCACATGGGTAGGGGGCTGCACGCCCCCTGAGATGGGGGAAAGGACTAGGCAGAACCACAGCACCTGGCTGTGGGCCCTAACCTTGATACACCGCCTCAAAAAAAACCTCCAGCTGCAAGTAGGATGAACACTGTCCCACCGAGTCCCTGAATGTGAAGGTTTTGCTGGGAGCAGAAAATTCAAGGAGCCGCTGGCCTGACTCAGCACTGCAGGTTTTACTTGAAAAGGTGACCTCAGTGTGGCCAAAAGTTAAGGTTTCCACCAGAGCTCAGACCTCCTGTGACGTCTCCTGTTACCAGGCATGCTGAGCACTTTTCTTTAATACAGACATTTGGCTGAGTCGTGGTTGCTTGCAGGGACTGTGGTTTTGCATCTCCCAGTTTCTATAGGCAGGAGATTTTATTCATACCTTTGCTCTGAAACATCTGCATTTTTCTTTCTCGCTTGCTATTATCGAGGAAGCTTTAAGCAATAACAATAAAGCACAAAGGAATTTGAAATAAGCAGTGTTATGACTGGGATAAATAAGTAACAGCCTCGCAGTCCACTTTCCTCAGGGACACTTTCCCAGAAGCATGCAGCCACGTTACGCGCCCAAACACTTGCTGGGAGCTCCTGTGCACGGACAGACCTGTCGCAGTGCTCTGAAGTCCCAGGAGCTCAGACAGCCCACCCAGACCAGCTCTGAGGACTGCGACTTGAGGGACAAAAGGTAGTCACACAGTGTGTCAGAAACCACATAAAACTCTATTTTCTCAGCTATTTTTTCCCCAGCTGTTTTTCCATGTTTCTCAGTCATGCATTCCTTGCTGAGAAACATATTCTAGCCAAGCCTAGAGTGTTTTACAATTAAAGCTTTAGCTATTATACATGTATATGAATATAACTTTGCAAAGAAACGCATGGAAATTCCTGTGCTGTTGACTGTGCCTTGTAGCCTACTGTTCTTCTCTAATTTCTAACTTTTCCAAAACCAGCAAGTATTCAGCAACCGTCCTTCCCCTCAAAGAAAACCGTACTATCCCAGAGAACAACAAGGGTCCAGCTTCCCAGAGCAAGGGGACAGAAATGAAAGCAAAAAGGCGTGCTGCAGCTTTTTGGGAAGATGCACGCAGATGCAGCAGGGACAGGTAAGCAGTAAGCAAAAGGACTGGCAGAGCTTCAGGACCGTAGTGCTGCAGAGACCACAACGAAACACACTTGGAGCCCCAACCTGCAAATATTTATGTACGTACTTAACTTTGCTCATATGAATGGTTTCAAACCAAACACATGCATAAAAGCTTTGCTAGCATGCAGACATAAATGTAGCCCAGCAGTAGGAAAAAGGGAATTAGTTTAAAACAAAAGGAAACCCAACATTGCTGAAGCCAAGAGTAGTGCCAAGTGAATTCAGGTTCAAAAATTAGACCTCATTCTTCAAAAAGAGAAAAGCCACAACATATGATCTGAATAGAAATATATTTAGCAGATTTATTTTTCTTTCCTTCCACATTTAAATAGAAGCCATTTTAAAATACTAAATAAACTCAAGTAAATCAGCACAGCAGTGAAATGTAAAAAAAAAAATACAAAAAAGGCAAGAAAAAAGGAAAAAAGGGAATTGACCGCCCTAGTTTAATTAGCCAAAATAAGAAAAGTACAGGGGAGGAGGAAATGCCACCACACACCACACGACGCTGGGAACAGAACACTTGCTTTTGACAAAACACACCTCTCAAAAAAAAAAAAAAAAAAAAAAAAAGCAGCATGTCATTACTGCTTGAACAAATACAACCTCTAAAATATTCATCCGTGTTTAGCCAGTTTCCAAAAGAACCCGCACCCACCTCTCCTCTGGGTCCGTAGTTTGGTTGAGCATCAAGGCCCTCATTAATACCGCCCCGTCCCTTCGCTCCTCTTGGAAAACCAGGCGTGAAGGCACCTAGGGGCTGTGGTGAGGCGGCATCACGCAGTTCCTAGCACTGGCTCCGAGGACTGGAGGAATCCCAGGCACTAACCTGTGCCTGCCCTCCTGCTCAGCCTGCAAGGGGACAGCACTGAATAACAGCTCGGTCGTTCTTACCTTCGCCCAAGTTGGGAGAGTGTCCCGCATCCCTCGCTGCCCCCAGTAGTCACCAGGAATTACAGGGATGTGTCCGGATATATTTAGATAAATGCCCTATTCAGATTGAGGGCTGTGGCATGACCGGGCAGAAGGCACGGGCGGTGTGAAACCCCAAGCACAGGAAAAGCCTGTGGGAGGGATCAAACAAACAGGCAAAGGCGAGATGGGATAAAGAGCCTTTCACTGCCCTCTGGGTTGAGGATCTGCTCCATCTAACCTTGGTGCCTGGTGAAGGACTGCTGGAGCCATAGGGAAAGGGGAACCCACCCTGCGGCAAGTGACTGCCATGAAGGAATGACGGCCCTGTGGTGACGTTATGTGGCCATTCTGCGTGGCCCAGGAACACACACTGCCCACAGCAGAGTTCCAGAGGAAGGATGGATCCACTCCTGCAAACCCAGCAGGAACAAAAGATTAACCCCCCACAGAACCGGGACTCAGCCCCAGCCCACACAGCAGCAGGGGGTGCACCTGGCTGCCCTAGGCCGGGGTTGACCTGGCAGCCATGTCGCATGCCAGCAGCCTGAGCATTGAGGAGCCCCCAGAGAGCTGGGGACACAGGGCCCTGCCTTCAGGGCTGTACTAGGCCACTGGCACCAAAGTGAGCACCCACAGCCCCTCCTGCTGCCTTTGGGACCAGCCCAGCCCCTCTGCTGCAGGGAAGCGATGTCCAACTCAGGTCCTCCTAATCCCAACACAACTTTTTCATTCAGATCCCATATTTAACATGACCATACTGCCATTTCTCATGCTTGTGAGCTCTGTTTGGGCAAACTGGCACTAGTCCAAGCCCTGAACTCAAGTCTTTCCTATGCTAAGGGACCTGGGCATGAGCAGAAACTGCTGATGAGCTTCAGGTGGCTGACAAGAAGGCTCTCCGTGCATGGCGCAATCAAGGACTCCACGAAAGCAAAAGCTGGCCCAGCTGGGGTCCAGCCAATTCACCTGTTGGTTTTCTCTGTCTGGCTTCAGCTACCTCTGTAAGAACATGAGGCTACAGCTGAGGAGAGAACATGTAGCAGTTCTGTTCTGATTTTAGGGACTGTTGTCTGACATCTACTTTGAGATGCAAAAGCTGCTGTGGGTTATGTTTCTTGTTCACTATGGAGAATATCACTTCTACAGGGGATGTACAGAAAACTCAGAAGTCAAATATCCAACCAAGTTAGTACCCAGTGCAATTTCCCCCCTCTCAGCAGCTTGACAAACCCCATCCCACCCCGTGCCACAGGCTAGCGGTGACATGTTTGAACTTCTGCAGCCGTTTGATGTAAAATGTTTTAAATTCTTTTCGGGAACACTAAAGGCTTTTGTCTCTTGACCGGTGCTGCGGGGATGCCATGTCTGGCAAAGACTGATCTTTCTGTGCTTTCTGGCTATGCCATATCACATTGGGCTGCCCAGCTGGCTGAGAGGTAGGAATTGCTGTTAATCATTAAACTGAGCCTTTTTCCATCGGAATGAAAGGAAACACAATGCAGCGATACAAGTCCAAGCCCACCCTTCCTAAGGAAATGCTGACTGCTGATTACAATCCTGCCATACGCTTCTATTTAGACATTCAGGGAACTGCAGTGTTACAGATGGCTGCGAAGCTGATAGTTCAACTGATGTTACAAGCATGTGGTGTCAAACTGACAGGTAAGCCACAACAGGCTTTGCATTGCATGCTTCCAGGGTAAGACAGTACAGCTCCTAGTCCCTGACTGCCTTCATTTGAGGTACCAGGCAAAGGCTGCCTGGTTTTGGTAATATCCCATTCCCTTGTTTGTCCTAAGCAGATTCCTAAATTTTGTTTAGGGATTATTCAGTCACTGGTGCTGCTGGAAAATACAAGTTCTGAGCAGCGTCCCTACATCTAAGCACCAGACCAGGCTGTTCCAACGGTTTTGGCACTGCATGGTGATCCAGTGCTACATTTTGAGCTGCATAGCAGATAACCAAGGCCAATTTCCCCCTCTCTCCATAGAAAAAAAAAAAACAAAAAAACAACCACAAACCCAGTCCACCATCAAAATCAACACTGGGCTGCTGCCCGTGGAGCAGTAATTCTTCCACCGTCTGGAGGTTTGCTAGTTAAATGCAGTAATGCACCAGCAAGCACAAATGCTTTTCCCACCGGCATGCCAAACGACCCCGATGGGTTGGTGGAGGTGGACACGTGCTGAACTGGGCCAGGTCAGGTAACAGGATATTTCTCTAAAGAAACAGCACATCTTTTCTTCATGAAACAGAACCACCCTGAGAGCGCCGTCTCCTGCAGCAGGGATGGATGGTACCCCAGTGCTTACCAGTGCCTGCTGATCTAAATCATTTCCCTCAGGTTAAGGACAACTACCACCATGGTTGCTGCTACAACAGCATTTTACTGTGGCAGGGAGCACAACCTGGTGTTTAAAACTTAAGTCAAAATTCTGCAAGTCAGACATGCACACTGCTTCTGAATTTTGGGCTGCACTGCCCACTTCTAGCATGCTGTCAGCTTTCTGGACATCCCAGGAGCAGTGACGTGGGTGCGGATCACTGCTTGTGCAAGCACATGGAGTGCAGAATTGATTTAGGCACAAGCAGCCTGACCTGTTCTGAATGCAGCAGACCAATACTAGTGGCTGCAGGCAACAAATGTTGGAAGGTGTTGACCACTCAGATGTGCGACGTCTGGTCTGAGAGGTGCCGCTGGCTCTGTGCAGTCGGGTGCCTGCACGCGGGGATGCGGAGCTTGGCCAAGTGCAACGGGAAGGCAGAAAGCAGTGCTGGACCCTGGCCTCTGCCAGGCAGCAGGATGCAATGCAAACGTCTGGTTCTGTGCACGACAGACAGACTGAAACAAAGCCTGAGTCAGATTCTGAGCAGTTTCAATGGGAAGGGGAAAGGAAGAAGAGCCTAGAAAAAGCCAAAGCAACTTTTTGTTATGACACAATGTTTAAGGCAAAACTATTTAAAACAAAATGAAAACAAATGTTCTCTCTCTTTTTTTTTTTTTTTTTTTTCTTCAAGTAAAACATGATGAATTTTTAGTGTCTGATTTGATGTTGAAAGTGGAAAACTGTCAGCTCCAGCTGCTGTAGGAAGGACAACGCCTGTGTCCTGGTGCTGGGCAGAGCTGCGGGAGCAGCTCACTGTAAAAGGGAAATCATACCTGCCTTGTGGCAGAAGAAACTGAAGTGGAAATAAGTACATGGCAAAATGAAGGAACGGCGAGACTGGACGGAGCTGAGCATCTCCTGGACTCCACCCTGCTCTGGGCTCACTAATGGCACCAGAAACACTTTTTGTTTTTTTAAGCAGAGACAAGGATGAGACAGCTCCTCACACGTACACATGTATGTTAAACAAAAACTTGTACTAAATTCTGAAGCATCAACATCAAAACAACTTGATTTGTGTAGTCTAAGAGTAACTCCCAGGTACAACTGAACCAGAGCAGGGAATCTCTTTGCTTAACCAAGCTAAAACGTGCTGCCCTGACACCACTTCCAGTGACTGCAGGCAGCTACTGCTGCAACCAGCTGCTCGTGGCTGTGCTTCGCTGCTTCCAATGCGAGGCGATGTGGCTGCCTGGTGAGGAAGAGGAGTTGCCTCCTTTCTCAACAGCTGCTTGGCCTGGAGCTGTGGTCGGGCTCTCCCCTGCCTGGAGGGGGCTGTGGCTGAGGGATGACAGCTAACCCAGATCTCAGCAGAGCTCGGGGTTGGTTTTCACTATCCCACTGACCTGCAGGGTGACCTGAAGCAACTTAAGCCATTGCTTTTGTGCTGTTACGTTCTCATCTCCCAAGTGAAGCTTGTGATATAGATTGTTGTATGTGTAAAGAGGTTTAAGACCTTCAGACACGAATCGCTGCCAGCAAACTGTTATTACTTTACTGTGCAGTTGGCAGCAGCCTCTCCTGCAAGAAAAAGTGTAAATCTATTTCCCAACCAGCTTTTACATTCACCACAACCTGCAGTCATCCAGATGTATGGTTCGTTAGAGATCATTTAGTTTTATCTGGCTGAAAAGTCCCATGTAAAAAAAAATGCTGCTGATTAAACACCCAATTCAAATACATCTCCTGGAGTACAGCAGACAATTCCTAGCACTTTATCTGCACCGTCTGAAACGCAATCTGTGCCACTTAGAGCAGAACAATGCTCGATTTCTTCATACTCCTCTTGAATTGTTAACACATAAAGCAGAAACACAGCCCATTTTCACCGAGAAGTTCTCTTCTGACATACTCGGTATGTTAACCGAGGGCATACAAATCTGCTTCAAAGCTAATAGGCTCTTTTTCTTCCAGCAAACACACTTCTTCACATCTACACACTCTTGCTCTCTCTCTCCACTTCAATAGCAATAGCATTTGGTAAAGCTCTCCAAACTGGAGCCACTGCAGAAAGACTGTATTTACTTATGTTTGGGTAAGAACTAATAAGAGACTCGGTTGTGTCTCGGCTCCTCCAATTCCAAAAGGAAAAAAAAAAAATCAAGTCAATATTTATACACCCACTGGTGAATTAAATCCCCTCCTCCCTGGAGGAGAGGAAAATAAAATGAAATGATTGAAACAGGTTTCATGGAAGAGAATTTTTGTTTGTTTGTTTGCTTGCTTTCAGAGCTTGGGGGATTTATTTATTTTCCTTGTAACTTAAGTGCAGTCGTACTGCGTGGTGTGCATCAGGTCAGCTTCGCAGTGGGATCTTCCATTCAGAACCACAAGCTCAGGAGCCTTTGCATTGCTCCCCAAGGTATCTGATGGACACAGGCTTGGGTACATCAGGGGCTGGCCCGTCCCCATCAGCTCAGCCCTGATGGAGGATGAACTTGCCGAATGACAAATGGTTCGTGTTGCAGCGGGTTAGATACAGTATAAACAACTCAATCAGCATTGCTTGAGCTCTCCCAGCATGGAGATCCTGTCCAAAGCCTCTCAGGGCCAACAGAAAGCCTCGCACCGACTTCTCTAGCTGTCACAACAAGCCCTGCTTTCACCAGGACTTCTCACCAGCGTAGCCCCACAGCTAACAGTCTTTCCAGTGCAGCTCCTTGGACCAGTAAAGCCCTACCAGCAAGAGAGAGGCTTTTTGCCTCCATGACAAACTGCTTTGCTGACCTTCTCTCTCCACCCACATTAAGGCTGTGGGACTTGTCTGTTCCATATGATTCATAAATCCTCTTATTAAAGGGATAATCAGAGCATCAGGTACTCTGATCCCATCAGTGTGGCTACTGAAGGCAGTTTCTCTCTGCCAAAGGCAAATCCCCTGAACCACGCACCTGGATGAAATCCCACGCGGCTCTGCAGTGCTCAGATTTTCGGTGTGAGCTACCCCACGGCAGCCAAGCAGAGCACTGTGTGTGCAGCATGACTGGCATCTCTGTACCGTGACTAAGATGGAACAAGAAGCCTTTATTTTAGATATGTTTTTCCTATTAAAAGTATATATCCTCCAATCCTATTTTATTATTGTTTCAAAAGAGGAATTCTGATTCCTTCTGCACAGGATACCTAAGGCTTTTACAGGACAGAGTCTCACTGGGATGCATTTCATGAGCTGCTAGAGAACCTTCCTGGAGCAGCTGTTCTAGAGCAGGCAGTGTATTCACCTTCCCATGTGGCTTAGGAGGATTTAAATCACCAGACTTGTTCTTAATCAAATATAAGTTGACAGAGTGCCATGACTGCAACTGGACATCCTCCATTCACCATGTGGAACCAGGAGCACATCTGTGTATATTTGCAAACAGAAATAAATACACAAATACCGCAAACACTCATTAACATCCTCTCCACGCCTTGAGAAGAAAATAAAAGTCACAGAGGAGTGAATGTTAGCAAAGTAACTTTGACTTTCCATTACAAAGCACAGCAAAGCACACAGTAAGTTCCAATTCACTGCACTGTCTCGGTCCAAATGGGGCAACTTCTGCCACTTTCTATTGGCAAAAGGGCAGAGATTCGCACCAGCAGCTTCAAACGAAATCCAGCATTTCCACTGTGCAATTACAGCAACAGAACTTCAAAGAATTTCAGTGAGTTCAGCTGAAATTTATGTTTGCATAGCAGCACAGCAAATTCGGCCCTTATATATTTTAGAAACATAGCCAAGGGAGTAGGTCCTCCTTTGCTCTATGCAGTAGCATCACGATAGAGGGGCCGTTGTACAGACCCAGTCGAGGCATTTTTAAGCCTGTTCCCCATCGGCCAATTCCCCAAAGTCTCTGGGACTGAAGAAGTCTTGTGACTGACAAGGGTTACATCAGGGTCAAGTTTTACACTCCAAAAACCAAGGGAGAATCACTGTTTACTCTCCAGTTTCTCAGAAAACACTCAAATCCCTCTTCGTATGGAACATCTCATTTGCATGTCATCAGCAAACTTTTCCACTGGCAAGCTTGCCATGCTTCAACATTTTCTTCATCCACAAACAAAATGTATGCTTTATCAGTGTCATCTTGCTTCACAGGCAGCTTCAACACCTGCCTTTCTTCTCTTACACTGTTCCTCTCAGGGATTTCTTTATTATGAGTTCACATTAAACTATTTCTTGTTTAGATTTTAAAGGACAAGTTTTAATCTCAGTGTATCTTGAGATGCTCCTCTCCAAACAGCTCTGACTGTGGCTCCTTTCCCACCAAATCCCACATTTAGCTTTCAAGCCAGACCAAAATTCACTGCAAGACTTGCATTAATCAGCAGAATGGAATAAGAGGAACTAATGAGTGTTTTGCATCTCCAGTGTCCCTTGTAGGCAACAATGCTTTGTTAAAGCTCCTATGGGGCTGTGCCCCAGGTGGAAAGCCCCGCTGCCAAGCGGCTGGCGTGTCCTTGGGCACTGACCGATGGACGTGGGCAGTGTGGTCTCACCTTTGCCTTGCTCAGAGCAACAGGCACAACACACCCAAGCAAACGCACGATGAACAGGGCATCGGTCCTAAAACCTCTTTGATGTGCCTAGCATGGCTTTCATCATAGCATCCTAAAAGCACTTTGCAATTATTTTGAGCCTGAACTCATCACCACCCACACGGGTTTCCCTTGTTCACTTAATGTACAGAAAGCCCCAGGTACTTAAGGGTATGACTTAAGGGGAAGAACCCAGGGCTCCTGCTCCATCCACCATGCCCCGAGGCCACGGAGTTTCCCCGTAACACCACTGCGCCCAGTAAGCACTGCGAAACATACGTGGGTCCTACGTGCATGGTGGTCAGCAAGGAGACCTCGTGGAGAGGACACACAGCTTCTCTGTACTCTTCACCCCTTCATCGTGAGATTCCCCCCCCCACCAACATGCCACTGTTAAACACCAGGAACAAACTGGTTTCTGTATAAAACTTTCCCCCAAGTATTTAGAAGAGGGCAAGAAATGCCAAGCTTTCTATTTTCCTCCTTCTTTAAAGGAGAAATAACGTCAAATTAAAATATTTGTAAATAGCTCTGATCAGCATTTTATTTTCTAGCCCTGATTTTTTTAATATATATATATTTTTTAGTCCAACAAAGACCACCCTCTCCCCCTAGCAATGCTAGGAGGGGACTATGCTGAAAATTATAGTTTCCAGAGTTTGCGAGGGAACCACAAAAACTTAATTATAGTTATTGACATACCAAACACCCACTGCAAGCTTCATCTTCCCTTGGCCAGAAATAACCACACAAAGTGAAGGTAGCAAACTGACATCAATCAGCCTCAACTCGGGACAGCTAATTAACGCACCGGGCACGAAGATGAGCCTCGCTCGTGGGCTGCCGCAGCCCGGAGGAGCACAGAGTGGGGCATCTGCTGCTCTCATCCCACCAGCAGCAATGACCTGGCCTGTGTGGGCTGGGTTTTGCCCCCCCAGAGCAGGGTTGCACAAGGTAACCGGTCCCTACGCCTTCCTCCCAGTACTGGTTTGAAGGAGCTGTGCTGTGTGATCAGCACCACCACTGCTCAGCGCAGCCCCGCTGCCCCAAGGTGTGTGCAAGCTCCCCATCTCCCCGGGTAGCAGGGACTGGTTTGGGTGGGAGGAAAGCAGGAAAGCTTCTCAGGCAGAGGTGTGACACCCCTGGGAGTTAGCAGATGTCTGGGCTGCTCTGCCCCAGCCCTGTTTGCTCGCCGGCTGTGCTGGCACATCCTGAAGGAACCGTGCTTGTGGGCAGCTCGCTGCCCTCTGGGCAGACTCCACGCCGCCAACAGCTGCAGTCACATCAAAGCCCGTATGTCTAAGGCAATGCTAAAAGGGTTAGAGAAGGTGAAGCATGAAGGGTGTTCCCTGGGAACCCAAGGAGGCTGCTGAGCACCAGCAGCTCTGGAGGGATCCTGTGCTGTGAGCATCGCCACGTGGCACCGGCCGAGCACACTGCTAATGGGGCCGTCCTGTCCTACAGCTGCTAGTGGTTGGTGGTCTGTCCTGTGCACTGCTCTCGCAGGGCCCCACTAACCATGAACGTGGCCTTGTGGCATCCTCAAAAAGGCAGGGAGGAGCACGATTAAACAGGGAGATGAGGTACAGGCAGCCCAACAGCTTGGGCATTGTCACAAAGTGATACTGAGCTGGGGAGATAAAGCACAGGGCTACCAGAAATGACCCATTCGTAAAACATTCTCATTGCTTTTCATTTCGTCAGCATGGGAAGTCCCCATCTTTGTCCCTCCTAGACCAGGAGATGTTCTTGTGGGGTTAGGGGAAGCTGTGCCACCTGGGCTGTGTTTACCCTAAGGCCCCACTAGCCCATCACTGTCCGCTGTGGTCACGTAGCCGTGTTTGTGCAGTGCTTCCTGGGGCCCTTTCCAAACAATAACAGGCTGGACCACAAAACCGTCATTTAGACTGGAGCGAGGATATTCATGCACAAAACCACAGCCCAACCTTTAGGACCTGTAGGAGTAAACATTTGACAGAGGGAACATGTTTCACACCCGCACCGCTCCAGTGTGGCTGCTGAACACCACGTACAGGCAGGCAAAGGACGGGCTCCACTGCAGGCTAGGGCTGCACGGTGCTCGAGGGATGTGGCTACAAGGAAAGCAAGGTCAGGTAGGCTCCATAATTTTCCCCCATCAAGGCACAGTGCCTCGTGCACCGCACAGCATGGCTGGTACCTGCCCAGCTTCAGCACCATCCCACTCCTGCAGTGCTCAGTGATGAGCTGTGATGGGAGCTGCTCCCCAGCCAACACAGCGGGAGACAAAAAGCTTTTGTAGGAGGGGAGAGGTTGGAACTAACCCTTTTTTTTTTTGCAGTGAACTTGAAGGCCTTTGCCTCCAGGAAATTGGCCACTTAACAGCAGGCCCAGTGCATGTCCCCGCTGAC